>NW_026693595.1:10415000-11015000 GCF_021218885.2 Marmota monax
GAAAAAGCATTCGACAAAGTACAGCATCCCTTTATGTTCAAAACTCTAGAAAAACTAGGGATAACAGGAACATACCTCAATATTGTAAAAGCAATCTATGCTAAGCCTCAGGCTAGCATCATTCTGAATGGAGAAAAATTGAAGGCATTCCCTCTAAAATCTGGAACAAGACAGGGATGCCCTCTCTCACCACTTCTGTTCAACATAGTTCTCGAAACACTGGCCACAGCAATTAGACAGACGAAAGAAATTAAAGGCATAAAAATAGGAAAAGAAGAACTTAAATTATCACTATTTGCAGATGATATGATTCTATACCTAGCAGACCCAAAAGGCTCTACAAAGAAACTATTAGAGCTAATAAATGAATTCAGCAAAGTGGCAGGATATAAAATCAACACGCATAAATCAAAGGCATTCCTGTATATCAGCGACAAATCCTCTGAAATGGAAATGAGGACAACCACTCCATTCACAATATCTTCAAAAAAAATAAAATACTTGGGAATCAACCTAACAAAAGAGGTGAAAGACTTATACAATGAAAACTACAGAACCCTAAAGAGAGAAATAGAAGAAGATCTTAGAAGATGGAAAAATATACCCTGTTCATGGATAGGCAGAACTAACATCATCAAAATGGCGATATTACCAAAAGTTCTCTATAGGTTTAATGCAATGCCAATCAAAATCCCAAAGGCATTTCTTGTAGAAATAGAGAAAGCAATCATGAAATTCATATGGAAAAATAAAAGACCTAGAATAGCAAAAACAATGCTAAGCAGGAAGTGTGAATCAGGCGGTATAGCGATACCAGACTTCAAACTATACTACAGAGCAATAGTAACAAAAACAGCATGGTACTGGTACCAAAACAGGCGGGTGGACCAATGGTACAGAATAGAGGACACAGAAACCAATCCACAAAACTACAACTATCTTATATTTGATAAAGGGGCTAAAAGCATGCAATGGAGGAAGGATAGCATCTTCAACAAATGGTGCTGGGAAAACTGGAAATCCATATGCAACAAAATGAAACTGAATCCCTTTCTCTCGCCATGCACAAAAGTTAATTCAAAATGGATCAAGGAGCTTGATATCAAATCAGAGACACGCCGTCTGATAGAAGAAAAAGTTGGCTACGATCTACATACTGTGGGGTCGGGCTCCAAATTCCTCAATAGGACACCCATAGCACAAAAGTTAATAACTAGAATCAACAAATGGGACTTACTCAAACTAAAAAGTTTTTTCTCAGCTAAAGAAACAATAAGAGAGGTAAATAGAGAGCCTACATCCTGGGAACAAATCTTTACTCCTCACACTTCAGACAGAGCCCTAATATCCAGAGTATACAAAGAACTCCAAAAATTAGACAATAAGATAACTAACAACCCAATCAACAAATGGGCCAAGGACCTGAACAGACACTTCTCAGAGGAGGACATACAATCAATCAACAAGTACATGAAAAAATGCTCACCATCTCTAGCAGTCAGAGAAATGCAAATCAAAACCACCCTAAGATACCATCTCACTCCAGTAAGATTGGCAGCCATCATGAAGTCAAACAACAACAAGTGCTGGCGAGGATGTGGGGAAAAGGGTACACTTGTACATTGCTGGTGGGACTGCAAATTGGTGCAGCCAATTTGGAAAGCAGTATGGAGATTTCTTGGAAAGCTGGGAATGGAGCCACCATTTGACCCAGCTATTCCCCTTCTTGGTCTATTCCCTAAAGACCTAAAAAGAGCATGCTACAGGGACACTGCTACATCGATGTTCATAGCAGCTCAATTCACAATAGCAAGACTTTGGAACCAACCCAGATGCCCTTCAATAGACGAATGGATTAAAAAAATGTGGCATTTATACACAATGGAGTATTACTCTGCATTAAAAAATGACAAAATCATAGAATTTGCAGGGAAATGGATGGCACTAGAGCAGATTATGCTAAGTGAAGCTAGCCAATCCCTAAAAAGCAAATGCCAAATGTCTCCTTTGATATAAGGAGAGTAACTAAGAACAGAGTAGGGACGAAGAGCATGAGAAGAAGATTAACATTAAACAGAGATGAGAGGTGGGAGGGAAAGGGAGAGAAAAGGGAAATTGCATGGAAATGGAAGGAGACCCTCAGGGTTATACAAAAGAACATAGAAGAGGAAATGAGGGGAAAGGGAAAAATAATACAAGGGGGAGAAATGAAGGTCAATAGGGGGGGTAGAGAGAGAAGAAGGGTGGGGAGGGGAGGGGAGGGGGGATAGTAGAGGATAGGAAAGGCAGCAGAACACAACAGACACTAGTATGGCAATATGTAAATCAATGGATGTGTAATTGATGTGATTCTGCAATCTGTATATGGGCTAAAAATGGGAGTTCATAACTCACTTGAAGCAAAGTGTGAAAGATGATATATCAAGAACTATGTAATGTTTTGAACAACCAACAAAAAAAAAAAAAAAAAAAAATAAAAAAAAAAAAAAAAAAAAAAGAAATTCAAGTGTTGTATGATCTCACACATATGTGGAATCTAAAAGAGTCAATCTTGTAGAATTTAAGAGTAGAAGGGTGGTCAAGAGGCTAGGGATGGAATGATGGGGCAAGGTAGATCGTTGGATACTAAGACATAGGAACAAGAAGCTCTGGGGTACTATTGCCTGATATGGTGACAATGGATAGCAGCTATGTACTACTGTACTTTTCAAAGTTAGAAGAAAAGATTTTGAATTGTTTCAACACAAGGTAATAATAAATGCTTGGGTTATGTTTAACCTGATTTAAACATTGTGCAATGTGTTTGTGTATCATACATTACATAGTACTCCATTTACATATACAACTTTTATGCCTTTGGGTATCAGTTAAAAAAATTAAAAAAAAATAGAGATCCAGGGCGATTCCCAGAGTTTCTGATGTAATTGGTCTGGGTGGCCCTGCAAGTGAACTGTATAAATTCTCCCCAGATGAGCCCTCTTAAAGGCAGCCAAATTTGAGAACCACTGATCTAAGTTACTGGTAATAAAACTTCACACACACCAGGGCAGGTGTCATCAAACCATTATGACACTTTTCCTTAGAGCTCAGGTTCCCTTAGGTTTGACGTTGGAATTTTTTGCATACATTATTACAATCAATTGAGGCTGACATGTGAAATGAAATCTATTTGTCATCCCCATTTTAGATGGTCCCTTAGGCTAGAATAGAATACAAAAGCCATAGCCCAGTGTATTAGTACCCCCAATTTTCTCATTGTCATTATGCCTTATAATTTTATATTGTTTTATTGATCCAGGATAAGGGGAGCATGGGACAAATATTGATGGTAAGTGAGAAGAGAGGAGAAAGTTTGCTGAATGTCTAAATATAGTTGTGCAAAAGTATAGTCATACTTGGGTAGAGATGACTGATAGCATATTTTCATTGAGAACTAAAAGATGTAAATTTCCACTTTTGGGTGTAAAATTACCACTTTTGGATGACAAATTCACTAGGTCAAGGACTAATCCCAATATATTTTATTTCATTTTGCTTACTTCTTTTAAGGATAGTTATTTAATTTTAATCTACCTCCTATGATTAAAATGTTTATCATCCAGTAGGTATAGAGTGAATAATCATTTTTTATGAGGGGGAATATGGGGGCTGAAACCCAGGGGTGCTTTACCACTAAACTACCTCTCCAGCCCTTTTTATTATTTATTTTGAGACTGAGTCTTGCTTAAATACTGAGGTTAGGCTTGAACTTGCAGTCCTCCTGACTCAGTCTACTGAGTCACTGGGATTATGGCATGCATCACCGCACCCAGAGTGAGCAATCATTTCTAACAGCAGGAATTAATACTAAGGTTTAGTTAAGTTAGGAAGCTCTTCAAGAAGAAAGTCAAGTGAAATAATTTTAAGAATAAAAATTAGCTATGAAAAAACCTTTAAATGATGCCTAATGAAGTAAATAGAGATTAAATATATTCTATAAAATAATTGTACATTTTCCCTTGAATTTGTTGGTTGGAGATTTTATATATATATATATATATATATATATATATATATATATATATATATATGAAAATTTGATATATTTTAATCATTTAAATAACTGTTCATACCCATAGTCACCTATGAGTGCATGTAAAAATGCTATTTTTTAAAACAAAATGGCCAATAAAGATATGGAATGGTGTATATCTCTTTAGTTATCTAGGAATTACAATAAAAACAAAGTTATCAGATGGAAAAATATTTGAAAAGCTAAGAAAATAAGTTTGGGAAGGATGTGGAACAATAAACTCTTTCATACAGTGTAGGTGGAAATGTAAATTGATTCAAGTACATTAGAAAAATAGTTTGGCCTTATCTGGTAAAGGTGAAGATATGCATACTCTATACCGTAGCAAATCTACTCTTAGGAATTTTCTCTAGAGCAATTTGCTCACATGATGTAGGGAGACAAACAAGAATGCTCATAGCATTGCCAAAGCACACAGTAAAATGTGCATCAGAAATAGAATGGATAAATAACTATGATATGGTTACAAATTGACTACTATATAGTAATAAAATTTATAATCTACTTCTACATATGAAAACATGGATGACTTTTACAAATACAATATTGAACAAAGATACAAAAGACTGCTTCTCACTGTGTTAACTTTTTATCACTATGACAAAATGCCTGAGAAAAAACAACTTAAAGAAAGGAAGACTTATTTTGGCGTATATTTTGGCTCATGGTTTTAGAGGTTTCAACCTATGGTCAGCTGGCTCCATTGCTTTTAGGTTTGAGGAGAGACTAAAATCATGGAGGAAGGATGTGGTGGAGGAAAGCTGCTGGCCTCCTGACATCCAGGAAGCAGTGGGAGTGGGAGGGAGACTAGGGACAAGATCCTCAAGGACATGCCCTCAAGGACTTACTCCCTTCCACTATTCTCACCTATTACAGTTTCCTCTACCTTTCAATAGTTCATTCAGCCATGAATCCATCTGTAGATTAATTCACTGATGATATCAGAGCCCTCATGATCTAATTACTTTCCAAAAGCCCCTCCTCTGAACATTAGTTCATTGGGGACCAAACTTTCAATGCATGAGCCTTTGGGGAGATTCTAGATTCAAATCATAATACACACACATTCTAAAAATCACAAAACTAAAAAGTAATATCTAGGGATACATGCCTAGGTGATAATATTAATGGAGAGCAAGGAATTATCAAGCACATCAGCAGAGTGGTTGGGAAATAGCAAGGTAGTTGTTACCCTTAAGAAGTGGTATCCAGAGCTGGGGTTGTAGCTCAGTGGTAGAGTACTTGCCTAGAATGTGTGAGGCACTGGGTTCAATTCTCAGCACCATCTATAAATAAATAAAATAAAGAGGGCCATTGACAACTTAAAAAGAATAGAAGAAGAAGAAGAAGAAGAAGAAGAAGAAGAAGAAGAAGAAGAGGAGGAGGAGGAGGAGGAAGAAGAAGAAGAAGAAGAAGAAGAAGAAGAAGAAGAAGAAGAAGAAGAAGAAGAAGGAAGAAGAAGAAGAAGAAGAAGAAGAAGAAGTATTCAGGAGGATGGGGAAGACATCCAAGCATACTGATTCCAGTTAGGGAAGAAAAAAAAAATCAAAGTGGAGTAGCATTAGTTTGGTACATTTAAAATGAAGTTCGGAGTCCTTGTTAAACCAGATTTCAGACACATCCATTGCTGAACTTTTGAACTGAACTATCTGACATAGCTATCCTCATACATGCTGATCTTGTGAACTGGGCCAAACCACAACTTTCTGGAATGAAATCCACTAGCTTTGGTAACAGTTCATGAAACTGCCTCTCTCTTTCCTGCTGAACAACCCAAACTTACTGCACCAATCAATTGTTATTCCTGGTGAACAAGGGATATAATTAGCAATTCCCCTTGCAGTTTAAGTTAAAAGAACACCTCCATCTTGTGAAACCTCTGAGCACATTTACCAGGATGCTGGAATTTTGGTGTCTCCTAGATTGAATCCTAATAATCCTTAAATAAATGTAATTCTTCTTTGTCTTCAACTAGGGGGATTTTTATCTCAGTGGAGAAGTTTCCTGATCCAGGTAGTAACCACATACATGATATTCAATTCTTAATTATTTGTAATACATGCAATACAATTTTATGAATTATTATAGATGTATATTTCACATCAAATTGTTTCTACACTTGTCATTTTCCTGTTTTCTGTTTGACTTGTGTGTCAATGTATTAAGTTAAGCAAAATAAATAAATAAATAAATAAATAAATAAAATAAGGAAAGAAAAGAAAAAGAAAAAAAATGTTTTTGAAGATATGGATTAGCTCACAGAATGGAGAGAAAAGGTGAAAAACAAGTCTTGGACGATACCAGCAATAGGACAGCTCCAAGGTTAATGACCCTGATGTAGCTTGTCCTGACAGTGTGGTCATTAAATAATTTGCTCAATCTCTTATATCCTTGGTGTCCCTATTGAAGATTCCAGACCTTGGAAAAAAGAATAGATATGGCCTCATGGCATGCCTCATTCACGTGTCCTGACCCACCAGAGCTATGTGGAGTCAGAGAGGCTATCCTTCAAAGGTTGAAGCAATAGAGCGGGCCGAGACTGTAAGATGAAAGCAACCGACACACTGTCAAAACCAACAAATAGAACCACCAAGATCCAAGAAGGTATGCAGGTAAGGACCACAAGGGAGGACAAGATTGATTCATTTTTTTTAACAATAATTGAATTGTTCCTGAAGAATTCATCCCACAAAAGGGAAGCAGCTCATTCGCTGCATTTTATTAATCACTGGATTCCAGGACAATAGAACATATCTGATGTGAAAATGGCAGGCAGTGGCATAGAGATAAGATTCTCCCCATGGTGCCCAAACTCTGCATAGTCCCTGTATTTGAGAGTTGTATCTAATCAAAAAACTCAGAAAACCAGAGACTTTGATCATCTTTCATGATCTGTTCTCTGACTAAAGTAACAGGAAAGAGCAGAAAGCCATTGAAGACAAGCCACGAATCAGTACTCCTGTTTGCTGGACAATGGAGACAGACAGAGGACTAGCCTCTCATTTACAGGTCATCTTGGCTACTCATTCTGCACCAAGCAACCAAGGTCATTTTAAAAATATGAACTTGTATGTGTTAGCATATCCTTCCCATAGCTCAACCTCAATCCTGAAATGGCTGTTAACCTAATTGGGGGAGGCACACAGGTAACACAATATATTTGTGAGGTATGATGAGTTGCCTCAGCTATAGAGATAGGTTTGCAACATGATAAAATTTAAATCAAGCATGGATATCTTTATTCATGAGTCTGGATTCCTTAGAGTCAGGGTGCCCATGATTGAATTCTTTTCTCATTCAACAGTCACCCTCAACACAAAACACTCAAATAATTATTTGGTCTGCAGTTTGTGCCTATGCCTCTGGAGCTTGAAGCAGTTAATAAACATTAGCTCATTAGCATTAATAAAAAGTATCTCATCACACCATGATCCACAGTTACCACTGAGCTCACTCTAAAAACCAACGATCTGCTTTGCTTTTAGCAAAGCTTCTTTTATTGATGGCTGCTGGGGATGTAGTTGACATCTGCCTTCCCCCATCTGATCTCATTATTTCAGATCCACTCATCCTGGCCGGCTTTGCCTCCTCTCTGTCTTAGGTCCTCCGTTCACATAAATGGGATTGTTTCATTGCTTCCTTTCTGGGAGCCTGGTTTCATCCAGGGTTGGCTCAGCAAGCGTGTTTAAGGACGAAAGCCTAGGCCCCTGGGTGAGGGTCCAGAGCTCTCTGGGCCCTTCAACGAGTGACCTCCTCCTGTCGGGGCCATTTGTCTTGAGGACTTCTCTTGGGGCCTTAAGCAGAATGCTCCAAGTTGGCCCAAGCACTTGGCAGACAAGCCCCTTGATTGTTACTGGAGACCCCGGATCGCTCTGGGGAGGAGCAGGCCTTTCAGGAATCCAGGAGGCTGGGACACGCATGCCGATGAGGGGGAAAACGTGCTGGGGAGAAGGCAGGCCTTGATGTATGCCCCGGTGGACAAAAGCTGCTAGTGTCAGCTTGATTTGCAAGATCAACATTCATGAGTTCAACCGCTTAGAAAGGGGGATTATCTCCAAACCGGGGTCTGAATGGAAGCCATAAATAAGTGATTTCACACTACCAAGCAGAAAGAATATTCTGCCTTCTAAATTATTCTGAACAGCATGTTCAGCCCCTCCCAGGTTCCCACCGCTGAGGAACCCTAGGGGGGTGGTGTGCTCAAAGAGTGGACCTTTTGGAGCCTCTGCCTGGCGAAGAGCTTACAGAATGTGCCCAGGGAGGATAGAACTGGAGCAGCGACCATTTTGCCTCCTAAAATCCATTCCGGGTTTTGCCTGGTACTGCTCTGGTGGCCCATTCCAGGCCTGGATGACTCCAGGCAAGGATTTCCGTCTTACTCTTTCACAGTCAGCCCTGCTCCACTGGGGTTCCCAGGCTGCACACACCGCAGATGCACGTTTCAAAAAGTGCTCGAATATGCAGCCCGCATCAAAGGCATTGGGAGGGTCTTTCATCAGCTGCCTAAGTAGAGACATGCTCCCAGCTACCCTCATTTGTAGCTAGGTTTGCTCTGAAATGGAAATGTACCTCCTGATGCAAAAAGAAACGGTGGAAGATTTTTTGCTATTTTTTTTCTTTCCCCTTCCCTTTCTCACTTGCCTCACCCTCTTCCATCCTTTGTGTAGTCTAGGCTGTGTTAACCCTATGAGGGCTCCCATGGGTTGCTTTTTCCTGTCTTCCCTACAGTTATCCTCATGTTTGTAGCCTTACTTTTACAAACTGTCTCCTACCTCCTCCCCCAACCTTTCTTTCTTTCTTTTTTTTTTTTTTTCTGGAAGTAGTTTCCTTGCAGGAAGACACAGGGGGACTGTTGGACATTACTGGAGCTTTGAAGCTAGGAAAGGGGAGAAGGCAAAACCTGGGAAAGGCTCACTGCTGCCTGAGTATCTGGCCAACCACCCAAGTCTTTGTGGTCCTAGTGTCAAACCTGCTGTACCCCTCAGCTAGGCTGAAAGGCCAGGTTCTCAGCTGATGAGCTGGGAGAGGCAGCCTTCCCCAGGGGCAGTGGGTAGAACCCAGGGTAGAAGGGTAGACCTTTGGAGAGCAAAGTGAATGGCTTAAGAGGATCCCATGCTAGAATGGAGCTCTGATGTTTAATGATGATGAATTACCCAGCAGGGAGCTATTTTAAAAATCTTGCCCTCCCCCACCCACTGTTATGGAAAATTTCAAAGAAAGTGTTTGTGTGTGTGTGTGTGTGTGTGTGTGTGTGTGTGTGTAGTATGCGCACATGCATGCATGTTGGTTGGAACAAAGGAAAAGGGGAGAGATAGTTGAGAAATGGAGGGTGGGGGAAGGAGCTGAGCACCCTGACCTCCTATAGAAGGAAGATTGGTTCCTGAACAATTTGTTTAGGGAGGGAGTACAGAACAAGTTGCCAAGGAAAATGTGAGATAATAAGTCAGTACTGGGAGGAGGCAGGGTCTATTAGGGTCATGCAAGGTTTTGGAAGATAAGGGTCTATACACTCAAACCATGGGGTTAGACAAGGCACAGGAAAGAATGTAATACTAGGAAACTGGTTGGGCAGCACCTGGGGTGGACCTGAGAAGGAGCCACACTATGAACTTAGTTTGCTGTAGACATGAGACTCACTAGTCAGCCTGGCACTCTATGAAAGAACAGAGACTGTAAATGAGATTGCTAGTCTCCAGAACTCCAGGAAACTATTCCTTCTTCTTCTTTTTATTTAAAAAAATATATGTTAGTTATATATGGACACAATATCTTTATTTTGTTTATTTATTTTTATGTGGTGCTGAGGATTGAACCCAGTGCTTCATATGTGTGAGGCAAGTGCTTTGCCGCTGAGCCACAACCCCAGCCTAAACTGTTCCTTCTTGACAAAGTGCAAAGAAGTTACATAGTATGCTAACTTTTGTGAAGAGAAAATGACAAAGAAACATCTACATATAAAAAGAAAAGAAATGTAGGAGGAATAAATTAGAAAATAATGAAGTGGTCCTCCCTATAAGGAGTAGGTGGGAAAGAGGGTAGAAGGGATACAGGGGGTGTTAACACTTCTCTGGTATAGCTTTGTGTATGATTTTTATTTTTGAGAACTTGTTAATTTTCAATATATTTTTTAAATATGGGAAGGGAGGAAAAATACTCAAATTAGAACTAAATTTAAAAAAATGAACTTAATTGTATTTCAAATGAATAATCACACTGAAAAGGGGAAAAATTCTGAGGAACAATTTATGACAAAGAGAATCAGACTCAACTTGTGACACTTGGTTGCGGGGAACCAGAGAGACTTGTAAGTAAATAGTAAACTTTTTTATTTTTGTAGTGGTATAGAAGAAGTGATAGCGAATCAGTTTCAGACATTTTTACAGTACTGAGTACTGATCAAATAAGTAAAAACATTGATATTGTTTGTAACCAGGGTTCTTGATGTGACAGAAGAGATTTATAATCTGGAAAAAGGGGAATATGGATTTGGAAGAATGAATTGCAATTGGAGGTACTGATGTGAACTCATGATTTCTGAAATATGTATATGTACATGTATATGTATTACATGTATGAATACACACACACTTTCATAGTTTAGGTTTGAAGTGTCCCCAAAGGCTCATGTGCTACAGGCTTGGCCACCAGCCTGTGGAACTATTGGGAGGTGGTAGAACCTTTAGGACCTGGGTCTAGTGGAAAGATGTTAAGTCATTGGGGATTAGGGGTGTGCCCTTGAAGAGGATATTGGAACTCCAGCCCCTTCCTCTCTCCTTCCCTTCTGAGCCACTCAAGCAAGCAGCCTCCCCTGCCAAGTTCTCCTACCATAATGAACTATGCTACAGGTCCAGAGTAACAGTGCCAAGAATCCATGGACTGAGACCCCCCGAAACTAGGGGCCAAAATAAATATTTCCCCCTTGTAAGTTGTTTATCTCAGGTATTTCTCATAGCCACAGAAAGCTAACCCCCCCATCCCATATACACACACCTCAATATGTCATCCCCTATATTCCAAGAGCATCGTTTCCAGGATTCCTGTGGATACCCAAATCTGTGCATGTTTATATTTCCTATATAAATGGCATTGTTCCTGTGCACAGGCTGTGCTTATCCTCTTGAATGCATCTCTAGATTATTTATAATACCTAATAAAATGTAAATGCTAAGTTAGTAGTTATTATGCTATATGGTTTAGGGAATGACAAGAAAAATAAGTCTGTAGGATTCAGTAGAGACAGAATTTTTTTCTGAATATTTTATACTCACAGTTGGTTGAAATTATGAAATAAGATATAGAGGGATATATATATATATATATATATATATATATATATATATATATATATATATATATATATATATAATTTTTTTTCTCCTAACTCTGTTCATTGAATCAAAGATACCCCAGTAGCAGTGTGCACACCTAACCGTCACCAGATTTTGCTTTTTAGTGCAGTGTTCTAACTAAAAGGAACCAGAGATTCTCAGAGAAAGTACTGTTTTTAGGGCTGAGACTGGAAAGATGAAACTAGAACTTTTTAAGTTAAGGTGAAATTCACATAACAAAATTAACCACATTAAAGTGTACAGTTCAGAGGCTTCAGTGACATTTAGTACCTCTACAGTGGTTTACAACCACCTCTCTATTTAGTAGGAGCCTGCAGCATCTTGTCATGCCAGATGTGAAAAGGAGCTGCAAACATAATGAGGGCATGTCCTGAGGATCCAGGAGCCAGCCTGGAGGGAGACCCCGTGCAAGAGTCTGGCACAATTTGTATGCCAAAATAATTAAGGACAGTCAAAAATTATAAGACTTCGGAAAGAAAAATGGGAATTCACCCTATATACTAACAGCAAATAAAAGGGTGAGAAGGGATGGCTCTACTTTATAGGAGAATGCTGTTATAGACCTAGAATGATTCTCACCCTTCCCATTCATATGTTGAAGCCATAACCTCCATTGTGAGTGTATTTGGAGATAAGGCTTTTAAAGAAGTAATTAAGGTTAGAAGAGTTCATAAGGGTGGACCCTTAATCCAAGAAAACCAGAATTCTTAGGAAATGACAAGAAAAAGAAGTCTGTAGGATTCAGTACAGACAAATTTTTGCAGAGGGAGGAACACTAGGAATGCTTACACAGAGAAAAGCCCATGGGAGGACACAGCCAGAAGAAAGTCATTTACAAGACATGGAGAGAGACCTTAGGAGAAAGCAGCCTGGCTGGCACCTTGTTCTTGGACTTCCAGTCTCTAGACCTGTGAGAATAAATATTTCTTGTAATATAAGACTGCCCAGTCCATGGTATTTTGTTTTGGTAGCCTTAACTGACTAATATAACATATTAGGTCAACTGGTAGATGTGGAAGGAGAGCTGAACTTAGAGGAAATTTTTGGTAAGGCACAAGATACATGCATAGTCTTAAAGTGTCTACCCACAGATTGCCTTTAGTTGCAAGAAAAAAAATATAATTACATAACTATAGAAGTGGAGAAATCTGACAAAACCTTGACCAGAGATCAAAATTGATATTATCAGTGAAGGACAGATGAACATTATGTGCCCCTGAATATGATCCCTCAAGAGGAGACAACACTATTCATATAACATGTGGCTAGGAATGCATAGTCTGAATTTAATGATGATGAGACATCACATGAATCTCTAACGTAGAACATTTTATTTTAGCAAGGGGAGTTGTGTTTTAAAAAATGTCAGTCATAAAGGGAAATAAAAAAAAGACTAAAAAAACGTGTCAGGAAGACATTATGGGGCACAACAGACAGCCTCTAAGATGGTCCCTAATATTTGTGGAGGCATCTCCCTTAAGTGTGATCTGGATTTATTGATTCATTCTTAATGCATAGAATGTAACAGAAATATAGGAATATCACTTCAAAGATAATACCACTACAAAAAGATGATGAAGCCTTCTATTTGGGGGGCTTCCTCTCTGGCTCATTAATTCTAAGGTAGGGCAATTACCATTCTGTGAGCTGCCCTGTGAGAGAACCCTATGGTAAAGAACTGATGGAGATACTGGTCAACCGCCAGCCAAGCACTGAGTCCTGCCAGCAATCCTGTGAGTGAGCATGGAACCTCTTCTCTTCTAGCTGAGCTTTCAGATGCTGAGCCCAGCCCTAGACAAATCCTGGACTTCAGCCTGGTGAGAAACCTTGAGCCAGAGGAACCAGAGGACCCAGATGACCCAGAGAGGCCACACCAGATCCCTATCCCATAGAAACCGAGATCATAAGTGCCATCTTTTCTTTTTTTTTTTTTCAAATTTTTTTTATTGGTTGTTCAAAACATTACAAAGCTCTTGACATATCATATTTCATACATTAGATTCAAGTGGGTTATGAACTCCCATTTTTACCCCAAATACAGATTGCAGAATCACATCGGTTACACATCCACATTTTTACATAATGCCCTATTAGTAACTGTTGTATTCTACTACCTTTCCTATCCTCTACTATCCCCCCCTTCCCTCCCCTCCCATCTTCTCTCTCTACCCCATCTACTGTAATTCATTTCTCTCCTTGTTTTTTTTTCCCGTTCCCCTCATAACCTCTTATATGTAATTTTGTATAACAATGAGGGTCTCCTTCCATTTCCATGCAATTTCCCTTTTCTCTCCCTTTCCCTCCCACCTCATGTCTCTGTTTAATGTTAATCTTTTCCTCCTGCTCTTCCTCCCTGCTCTGTTCTTAGTTGCTCTCATTATATCAAAGAAGACATTTGGCATTTGTTTTTTAGGGATTGGCTAGCTTCACTTAGCATAATATGTTCTAGTGCCATCCATTTCCCTGCAAATTCCATGATTTTGTCATTTTTTAGTGCTGCGTAATACTCAATTGTGTATAAATGCCACATTTTTTTTATCCATTCATCTATTGAAGGGCATCTGGGTTGGTTCCACAGTCTTGCTATTGTGAATTGTGCTGCTATGAACATCAATGTGGCAGTATCCCTGTAGTACGCTCTTTTAAGGTCTTCAGGGAATAGTCAGAGAAGGGCAATAGCTGGGTCAAATGGTGGTTCCATTCCCAGCTTTCCCAGGAATCTCCATACTGCTTTCCAAATTGGCAGCACCAATTTGCAGTCCCACCAGCAATGTACAAGTGTACCCTTTTCCCCACATCCTCGCCAGCACTTGTTGTTGTTTGACTTCATAATGGCTGCCAATCTTACTGGAGTGAGATGGTATCTTAGGGTGGTTTTGATTTGCATTTCTCTGACTGCTAGAGATGGTGAGCATTTTTTCATGTACTTGTTGATTGATTGTATGTCCTCCTCTGAGAAGTGTCTGTTCAGGTCCTTGGCCCATTTGTTGATTGGGTTATTTGTTATCTTATTGTTCATTTTTTTGAGTTCTTTGTATACTCTGGATATTAGGGCTCTATCTTAAGTGTGAGGAGTAAAAATTTGTTCCCATGATGTAGGCTCCCTATTTACCTCTCTTATTGTTTCTCTTGCTAAGAAAAAATTTTTTAGTTTAAGTAAGTCCCATTTGTTGATTCTTGTTATTAACTCTTGTGCTATGGGTGTCCTATTGAGGAATTTGGAGCCCGACCCCACAATATGTAGATTAGAGCCAACTTTTCTTCTATCAGACGCCGAGTCTCTGATTTGATATCAAGCTCCTTGATCCATTTTGAGTTAACTTTTGTGCATGGCGAGAGAAGGGGATTCAGTTTCATTTTGTTGCATATGGATTTCCAGTTTTCCCAGCACCATTTGTTGAAGATGCTATCCTTCCTCCATTGCATGCTTTTAGCCCCTTTATCAAATATAAGATAGTTGTAACTTTGTGGATTAGTCTCTGTGTCCTCTATTCTGTACCATTGGTCCACCCTCCTGTTTTGGTACCAGTACCATGCTGTTTTTGTTACTATTGCTCTGTAGTATAGTTTGAAGTCTGGTATCGCTATACCGCCTGATTCACACTTCCTGCTTAGCATTGTTTTTGCTATTCTGGGTCTTTTATTTTTCCATATGAATTTCATGATTGCTTTCTCTATTTCTACAAGAAATGCCGTTGGGATTTTGATTGGCATTGCATTAAACCTATAGAGAACTTTTGGTAATATCGCCATTTTGATGATGTTAGTTCTGCCTATCCATGAACAGGGTATATTTTTCCATCTTCTAAGATCTTCTTCTATTTCTCTCTTTAGGGTTCTGTAGTTTTCATTGTATAAAACTTTCAACTCTTTTGTTAGGTTGATTCCCAAGTATTTTACTTTTTTTGAGGATATTGTGAATGGGGTGTTTTTCCTCATTTCTGTTTCAGAAGTTTTGTCGCTGATATACAGAAATGCCTTTGATTTATGCGTGTTGATTTTATATCCTGCCACTTTGCTGAATTCATTTATTAGCTCTAATAGTTTCTTTGTAGACCCTTTTGGGTCTTCTAGGTATAGAATCATGTCAACTGCAAATAGTGATAATTTAAGTTCTTCTTTTCCTATTTTTATGCCTTTAATTTCTTTCGTCTGTCTAATTGCTCTGGCCAGTGTTTTGAGAACTATATTGAATAGAAGTGGTGATAGAGGGCATCCCTGTCTTGTTCCAGATTTTAGAGGGAATGACTTCAATTTTTCTCCATTCAGAATGATGCTAGCCTGAGGCTTAGCATAGGTAGCTTTTACAATGTTGAGGTAAGTTCCAGTTATCCCTAGTTTTTCTAGAGTTTTGAACATAAAGGGATGCTGTACTTTGTCAAATGCTTTTTCTGTCTCTATCGAGATGATCATATGGTTCTTATCTTTAAGTCTATTGATGTGGTGAATAACATTTATTGATTTCCGTATATTGAACCATCCTTGTATCCCAGGGATGAATCCTACTTGATCATGGTGCACAATTTTTTGATGTGTTTTTGTATTCGATTCACCAGAATTTTATTGAGGATTTTTGCATCTAGGTTCATTAGAGATATTCGTCTGTAGTTTTCTTTCTTTGAGGTGTCTTCGTCTGGTTTCGGAATCAGGGTGATGTTGGCCTCATAGAATGAATTTGGAAGAACTCCCTCTTTTTCTATTTCCTGAAAGAACTTGAAAAGTATTGGTATTAATTCTTCTTTAAAGGTTTTGTAAAACTCTGCTGTATACCCATCCGGTCCTGGGCTTTTCTTGGTTGGTAGTCTTTTGATTGCTTCTTCTATTTCATCCATTGATATTGGTCTGTTCAAATTGTGTGTATCCTCCTGACTCAGTCTGGGCAAATCATATGACTTAAGAAATTTATCGATGTCTTCACTATCTTCTATTTTATTGAAATATAGGTTTTCAAAATAATTCCTAATTATCTTCTGTATTTCTGTAGTATCTGTTGTGATGTTGCCTTTTTCATCCTGTATGTTAGTAATTTGAGTTCTCTCTCTTCTTCTCTTCGTTAGCATGGCTAAGGGTCTGTCGATCTTATTTATTTTTTCGAAGAACCAACTTTTAGTTTTGTCAATTTTTTCAATAGTTTCTTTTGTTTCAATTTCGTTGATTTCCACTCTGATTTTAATTATTTCTTGCCTTCTGCTACATTTGCTGTTGTTTTGCTCTTCCTTTTCTAGGGCTTTGAGATGAAGTGTGAGCTCATTTATTTGTTGTTTTTTTCTTTTTTTGAGGAATGACCTCCAGGTGATGAATTTCCCTCTTAAAACTGCTTTCATTGTGTCCCATAGATTCCGATATGTTGTGTCTGTATTTTCATTTATCTCTAAGAATTTTTTGATTTCCTCCTTTATGTCTTCTGTAACCCATTGATCATTCAGTAACGTATTGTTCATTTTCCATGTGATGTAGGATTTTTCCTTCCTTCTTTTATCATTGATTTCCAGTTTCATTCCATTATGATCAGATAAAATGCATGGTATTATCTCCACCCCTTTATATTTACTGAGGGTTGCCCTATGGCATAATACATGGTCTATTTTTGAGAAGGATCCATGTGCTGCTGAGAAAAAAGTATATCCACTTGATGATGGTTGATATATTCTATATATGTCAGTTAAGTCTAGGTTATTGATTGTGATATTGAGTTCTATAGTTTCTTTATTCAACTTTTGTTTGGAGGATCTGTCCAATGGTGAGAGAGGTGTGTTGAAGTCACCCATAATTATTGTGTTGTGGTCTATTTGACTCTTGAACTTGAGGAGAGTTTGTTTTATGAATGTCGCAGCACCCTTATTTGGTGCGTAAATATTGATAATTGTTATGTCTTGTTGTGAATGGTTCCTTTTAACAGTATATAATGGCCTTCTTTATCCCTTTTGATTAACTTAGTCTTGAAGTCGATTTTATTCGATATGAGCATGGCCACCCCTGCTTGCTTACGAGGACCGTGTGCATGGTATATTTTTTCCCAACCTTTCACCTTCAGCCTGTGTATGTCTTTTCCAATCAGATGTGTCTCCTGGAGGCAGCATATTGTTGGATTTGTTTTTTTAATCCATGTTACCAGCTTATGTCGCTTTATTGGAGAGTTTAGTCCATTAACGTTTAGAGTTACTATTGATAGATGGTTTGTACTTCCAGCCATGTTTGATTATTTATCTTTTTTTTAAAATTTAGTTTGTTTCTCCTTGATTAGCTTTCCCCCGCCCTCTGTCTTTACTGAGGCACTTCCCACTGATGGTTTTGGTTATTGTTTTTCATTTCTTCCTCGTGTAGTGTTTTGCTCAAGATGCTTTGCAATGCTGGTTTTCTGGCTGCAAATTCTTTTAACTTTTGTTTATCATGAAAGATTTTTATTTTGTTGTCGTACCTGAAGGTTAATTTTGCTGGATACAAAATTCTTGGTTGGCATCCATTGTCTTTCAGTGTTTGAAATATGTTGTTCCAGGATCTTCTCGCTTTCAGCCTCTTGATGAAAAATCCATTGTTAACCTTATTGGTTTACCCCTGAATGTAATCTGCCTCCTTTCTCTTGTAGCTTTTAATATTTTCTCTTTGTTCTGTATATTGGATTTTTCATAACAATGTGTCTTGGCGTTGGTCTACTGTGATTTTGTATGCTCGGTGTCCTGTATGCATCTACAATTTGTATATTCGTTTCCTTTTTTATTTCTGGAAAGTTTTCTATAATTATTTCATTCAGCAGGTTGTTCATTCCCTTGGTTTGAACCTCTATACCTTCTTCTATCCTGATGACTCTTAAGTTTGTTTTTTTTATGTTATCCCATATGTCTTGGATGTTTTTCTCGTGATTTTTTACCAGCCTTTCTGAGTTGGCTAGACTCTTTTCAAGATGATATATTTTGTCTTCATTATCTGACGTTCTGGCTTCTACTTGCTCCACTCTGTTAGTGATACTCTCATTTGAGTTTTTAATTTGGTTTATAGTTTCCTTCATTTCTAGAATTATTGTTTGATTTTTTTTAATAATCTCTATCTCCTGATAAAGATGCTTAATTTCTTCTTTTATCTGTTTATGTAATTCATTTTTAATGTGTTCTTTCACTATTTGAATTTGCTGTCTCATATCCTCTTTAAGGTTCCATTCCATCTGTCTAAGGTATTCCTTGAGTTCTTTATTTGACCATTTTTCTGATGCCTCTAGGTCCTCCTGAATATTTAGGCTGTCCTGCATTGTTTGTACTCCTTTTCTTCCTTGCTTTTTCATGCTGCTCATGTTACTTCTTGTTCTGTTTGACTGCTGAGTTACTGTTTACTCCTATAAATTTATTTGATGCTTGGGAGGAAAGGTATTAGAAGGGAAGGGAAGAAGTCACTAAAGAGAATGAGAGTAAGCAGGTAGAATTCAAGGAAGGGGGAATAAGGAAATTGAAAAGAAATGAAAAGACAAAAGAAAAAAAATAGAAAATAAAAAAAGAAAAAAAATTTAAAAAAATAAAAAAATTAAAATTAAAATTAAAAAAATAATAAAAAAATTAAAAAAATCTAAAGAACAACAAAAAATGAAAATGAAAAAAAAACCCTAATTTAAAAAAAAAATTAATAAATGCAGTCTTAGAGTTTGATTAACTTCTCTTCCAGTAGGTGGAGCTGTTCCCACCGGGCCAAGCTTCTCCTCTCAATACGCGGGAACCAATCACTGTGCAGCAGCTCCTCCTCCCAGACTGGGCGGGTCTCCAATCCTGAGTGCTTAGGGCCTTTTCTTGTTTCTAGTCACTTCCCCACTTTTCCTCAAGCCAGGCCCCGCTCACCGGTGACGCTCACCACAATATTGGCTACACACCAGGTCTGCTGCTCCCGGGAGCCCTATTTTCATGAATGACTGGGCACACTCTCCCTGTTTGCCATTCCCTCTGACCCTAAGTTTGTAGAGCTTGGAGCTGAGAACCCTCAGTGAATTTTGCTTGCCCTCCGGTAGCCATGCCCCCGGTAGCTGTTGCAAGAGACCTCAGTTGTCAGCACTGGTGGGAGCGGTAGCCGGGAGTTCCTGGCCGCGGGTCCCGCGCCACTCCTGATTCCCTCGGTCTGGCTATCGCGCTCACGGGAGAGCTGGGAGGGGCCCTTAAGGTTTCCCCGCTGTGTGGAGAGGGAAGGCTAGGGGGTTACACACCTGTCGCCGCCGATTTCAATGGAGTTATCTCCTCCACCGCATTCTGGTGATGTCAGTTCTCTGCCATGGTGGTATCCCATGCAAATGGCTACAGTTCGTTCCCTTTGCCATGTGACCAATGCAACGGGTGGGTCCTGACTGGCTCTCCCAAGCCCCGTTTCAATCCTGTGGCCACTGCCTATGAAGGCTCGGTTGGCATTAACCTCCGTAGGTTCAGAAGGGTCGACCAGTTGTTTCAGCAGGATCGTTTAGTGCTGAGTCACAGCAGTTTGTCTGCAAGAAGCAGGCGAACAGGAGCTTGAATTCAACCGATCCGGGCTAGGTGTGTGTTCTGAGAGGCCCAGACTGTTCGCCCCAGATCCACGTCAGCTCAGCATTACCTAGTGATCCTGAGCAAACAGCATTTAGACGGTTTACGACTCCCTATGCCCACGCAGCTGAAGAGGTCAGAGACTTGATCTCTCTGCACCTGCCGCCATGTTGGATCCAGCCAAGTGCCATCTTTTCAAATGCCACATTTTAGAGTGATGTTATAGAGCTATCGTTCTATTGATGATATACTATCCCTTGACAAAATTAGAAGGTAGACAGTAGATTATATAAAAGGATTGCTTCAAGGTAAAGTTTACTGAATTTGATAACTCTAGGGATGTAAGATTGTCAGATAATGCTTTTGTTATTAGGAAATATATGCTGAATACTTATACATTAGGTAAATCGTCATCATGCTTGTAACTGACCCTGAAATATATAAAATTTTATATATTTAGAATTTATATATTCGAATTATATGTGTAAATATATGGGTGTATATATAAAGAAAAAAGTAGTAAAGGGGAGACAGAGAGAGAGAGAGAGAGAGAGAGAGAGAGAGAGAGAGAGAAGAGAGGGGGAGGGAGAGTGACAACATAGGCACAAATGATAAAGCCAATAGAGAACTGAGGTAAAGATCGTACACATACAGGTATTCTCTGTACCACTCTTATACCTTTTGTGTATGTTTGAAATTGTTCCAGTTTTCTTAAAGTATCAGACCATCTTTAATGATGTATTTCCAAATAATGATTCCCAAATGATTCAATGGCCATAAGTTATCAATGTCTGCTGATAATACCTCCTCTCCCCCTCACCTGAAGTACATCTAGGATTTTTAAATTCCTCCAAACACTGCAAGAGGAGCAAAACTCTAGAAAGAGTCTTGTTTTTATGAACCTTCTATATTTTGCCCATGTCTTTTTTCCTAAATTATCTATTTTATAATTTTTCTCTTAGAAGTTAACATTTTTTAGCAATTTGAGAGAGTTCTTTTTGCCAGATTTTTTCTCTAAATAGTTGTATTAAGATACACTTAATATGCCATAAAGTTCACCCTTTCAAAGTGTATAATTGTGATTTGTTTTTCCTTAGTTGGGCAACAAGTTGTGTACTTATCACCACTACCTAATTTTAGAAGATTTTCATCACCTTCCCTTTAAAAAAGTTCCTCTGTACCTAATAGGCAGTTACTCCCCATTTTTTGCTGTATTCAGCCCTTGGAAACCACCAACATGCTTCCTATTTATATAGATATGGCTATTCTGTTTATCTATATAAATAGAACCAAATGTCACACTTTATGGCTTTACTTGGTACAATGTTTCAGTGTTTAAGCCTTGTCATAGCATAGATCAATAATAATTCTTTAATTTTGAACCCAGGACTTCTCACATGATTGGTACATCTGTACCACTGAGTTACACCCTCTGCCAGTAGTTAATTCCTTTTTATTGTTAAATAATATTCCATTGTATGAATACAACAAATTTTCTATCCATTCATCAGTTCATGGAATTTGGTTTCTTCCCAATTTTTGGCTGTTGTGAATAGTGCCTCTATGAACATTTGTGTACAAAGTTTTTGTGTAGATACAGATATAAACCCAGAAAGACTGAACACCTATGAGTAGAACTGCTGGGTCTTAGGGTAACTCTGTGTTCATTTTGAATTTCTTTGCAGGTTTTTA
Source organism: Marmota monax (assembly GCF_021218885.2). Taxonomy (NCBI): domain Eukaryota; kingdom Metazoa; phylum Chordata; class Mammalia; order Rodentia; family Sciuridae; genus Marmota; species Marmota monax. The sequence goes on from NW_026693595.1 coordinate 10,436,603, forward strand.
TATGCTTTTAGGCTGTATTTTTTTTTTGAAATGGTGTAAAATTTTTATTTTAATATGCATTTATGGATGATTAATAATGTTGAGTATCTTTTTCTTGTTATTTATTTATTTTTTAAAATTTTTTATTGTTGGTTGTTCAAAACATTACATAGTTCTTGATATATCATATTTCACACTTTGATTCAAGTGGGTTATGAGCTCCCATTTTTACTCCATATACAGATTGCAGAATCACATCAGTTACACATCCATTGATTTACATATTGCCATACTAGTGTCTGTTGTGTTCTGCTGCCTTTCCTATCCTCTACTATCCCCCCTCCCCTCCCCTCCCCTCCCCTCTTCTCTCTCTGCCCCTCTACTGTCATTCATTTGTCCCCCTTGTATTATTTTTCCCTTTCCCCTCACTTCCTCTTGTATGTACTTTTGTATAACCCTGAGGGTCTCCTTCCATTTCCATGCAATTTCCCTTCTCTCTCCCTTTCCCTCCCACCTCTCATCCCTGTTTAATGTTAATCTTCTTCTCATGCTCTTCAACCCTACTCTGTTCTTAGTTACTCTCCTTATATCAAAGAAGACATTTGGCATTTGTTTTTTAGGGATTGGCTAGCTTCACTTAGCATAATCTGCTCTAATGCCATCCATTTCCCTGCAAATTCTATGATTTTGTCATTTTTTAATGCAGAGTAATACTCCATTGTGTATAAATGCCACATTTTTTTTATCCATTCGTCTATTGAAGGGCATCTAGGTTGGTTCCACAGTCTTGCTATTGTGAATTGTGCTGCTATGAACATCTATGTAGCAGTGTCCCTGTAGCATGCTCTTTTTAGGTCTTTAGGGAATAGACCGAGAGGGGGAATAGCTGGGTCAAATGGTGGCTCCATTCCCAGCTTTCCAAGAAATCTCCATACTGCTTTCCAAATTGGCTGCACCAATTTGCAGTCCCACCAGCAATGTACAAGTGTACCCTTTCCCCACATCCTCGCCAGCACTTGTTGTTGTTTGACTTCATAATGGCTGCCAATCTTACTGGAGTGAGATGGTATCTTAGGGTGGTTTTGATTTGCATTTCTCTTACTGCTAGAGATGGTGAGCATTTTTTCATGTACTTGTTGATTGATTGTATGTCCTCCTCTGAGAAGTGTCTGTTCAGGTCCTTGGCCCATTTGTTGACTGGGTTGTTTGTTATTATATTGTCTAATTTTTTGAGTTCTTTGTATACTCTGGATATTAGGGCTCTATCTGAAGTGTGAGGAGTAAAGATTTGTTCCCAGGATGTAGGCTCCCTATTTACCTCTCTTATTGTTTCTTTTGCTGAGAAAAAACTTTTTAGTTTGAGTAAGTCCCATTTGTTGATTCTAGTTATTAACTTTTGTGCTATGGGTGTCCTATTGAGGAATTTGGAGCCCGACCCCACCGACTGTAGATCGTAGCCAACTTTTTCTTCTATCAGACGGCGTGTCTCTGATTTGATATCAAGCTCCTTGATCCATTTTGAATTCACTTTTGTGCATGGCGAGAGAAAGGGATTCAGTTTCATTTTGTTGCATATGGATTTCCAGTTTTCCCAGCACCATTTGTTGAAGATGCTATCCTTCCTCCATTGCATGCTTTTAGCCCCTTTATCAAGTATAAGATAGTTGTAGTTTTGTGGATTGGTTTCTGTGTCCTCTATTCTGTACCATTGGTCCAGCCTCCTGTTTTGGTACCAGTACCATGCTGTTTTTGTTACTATTGCTCTGTAGTATAGTTTGAAGTCTGGTATCGCTATACCGCCTGATTCACACTTCCTGCTTAGCATTGTTTTTGCTATTCTGGGTCTTTTATTTTTCCATATGAATTTCATGATTGCTTTCTCTATTTCTACAAGAAATGCCGTTGGGATTTTGATTGGCATTGCATTAAACCTATAGAGAACTTTTGGTAATATCGCCATTTTGATGATGTTAGTTCTGCCTATCCATGAACAGGGTATATTTTTCCATCTTCTAAGATCTTCTTCTATTTCTCTCTTTAGGGTTCTGTAGTTTTCATTGTATAAGTCTTTCACCTCTTTTGTTAGGTTGATTCCCAAGTATTTTATTTTTTTTGAAGATATTGTGAATGGAGTGGTTGTCCTCATTTCCATTTCAGAGGATTTGTCGCTGATATACAGGAATGCCTTTGATTTATGCGTGTTGATTTTATATCCTGCCACTTTGCTGAATTCATTTATTAGCTCTAATAGTTTCTTTGTAGACCCTTTTGGGTCTGCTAGGTATAGAATCATGTCAACTGCAAATAGTGATAATTTAAGTTCTTCTTTTCCTATTTTTATGCCTTTAATTTCTTTCGTCTGTCTAATTGCTCTGGCCAGTGTTTCGAGAACTCTGTTGAACAGAAGTAGTGAGAGAAGGCATCCCTGTCTTGTTCCAGATTTTAGAGGGAATGCCTTCAGTTTTTCTCCATTCAGAATGATGCTAGCCTGAGGCTTAGCATAGATTGCTTTTACAATATTGAGGTATGTTCCTGTTATCCCTAGTTTTTCTAGAGTTTTGAACATAAAGGGATGCTGTACTTTGTCGAATGCTTTTTCCGCATCTATCGAGATGATCATATGGTTCTTATCTTTAAGTCTATTGATGTGGTGAATAACATTTATTGATTTCCGTATACTGAACCAGCCTTGCATCCCAGGGATGAATCCTACTTGATCATGGTGCACAATTTTTTTGATATGTTTTTGTATCCGATTCGCCAGAATTTTATTGAGGATTTTTGCATCTAGGTTCATTAGAGATATTCGTCTGTAGTTTTCTTTCTTTGAATTGTCTTTGTCTGGTTTAGGTATCAGGGTGAAGTTGGCCTCGTAGAATGAATTTGGAAGTTCTCCCTCTTTTTCTATTTCCTGGAATAGCTTGAAAAGTATTGGTATTAGTTCTTCTTTAAAGGTTTTGTAAAACTCTGCTGTATACCCATCCGGTCCTGGGCTTTTCTTAGTTGGTAGTCTTTTGATGGTTTCTTCTATTTCCTCAATTGATATTGGTCTGTTTAGGTTGTCTATATCTTCCTGACTCAATCTGGGCATATCATATGACTTAAGAAATTTATCTATGCCTTCACTATCTTCTAATTTATTGGAGTATAAGGATTCAAAATAATTTTTGATTATCTTCTGTATTTCTGAAGTGTCTGTTGTGATATTGCCTTTTTCATCCCGTATGCTAGTAATTTGAGTTCTCTCTCTTCTTCTCTTTGCTAGCATGGCTAAGGGTCTGTCGATTTTGTTTATTTTTTCAAAGAACCAACTTTTAGTTTTGTCAATTTTTTCAATTGTTTCTTTTGTTTCGATTTCATTAATTTCAGCTCTGATTTTCATTATTTCTTGCCTTCTACTTCTTTTGCTGTTGTTTTGCTCTTCTTTTTCTAGGATTTTGAGATGAAGTATGAGATCATTTATTTGTTGGTTTTTTCTTTTTTTAAGGAATGAACTCCACGCAACGAATTTTCCTCTTAGAACTGCTTTCAATGTGTCCCATAGATTCCGATATGTTGTGTCTGTGTTTTCATTTATCTCTAAGAATTTTTTAATTTCCTCCTTGATGTCTTCTATAACCCATTGATCATTCAGTAACCTGTTGTTCATTCTCCAAGTGATGTATGCTTTTTCCTTCCTTCTTTTATCATTGATTTCCAGTTTCATTCCATTATGATCAGATAAGATGCATGGTATTATTTCTACTCCTTTATATTGTCTAAGGGTTGCCCTGTGACATAATATGTGATCTATTTTTGAGAAGGATCCATGTGCTGCTGAGAAAAAAGTGTAACTGCTTGATGTTGGGTAGTATATTCTATATATGTCAATTAAGTCTATGTTATTAATTGTGTTATTGAGTTCTATAGTTTCCTTATTCAACTTTTGTTTGGAAGATCTGTCCATTGGTGAGAGAGGTGTGTTGAAGTCTCCCATGATTATTGTATGGTGGTCTATTAGACTCTTGAACTTGAGAAGAGTTTGTTTGATGAACATAGCTGCACCATTGTTAGGGGCATATATATTTATGATTGTTATGTCTTGTTGGTGTATGGTTCCCTTGAGCAGTATGTAGTGTCCCTCTTTATCCCTTTTGATTAACTTTGGCTTGAAATCTATTTTATTTGATATGAGTATGGACACTCCTGCTTGTTTCTGAAGTCCATATGAGTGATATGATTTTTCCCAACCTTTCACCTTCAGCCTATGTATGTCTTTTCGTATCAAATGCGTCTCCTGTAGGCAGCATATTGTTAGGTCTTGTTTTTTGATCCATTCTACTAGCCTGTGTCTCTTAATTGGTGAGTTTAAGCCATTAACATTTAGGGTTATTATTGAGATATGGGTTGTTCTTCCAGCCATATTTGTTTATTTCTGTTACTAAACATGGTTTGTTTTCCTCTTTGATTATTTTCCCCCCTTTACTGTCCTACCTCCCACTGTTGGTTTTCATTGTTATCTTCCATTTCCTCTTCCTGTAATGTTTTGCCGAGGATGTTTTGAAGAGATGGTTTTCTAGCTGCAAATTCTTTTAACTTTTGTTTATCGTGGAAGGTTTTAATTTCATCTTCCATCCTGAAGCTTAATTTCGCTGGAAACATAATTCTTGGTTGGAACCCATTTTCTTTCAGTGTTTGAAATATGTTATTCCAGGATCTTCTAGCTTTCAGAGTCTGTGTTGAAAGATCAGCTGTTATCCTGATTGGCTTACCCCTAAATGTAATCTGCTTCCTTTCTCTTGTAGCTTTTAAAATTCTCTCCTTATTCTGTATGTTGGGCATCTTCATTATAATGTGTCTAGGTGTGGATCTCTTATGATTTTGCACATTCGGCGTCCTGTAGGCTTCTAGGATTTGGGATTCTGTCTCATTCTTCAAGTCTGGGAAGTTTTCTCGTATTATTTCATTGAATAGATTGCTCATTCCTTTGGTTTGAAACTCTGTCCCTTCCTGTATCCCAATGACTCTTAAGTTTGGTCTCTTGATGTTATCCCATATTTCTTGGATGTTCTGCTCATGGTTTCTTAACAGTCTTGCTGAGCTGTCTATGTTCTTTTCAAGTTGAAATACTTTATCTTCATTGTCTGATGTTCTATCTTCTAAGTGTTCTACTCTGCTGGTAGTATTCTCCATTGAGTTTTTAAGTTGGTTTATTGCTTCCTGCATTTCTAGGATTTCTGTTTGTTTGTTTTTTATAACCTCTATCTCCCTGTATAGTTGATCTTTTGCTTCTTGGATTTGTTTATGTAATTCATTGTTGAAGTGATCTTTCATTGTCTGATTTTGCTGTCTGATGTCTTCCTTGAGACTCCAGATCATCTGAAGCATGTATATCCTGAATTCTTTATCTGACATTCCATCTGCTGCAGCTATTACCTCTTCTAATGTTGAGTTGACCTGCATTGCTTGTGGTCCTTTCTTTCCTTGTCTCTTCATACTGTTCGCGTTTCCTTTCTACTTGGTGAAACTGTTTTGCTATTGAATTTTCCCCCTATATATTTATATTGGTCTTGTATAGTTGCAAAGTCTCCCTTGCAGGCGCGGGCGGTGGCTCTGCCCCTCCTCCAATTGGGGCAATGTGCCTACCACGCCGGCAGGCCGCTGGGCCTGTTCTGCTGGTCGGTAGCAGGTCCGCCTACCTTGCAGGCGCAGGCGGCGGCTCTGTCCCTCTGCGGGCCGCTAGGCTTGTTCTGTCGGTGGTCACAGTTCTGCCTACTTTGCAGGCGCAGTCAGCGGCACTGCCCCTCTGCAGGCCTTTGGGGCTGTTCTGCCGGTGGGTCGCAGGTCCGCCTACCTTGCAGGCGCGGGGCCGGGGGGGGCGGCTCTACCCTTCCGCAGGCCACTGGGCCTGTTCTGTCTGTCGGTTGCAGGTCTGGCCTGTTCTGTTGGTGGTCACAGTTCCACCTACCTGGCAGGCGTGGTGGTGGGGTGGGGTAGGGGGCGGCTCCGCCCCTCAGCAGGCCACTGGGCCTGTTCTGTGGGTGGTCACAGTTCCGTCTACCTTGCAGGCGCGGGGGGAGTGGGCGGCTCTGCCTCTCTGCAGGCCGCTGCTCCTGTTCTGCCAGTGGGTGGCAGGCCCACCTACCTTGCAGGAGTGGTTGGCAGCTCTGCCCCTCCGCGGGCCACTGGGCCTTTTCTGTCGGTGGTCACAGTTCCGCCTACCTGGCAGGCGCGGGGGGTGGGGTGGGGTAGGGGGCGGCTCTGCTCCTCAGCAGGCCGCTAGGCCTGTTCTGTGGGAGGTCACAGTTCCGCCTACCTGGCAGGCGTGGGGGAGGGTAGGGTAGGGGGCGGCTCTGCCCCTCAGCAGGCCGCTGGGCCTGTTCTCTGTATTTTTTTTTTAAGAAGTGCTTTAGCCCACTTTATGGCATCACTGTCCTGGGTATGTTTGTTTACCTGAGTGTCTCTTTGTGGATCTATAGTAGGCATACATCCTCATAAACTAAAATGATTTATGAATAAAGACTAAAGACTCCACAGGTACAAGTTAAGTCCTTCCTCATCAATGAATTCCACTGCAGCCCACCCTTGTTTTTCTTTTCCAATGAATGATTAGTTAGATTCTGTGCCAACCATCTGGCACTTACATTTCCTGCCTGCGATCACATTTTAAGTATTTCAAGTGCATACCTTTTGTTTCCCCAAAAAACATGAGCTGCTTGGAAAGCAAGATCCATGCATTATCTATCTTTCATGTCTTTCAGCATGCTTAGCCAAGTATGTGATCTAATTAAATGCTAAATGTTAAGCAGGGATTCTCTTATACTTCTTTAATTCCTACACAGCACTTTGCTGAGTGTTGGACATATAAAATGTATTTATTTAATGCTAAATAAATGGATTTTAACTTCCTAAGACTTTTCCCTTAAATTGAGCTTCTTAGCATGACTCCCACTTGACAAATACAGTTATGACAACAGCAAGTTGATTTCACCTTGGACCCAGAAAAGATTTCCATTTCTCTATAAAAATCTAACACATCAATACCAGTATTGTATTGTACTTGGTAGCAAAAAAAAGAAAAAAGAAAAAAAAAAGAAGAAAAAGAAGGCAGAGCATTTCTCTCCTTGTTCCTGTTCCATACCAACCTCTCTGAAATACAATGGCCTCTTCTTTTCTCAACTTTTCCTTATGTACCATTTTTAATTAATTTTTTTATATTTATATATGACAGTAGAATGTATTACAATTCTTATTACACAAATAGAGAACAATATTTCATATCTCTGGTTATATACAAAGTATATTCACACCAATTTGTGTCTTCATACATGTACTTTGGATAATAATGTCATCACATTCCACCATCATTTCTAACCCCATACCCCCGCCCTTCCCTTCCCACCCCTCTGCCCTATCTAGAGTTCTTCTATTCCTTCCATACTTCCCCTTCCTTCCCCGCTATGAACCAGCCTCCTTATATCATAGAAAACATTTGACATTTGGTTTTTTGGGGATTGGCTAACTTTGCTTGGCATTATTATCTTCTCCAACTCCATCCATTTACCTGCAAAGCCATGATTTTATTCTCTGTCATTGCTGAGTGATATTTCATTGTGTATATATGCCACATTTTTTTTAACCATTCATCTATTGAAAGGCATCTAGGTTGGTTCCACAGTTTAGCTATTGTACTGCTATAAACATTGATGTAGCTGTGTCCCTGTAGTATGCTGTTTTAAATTCCTTTGGGTATAGACCGAGGAGAGGGATAGTTGGGTCAAATGGTGGTTCCATTCCCAATTTTCCAAGAAATCTCCATACTGCTTTCCATATTGGCTGTACCAATTTGCAGTCCTACCAGCAATGTATGAGTGTACATTTTTCCCCACATCCTCACCAACACTTATTGTTGTTTGTATTCATAATAGCTGCCTTATTGTACCATTTGCAACAACATTTTCACCATTTGTGTTGGACCATGGAGGAGGAAAGAGAATATTAAGTAAAGGTGATGTTCTGGATCCTTAAAGCCACTGACTTTAGTTCTAAAACACCATGTCTGGATGGACTCCCATATAATACCTTTCCCACCTTTTTCAACCCAAAACATCTTGCCTTTAAATCTAGAAATGTGACTATTGCAGAATAACTTCTCAGAATAGCTATTGTTTCTAAGGATAGTTGGCGCATCTTGTATACCAGTTAATGATTATTCTAATTAGTCCAGACAAGTTAACACACACAATACCTGTATCATCATTTTTTAAAGAACTAAGTTACACTAACATACTCAGCACTACAGCTTCCCTGGCATAATTTAAACCTCTTTTGATGACTCAGAAGTGTTTTAGAATGATTGCAACATTTAGTTATTTTACTACATATAAGCAAGAGTGCCAAAGTAGAAAATCTTGGAGAGTAGAATTCCAGATATTGAAGGATTGCCATTTACAAACATGATATCCATTATATCCTTTGCTCATCATGAGAAAGCCAAGGCAGGAAAAAATGATGTCAAAGTAGAAATAGGACAGCTTTACAATTGCCATCTATAAAGTCAGACCCTGCATTTCTCAGAGCACCCAGTTCTTGTAATGAGATTTCTTCCTGTCTGTTGGGGGGAAAAGTGAACTTTGGTTTGTTCACTGAAACTACAAACAGTGAAAAAGAACAAGAGACTTTTCCCTGGATTTCACTATTTACATTTGCAGAGTTATCACATCTTTACCTTTGCTAAGCACCTTTTATTTGAATCACTTAGTTCTCTTTGGAATTGTGTCACATCTTGTCAATCTTCAACTGCTAAGTCTAACAAAGGGTGCTATCAGAAGAGATTTAAAGATTCTCCCCAGTGGGGTGATTACTTAGAAAGTTGTCTTTCTGGGGTGTCCCCTCAAACACTCTGGAACATAAATACTATTAAGAGGTTGACCCTTCTCTTCAGTCACCTATGAACTTTGTTTCTTTTGCATATACAGATTATTTATGTGTCAGTAATTCTATCTATACAGGGACTATGAGGATGTAACTACGTGTCATGACTGAAGTAGAATCCCTTGGTCATTAAAAAACGATGTTTTTAAAAAGTCATCCACCATCCAAGAAATCAGAGAGCCATGTTCTCAAATCAGTTTAGCTATTAAAGTCATTAGTCAATCGGGATATTTATCCCAGTTTTGCAAATTTATCTGCATGGCTCATTTTCTTGATTTGTTCAAGTCTCTCTTGAAAAGTCATCACTGCAACATTTAGTTATTTTACTACATATAAGCAAGAGTGCCAAAGTAGAAAATCTTGGAGAGTAGAATTCCAGATATTGAAGGATTGCCATTTACAAACATGATATCCATTATATCCTTTGCTCATCATGAGAAAGCCAAGGCAGGAAAAAATGCTGAGGGCCCTTCTTTGATATCCTGCATAATCGTTCTTTTCTAGCACTTATTACTACCTAATCTAATAGCTTTGGTGTATTGATTCATTTGTTATATTTATTTATCTCCCAGATTGGAAGCTTCCTGAAAGCAGGGTCTTAGTTCACTGTTTTTTGCCAAATCCTAGGGCCTACCACATAGTAGATGTGACTTGGAAAGCAAGACCTTAGAAAGCAAGATCTAAATATTTTTGGAATGAGTAATTATTCCAAAATAATAATAATTATTCCAGTAATAATTATTCCAGTAAAAAATAATAATAATTTTAGCCTCATACAAATGTCATCTAAATTTCAAAAATTACTAATCGACATGGGAGGCAACAGTTTGTTTGATGAATACTACAATGTTTAAAAACAATGTGCTGGCTACTAGAAGCAGAGAGGATATAAGAAATTGGCTGAGTCTTTAGTACACTAAAATTTTAGTAAGGGCAAAAAATAGGTACACATTATAAATAATAAAGCCAGGAGCCATTTTTCCAAAAACTAGGTGATTCCTATATGATCTAATCATTCAGAAGAAGTAGTCAGGGAGGCAGTTTGCACTGCGTATTGAAGAAAGGTGCAAAAGTTAGCTAACTGCAAAATTAGGGAACAGCCTACATTGAACTCATTTCCAACACCAACTGTAAGTTTAAAGGATTCTCCAAATCAATCTCAGTTTTGATAACTCACTGGAAAGACTCCTAGAAGTCACAGAAAATGAAAATATCTTCATTATAGTTTATAACCAGGAAAAGAGGAATTAAAATCAACCAGGGGAAGAACATGAGGCAGAATTAAAGAAAAGTACCAGCTACGTGACCCAAGGCTCCCTCCCTAAATCACATTGCTGGTGTGGTTCAAAGCCCCAGTCCTATATCAGATTGTTACTATGTGGTTGACTCAGTGTGCCAAGGTAAGCAGGCACTCCCATCAAGCAGGATACTCCAAGAATTTAATCACTCATGTGATTTTTCTTTGAACTAAATTCTTTACTACACAGAAGGGGGAAATATAGATAAATCTATAATCAGTAGTGAATAACCCAATAATAGAAAATCAAGAAACCTAAATTGTTTCAGAAAAAGTAGACATTTTCCAGTTTTGCAGATACTTTTCATAAAAATACCTAGTTTTAAGAAAAAGAAAAGGGTATTCAGAATAACAGTGTACAGGGGAGTCAGATTATTCAGCACATTTTGTTTACTTTTCCTAAATAGTTTCTTCAGTTCTCTTAACAACATTTATAAAATTTAAACAGTATGGATACTCCATGAATTGACTATTTCTTATAATCAAAGATTATTATTATATGATTTTCTTAATGTCACAGATAAATCAGACACAAAACTAGAAATGAATCCTGTGGCAGTTATCTACTGCTGTGTAACAAACTACTCTAAATTTTAATGTCTCCCAAATAACCAAATACCATATTTGCTCGTGATTCTCCAGGTCAGGCCCTTTGGCTGGGCTCAGACAGATGGCTCTTCTGCTGCTTTAGCCTGAGGGCACTGATGTCGCTGTTTTTTTCTGGTGATATGAGAGGAAGTAGGTGGTCTAAGATGATCTCGCTCAACCATTTACTACTAGTGGTTGGTGGGCATGAGTCATGGTGCCAGGATTCTCCTCCATGTGCCCCATCCACCCAGCCAGCTCATTTTTATTCACTGGAACAGCATCCCAGAAGGTGAGAGCAAACTGCAGACCTCTTGAAACCAAGACAAAGTCATCTCACAACTTTACTTCTAATATGTTCCATTGGCCAAAGCAACACACAAGACTAGCCCAAAACCAAGTGAAGGAAAAATGCATTCTGCCTCTTAATAGGAGCAGCTACAAAGAATTTGTGGCCAGTTTAAAAAAAAATAAAAACTTAATTATAACGTTTTTTCCTCCTTTAGTTTCTAATACAGATTATAAGTAGATGGCTAGGACCTATCTTTGCTAGAGAAATCAGTGTTTTGTGCAGCAAAAGCGGAAAATCACATCAGTGTGAGTTCTCTAGGGTTGTCATTTAAAAATATTTTTGAAAGTATTTGAATGACTGGAGAATCTGCAGTGGTACTTTCTGAATTGTTAGTCCTTTCTAAATATGTGCTTTGGGGTATTTTGCTAAGTTAATTTCTTAAACAACTTTCTGTTCTATAACACAACTGGTAATTTATGCAGAGTAGATGTTTATCTGGCTCTTATTTCTGGGAGCTGGAATGTCCAAGAGCACAGCACAGGTATCTGCCTAGCATCTGGTGAGGGTCTCTTGCTGCATCATAACATGGCAGAGGCCATCACACGACAGGCAGAGAAAATGTATGAGCTCAGGTCTCTCTTCCTGTTCTTGTAAATCTACTAATGATATCATGGGAACCTGTCCTCAGGACTGCATCTAATCCCAATTATCTCCCAATAGCCTGATCTCCAAATACTATTTACATATTAACTTGGGGATTAAGCTTCCAACATATAAACTTCTGGGGAACACACTTAAATCATAGCATTTAAGCAGAGCCTTTCTATGGTGGAGAAACTTATAGAGAAAAAAATCTTCTATAAAAGGACTTCTTACCCTGCCCACGACAAAAAAACCACGCATTTTCAGACCGATCTAATGGAGCTGCCCTGCATGAGATCACCCATGGGAGACTACTTCCTTTGAGAACATGCTTCTGGAAGTAATCTCCTTCCCTGCAGGAGAGGCTTTCCGGAAACAACTTGAGTCACTCTAGAGAAAATGTTTGATCGATATTGCAGCTGGGATGTCAGAGGAATTTAATTCTGAAGGTTGGAGCATTGATTTGGGGATGAGACACATGCAGGCCCAGAGTAAGGTGGACACACCAAGAGAAGTGAGGAGGTGGGTTGTGCTATGACTTTTCCCAAAGCCTTATGCACTGTAATTTCTCCAGGTACCTTGGGATTTGTGTTTCAGGGAAGTAAAAATGAATCACTCAGAAAGCAGAACTAAAATTTCAAATAGTATATTATCCTCTGTGATCTCTATCAATGCAGACCTGAGTCTTATATTAAAATGCTTTGTTCCTCCTGTGGTTTTTAAAATTTCATCTATTCAAGTGACACTTCCCTTTCCTGGCTCCCTTGGGAAATCAGCTCTATTTGCCTTCATGGTCAGTGGTCAGCTAGATGACTGTTTTCTGGTTTCTACTTATTCAGATCTTTCTCTCTGACTAAAAACAAGGCTCAGCCTTGGAACAATCTGACCTGGTGCTGAGGAAGTGATTAGAAAGGTGGAGGAATTGCCCTGCTCATATCAGCAGTGAAATATTTTCAAGGAATTGACCTTGGAGTTTCTGCCAGTTGGAAACCATGGTAACCACTGCTGGTCCCTGGAAAATTATTTCTCTTTACAGCATTGCTGTCAATCAGCACATGCTTCCTCCAACTTCCAAAGCTGTGATCCTTAAAAAGGATATGGCAGCTAAACTCTATCATTGGATATGGGGATGACTATTGGTGTGAGACCCAGGGAGACATCAGCCTTTTATGCTTCAGTCTAAAAGGCAAATAATAAAAGCTAATATGCATATGGCTCTTAACGCCCACCAGGTACTTTTAAAAGCATTTTACACATATTGGATTAGCTCATCTAACATTGTCAACCCCATAAAGGAAGTGCTATTATCTCCATATATGGAGGATACAAGGCAAACAGAGGTTAAGACACTTTCTTGGGATCACTGAGATGAACTTTCTAACATAGGCAGCTTGCTCTGAAATCCATGTCAAAATCATTGTGCCTCTCATTAAAGATAAGAACAGCTTCCTGGCTGGAGGGATTTGAGACCCTTTGCTAATGGGCTTTCTCCTGGACAACATCACTCCTTGCCACCTCATTGTCCTGGCTTAATGCCCTTGCATCCATCTGGGTCTAACAGAAAAATAGAAAGCACTTCTAGTATTTATACAAGAGGGAATTTCAACAGAACATTTGTTACCCAGTTGATGGAGCAGTTGTGACAACATGGGTGAGCCTGTAAATAAGTCAGGCACAGGAAGACAAAGACCATGTAATCTCCATGCTATGTGGAATCTAGAAAAGTTGATTTCATAGAACATGACAACAGAAGGGTGGTTATCAGAGGCTGGGTAGGTTGGTGGGGTGGGAAAGATGAGGAGAGGTTAGTTAATGGGTACATTAGCAGGGATGACTTCTGGTGTTGTATTGCACAACAGGGTGACTATAGCTAAAAGTAAGGTAGTGTGCACTTAAAAACAGCTAGATTTTGGATGTTTTCACTACAAGGAAATAATAAATGTTTAAGGTGGTGGATATGCCAATTATTCTGACTTGATCATTACATAGTGTATACATATATAGACATATATTGTTCCCCATAAGTATGTACAATTTTCTGTGAACCAGAAATTAAACAATGAAAGAAAATTAGCTGACTACAATCTTTCTTATGCAAAAATATCCAGACTTGATTAACCATGAATATTTATTCACTACAGTTGACTATTACAAAAGAGGTCCAAAAATCTCCTCCAATTTATTTTCATCATTTTAAGGAGATGTTAACATTTAAAGATGAGAGTTTATGTCACATTTCTCATAGGCATTGCATCTTAGTATTTGGGATGTGTAGGGTTTAAAAATATTAACTAATGAACAATCAAGGATTTTTTTTAACAAACCTATGGTTCAACTCTAGAGTAGGTATCTGTTGAAAAACAATTTATTTTTTATTTAAAAACTGAATATCAGACCAGCAGTTAGAAGCAATGGGATTTTTGGTTACCTACCAAACTGAAAACCCTTTTTAAGGAAGGGCATTCAGAACAAGTAAGGATCTGGGTTTTCCCAGTGCTTATACTGCAAATAAAAATTCAGTTTCCTCCTTTTCTCTGAACTGATTATGGATCTCTAATGAGGCAGAATTCACTAATGAGGCAGAATTATGAGCTTAATCCCAATGTGACATAGGCGGCTTTCTGTTTATAGATTTAAAATTTCTGAGCTGGAAGGGGTCTTAGAGGTCATCTAATTCAATTCCTTCATTTTATAAATTGGGAGGGAAAAGCCAAAGTGAAAGTCAGAGGTTAAGTCACTAGCTCCTTGTCATAATTATGTGCACAGACCACTTTTAACATTGACTATCACATACCCAGTTCACTCCTGGTGAAAAAAAATAAATTAAAGCATTCTCTGATGGTGCATACCCAAATATTCATTGTTCAGTAAGGACAGCATATGCTCAGGGGAGAGAGTGTAAGGCCCCATAGGAACACATGCTGCAGTAACACCCTGCCATGTAGCTTCCTTTTGCCTCTTCCATCTTGGTTATCCATTAGGTCTGCTAATTAAGGGGCTCAGAGTGCCCATACATAATCTCACTTTATGTTTCAAAAACTCAGTTATAAGCAATGACAAGAAAACATGTTATGCCATGGCTGTTTTCCCTGAGAATGCACTGGACTGCAAAATGCTCCACCATCAGCAGAACTCTCCCTTTCCCACACCTGCTGACAACCCTGGAGCACCTGTCTGCTGATGGGCGCACTAAGATCCACAGATAATGCTTTTATCTTATTTGAACTACGAGGTACCCTGACCTGCTGCTTTCTATATCTTTCCTTTCATCTGTACTTCTTAAGGGGCTGTTAGTGAGCCAGAGAGAAATGAGGGTAGGAAGAGAGAATCCAGGGAGAGAGAATTTGTATGGTAGGTCAGGAAGCAGGGGACGAGATGACAAGTGGGTATATTGTCCTGCTTCTGTCAGCTGTGTAATTTGGAGAATTTATTTGAAAGCATTTGTACCCGTTTCCCTATTTTTAAGATGGAACAGTTTGGACTAGCTGAAGTTGAAAGCATTTTTTAATTCTAAAATTTCATATTTGTTTATTTATTTTTGTGGTGCTGGGGATGAAACCCAGGGTTCTATACATGCCAGGCAATTGTTCTACCACTGATCCACACCAAAGCTGATTGATATTCCTCTTTCATAAAAGAGAAAAAGCAGCAAGATAAGTCAGATTTCTTTGAAGCTTGTGCTGATGACCTCTAGGAAGGAAAAGCTCCTCACTACGTCCCATTTTACAAAAGGTCTTTCAACCAAATAGCATATGCATACATTTGCTTATTTCTGTTTATCTTTGAATGTGCTTTTTATACTAGAATAACAGCTTGGATAACAATATAAGCTTATTAGAAACCAATGAAAACTAGAGGTGACCTGCAGAAAGACAATCTGGGTTCTGAGGACTCTTGATATCTTAAAAAAAATACTTCAAAAAAGTGAATGTCAAGCATCATATCTTGGACTGCTTTGACTTGTATGTCATCTTGTTCACCATGGAATATTCTGCAGTTGAAAGCAATTGGCCTTTTCTGTGGAATGTCCACATCTCCATATCAGTTATCTTGGCAATCCTGAGGAACTTCTGGCAAACAGAACTAGGTGTCTCACTCCTCCTCCCAACTCTGTGTATTTACTCATATCCATGGAGATGCCTGGTCTTTGAGTAAAGGAAAAGGAGATATTCTGAATTAGAGATAACTTGGGGAAAAGGAGAGACAGGAAAGACAAAAACAATAAGATGACAGGAGACATCTTATTGCCCATATCTCTTAGGCAATTGCCCATCTCTTGCCCATATCTGTCTTTACCCCTTTGGAGAGATTAAGGAATTAAAGAGGCTTATTATGGTTTAGCTATGAGGCACCCCTCAAAAGCTCATGTGTGAGACAATGCAAGAATTTTCAGAGGTAAAATGATTAGGAGAGGTGTAACCTAATCAGCAGATTAATCACTGAAGTGGATTAACTGGGTGGCAACTATAGGCCGGTAAGGTGTGATTTTGGGGTTTACATTGTGTCTCTGGTGAGCAGAGCACTCTCTGCTTGCAGTGTCATGACCTGAGTGGCTTTTCTCCACCATGCTCTTTGGCCATGATGTTCCTCCTTATCTTGGGCCTAGAGTTGGCTGTCTGTGGACTGGGACCTCAGAGACAAGGGGCTAAATAAACTTTTCCTCCCCTAATTGTTCTTATCAAGGTTTTTGGTCACAGCAACAAGAAAGCTTACTGAAACAAGTCTTAAACATTTACAACAGACTTCAGGTACAAAGCACTACTGCATCAGGACTTGGAGTCCAGGTGGAATATGGAGCTGAAGAAAGGATGTTTTTTCTGTCCTTCCCAAGATCCTGGTTCTGTATCCTGAGCATACATATATCAGTTTATGCAGACGATGCCCTTGATTAACAGAGAAGAGATTGCATCAGGCACAAAGACAGCTACAAAGCATCCAAATATTATAAATGGGCACATTTTTCCCAGGGTTCTTGGAGACACTGCCAATGTTGGGACTTTGCAATAAGACTATTGTGTTAAACAGATGGAGGTGTAGATCTACTAGAAATTGGCAGCTAATGTGACTACATCCATACATGTAGACTGAGAGCTCCCTAGATGTTCCAGGAGCTTCCCTCCATCTCCCAGTTAAGTTGTACAGGTGACTAGTTCAGGCCAATGAGCTGCAGGCAGAAATGAGGTGTGTCACCTCTAGGACAAAGGTTAAGAGCTGGTAGCTTTCCTCTGTCACTTCTCCTTCTGGAGAAATCTTAGAGGACATGTGCTGCAGAGGCAAGGCCAATATATGAAGGAGGGCTGCTCTTCTAGAATCATGTGGGACTTCATGTGAACCTGAAATAGGCTTTTATTGTAGAGTCATTGAGATCTGAAAGTTAGTATAGTACATGCCAAAAATTAAAGTACCACAACTAGATTCTGGAGCACATCAAACAGAAGGTTCTCTTTTTCTTTGGAATACACTTCCTGCTTCAATATGTCATCAATACCCAAGTTCCACCAATTCTACTATCCTAGGGTCTCCATCTCTACTCCATATGTGGTGTTAGGTACTTAGTACAATGACTTCCTAACTGTTCTCCCCACTTCCAGTCTCCCCTTCCGCTGAGCCATTATTTATGCCATCATTAGAAGTAGCTTTGTAAAACCCAGCCTACACTATAAAACACAATCTTAAGAGGAACCAGACCAGTAAGTAGACCAAACAGATGGTGCCTCCAGCCACCCAACACATCACCACTGCCACTGTGTGTGCCTGCTGGATGCCTGCCCTCTTAATGCTGAGGTGGTCACTGCAAATACCCTTCTTGAATTCACAGAAAGGGAATCCAAATTCCAAATAAGTCAATCAAGGCATCTTTTACTCTAATTCAATTAAAATATTAAAAAATATTCCCAATCCTGTGCTTTGTACAGATATTTTTTTTCTCACTGAAGAAAATTATATTTGTACTTGTATTTAAATGGTAATTTTGGTTTTTAATCCAACTGTGAAGGGTTTGTCTGCATTTGAGAAGGTTCAGTCAACAAGCAGGAGGAGGTCTATGTGCCTGTATATATATGTGCATCTATGTATATATATGTGTCTATATATCTGAGAATGTTTGTGTGTTTTTTAATTATTGCTCCAAATCAGCATCCAGTTTTGTGCATTCTATTTCATCTAATTAAGGATCCAACTTGCTGAGTACAGAGAGCATCCTGCTTCTCTAGAAAAAACCTATGTCTTGCTGCTCCGAGAGTCCCTCCTAGAAGAGTATTTAATTAGTACATGTTTAAGAGATGACTAAAATAATTCATATGGCTCTTCTCACACTACAAATGTGTGTGGCCTCCCTTTGTGTAGTGACCCTGGGTGGCATTTATGGCCTGGTCGGGACTTGTGGCTCTGCCTTTTTGTTTCCTTCTGATACTTGTGCTCCAAATGGCTGAAGGCCAGCTCAGCCAGTCCACTATTGTCCCTCCTCAGCTGTCTGCAGCCACAGCCACTTGTCATGTTGCTTACTGTTCTACTTCAGTGCATCCTTGGACTATCCATTCTCCTCCTTTGGCTTGGCAGTGACTGGCTGTATTTTATCAATTAAATGTAGAGCGTTTTACACAGCACTTTCCCCCTCTGAGTCACCCTGCATGAAAGAAAGGGATGAATCAGAGATGACAGCACAGTTTAAGGCAGTGACTGACTGGCACAGAAAAAAAGAGACCATGCCATACTTTAGGGAGGTTTCTCTTGCCTGGTGACTTGGCCCCTTGGGGACAAGCTGTTTCTTGTTTCTGAGTCAGTGGCAGTTATTTTTTGTTGAACTAGAGGCGTTCCATTCAGTCCCTGGTGACATGAAATCAATGAATCCCAAGATTTGGGGCAGGCTCTAGGGCTTGCAACATCAGAGGGAAACACTGATTAAGGATTAATGTGATCTGGGGAACACCCAAGTCCAAATAATGGCACTGACCCAGTGCCAATGTGTGGCTGGGTTATCCCAGCAAGCATCCTGGGATCCACTGAGAGCTGGGGCTTTTTGATTTCTAACCTTTGAAGGGCAGAATAAAGAACTTGCTGGAAAGCCTTGAGTCATGCTGTGGTGGTGGTAGTAAGTTCAGGATCAAATGACCACTTCATCTTCAAAGACACCTGAGGCCTCATAGCACTGAAGGAGCCTGGGGTAGACAGTGTTATTTTAATAGTCATTGATCAAGGGCTCAAGTAACTTGTTCTAAGTGCCTTGTGCCAAGTAGATAGTGGACCTGTCTTTTCTGTGTAGACCCATGAACTTTTCTGTTGGAGAAGCTCCAACCCAGTTTGTCAGGAACTGAACTAGGACTCAATGGAGCAGCTTCTCTATCAGAGATAGCCATCCTTGCAGAGACCATGGGTAACATGCATTTGAGCATCTGCCATCCATACCAAAGACACATGCTCACATATAAAGTGTCTCCTCTTCTTCCTTCCAGTGTTCCTGAGATGTCAGATCCATTGGTGATTCATGCTTTCCTCTCTGACTTTTGAACAGCTGCAAGTGGACCACAGAAATCTCATCAGTGGTCCTGAAGTGGCAACCAGGACACCTTCTTAGAATAATAAGGTGTGTTTAGACCTTCACTGGAAGACAATTTTATCGACATAATATTCTTCAAATAAGTTGCCCTTATTCTTCACAGAAGTCTCCCAGGGCTTTTGAAATTCTTGATATTATGCCAGGAAGAAAACATCAGATAGATGCCTATGACTATTAACATCTCTTTGATCACCTGCTAATCTCCTCCCCCAGCTCAGACTGTCTGCAGACATCAAAGAACAAGAAATAGTCAACACTGGCATTTGGTAATCCTGACCCCCATGCACCAGAAGGCCTCTTCAAAGAATTTGGAATGGATTTGAGGGATGCTCTTGCACCCTCTTTTTCTAATTTTATTACTTTGGGAATAACGTCATTTCTTTGGCTTTCACTCAGTTTTCTCTTCTGAAAAATGAATGGGCTTGGCTGAAATGTCCCTTAGTATATCCTTCTAGTTATAAACCTTCTTGAATTTGTCTTCCATGCATTATCCATGAGTTGTCTGAGTCTGCAACATTTGCAGTATTCTTAAGGTAAACCATGAAAACAGACTGTCCTCAGGAATCTTCCATTTAAAAAGCTAATGCATATACTGTACTTCATTTGCTCTCCTCCTAAAATCATGTAAAGTAGTTTGAATGAGTATTATCTTTTTCATTTAGAGAGGGAGAAAGTGATTTTCAGAGGAGTTAAGTGATCATCCCATAATCTGCCCCCAGGAAGCAGAATAAGGACTGAAATTAAGTGATCCAATGTCAAAACCAAGCTCTTTCTTCTCTGTGCAGCTGCTTCTCGGCTGACAGGTTGCCTCTCTCAATCACGTCCATTCCTCCACGTTGGGGGAGAAATGTGCTATCTACTTGATCATTTCGCCCATGAAATAAAACTCGATTGTGAAGGGTCTGGGAAATTAAAATGGCTGCTAAAATATTTCATATCATAAATTCACTGTGCATCTGTCATTTCCATGTTGCATATTCTATGCCAGCTCTTTTGGGTTTTGCTAGGAGAGAAGGGGAGGAGAGTAGGAGAGAAAGTTAAAGCTGTCATCTCCTTCCCTCCCTTTCAGCAGCTCCCTGCAGCCTCCTGGGCTTTCCTTTTATAAACAAAATCATCCACAAGGCAGAAGCAGTTTGTCATCTTAAGACCTTTGGAAGAACTGCTTAGAGGATGAACTTTGACAGCTCTGCAGACACACTCCTGCAACAGGCTGCTTCACTGTTTGCCTCCATCCACCTTGCTTTCTTCCAGAACAAAGCCTCAATAGTTGGAGGAAGAGGGGATTGAGCCAACATAAATAACCACAGCCTTGGCACAGGTCTCCGAGGTTACTCTAGGTTACTTAGCGCCTTGCTGCTTAGAAAAGGATGTTTAGGGAAGAGAGAAGGATGCAGAGAACTGCCCTGAACTTTGGCTCTTGAAATAAGGTGTAAGATTTTGTTCTTAGGCACAGTCGAAGAAGGGAAAGTAGTCTTAAATATCACCAGTCCCCAAGGGCAAAGGGAGACTCTGAAGTCACCATCAAGAGTACTAGTCTGCCAAGCAAATCTTGAAGTGCACACAAGTTTGCCCCTCAGATAATTTCTCTGGTTTTCTTTCTTCTTCTTCTTTCTTCTTCTTCCTTCTCCTTCTCCTTCTCCTTCTCCTTCTCCTTCTCCTTCTTCTTCTTCTTCTTCTTTTCTTTTTGTTTATTACTGGAGATTGAACCCAGGGCCTCTTGCATGCAAGAAGTAAGTGTTCTCCACTGAGCTGGAAAAGATGGGTTTAAATAGCATTCAATCAACATCTGTATGACACTGTATGTCCTCCACTGTGCCACACACTGGTGACACAGTTGAATAAGAAACAATGAATGCATTTGTTAGTGAATTAAGTTCTGCCCTTTTTTGGGTTACTATTGTGATGCATCTTGATTCTGTATGTATTTTAAACTCCACCATCAATTATTACTGCTTATAGGTCTATTACTTTTAAATTATCCATATTTTTCTTTTCATTGGTTTTTATTCTAGGCTGCCTTTCTGTAATTCCTTTAAGCTCATTTCTCCCCCATCTTCCTCAAGAACTCTCTTTTCCTCCCTTTTGCAAATGCTGTTCTGCAAGGAATAAAATTCTGTTTTCGTTCAAATGGAAATGTCTTCATTTTTCTCTTATTTTTTTAGGTCTATTTTCCTGAGCTGTAGATGCTAGGATGGCAGGTATTCCCTCTCTGTACCTTAAAGATGTTGTACTTTTGTCTTTTAGCTCACCCCTGAGACACCTTCCCCCTGCCTAACTTTTGCTGCTTTGAAGGTAATATGTCTTTTGATCAGGCAGCTTTCAACATTCCCCTTTGCCCTTAGTGTTCTGAGTTTTACTGTAAAGTGTCTAAATGTGGCATTCTTTGTATTTAACTTGCTTGTGTACAGTTTATAGAACTTCTGGAATCTGTGACTTGACATTGCTCAAAAGTTTTGGAAGATGATCCCATTTTCTCTTCAAATATTGCTTATGTCTCATTCTTCTACCTCCTTCTGGTATTCTAATCCAAGTACGTTAGACCTTTACCCTGAGTTTAATTTCTGTATTCTACATTCTTTTGTCTGTGTTTGGTTTAGCTTGGATATTTACTGCTGATTTAAGTTTCAGTCTACTAGTTTTTGGTTGTGTCAATCACCTGTTAAAACTGCTTATTGAGATTTTAATGGAATTCTCATTTGGTCATTTGCAAAATAGATTCTAATTCTTGGTAGAATTCTCTATCTTATCTATTTTCTTGATTGAGCAAATGTTTGATAACTTCAACATATAATTTGTCCATGAGTCCGTTTCTTTCCCCCCCCTTTTTTTCTCTGTACTTCGGAGTTTATTATTATTTGCATTTTCAGTAAATTTTCATTACTTGCTGGAGACATTGTGCATGAAAATTAAGAGAAGTTCTTTATGACATCATCCACTTCCAGAATTTACCCTATCCTCTGGCAGCTGCCTGATCAGGAACAGTTCACCTCAATCCAATTAATGATCGTATTTCAGTTTAGTCTCCATTCTCCCCGGCTCCCAAAGCTTCAGGATTCTCAGATGGAAGTCCTGGGATGTTTAAGATGGCCTATCTGGAACACCATTTTGATCTTCTCAAAATAAAAAGACTACTAAGAATTCCATTCTGATTTTCAGATGGTATTACATCAGCTTTTAGGTTTTTCAGCCCAGTCATTAAATAGCTTATGGGAAAAACAACCTGTAAGTGCTGGGTTCATATCTCTCCATGCTCCTTTTTTTAGAAGACTCTAGACTACAGAAGTCCTGGGTGCATTGACAAGTTGAGTTCGTTTCTTCCTAGTTCCAGAAGATTGCAACAGGCTTAGCCACATAATTCCTCAACCTCTTAAATGCCACTTATTGCCTGGTTAATCAGCCTTTGAAACCATGCTAAAATGTGGCATATGCCCTGAGGAAAAATAAAAAAAAATGAGAAAAAAGATTGATAAAGTATTAGAGAGTGTGAGATAACAAAAAATGAGGCGAGGAGAAGGAAATAAGTGGCAGAAGACTATGCCTGGCAGGTTGGATTGCATGGTGGGCAGTAGTGGGAGTGGCATAGTATCATCCCTTGGAAACTAGACTCCATGTACAGGAACTTTCAGATGCACTGAAACTCTAACCAAAAAGCCACAGGGAAGGTACATCCAGCATCAGAACTCCCCGTAACTAGCCTCATATGAATAGATCTTTGGATGGTATTCTATTTTTCAAGTGATGCTAACAAGTTCAGAAGCGATTAAGGCTTTTGGCCCCCCTAGAGCTAACAACTGTGATCTTGTCTTGTGTTCTTCCTCTTCTGTTCCTCTCTCTTCCCTATTCCTTTCCTCTTTCTTTGTCCTCACTCCTTCTTCCTTTCTCTCATTCTCCTACTTTCTCGTTTCCCTTATTGTTTTAGAGATACCATCGTTTGTGTAGTACAGAAATTTCTAAGACAATGAATTTTGGGAAAACCTTGTTTTTCATCCCTGGATCTTTCTAAAGGAGACAGGCATGCTAGTTGCAAGCCCCAGGATTCCGTTTTGCTACTTGTCTAATGAACATTATTATTGTGATGCAGGTTTCCCCTGGCTCCCTTCTTCTTTGGGCCTAAAAAGACAGAGAAAGTCAGATAATCAAAGCCACACTGTACTCCCCTCCAGGGGAGGACTGAGTGCGACTGGAGCTGGGTGTGGAGGATGCTTCCTCCTGAATTTCTGTCAATCAGCTCGCTGGAGAGAGCATGCCAGGGTCATTCTCTGTGCATTAACCTCAGTGGCTTGCTCTCTCCATCTCTCATCAGCTGTTCTTTACCATGGAAAGCACACACAGTTCAGATAATTAAACACTTGTGGGACATTTTACATTTTCACGAATCAATCAGCAGTGAATTATTTTCGAATGTGCTCAAGCCATATACTCCAAGTCTCTCAGCCATATTTTGCAGACGAGTCGCAGTGGATCTGTCATGAAAAATAAATGAGGCTGAAGCAGGTCTCTTACTTGCTGGGGTCCATTCCAAGGCCTCAGGAGGAATCCTACCAATTTTGTATTTGTAATTTGTATTTTTTTTTAATGATAGTCTGCCCCATGCCCAATACCAATTTTTTAAGCTTGAGATCCAACAATAACTGAATCTATCCTCTGGGGAACTAAGATATTCTCATTTGAAGAATTTCAAAATTCTTGTTACCAGGCTCTAGGTGTATCATAGTGAGTGGCAGATATTGCTTTGCTTTTATCACTGATTTCAGATGGAGAACTTGAGGTTGGGTTTCTAGGCAGTTCCTTCTGTGTGGGCTAGAAAGATCTGGTTTTGGACTGTGGTGGTGATGAGAAAATGCCTTGCTGAATTTCAACTACAGGGAGCTTAACTGAGCAAGGGGCCAAGAACTGAGCCTTGAAAAAGCATGATCATATCTGTACCAAGGCTGTGCTCCCTACCAGCTTCTCATGCAGCAGGACTATGAGGGCAAGATAGTCCTCGGAGACACAGGACTCTTCTGTGGCCGGTCTGAGCCAAGGACTCTCTGATGGTACTGCTGCACCTTCCTTGGGCTTCATGGCAGCTTAGGAGGCTTCTCAACGTTCTTTCCTTGTTTCCATCCCTTGGAGTCAGACATGCACCAAGATCTGATGGCTTTCCCTCATTTCTTCTCATTTTCTTCCACATAGGCGTTTCTCTTAATAAAATCCTTTTACACGGAATTATTTTTTAGTGTTTTCTTTTAGAGGACACAAACACACTGAACAGGAAAAAAATAGTACTGGATGTTGGAATGCATTAATCAAATCCCACTGAAGTTTTGGGAATCTGAGTAAACTATTCTAAAAATAAAAAGACTCACGGTCATGTATTTCCCTGGTCTTTAACGTTTGCTCATACTTGAAATGTCCTTCTTTTTTTTTTAACAAACAAACAAACAAACAAACAGGGATTGAACCGAGGGGTGCTTAACCACTCAGCCACATCCCCAGCCCTTTTTTATATTTTTAATTTAGAGACAGGGTCTCACTGAGTTGCTGAGGCTGGCTTTGAACTCACAATCCTCCTGCGTCAGCCTCCTGAGCTGCTGGGATTATAGGCATGCACCACCATATCTGGTCTTTTCTCTCTTTTATCCAAATCTTACTTAGCATTTGAAGCTCCATTCCATCTCTTCCATGAAACCTTCTTGATTTTCGCTCTTTTGAATTCTTGTTTCTGGCTCAATGAACTTAATCATGGTGATTCTTGATCAATTTCTTGTGATCGAACAATCAATCTTCAAACCCCAAATGGCCTAGCTCAGGCAAACAACCTCTACTTGTCCTTCTCCTGCAAAGATTGTAGGCCAATATCTCCTAAACTATGTTCCAATAACAATAAGAGATAATGTACATTTTAGATGAGAAAGCTTCACAAATAAATGAAGAAAATCTCCACTGTGCACTGTGGTCATTTCTCAGATATTTAAATGCACACCAGGCTTGGAAACAAACCATGGGAATAGTTAATTCTGTATTCTACAAATCTATTTGAAAATGGAAATATTTTTCTATTAAATTACTAATGATGGTCACAGATTTTTATTTTTTTGCAACACAATTTTAGAAATATGATTGAAGATATTTCTTTCAAGAATGCACATGTATCAAGCCAGTCTCTGGATGTATGTAATGGAAATAGGAAAGGGGAGACAAATAACTGGAAACACTGGCAGGTTGAGATATGCATCCTATGCATCTCAGCCATGAGTCAAAATGAGAGGGGGTCAGAATAGAGAGAAACAAAGTGTGCAGCAGAAGCTGAAGTAGCAGTTCCAATGGGGAAGTGGGCTTATCCTTACTGCTTAATGTCTAAAGGCGAGAGCAACAGTTTCTGCCTTCTGCACAGAAATCCAAGTCATCACCTGTGGGGAATACACTTCAAAGAAGACCCAAGAGCTTCTGATGCACAGCTTTGATTTTCAGGCCCTCTTAGCATTCATACAGTTTGCTTTCTAGCTAGATTATAAACTGAGATCAGGAAAATGTCTGGCCACTCTTCGATTTGCCTCAGCATTTAGTATTTCCTCATTCATTTATTTGTCTGATAAATATGTATTATGCTTCAACTATGTGCTGGGCACTGTTCTTGTTGTTGGGGATGCAACAGTGAGCAAACCCCATGATTCCTGTCCTCATGGAATTTAGATTGCAATTGGGTGAACAGATAATAAACCAAATAAACTAAAGCATATCAATATTAGTGGTGAGTGCCACAAGGAGAATAAAGCAGGATAATGGATTAGGGAATGCACTAGGCCCAGGGAAGATACCTAATAAGTATTGATTGATTAAGGATGGTCCTTTGAATGCTTCAGTGACTCTCTGCAGCCGTCAAAGAAAGTGTCACATGAGGAAAGTGCTATCTTGGCTTGCATGGGTGTGATCATTTTCTAAAAGATGTAAAAATCTCAGAGTGGCCAATATATGGATGCCCTATTAACCCTGTTTCTGCTATTCATCAGCAGGAAAAGATCTAGCATTCTCTCTGCAACTGTTGGAGCTACCCATTTTGCCCAGTTCGTTTGGTATGAAGATCTTCAGAACTCTGCCACCTTTCCCACGTCTCCCTACCCACTACCCACTTGTAATTACTGCAATGACTTCAGATTAAGATGTTAAAGTCCAAAATGTTTGTGAAAAAATTGGCAAGCTGTCACCTCCAAATAATCAGCTGAACTGTGAATGAATAATAATGCAAAAATGCTTGCTGAAAAGAAGAATAAATAAAAGCTTGTTGTTGTGCAATAAATCCTCTTCTGTAAAGCACCACTAAGGAAATTGGCTCTGGGCTTATCACATTCCCCTCAAAGTATTCAGGCCATTTTCTTTAATTCTTTTCTATGCTTTATTCTTTTCTAGAAGCTGGTGTATGGTCCTATCCTATTGTTCCTCATGAAATATTAATGCTGCAGGAATGTATAGGGAGAAATGCCAGCTACACATTTGTTGATAGGAGAAGTCAATGACTGGAATAAGTGATTAGTTCAGAAAGTAGCATCAAAAGGGAAGTGTTCACTGTGGACAGAAGTTTTAATTTTTACTCTAACAAAATGTTTTTTAAACTAAAGAACAAAATTTAAGGGCATCCATTTTGCCTATAGCAGGGCAGTTCTGCTCGTGAGAAAGGAAAGTACAATGCAAGTGCCTAATTCTCTTTACTGCAAGATCCACTTGAGTTGGATTTGGGGTGGAACTTAGTTGGCAAAAGGGTTCACCCTGTCTGTAGGAATCAACCAGAAAATGTCTGGAGGTAGATTCTCTTTCTTGCCTCTTCCTCCCTTTCCCTCCCTCCATTTTATATGCTTTAGTTTCCAGACTTCCACATCTGTGCCATACTCAAATTTCTTCTTCTACATCTAGTCCTAAAAATCACATCTCTTAAGGTAGAATTCCCACCTCTCTATTGCAATGATTTCACTCCAGGTTAGCAAGAAACAAACCTCTGAGGACTCATGCTACTGGCTGGATGTCTCCTCACTGTTAACTTTTTCCAGTCGAAACTTGTTGTGTCAATGACATCCTAATAGTGGGATTACAGAAGTTTTAAAATGTGTAGTGGAAGGGCAGGAGCTCTTTGTAAATGGCATCTCCTGAAGCTATCTAATCTCCTTGAATGTGTGTCCATCAAACCTTTTACAGACCCACACCTGGAGCTGTGTGTCTCCTTCCCCACTATGAAGAAGGTCTCGAAAACTTAAGTGGCCTCTTGAAAATGCAAAAATATTGATATCCTACTGCTTCCAACAAGACCAAATTAAGAAAACAAAAATTCTTTATATTCTGTTCAGTGATATCTACAGGGTTGGGAATCACATGCTTTTTAAGTTCTTGGCCTCTCCTATGGAAGCTGCCTACTCACTCCAGCCTGCCTGATGCTTGCTAATTAAGCATGTTTAAAACAAGGAAATTCACTCATTTGCTAAATGCCACCTACATTTTTCTATACATTCAGGAGAAAAGCATCAACTCCAACCTGAGACCATAATTTCAGCCCAATTCAAGCTCTTGTTTGTCTTAAGTAATAAAATAGGTATGTTTCTGACTTTCTAATATCAACAACAGCACTGATGACAAGAATGCACTCGTTAATGACAGTTGTGACAATGATCATGATGCTTAAGACTCATTGGTATTACAGCCTGAGTTTCACCATTGTTTCAAAAACTACCAAAATGTGCAAATGTTTTTAAAAATCTTTTTGAATCCTCTCAAGCAGTGTGATTTCTGATCAAATAGATCACTGCTGTGCTGTTCACACGTTACTCTGTGCAAGATAGAGAAGCAGAAAAAAAAGTAAATAAATATCGATAAGAGCATAATAAAGAAACTTGAGATGAGACACTTTTTAATTAAGAACTGGAAAGCCTTTTATTTGATGCACATCTGTTTTCAAATCTATTTACCATACTTGTCATTTCCTTTCTCCTTTCATCTTTCTTGTCTCTATTGTTAGTTTTTCTGTTTTTCTTTTTGGTCTTTCACTCTCCTTTTTAGTAAACAGTGAAATAAATAGTCTCCTCAATAATGAATTGTATTCTTTAATTTGGATTGTTTTCAGGGATTCTAGTTCTGATTTAATGTATTAAATGGAACTCCAGGATTTAATCAAGGAAAGGAGGCCACCAGGAAAAAGAAAATCAACTCTGCAGGTGAGTAAGCTGAAAATAACTTGCATTTGGGAGCTGAGCTCTAAGGATGTCTGATCCAAGCCCTTTCATGAGGGAGGCAAAATGAAAATGATGTGCTTTGTTTGTTTAAAAGTCTGACCTTTATAATAACAGGGATAGTAGGAAGATTTTCTGATTTATTCTGTTGAGCCATCAATATCTGGAATCATTTGCACTCATGGACCACTGGGAAAACATTAATTGATCAAAAAAAAAAAAAAAAAAAGGCTGTAGTCATTGTCTAGGCAGATTGTTTATCCTCTGAAAGGCTGATCCTGACCTGGGATCTTGACCTTGTCCCCTCTGACTCCAGCTTTTATGAGATAGGATGTTTCTGCTGCCAGAGGTCACATGGTGCCAGACTAAAAAGGTTTTATCAATTTCAGAACCTCATGGAATACCTCCTACTAGGAAATTTGAATGTGGGCATGTTGACTAGCATCTCAATTGTGCATTTGTGAGCTTTTTCTTATAATTCCAAGCAAACAGAAGAAAAAAAATGTATTCCCACTGTGTTGTAAAAATTGAAATGGAAAAAGAACTGTTGGTTCTAATTCCTCAACCCAGGTCTTCAGATGCCAATAATGATTGCCAGGAATAAACACCCACTGAGTGCATCCCAGAAACCTAATTGTTTTCTTGTTACTTAATATTTACAGTGCTAAGAGTGTGTGGGTGCTGCTGGGCTCATTTAAGGAATCCAAAATGATAGCTACACATGTGAAAGGTTAGGAAACCCAGAAGTGTTAATATGCAGAGTAAATTGTTTTCCTTGTTTCTTTTCTTCGCTGCCCTGGAAAGGTTTTATCCATCCTAGCTTTCAAACAAAGGACAATAGTTCTTTTGGGTTCTATATGTATTTAGCAGTCAGCATCTTCTGTGGAAAAAAAAAAAAAGAAAAGGAAATTCAAGTAAGGAATTGCCTTAGAGAAACTGAGGATTTCCTTAAGAGGAGATGCGGGAAAGAACTTGAAAGGGGCTTATTCAATGGATACTCAAGACTTGGAGGTGATCTGGATAGGCCACTCAGAAGGGGAGAGCATTATTTAAAAACTAGGAGGCCAGGCATGGTGGTGCATGCCTGTAACCGCAGCAGCTTGAAAGGTTAAGACAGGAAGATTGTGAGTTCAAAGCTAGCCTCAGCAATTTAGTGAGGCCCTGAGCAACTTAGCAAAACCCTGTCTCAAAATTTAAAAATAAATGAATAAAGAATTGAGGTTGTGGTTCAGTAGTTAAGTGGCTCTAGGATCAATCCCTGGTGCACAGTTATGTACACCTGTAAGCCCAGTAATTTGGGAGGCTGAGGCAGGAGTATGGCGAGTTCAGGGCCAGCCTCAGAAACTTTGAAGAACCTCAACAACTTAGTAAGACTTTGTCTCAAAAGAAAAAAAAAAGATGCTGAGGATTTGAGGATGTTTCCCAGTGGTAAAGTGTCTGTGGGTTTAAGCCCCAGTACCTAAAGGAAAAAAAAAAAGGTAAAAAAAAATTAGGAAGGTGAACCTTCCAAAGGCCCTCTGGAGTGGAACTATTTGAGCATTCAGAAGATAACTGGGTTCTAAATCACTATTCTGCTCACTTCATTTTTGCAAAAATGAATAATTACACATTTGCCCCATTGCCTGTGCCTAGAAACTATGTAATAAAGGACTTCATTAACATCCTGTACTACATCTGAGATTCCATCTAAAGACTGACCCTGGGACTTCTGCCAACCCTCTTTGAATTTATCCCCCATAGCACAAACTATCCTCCTTATGCCCAACTTTGTAGCATATATATAAAGCCAAGAAAAGGAGATGAGTTCCAAATATCAAAGGTCTGTATGTGTATGAGGTGATTTGGAGGTGGAGGGAAGTTCTGCCTCATCACTACCTGGGGGCTGCTGAATGCTCATCAGGCAGAGGAAAAGGGTCAGTAGCTAATGACAAACCATAAAAAACAAAGTCAGCAAAACCCTAGATCATCAGCTCATGACTTGCTCTACCTGTCCTTTCTGTTGGGGGGAGGATTTAATCCTGCTTGTGCAACCATACCACCTGCCACGTTCCTTGACACTTCATTTCTATTTAGGCTTCAGTTCTGTTGGCCCAGTGAAGCCACATTTGAGGATCCACATGGCCAGTGTCTGAATATGGAAACCAGAGTGAAATGTATGTTTTTTGGAAAGACTCAGTGTGGACCCAGAGACAGCTAATAGCATCTTAGAAAGCTATAGGACTACTGATTTATTTTCTGTAGGTTAGTTTGAAAGTACAGAAAGAGGCTATAAACTACAAAATAAGCAATGTGAGTTTTTTTTTTTTTAAGTGGTATTTGCTGTTTAGGGTTTTAAAACTAGAATTCATTTTTGTTTTTTGAACTCCTATCAGGTACTGTACCTTTAAATGGTACCTGGGCTATGGTCTCATCTGCAGATCCAGCTTTCCTTGTACAAAATGTGAGACAAATGCTCATTTCTAATGCCAATATTACCCGTACTGCTTTTGGCCTTTAGCCTGTAGGTGAAATATATTTACTGTCAGACAGTCACTTGCCCTGGAGCTAATGTACCTGCTGTGGGGACAGGGACTGGCAAGATGAGGGTCTACCCTCTTTCTGCCAAATGAGCCCCTGCAAGTGTTATCAGGCAACTATTCAGAGAATGTGTGGGTGAGTGATAAGCATTTTGACCCCTTTAATGATTTCAACCACAGCAGAAATTATAGCATCCAGTTATAAGCATTTGTGTTCCTGAGACTGATGGTCATGCTTTTTCTTAATCTTTTAGAGAAAGATTTCAGAAAGCAAGGGTACAGAAGTCTCAAAGAGTTTTAACAAAGACCTTTAGAAATAGTATAATTATCCAAAAGAAACTTTCATCTCAGGAACTTTAAACACTGCATAGTTTTTTCCTTCTTAATCAGATAGGCTTGTGGTAACTAGAAAGAACTCACAGCCTTATCATTCCTTGCTTATGAATAAGAGACAAAAGTCTGTTGATTGCAAGTGCTTCCATGGAGGAGGAAAATTCTTACATGGGGGAAACAGGGCTTAGGGCTCTTTATAACCTCTGTCCTGAAGACAGCTCATTTACTGCTAGAAAAATCACTTGCACTGCCATCTCTGCATCCTGTGCTCTGGGTGCACAATTTCTCATAGAATAATTAGGATAAGTACTGATTCACTGATCAGATGAAGTCACACTTCATCCAAATTTAATATAAGAATTCACAGCTTTCTTTGCCAGAGTTCAAATGTTGAAGTCATATGCTAATTTAACTTGGAAAAAAAGACCCGAGAACTGAGATTTTCTAAAAAGTTGAAGGAAGGAAATATTAGATGTGGCCTAAGGCCTTTTTTTAATCAAATACGATTAAGTTCAGCTATATGCAGTAGAAAACCCAAAGAGGGGTGGTTTAACGAGATAAGGGTTTTATTTATTTCTTCCTCAGGAAAAGGAAATCTGGGCAGGTAGGATGACTCTAAGCTAAGGTCAAAAACCCAGATTTCTCCTGCCTTCCTGCTCTGCAATCCTTAGGGCATGGTTTCTCTCCTGAAGGTCATATTTTGATAACAAAATCACCACTGCAGCTCTAGCTAAAGACAGTGGTTCTGAAGGTGTGGCCTCTGCACTGGCAGCAGCATCACTGGGAACTTGCATATCCTCAGGCTGCATCAGACACTCCAGCTACATCAGACACTCCTGGGAGTGTTAGGGACTCAGTGATTAGTGTTTCCACAGCCATCCAGGTGATTCTGATATGCTCTCAAGTTCGAAACTCATGGATCCCTGAAGCACAATTAGAAACCCAGAAGGGAAAAGCAGAAAGGTACCCACCAGTTTGGTCAGCTGGTCAGTGGACTTGTCATCTTTTCCTTGTGAGCTTGTGAGCTCTAAGATTCATGTGCAAAAGTTGTACTGGGCAGTGATATCAACACTGACATGTTCTCAGCATAAGGCAGGAAAGTGTTTTGGACCACAGCACTATCTTTACAGAGGCTTCACCTGATCCTGTGCATGGAGTTATGAAGCCCGGTTTTATCCCAGGGAGACAGTGGGTGGAGCCATTGCACCCATACATTGACTGGTCATTGGCTGCCCTTGGCTGTGGGAGTTGGTGTTAGCTCAGGTGAGGCAGCTGCTTCCAACTGGAAATTCCTGCCAACTCTCCTATATAGCTGGGGGAATGTATTAGTAGGTCCTGAAGAAATATCAGGGTGTCTGAATGTTTCTGCACAGCATCTACTATAGAAATGATCAAAATATTTTTAGATTCTAGTGTCAAAAATATCTGTAGTGATCAAAGATATTAAGTAAAATCTAAATGCTCATCATGACCTACAAAAACCCTACATGATCTAGCTCCCAGACTCTTCTTTTTCAAATTTATTTTTTATTTATTAATTTTCTATTTGTTCTTTTTAGGTAGATCTGACAGTAGAGTGTATTTTGACATATTATACATACATGGAGTATAACTTCCCATTCTGTGGTTGAACATGATGTGAAGTTACATTGGTCGTGTATTCATATACGAACAGAGGAAAGTTATGTCCAATTCATTCTACTGTCTTTCCTATTCCCACCCCCATGTCCTCCCTTCATTCCTCTTTGTCTAACCCAATGAACTTCTATTGTCCCCCTACCCCTTATTATGTCCCAGACTCTTCTTGATGTCACCTCCCAATCTCTCCTACTTTTCCTTCTTCTGCTTTCTGGACCTCAATCATGTGGATAGACTTTAGGCCTTTGTACTTGATGTTGCCTTCCTGGGACCACGTTGCCCTATTTCGATCCTGTGTCTGCTCAGATGTCATCTCTGTTTTAGAGGTTGTATTGATCATCCTAACTAAGGTGTCTCCATCACCAAGTGAGGAATATGCACCTTAAATGGTTTATCCTCACAACACTTACCACTTCCTGACATTATATTATATAGTTCTTTGATTTTTATCTGTCCCTCAATTATGAAAGGAAAATACATGAAATCAGAGCCTGATCTTTTTGGTCAATGATGGATAATACCCCTAAAATCATACCTGATACACAATAGAAATTCAGTAATAGGTGGTGAATGAATATTGGACTGGTTCTAATAACTTCTCTCTGATAGATCTACTTAAGTGGAAGGAGTTAATTTTAGACAGAAAAAACAGAAGGCTAATAATGATCTTTAGATAACCAGAAAATGTTAACCAATGCATCCCAACCCTCACCAGCCAATTCTTTGAAGGAATTGTTACCATGATAACTTGCATCGGCTTGGAATAAATATTTCAAGATTAACTTACCTGTAGTAAACCGTCTTCTGCATCTCTCATTGATACAGTCCCATCTCTCATCATTTTTTATGCCTCTATCACCTTTGCCTGGTCCTTAGGGAGGGAGAACTATGATGAACAGGGAGGCAATGTGTACAGGACACAGCTCACCCCTTTCAACTAGCCCAAATTTGAAATATTAGGATGCTTTTTTTAATTGTTCTTTATGGGTTAATGAATACCTTATTTTAGGTTTTAGACTACCACCTCCACAGGGCACCCACCACTACTTTGACCCTCCAAGAATTGACAGCTTTGGGGATATGAAAGAATACACACTCAGCATGGATGCTACCATCCCATGGGGCAGTAGCAGTAGGGGTACCAGAGCATTTCTTTATGACATCCAACCAGGGCAAGTGATGTGAGATGGGAAAGAAAATAGGGATAGGGGAGTGACAAACATAGTCCACCATCTCCGTGACCATATGGAGACATCTCGAAGCCTTCCAGCAATATGTGAGACAAGAGGCACTAACAATTGCTTGTGTATCTATGGATACAGAGGCACTATAATTTTGGCCTCAGTTTAGATGTGACCCTGTTTGCATTGGCATCCAGGTGACTTTTGGGTTAAAGAGTGATTGGCCTAGAGTCCTTGCAAAGCAATTATTCTGGAAAAGCTACCTCTTAAAAGCTTCTTAAAATGTTCAATTTACATTCTGAATAGAATGCTTCTGTTTTTCATATCCTAATTTCTTTGTTTACTTTGTTTCTGTAAAAGGTGATTTCCATAATTTGAATACTTGAAAATTACAAGTTCTAACCCTGTCGAATTGAACCAGTATAGAATTAAAAGAATCCCAAATTCACTTGTATTACCTTTGGGAGGTGTATAAATCTGGAATTGACACTGTGTTTATTCTATAGGTGCCTGAAACCTTTTGGCTCCACCTGTTTCCTCAGGTCTCACATATAAAAAGATGCCTAGCAGTTTACTTTTTTGACCCTGTTATGCCTAATTTTCTTTGGGCTAAGTGTTTTATGTTTCTCTCTCTCTTTTTTGGGGGCGGAGGGGGAAGTTACCAGGGACTGAACTCGGGGGCACTCAACCACTGAGCCACATCCCCAGTCCTGTTTTGTATTTTATTTAAAGAAAGGGTCTCACTGAGTTGCTTAGCATTTCACTTTGGCTGAGGCTAGCTTTGAACTCTTGATCCTCCTGCCTTTGCCTCTTGAGCCACTGGGATGACAGGCATGCACCACCATGTCCGGCTATGTTTATCACTTTTAGTCCTTTCTTATTTAATCTTAACCACTCAATGAAGTAGACGATAGCATTTGTCCCATTTTACAAAGAGGAGACTGAAGCATGGGGACTAAAGACACAGCTAGTGAGCCACAGAGTGGGCTCCAGGTATTTGCCTAATCACCAGTCTGCACTGCATCCTAGGAAGAGTCAGTCAGCCTTGAATTCTCTTTGGCTCTTTGAATAGTCATCTCCCTCCTCATTCTATCCTTGAGTACTAACCCTAAGGACAGTGAACTTTTGTTGTGTGGTCAGTTAAGAGTTTAATGAAGTGACTAATCAGCTCAATTTCTGAGCATCAACAACAAATGTCTTATGAACATAACATTCGCATTTGTAATGATGAAGCATGATGAATCAGGGCCCAGAGTGTGGAGCGCCTGCCTGGCTACCTGCAGAGCATCCACCTGGGTTCTTCAGGAATCATTTCACATGTTTTTTTTTTTTTTTTTTCAACCAACACCAGAGCGATTGAAGTCCACAGCAGGCTCCTTTCTCCCAGCAGTCCCAGCCTACCTGATATTCTGACAGGCAATTTGATTTATCTCTGGGCTTTTATGTTGGCCCTGTCTGGAGTAAAGGTGGCAAGGCATTTGAAAGAAAGTTAGAGTCTGCAATTGCTTTTATTGAGCATGGGAGAGCCATTGGAGTTGATGTTTTAATTAAAATTGCAAAGGCTGGCCAAGGAAACAGAAGGTTCAAACAGCCTGGTGTAGGGGAACCTGGTTCCTGACTTTCAGCTTGGTGGAGTCTCTGCTGAGCACAGCAGACTGCTCAGAGGCCCATAGCTTACAAGTGAAAACCAACAGCTCCCTCTTCATCAAGTTTCTCTTTGCCAGGAATTCAGTTTCCAGCCTTGAATCACTTAACTACATTTGTGTCTCCATAGCCTTTATTGGTATTTCATTAGGAAGCATAAAAATCCTTCAAAATGATGCTCCTGTGCTTTGTAAAAAGCCAGCCAGCATCCTACAGGGACTCTACTGAACTGCTTCCTCTCTACACCTAGAGGTGCTTCCCACACTTCCTTTTAACAGGAGGTGAGTTGCTACACGGTGTTGCAGCTCATGTTCCCCTTTAGCCTGGAGCAGCTTGTGTATTTCCCCCTCAACTTATTCCCACCTTCATTCATATTCCCAAACTCATTCTTCACCTTTCTTCCTCATAGCCTTCTTTGAAACTCTCCACTCTTGAAAACCAGGCACCCTGTAGTACTGTATCTATGTAGTTGGTGGTAAACAAATGCGGTTGGCTGGGTGAAAGGAGGGACAGACAGGTGGAGACCAAGCAAGGTGGTGGAATCCCACTCAATACTCCACTCATATTGTGATTAGTTTTTCCCTCAGGTCCTGTCGAATTCCTAACTTTCTAGCAAGGAGTGACCAAGGTTACTTTTGGAGGTACCACTGGTTCTATGACTGTGCTGTGAGGAGGGTTGGAGTTTGATGCCAGTCCAGATAGATCACCTTGCTCCAGGTAGAAGGGAGGAATGAGGAGGGATGAAGCCATCAAATCCCCTGAACTCTTGACTATGGAAAGGCCTGAGTCTTGGTACTGTTGCCACCGGGACAGGTCTGTCTTGGATTTCTACCGAATCCTCTTCCTCCATCTTTCCCTTGTTTCCCCTGCTCCTACCTCCTTGGGCATCCCAGAAAGGAGGAGGAGGAAGGTAGAGCCCGGTGGCCCTTGCCTCCTATCAGTCATGTTCCTGCCAGTCAGCCCTAGAGGTGACTTCACCAGAACAGCAGTGGGGGGGATCCTGCCATTCTGTCTTAGCTGGTAATCTCCTAGAGCAAAGCGGGTGGAGCAGCTTCCCTAAGCAGCTCTGCACTGCCTTGCTTGGCTGCTCACCCTGCAGACCTGTGAGCCTCCTTCCCTGGAGAGTGCACATGCGCAAATCCACTGCACAGATTTATGCTTCCCTGATCATTCATTAGTTTCGCTTCCCTTTTAATTAAAAAATTGATTATACAACTACTACACAAATACATTTTAGTTATAAAACTTACAATCTAAGCAGAAAAATACAGCTGAAGTCCACCTTGACCATATGTTCTCCTTATCCTCCTGCCCTCAAAAGTAACTGTTGTTACCTTTTCTTATGTATTTAGACTCCTGTATGAAAATACATAACGACGATTTTGTTTCATATTTTTAAAAATTTAAACAGTATCATGTTATTGCCTTTTTCTCATGCTAATATTTGTTTTCTTGCCAGTGTGTACAGATTGGCCTTATTCTTCATCGCTGCTGCATATAGAATGGCTACGGGCAGCCAGGTGAATTTAACCCCTCCCTTATTAGTAGATACTTAGGCTGTTTACAGCATTTTTCCACTAGAGAGGACACAGGCACACTGATCTTTTTGCTCTCCTGTTTGTGCCTGGGTATGAATGTTTCTCTGAAGCAAACAGCATGGTAGGCATGTATTAAATTTTAATGCACACTAGCAAATTGTCCTTTAAGAGAGCTGAAGCAATTTACATTCCATCAGCCAGATACTTGAGTGCCGTTTACTACATTCTAAATAACACTTGATCATTTCATATATTAACATTTTCGTATTTGGCATATCTTTATTATTGTTATTCATTTAATCACTGACAAATGTGTCCTGAGTCTTGGCTCTGTGTCATTCCCCAGGCCATAGGATCCACAGGCAAGATAGGCCTTGTAAAGCTAGCAGCTTTGCAAACAGCAGCCTGCATGCATGATTTCGTGTCTGGAAAGCCCTGAGACCAGCCCAGCCCCACTCCTTCTGTAGGCTGTGGACCCTTTAATGAGGACCTCAACTCACCTTGCCTAATGAGCCATTGGGTTGTCAGTGGAGGGGAGTCATTCGTAGAGGGGAGTCATGCATGCTAAGATCATTCCTGAGAGGGGGCTTAGGTGGAAGATTTGGGGAGAAGGGTGGTTAGAACTTCGAATTGTAGGCAGTGAGGTTTTACCCTCTATAGAGTGAGGTTTTACCCTCTATAGAGCATCCTCTGGAACTAACTGGATGCTACTACAGGATTGGTGGGACTTCAGAGAGTTTTTCTCCACATTTTGAGAAAAATTTACATGGACAGTTATAAAAGGCCAAGTATAATAATGTTGATGATGATAATAACAATAGTAATGTTTCTTTGACTCTTAACACTTCATTGACTGTAATGAGTCATTATTTTGTGAGCCACTGAAAAACATACTCCCGATTTTAATTGTAAGATGTTATTGATTATAAGCCACATCTTGGTTTAATATAAAAATGGAAAAACAAGAAGTTCTAGAGTCTGTAAAATATGATAATACTTTGCAATTCTCAAGCATTTACTGTGTGTAAGACATAAAAAAATTACATGAAATATCTAATAATTTTTAACAGCTGGCTCTCAAAAAACAAAAAGTGCTCTGATTTATAGCACTTACCAATTTCCATGGTGTAAACAATCCCACCTGGCTATTTTTGATGTCTCTGTGTGAAGTCACTGAACCCAAATTTGGGAAGAGAGGATGAAAACTGGCTCTGGCAAAGTAGTGAGAACTGGACCCACTAGAGATATCATTATTATTGCCATGTCTTATATGAGGTAACTGAGGCTTAGGCAGATGGCAAAATTTGCTCAGGACTGTGTAACTAGTAAGTAGCAAAACTTTCCACTTCACCACTGTTTCCTTACAGAATGCTCCTGAATGGGGGCTCAGTGATGTGGGCAAAGGATCTGGCTCATTCTGGCAACATCCCACTCTGATGAGCAGTCAATTTCAGCTGACCTCTAATTCCTACCATGTGGGGCTGGGGCATTCTTGGAGTCGATGGAAACAACTGGGTTCAATTTTCACCCAGTCCCAGCCCTTTTTCCTCTGCGCATGCATTTGATTTTTATTCCAATGCAGCAAAGATTTATTGAGCACTTACAAAAGGCAAAACCTTGTCCTAGCCATCATCTACTTGGCTTCCAAAGGGCACAGAAAGGAGCCTCACTCCTCTCCCTTTCAACTTCCTATGGACGGGGAATAACTGCCTCACATATATTAGAATTGTCAAAAGTACGAGAAACCAGCCATGGAAAATATGAAACATAAATCAGGATGCTATTTGTGTGGGGATGCAATAATCATTTTAGCTAAGAAAGAAAATGGAAGCCTTCCACTATACACTCTTCTTCCCCTCAGTTTCATTAAGCTATGAAGAAGTTACCAGAATGAAGATAGTGTCTCTGACATCTGATTATCCATCTCCTAGAGACTAGAATGTGATTGAATTGATTTGGCTTAGGAGCTTAGGGGATCATGATGAGGTGTGTGGTGTCCCTGAAAAGATGTTAAGAGTTGGGTGAATACCCCAAATATGGGGCACCAAGGAGAACCCAAACTTTGCAAATTCACTGATGTGAAATAAAAATTATTACATCTGTGCATCTGTTACTTCTTGGATCCCTGACTCTGCTTCCAAGGAGTGGATTATATCCAGATGGGCTTCTGTCACCTGGCTATATCAACAGCATGCAGCATGTTTAATTTATTTCTTTGCAGCCATGCCCTGTGTTCTTTTGCTTTGCCTTGCTATTTCCCACATAGCCCACAGGCAGGTGTCATATTCTCAGTGGCCTGATCCCCTTGTAAGAACACTACCAGCACACCAGGGCATGACTGCCTGGGCAGCTGCCAGATGGGAAAATCTTGAATGGAAATATCCACGTGTTGAAATGGTGCCAAGTAGCAGGCAGTCTTGCAAAACCAACATGGCTTTGGAGACACAATGCTGCTGATGTGGCACAGTGGTATTTGTGGAACCCCAGCTGTTTCAGACAGTGTCATTAACTTGCCAGATTTGGTGACAGTCATCTGAATTTGGGATCACTGGACCTTAATATAGAATTTTTTTTCTCTCTACTATTCTCTGCTGGTAAACCAAGGTCTTAGGTCTCAGCTGCAGCTATGTATTTCTGAAGACAGACTTTTCCAGTTCTACTAGCAAGAATGTTTTTACTCACATGATCAAGTGTTCATTTCCAAACTGGAAATTCAACTTTAGTTGGGAACTGGCCTAGCAGGAGAACAAAGGCCATATAAAAGATTCAAGGAAGAGGAAATGGTTCTCTGATGGGGATGTGGATCCATCCAGCAATGCAGGCAAAGAGGTTGAACGCAGATAGGAACACTGGACTGCTCTTCAGGACATTCAGAACAGAGAGACATAAGCTGGGTTAGGAGGAAAGAATGCAGATTAAGCTTGGCTCTTTTGAGATGCTTATTTCCACTCTGACCCCCAAATATAAGGAAAGCTGATTATATTTCTCTGGTTTCTTTTCTCATTCTATTTTCACAACGGAAAGACGAGTGATTTTTTTTTTTCTCTCACCTGCCTTCCAACTTCATTCATGACTTGACAAATGCCTTTTTTTTTTGGATGCCTATCCTTGTGCCCAGCAGTGTGCCAGGAGTACAGGCCGAGCTAAAGAATTACAGGACTTCTGTTTTGGAGAAGCACTCAATGAAATAAGTACACACTGTACAGCAGTTAATAAATAAGAATGCACCTCAGTGAATCTCCACATCAAGTACAACCACAAGAATAGGATCTTAATTAGAATAAGATATTCTTATATGTCTTTTACTGTACTGTCATCTATATCTAAAAAGAACAAATAAAAAAGAAGGGGCATCCTGTAGTCATATGAAGCTCAGCGGTAGAGGGCTTGCCTAGCATGTATGAGGCACTGGGTTCGAACCTCAGCACCATATAAAAATAAATAAATAAAATAAATAAAGGCATAGAAAATACAATAACCTTATAAAAGAAAAGAAAAAATAAAAAAGAAGGGGAGAGGCTCATTTGGTGTGATCTAGCTTCCTCCTCATTGTAACAGGAAGCCTATGACCTGCTTCTTTGTCATTTTCTCTTTCTCTGCCCTTCCCCTCTGCAAGGGAGGAGCAAGAATGAGATGGGTGGCACTAGGAAGGATC
The DNA here is from genome assembly GCF_021218885.2 of Marmota monax. NCBI lineage: Eukaryota > Metazoa > Chordata > Mammalia > Rodentia > Sciuridae > Marmota > Marmota monax. Next base: position 10,477,565 of record NW_026693595.1, read on the forward strand.
TAGAGAACTCTAGGAAGTTGAATTGCCTGAGCTGCAATGAGCTGACTGGCTGAGGTAGTCAGTCTTTAAAACTGTCCTGCAATCCTACCCCAGGTGTTGTTAGACCACCAGATTAGCTCTTGCTTTCTACCAGTTTCTCCATGTATTTTCAGGTTCCACTTACCTTCCAAACTGGTGCCCATGTTGTTCCCTGGCACTATGAAATTACTATTTTGATGTCATTTATTGAGTTCTGTGATGTCTCCTGTGCAATGAGTACCCCCTGATTTTCTTGGCATTCCATGTTGTTACACTCCATTTCAAAGGGGAGGAAAATATTCAGACTGAATATCCAGTATAGAGTCTTAATGCAAATTCAGGCTTGCCTGTATTCCAGACCTGTGCTCTTCTCCCCTTGGAGTTTGCACAATGTGGATTTTTGTGACATAGGGAATGATTAATGCAAAAATGCCCACAGGGCACATTTGGGACTTTGCCTGCAACTTATTAGAATGATAAGCTTCCTTTGTTGCAGTTACTATAGATCTCAGATGCTCCAGTTATAAAAATAAGTGGGCTTGGACTGGATGATCCTACTCTGATCTCTTAGAGACTCTTAGAGCTTAGGACAGAGCATCCATATCTGTTATGTCTGAGAACTCTGCCTGCAGGCTGGAATGTAGGGGATTTCACTGTTAGAGAGGAACCCACTCTATGCAATGAACCCTATAATGAGATTTTTTCCCCCAATCCATATCATACTGTTTCAACCCTTTGTCTTATGAACATATGCATGCTTAGAGGTTCAGAAAACATGATCTTTGCTTTAGCAAAGATAAACATCCCTTTTTCAAGTGACTCCTGCATTTGGGATATATCTGAGGGGGACAAATGTACGGAAGAGGTGAGTTTCTTACAAAGCTTTATAGAAGAAATGAGACATTTCAGCCTTCCTGTAGATAAATTCTTAGGCCCTGATGAAATCTAAGACTAGGAAAGGGGAAAAAAGTGGTTTTATCTGATCATATGGAACAGAAGTAAAAGCAGCAGCACTTTTACTGCCAAGATAGATGACAGGGATGATGAGAAAAAAGCCAAGGGCATATTAAAGGAGGCTTGATGAATGCCATCCCGAAATCTAATTCAATATTTGAATGCTATAAATTGTGTTAAGAAATATAAGGCCAAATAAACCTTTGGGACTGTTTGTGACTGATTCAAGACAACTGAGTTTAAACTGCTGCTGATGAAATGGATGGGGGTAGAATAATTGTATTAGCAATTTGACAAAATCCTAATAAATCAGGAATGAAACCTGATTTAACTTACAAAGTCTTGCCAGAGCACACCGAGGTTAGGATGGGAACAAGGTTGGAGCGTGGAGTGGCTGCTGTTTGGACTCGGAGTTGTAATGTTGATAAAGCCAAGAGGCTCCTGGAAGAAGATATTGCTTCATTTCTTAACAAGGGTGTTCATTTTGTAATTGTTCACTGGGCTGTATATTTATAAATTATGCACTTTTCTGTCAGTGCCTAATATTCACATTAAAAAGTTAATAATGGGAAGAGCATACATATAGCAACAGGCATAATGTGGGTCCTACTCAGGCCTAGGGAGCAGTAGTTTATCAGGACACCAATCAGCATCATCTCTCCTTGCTAAAACAAAATTCCTTAGTATATCTCTCCTCTGTGCTCCTTTTGCTCTTTGGTTTTAGCCTGTTTTAATGTGTACCATATATATATATATTTTTTTGCAAATTGCTTTTTTCCCCCACGCTGAATTTAGCTTCCTTTATGTATAAATATCCCTTAAAACACCTAAGACACTCTCTAGTATATGTCAGGAAGCAGGTGTGGACTCAAATCAACTCTGCTGCCACACCTGTGTTCAAGTTGTCCTCATTAAGATGGCTGACATCTTGTTAATGTGCATGTGTGACTTTAAGAAGGTAGATCAATAAGCATGGAAAATGTTAGATCCTTTTGTGCTGTCCCCTGCCTTTTAGAAAATCCTTTATTCCCACAGACACATTTTGAACATCTGCTATGTACAGGGCCTTGTTTTATGAAAAGGACACTATCTATCCTCACAGTGCCCTCAGTTAATAGACTAAAGACTAGTAAGTGAGAATACCAGGACACGTCAAGTTTTCTCAGAAAATCAAGAAATAAGGGACTGACGGAAAAACAAAAAAGTGAAGGTTATTATTATTTTTTTCTTTTTTTCAAGAACACAAGAGAACAACCTAGCAGGAAAAAAGCATGTCAGCTTAGCATACCAGCTCCTTGGAGTGGTGGCAGACATTTTTTTAGGGCCAGGTGCAGCTGCTGAAGAGGCACAGTGTAACCGTTTACACAGAGGGCAGGACAGGATGCCCTGGCCCCTGTTCTCAGATACTGGCATCTCCATCCTCTTTCCCCCTTCCATGACCCTGGCCTCACCACCTGGGTCACCCTGCTGACGCAGCACTCCCACTGGGCCACTCTTGAGCCTGCTGTGCTTGCCCTACTCAGTAGCAGCCTGGGGCTTCGGCATTTGCTCACTTGTTGGAGACCCACTGCCTCCTTCTGCTCTCCTTCTGTGAACAAGGCTCCCACAGTCTATCACATTGTTCAAGAAATCAACACAAAATGGTCTTGGGCTCCACATTATTCTGTCTAAAAGCAAAATATAAGATGACATCCCTCTGAGAGAGTTAGGACTGATCTCACAACTAGGAGAAGAACCTGTAGGGTTTGAGGAAGCCAGAGTTGTTCAACTGCGGACTATTGACATTTGAAGCCAGATGATTCTTTGTTGTGGGGGAGCTGTCTTGTGCCTTGTGAGATGACTAAGCTCCCTGACCTTTGCCTGTTATTTCCTGGAGCACCCTTTGAAGATGTGATAACCAAAAGTGTCTGCAGACAGTCTTAAATGCCTCTCAGGAGGGCAAAATCACAACCTGCTAAGACCACTGACTCAGACTATGACCCCAGGTCTGCAGCCAATGATTCAACTCAATTGCCCCACTGCAATTTGACTAAAAAGTTCTAATCACTAATGGTAATTTAATAATTTAATTACTGTTGACTTAGAGCCACTGCCTGCACCCAGAACAGGCCCAGCGGCCCGCCGGCGTGGTAGACACATCACCCCAATTGGAGTAGGGGCAGAGCAGAGCTGCTGCCCGCGCCCGCAAGGTAGGCAGACCTGTGACCGACCAGAACAGGCCCAGCGGCCCGCTGGCGTGGTAGACACGTCGCCCCAATTAGAGGAGGGGCAGAGCAGAGCCGCTGCCCGTGCCCGCAAGGTAGGCAGACCTGTGACCGACCAGAACAGGCCCAGCGGCCCGCCAGCGTGGTAGACACGTCACCCCAATTGGAGTAGGAGCAGAGCAGAGCCACCGCACATGCCCACAAGGTAGGCAGACCTGCGACTGACCGGCAGAACAAGCCCAGTGGCCCACTGGCGTGGTAGACACACCACCCCAATTGGAGGAGGGGAAGAGCCACCGCTCACGCCTGCAAGGTAGGCAAACCTGCGACCTACTGGGAGAACAGGCCCAGTGGCCCGCCGGCATGGTAGACACATCACCCCAATTGGAGGAAGGGCCCAGCTGCCGCCCACAAGGTAGGCAGACCATGAGTCCCAGAGAAGGGGCCCAGCAGACTGCCGGCCTGGTTGAAAGATCACCCCAATTGGAGGAGGGGCACAGCCACTGCCCGCGCCTGCAAGGTAGGCAAACCTGCAACCTGGAGAACAGACCCAGCGGCCCGCCAGCGTGGTAGACAGATCACCCCAATTGGAGGAGGAGCACAGCCACCGCCCGCCCCTGCAAGGGAGACTTTGCAACTATACAAGAGCAATATAAATATATAGGGGGAAAATTCAATAACACAACAGTTTCACCAAGCAGAAAGAAACGCGAGCAGTATGAAAAGCCAAGGAAAGAAAGGACCACAAGCAATGCAGATCAACTCAACTTTAGAAGAGGTAATAGCTGCAGCAGATGGAATGTCAGATAAAGAATTCAGGATATACATGCTTCAGATGATCTGGAGTCTCAAGGAAGACATTAGACAGCAAAATCAGACAATGAAAGATCACTTCAACAATGAATTACATAAACAAATCCAAGAAGCAAAAGATCAACTAAACAGGGAGATAGAGGTTATAAAAAACAAACAAAAATCCTAGAAATGCAGGAAGCAATAAACCAAATTAAAAACTCAATGGAGAATACTACCAGCAGAGTAGAACACTTAGAAGATAGAACATCAGACAATGAAGATAAAGTATTTCAACTGGAAAAGAACATAGACAGCTCATCAAGACTGTTAAGAAACCATGAGCAGAACATCCAAGAAATATGGGATAACATCAAGAGACCAAACTTAAGAGTCATTGGGATACAGGAAGGTACAGAGGTCCAAACCAAAGGAATGAGCAATCTGTTCAACGAAATAATACGAGAAAACTTCCCAGACTTGAAGAATGAGACAGAATCTCAAATCCTAGAAGCCTACAGGACACCGAATGTGCAAAATCATAAGAGACCTACACCTAGACACATTATAATGAAGATGCCCAACATACAGAATAAGGAGAGAATTTTAAAAGCTTCAAGAGAAAGGAAGCAGATTACATTTAGGGGTAAACCAATCAGGAAAACAGCTGATCTTTCAACACAGACTCTGAAATCTAGAAGATCCTGGGACAACATATTTCAAACACTAAAAGAAAATGGGTTCCAACCAAAAATTGTGTATCCAGTGAAATTAAGCTTCAGGATGGAAGATGAAATTAAAACCTTCCACGATAAACAAAAGCTAAAAGAATTTGCAGCTGGAAAACCATCTCTTCCAAACATCCTCGGCAAAACATTACAGGAAGAGGAAATGGAAGATAACAATGAAAACCAACATTGGGTGGTAGTACAGTAAAGGAAAAAATAATCAAAGAGGAAAAACAAACCATGTTAAGTAACATAAATAAACAAATATGGCTGGAAGAACAATCCATATCTCAATAATAACCCTAAATGTTAATGGCTTAAACTCACCAATTAAGAGACACAGGCTAGTAGAATGGATAAAAAAAAAGATCCAACAATATGCTGCCTACAGGAGACGCATTTGATAGGAAAAGACATACATAGGCTGAAGGTGAAAGGTTGGGAAAAATCATATCACTCATATGGACTTCGGAAACAAGCAGGAGTGTCCATACTCATATCAAATAAAATAGATTTCAAGCCAAAGTTAATCAAAAGGGATAAAGAGGGACACTACATACTGCTCAAGGGAACCATATACCAACAAGACATAACAATCATAAATATATATGCTCCAAACAATGGTGCAGCTATATTCATCAAACAAACTCTTCTCAAGTTCAAAGTCTAATAGACCACCATACAATAATTATGGGTGACTTCAACACACCTCTCTCACCACTGGACAGATATTCCAAACAAAAGTTGAATAAAGAAACTATAGAACTCAATAATACAATTAATAACCTAGACTTAATTGACATATATAGAATATACCACCCAACATCAAGCAGTTACACGTTTTTCTCAGCAGCACATGGATCCTTTTCAAAAATAGATCATATATTATGTCTCAGGGCAACTCTTAGACATTATAAAGGAGTAGAGATAATACCATGCATCTTATCTGATCATAATGGAATGAAACTGGAAATCAACAATAAAAGAAGGAAGGAAAAATCATGCATCACTTGGAGAATGAACAATAGGTTACTGAATGATCAATGGGTTATAGAAGACATCAAGGAGGAAATTAAAAAATTCTTGGAGATATATGAAAACACAGACACAACATATCGGAATCTATGGGAAACAATAAAGCAATGCTAAGAGGAAAATTCATTGCCTGGAGTTCATTCCTTAAAAAAAGGAAAAACCAACAAATAAATGATCTCACACTTCATCTCAAAATCCTAGAAAAAGAAGAGCAAAACAACAGCAAAAGAAGTAGAAGGCAAGAAATAATTAAAATCAGAGCTGAAATTAATGAAATCGAAACAAAAGAAACAATTGAAAAAATTGACAAAACTAAAAGTTGGTTCTTTGAAAAAATAAATAAGATCGACAGACCCTTAGCCATGCTAATGAAGAGAAGAAGAGAGAGAACTCAAATTACTAGCATACGGGTTAAAAAAGCAATATCACAACAGACACTTCAGAAATACAGAAGATAATTAGAAATTATTTTGAATCCTTATACTCCAATAAAATAGAAGATAGTGAAGGCATCGATAAATTTCTTAAGTCATATGATTTGCCCAAATTGAGTCAGAAGGATATAGACAACCTAAACAGAACAAAATCAATTGAGGAAATAGAAGAAACCGTCAAAAGACTACCAACTAAGAAAAGCCCAGGACCGGATGGCTATACAGCAGAGTTTTACAAAACCTTTAAAGAAGAACTAATACCAATACTTTTCAAGCTATTCCAGGAAATAGAAAAAGAGGGAGAACTTCCAAATTCATTCTACGAGGCCAACATCACCCTGATTCCTAAACCAGACAAAGACAATTCAAAGAAAGAAAATTACAGACCAATATCTCTAATGAATCTAGATGCAAAAGTCCTCAATAAAATTCTGGCAAATCGGATACAAAAACATATCAAAAAAATTGTGCACCATGATCAAGTAGGATTCATCCCTGGGATGCAAGGCTGGTTCAATATACGGAAATCAATAAATGTTATTCACCACATCAATAGACTTAAAGATAAGAACCATATGATCATCTCAATAGATGCAGAAAAAGCATTCGACAAAGTACAGCATCCCTTTATGTTCAAAACTCTAGAAAAACTAGGGATAACAGGAACATACCTCAATATTGTAAAAGCAATCTATGCTAAGCCTCAGGCTAGCATCATTCTGAATGGAGAAAAACTGAAGGCATTCCCTCTAAAATCTGGAACAAGACAGGGATGCCCTCTCTCACCACCTCTGTTCAACATAGTTCTCGAAACACTGGCCAGAGCAATTAGACAGACGAAAGAAATTAAAGGCATAAAAATAGGAAAAGAAGAACTTAAATTATCACTTTTTGCAGTTGACATGATTCTATACCTAGCAGACCCAAAAGCGTCTACAAAGAAACTATTAGAGCTAATAAACGAATTCAGCAAAGTGGCAGGATATAAAATCAACACGCATAAATCAAAGGCATTCCTGTATATCAGCAACAAATCCTCTGAAATGGAAATGGGGACAACCACTCCATTCACAATATCCCCTCCAAAAATAAAATACTTGGAAATCAACCTAACAAAAGAGGTGAAAGACTTATACAATGAAAACTACAGAACCCTAAAGAGAGAAATAGAAGAAGAGCTTAGAAGATGGAAAAATATACCCTGTTCATGGATAGGCAGAACTAACATCATCAAAATGGCGATATTACCAAAAGTTCTCTATAGGTTTAATGCAATGCCAATCAAAATCCCAACGGCATTTCTTGTAGAAATAGAGAAAGCAATCATGAAATTCATATGGAAAAATAAAAGACCCAGAATAGCAAAAACAATGCTAAGCAGGAAGTGTGAATCAGGCGGTATAGCGATACCAGACTTCAAACTATACTACAGAGCAATAGTAACAAAAACAGCATGGTACTGGTACCAAAACAGGTGGGTGGACCAATGGTACAGAATAGAGGATACAGAAACCAATCCACAAAATTACAACTATCTTATATTTGATAAAAGGGATAAAAGCATACAATGGAGGAAGGATAGCATCTTCAAAAATGGTGCTGGGAAAACTGGAAATCCATATGCAACAAAATGAAACTGAATCCCCTTCTCTCACCATGCACAAAAGTTAACTCAAAATGAATCAAGGAGCTTGATATCAAATCAGAGACACGGCGTCTGATAGAAGAAAAGTTGGCTACGATCTACATACTGTGGGGTCGGGTTCCAAATTCCTCAATAGGACACCCATAGCACAAAAGTTAATAACTAGAATCAACAAATGGGACTTACTCAAACTAAAAAGTTTTTTCTCAGCAAAAGAAACAATAAGAGAGGTAAATAGGGAGCCTACATCCTGGGAACAAATCTTTACTCCTCACACTTCAGATAGAGCCCTAATATCCAGAGTATACAAAGAACTCAAAAAAATTAAACAATAAGAAAACAAATAACCCAATCAACAAATGGGCCAAGGACCCGAACAGACACTTCTCAGAGGAGGACATACAATCAATCAACAAGTATATGAAAAAATGCTCACCATCTCTAGCAGTCAGAGAAATGCAAATCAAAACCACCCTAAGATACCATCTCACTCCAGTAAGATTGGCAGCCATTATGAAGTCAAACAACAACAAGTGCTGGCGAGGATGTGGGGAAAAGGGTACACTTGTACATTCTGGTGGGACTGCAAATTGGTGCAGCCAATTTGGAAAGCAGTATGGAGATTTCTTGGAAAGCTGGGAATGGAACCACCATTTGACCCAGCTATTCCCCTTCTTGGTCTATTCCCTAAAGACCTAAAAAGAGCATGCTACAGGGACACTGCTACATCGATGTTCATAGCAGCACAATTCACAATAGCAAGACTGTGGAACCAACCAAGATACCCTTCAATAGATGAATGGATAAAAAAAATGTGGCATTTATACACAATGGAGTATTACTCTGCATTAAAAAATGACAAAATCATAGAATTTGCAGGGAAATGGATGGCATTAGAGCAGATTATGCTAAATGAAGCTAGCCAATCCCTAAAAAACAAATGCCAAATGTCTTCTTTGATATAAGGAGAGTAACTAAGAACAGAGTAGGGATGAAGAGCATGAGAAGAAGATTAACATTAAACAGGGATGAGAGGTGGGAGGGAAAGGGAGAGAGAAGGGAAATTGCATGGAAATGGAAGGAGACCCTCAGGGTTTTACAAAATTACATACAAGAGGAAGTGAGGGGAAAGGGGAAAAAACAAGGGGGAGAAATGAATTACAGGTAGATGGGGTAGAGAGAGAAGAGGGGAGGGGAGGGGAGGGGAGGGGGGATAGTAGAGGATAGGAAAGGCAGCAGAATACAACAGACACTAGTATGGCAATAGGTAAATCAATGGATGCGTAACCGATGTGATTCTGCAATCTGTATACGGGATAAAAATGGGAGTTCATATAATCCAGTTGAATCAAAGTGTGAAATATGATATATCAAGAACTATGTAATGTTTTGAACAACCAACAATAAAAATTAAAAAATATTACTGTTGACTTAATATTAATTATTAATATATTGGTAGGATTTAATTACGTTTTATCTCTTGGGGAGTTATGGAAGGATGAAGGAGGCTAAGGGGAGAGGAAGCCAGGCCTGAGGGATCTATGTGGCCCCAGAACCTGACAGGACTTGGCCCAGGATATTTCTGAGAGTCCTGGATGTCTACTAATAGGAATATTTTAGGCTGGTAACAAAAGGCTTATTTTGTATGTCACCTTTTAATTGGTGACAAGAGTGTTTGCTCTTATACCGTTTAGGAAAGATTAAGTGACCTGAATTCAAATCTCTGCCTCTAATCAAACACATGCATTCAGACAAGTTCCCTGGGCCTCATCTTTGTCATCTACCAAAGGGGGCTCATGACACAGACATCAGCGTGCAGTTGTGAGGATTACCTGGATCATTGCATGGTGGCACATGAGATGGGCTCAACAATGGCTGATGTGTGTACTGTCAGGCTGAAGCTCAGACTCTGGGAATGAGATTGGGGATCCCAGCAGGTGGAAGAAGATTCGAGGCACAGTTGGGATTGTAGACATACTTTATTTGGAGTCTTTCCATAGGCCTTTTTAATATGCAGATCAAACAAGGAAGGCCCATTGCCAACAGATTACATCAATGAGCTCATGCTCACAAGGAAATATTTATGCTCTTGGGTATATCTGCTGGATCAGTGTGCTCATGACCTTGGCTACACGCTAAAAACATACCCCGCTGGAAGTATTGTGAGGGAGCCTAACCACAGCCATCCTAGGCCTGCTCTGTGGTACCTTGATGAGACTGCTCAGTCGTGGGGCTCCTTAGTCTTACTGCTGTAATGGACTCTGGGCAGGACCTACTGGGAGTCATCACAGCTCACAGACACATTTTTCTAATTTCCTGGAAGGACTGAGCCAGAGTAATCTCAAGGCCACACCAGAAAAATAAAGCTTCAATAAAAAATATGTGTGTGGGATTGGTGGTATAAATATGAGATATTAAAAAAAGGGGGGGCTGGGGCTATAGCTCAGTGGTAGAGCGCCTGCTTCGCATGTGTGAGGTACTGGGTTCAATCCTCAGCACCACATAAAAATAAATAAATAAAGATATTGTGTCAAAAAAAAAAAAACAGAAGATCTTTGATCCTTTATAAACTACAAAATAAAATCATCTGTTAATAGATTCTCTGGGAGAAACATAATCTGATTATTTGTTCATCTATGAAGACAGAGAAAAAATATATAATCTCTAAGAAAAATCTTCATATACTTGTTTTCTGTTTATTCCTTCTTTCTCCCCCTCACCCCCCACACAAAGAAGAGAATTTTCCTTTGTCCAGAAGGGTCACTCCCTTTCACTACCATGGTAACCCCCCCCCCCCAACACCCCCCAAATAAAGGTTTGTGACAGAGAGCTGGGCATACAGGGTTATTGGATGTTGAGCTGCTAAAATACTCTAGCAGGATCAATTGTGCCATCCAAAGGCCAAAACATTAGAAAAAGTCACATCTATGTCCTTTGCTTTCAATGAAAGGATTGATAAATATCTGCTAAGTTAGAAAATTCAGAATTCAACAGGAGGTTTGGGACTCCTAAACAAAGAATAAATATGGTCACCCTTAGAACAAAGCCCCTGTAATCCTGTAACCCTAAAATAAGAACAATTATGGTGAAGAGGAAAAGGCGAGTTCTAAGGCTCCATGGAACATTCATTTATCAACAAATATCTCTGCAAAGAATCTTAGCTTCAAATATTTCTGATATTCAAGAAAACCCTAGTTTTTATAAGAACAACTAGTGACACAAGAATTATTACCCATCTATTCAGATGATGCAAATACAGCAGCAGCAACAACAACAACAACAACAAAATCAAAGAAGGATTTTCAAAGAGATCATTAGACTTGAGGAAGCTGCCCAATTTCTAATTATACTGAATATGAAAGCTGAGTGTTTGCCAATAAAACTAGGCAAAGGAAGCTTGACACTTGCCAGGATGAATTTCCAGAAAGGTACATGCAAATTTTCCTATCTACCCTTGAGTCTTGAAGATGAAAGCCTATCATTATGTTTTAATCAAACTACGAGCCAACTGATTTTCTGCATGAACTATAAAAAAATAATTATGATATTCTTCCCCAAAATGGTTCTGTGTCCAAAAGATGAGTCTTTGCAAAGAAGTCTTAAATACTTGTTCCAAAACATGCTGGGCTACTTCTCCAAGGTCTGAGTGTCCACTTGGGGATTAAAAGTGTGTACAGAAATGACTACCAGACAAAGTTAAAATAATTTTTCATCAAGTATGTATTAAAAACCCTACTCTAACCAAATACTGTGCTAGATTCCTGGAATAGAGACATATAAAGTGAGCCCCTTCTAAACAGATCGTTATTATACTGTGTGGTAAATGTACAATAGGTTGCATGCAGGGAATTGTGGGGAGTAAGAGGAAAGTCAGCTAACTAGGTCTGAGGGAGTCAAGGAGGATGGTAAGGAGGATGACTGGAGGGTTTCTAGAAAGGAAATGGTGTAGAATATGAAAGAGTGAGTAGGCTCTAGTCAATTGAAGTGGGGAACCCGTGAGTCACCTGAGTCAGTAGACACTGTGTGTCAGTCAACATCCAGAAGATGTTCAGCCCTCTTACTTTCCAAAGAAGAAATAGAAGTGATACTTCTAAACCAAACAGCTGCTTAGTCACAACTAAGAGCAGTCTTGAGAAGGCAAAAATGTGAGACAATGCTTGAATTGCTTCACCTAGACCTCGACAGCTGAAGTGCACCCAAGAACATGTTCATGACAGAGATAATCATTTCTGTGATGGCAACATTGCCTTTCTTTGTAGAGTGTTAAAACCCCAAGTGTTGGGAAAATTGACCCTGGAAAAAGGTAATAGGAAGTAAATCCTTTGTAAGCATAACAGAGAAGTCCCCCCCTCCATCTTTCTTAACTTCTAGGAGCCCTGAAATACTACTATTTGTAAAGATACAAAAACCATGTTTGCAACACACATGCACATGGGGAAAATAATTTAAAATAAAATTCCTAAAATATTCTATGTTCTAGAATGATTGTTGCTCAGAAGTGCCCCACTCACTGAAGCAATGTATTTGAGGTCCTTAGGGAAAGGATAGAAACAAATTATATGTAACAATAGTGTTATTTCTCATCTTTGACTAATAGATAGGTTTTTTTAGTCACTAACAAGTTTGTAGTTGTCAAAGCTAGGCTTTGGTGAGGAGAAATTAATTTCTAAGTTCCTCAGGCTTCTGTTAACATAGTGGACTAGCTCTACTGTGAGTAAAGTTTGGATATAATATAAAGGAAGTTTGGGTTATACATGAAAGGCAGGGAGAAATCTGGTCTGTGGGGGTTTGAGGAATTGAGGGAAGAAGAAGGTAGGATTCAGGGAAGAGTCAAAGAGTCAGACACATGTGTTCATGGCTTTCCTCTTTTGGGCGGGGAATCTTGAGTGAATCCAATACTGAGGTTGGTGCCCTGCTGTCCTCACTAGAACCTCTGAATTTTTGCAAACTTCTAGAAAGGAAATGGTGTTGAATGTGAAAGAATGAGTAGAATGAGTTTTGAATGTGAAAAAATGCAAAAATTTTTGCAAAATTTTTGTATTCTTTGTAAATGGCCCTTTTCCCCAGTGTGGTCTGGCAAGGACATCAAGTCTCTAGGAAAAATCTGCTGGAAGGAGATGATACAGCCCTAGCAGAGGGCAATGGCTAGAGAGAGGAGCCTGGGGGAAGTCCTCCTAGCTCTGCTGAGCTATGTAAGTGTTAAGTGCAGGGCCCTGGTGAGAAGTCACAGAGATGCTTAGAGGAGGGCCAGCTTGCCTGGGGTAGAAATAATCTTGAAATTCAATGGCAAAGGCCAGTCATGAGCATAAGAGTTATTCTATTTTATGCCCTAAAGCCAAATGGGACCATCCTTAGCCAATGCCAATATTGAGATCAGGTGGACATCCCATCCCATGCCAGGTCTGAAGGAGGGACAGTACCAGAGTCAGCTCTCCACTGTATTCCTACTCCCCCAGGTGTTAGAAATGCTCCTAAGCTTTCAACTCCACCCTGAAGTCCTCTTGAAAAATGTAAAGAAGATGGGAGAAATAGTTGTTTCAAGAGTTAATTTAACTTGTCCAAAAGAATCATTGTAATATGGCAGCACTAGTAATTGTCATATTCTGTCTCCATCCTTATTCTGTATCCCCACCATCTAACAGGACTGGAAGTCAGGTTAGGAATAGGGAAGACTGGATCAATTAAAGAATATAAAGGGCTTGTTTTATTCATTCATTAATTTTTTTTTACCAGCACAGTGCAGTATGTATACATTTGCAGTTCTATTCTATTCTACAGGCTGGTTCATGGCTCCTAGCTTTTTAGGCAAATAACTTTAAAAAATATCCCATCAAAATTTTTCTGAGATTCCTAGAAATCATCCACTTTTTTCCACTTTCCAAGTGCAGAAGGGATTAATTGCTGAGTACACACACTCTGAGACAGCGTTAAAGTGTGTGGCTCTTGGGGCTAGAGGCCATCTGGGAAACCATCTCATTAATGAACATTTTCATATTCAGAGAGGAAATTGCAGCCCAAGATGCTTCCACTTTGTATCTCCCAGAGCTCTTTCTAGGAGCTCTGAGTAGCTGCAAAGGAAGTCTGACTCCCCACCTGCTTGTGCTAGAGGCCACCAATAGGTGTCTAGTGACAACTGGATTAAGCCCAGATTTCCACCATTTCTACCAAGGTGCCCAACACCAGCTGAGCTGCTATGGACCACACTTCCTCACTCACCAGATGAATTCCTCCTAAAGACTCCAGTTCTATCATGTGAAGCAGGAAAACTACCCAAACCGAGCCCTGCACAGATTCCTGATCTACAAAACCACAAGAGACAATAAAATGATGGTTGTTTTAAGTGTCTTAGTTTTGAAGTGAAGTAATAGGTAACTGATAAAGCACCACAGTGTCTCAGGAAAAAAATAAAATGCTGTGTCTGGTGCCTCTGGGGTCTCTGGGGTTGTGGAGGTGGGGTTAGGTACAGCCTTGAGGGTGGGCAGGCCTTGGCAAGTGGTGATGATGGGAGGTCTGGGGAGGGCATTCCCAATGTAGGGGGGAGAGTAAAGAAGCTGTGAAGGTGGGGCACGCAGAGAATGTTCTGAGCTTGTCAGAGTGAATTGAGTGATGCTGGAATGAGTAGGAACACTGGGTAGTGTCAGGGCAGCGTGTGAAATTGGAGATGCTCATTTCAGGTGAAGGCTTTGCCTCTGGTTATTGCTTCAGTGTCTAAGGCTATCTACTGAAATATGTCATGGTGATACACAAATAGGTTCCCTGGTGCAGCTCGTACCCTAATGCAAGTTTTCTTTCTCTAGTGATAAGAGTCCTAAGCTGTGGCTTGCATTAAATCCAGCTCAGCCTTGGGTGGTCTCCCAGTCATGGATTAACACCAAAACCCATATCCTCATAGTTCTCAGAAAAAGAATCTGGTTGCCTCTATGACTGGTCTTCCTGCAGTGTACAATTCTGAAATCTCTTTTTAATGGTCATTCCTTTTCAGTTTTTAGAATCACCCTATTACAATATAACCATTCTGCTCATTCATTTGCTGAGTAATTATTTCTTGAGAGCACGCTACTATATGCCTGGTACTGTTGTAGGCACTTTCCAACACTGAATAAGAAAGACCAGGACCTGTTCTCTGGGGGGCTTAGGCTGTAATTCGGGGAGCAAGAAGAGTAAATAAACAGGTAACTGTGATATCTTTTAACAAAAGAAACAGCACAAGTAAATCAAAGTGACAGAAGGAAGGGAACAGTGTTTTATGAGTGGTCACACAAAGCCTCTCAGGTCAAAGAACTTTTGCATCAAGATCCCAATCATGAAGAAGAACCAGGATTTTGATACTAAGGGAAGGGCTCCCAGGCAGAGTGCACAGTCATTGCAAAGACCTGGTAGCTGACATTCACTTAGCTGTGTCTGAAGTGTCTGAAGATCAGAAAGAGTGTGGTTCAGCGAGTGAAAGGGTGAGAGGCAGAAGAGACCACAGAGTCAGGCAGTGTTGATCAGGGAGAATCTTAGGGCCTGGTGAGGTGCTGGGTTTTGCTTTAAGTGCAGTGGGGAGAACATGAGAGGGCATGGGTTGGTTTATTTTTTAAACAGATCTTTGACTGATGGAATAAATGATCAGTATCAAGTGATAGGGTGACCAGGGATTCAATTGGAATTCAGCAAAGGGCTGGAAAAGGAAATACTTCAGGCTTCAGGGAAGTTTCTCCTCTGTCGCAAACAGTTCTTCCTCCTTAGAAAGGCACGAGCCATACATGAAGGAACTGAGTGGTGCTTTATTCCAATAAAACAAGTGAGGGGGTGGATTTGGCCCACCGGTCATGCTTTTCAGACCACTGAATTAGATAGTAGGGTGTAGGGATGTTAGTGGGCAGTGGAGTGTATCAATCAGATAGGCAACGTGCATATTGCAGAAGAGTGGAGACTACAATGCTCTAAAAAAAGAAAGGAGTGGATGGACATCAACCACAGGCATTCACAGTCCCTCATTTTGCAAGGGCTGGTCCATGACAGCGTGTATGCTTGCGTCTATATTCAAGTTGATGGCAATGGGGGCCAAAGACTGGTGTACTGGAGTAGTTGGTTTAGTGGGATCTGAAACATAGCAATTTGGGGCTTCTCTTTAAGAAAATAAGTATAAAATTACATATACAAAATTAGAAACAGGGCACTGGAAGAAACCTACACAAATGACAGGCCCTGAAGCATAAGCTTTATTAGCTTCAGGGTGAATCCACCTCAGCTTGTTGGCATCCCCCATCCCCCGGCTCATAGCAACAATCAGAGCCTCATTATTTCAAGTCAGACTGTTTCCAATAAAGCCTCCTTTAGTGACATCTGGTGCATGACTGATACTTTGAAACACTCAGAATTTTAAAAAAGGAAGGAGGCACCTGTTCTGGGAAGATGGTGGGGTGTCTGCATCAACATTAGCAGGGCACAGGTTGGGGGGGCGAGGGGGAAGGGGGGCTGCCACACCTCTTAGATCCTAGCAACACAGCAGCAGAAGCCTGATACCACTCAGCTGGTTGGTGACACGGGTATCTGTCTTGTGTCCTCACACCAGAGATGAGTCTGGGAGCCAGAAAGGATGGATGCTCTCCTGCTAAAGGTAAGACAATAGAAGAACTTTTATGGTCTTTGTTTATTCTGTTTTATTCTGAAAGGTTTTACAATGTGGGACTCAGACCCTTCTCTGAATTTCAAAGTTTTTTACTGGGAAAATTACTTTGCCAAGCATCTATACTGGGAGCTAGGGCTCCAGTATGTTTGGGTGTGTGTGGAACTGCCCTGTGGAAGATGAAGAGAGAGGGTTTGCTCAGCGGCTTAGGAGAAGGAGGGAAGTGGGGTGGGGTGGGGTGGAGAATGAGGAGGACTGAGTCAGTAGACAGTGAAAGAACATTCCCTCTGCAATAAACTTTCCCTTTGAATCCCTCCTCTGTCTTTTTTCTATTACATAAACTGTCAATTAAATCTAAAAGAGAAGGAAGAGAGGGAAGTGGGCGGTCATAGAGTGCTTGACGAGCATGGATTTCTTTGGAAGCAGAAGTAGCTGAGTTCTTCAGTAAGAATGTGGAGGAGGATCGTGGAGGTGGTGAGTGGTTAAACAAATCAGGTAAGGAGGGTGGAGTCACAGAAATTCAAGGAATTGTGGAAAAAAGCCCTGGATGGAAGGTTGGTTCCAATGTAAACAGATCTATGAAACACAGAGGGGCCATGCCTGGTAACTCTAACAGCTACAGTGAGTGGGTAGAAGAGTCCCTGCAGGTGACTACAACAGACCCAGAATGTTGATGAGCACATGTGAGGTGTCCCTGAGACCCCTCTCCCCAACACTGAGTGATTCACCAAGGGGTTGAGCCTCTGTGTGTGTTCTTGGAAATCAAAGAGATGTTAAGTATAAATGTCATATGATTTCATTGGAGACACCAGGTGAATGAGACCAGGGGATATCAAGTCTGTGGTGGGCTGGGTATCTATGTACTTCACTGGACATGAAGACACTGAGGTCATGAACCTTGTTTTTATTCATTTCTTTAACTCTTCTTGTCCCCCAATCACCTGTTGTTCATCTTACCCAGTGCCTGGGATAGCCCTGGCATATATTGTATTCACTCAGTGATTGTATGTGTAATGAAAAATGAATAAAGAATGCAGTGTTCAGAACTCAGAACACTGGCCCATGCCATCCTTCATTCTTGATCAACTCTAGCTTCCTACCTGGGCTTTTGGTCTCTATCTATCTGCCATGAGAGAATTAATGGTGCTATCATCGAACCGTTCCAGCTGACATTTAGAATTATAGGGTGGCAGAGCCAGAAGGGACCTTTGAGACAGAGTCCAATGATTTTGATGAAATCTGAGCTCCTTAAAAAGAAAACCTGAGGCAGGTTTCAGTAAATTCCCATTTATCTGAAATCCAAACAAGCAGGAAATGCAAATGGCTAAAATATTTTATACTCTCTCTGCCATATTTTTATCTGTAAAATACATTGTACCTGTAAAAGTTTTGATGGACATTGAATCCTTTTGCTTACATCGTCTCACTGGACCCTTGTAGTATCTTTGTAAGTGGCCATTGATCTCCATTTTACAAAGCTTAAGTGACCTGCTTTGAATCATTCAGCCAGAAAATTGTCAGCTGGATACAAAGTGGTCTATTGAGTCTTGGTTTAATGTATCCACCACCAAGTAAGAAGCTTACAATTCCACCAATGACCAATAGGCAAGCAGGGTCAGTAAAGATGATTTATCAGTTTCCCATTGCAGTTGTAATTAATTACTACAAATTAACTGTTTTTGAAGTCTTATAATTCTAGCGGTTAAAAGTCTGAAACAAGTCTTACAGATACTTTAGAGGCAATTTTCTCCTGGAGACAGACTTCGAGCTGGGATCCATTTTTTCCCCCTTTCCAGTTTCTGGAAGCTCTTGGCACTCCTTGGCTTGGGGCTCATTCTGCTTTCTGCTTCTGTCCTTACATTGTCCTCTCCTCTGACTCTGACTCTTCCCACCTTCCCTTTATAAGGACTGTGTGATGACATCAGGTCCACTGCTTAACCCAGGATAAACTCCCTGCTCAAGACCCTTAATTCAGTCACGTCCACAAAGACCTTTAAGGAGTCATTCCCAGGGGTTGGAGATTAAGTCACAGACATATTTGGAGGCTGTCATTTAATTTACCGTAGAGTAGAATTTTTTTTCCCTAATATATCAGGCTGCACGGTTTTTAAAAAGATTTGAAATTTTTATGTGCCAACAAATTTATCCAAGAAAACACTAGAAAACCTATAGCTCAAAAAGCCACCACATTCTCAATAAAGGGAAAGAAGGTAGTATCCAGTCTCTCTCTGGGATGTGGACTGATCTCATGGGCATTCTCCTAAATCTGTAAATTCAGAGTAGAGGTGAAAAATAAACAGATTAATATTCATGAATAGAGATAATTTATTTTAGTCCTGGCTTTTGAGTCTCCACCAACCTAAAAGTGGAAGAAATCCTAAATGCTAGTATATATGTACATATTGATCAGTCTTTGGTATCAATAGTTTTGAGTAGGAGTGGGTCTCAGTCTGAGAATCTGGGCTGTCTTTATTCTGAGATACGAGCCTGTCTGAGCATGTCCAGAGGGTTCGGGAGTGGCCATCCAGAGGCCTGTTTTCTTGAGAACCTAGGAGTTTACAGTATGCGACTCATCTTAGAGGAGGGAGCAGAAAAGATGGAATGCCATTAATGGACAGGGGACACGTCTGTCACTGAGATTACCCCCTGCTCCAGCCTTATAGGCTTACAGCCAAGAAAGTTTAACAATGAGACCAAGCTCAAAGACCTGTTTCTTTAGAATCTCCTGGTCATTGAAAATGCGGTAAAGCCTGCACTGACTCGGCAGCATGGTCCTGCAGTTTTGGGCAGCCATAGGAAGCTTTGTAACAGCAGCTTTGTAACAGCACCCAGGGCTTCAGCTAGCAGTTATTTGGAGATAAGAACAGCAAAAGCACATTTGAGTACCCCTGCAGGAATAGTTGGAGGGATGAAGAGCTTTGAAGGTGAACGGAAGCTCTTGAAATCATGAATTGCAACAAAACCAGAGAATGTTTGTGGCAGAATAATATTTTAAAATATTAACAGGAATTTTAATTTTCTTTTTATTTGCTATTATCCGGTAACCCCAAAACCCTGCTCTGATTCAAGCTCAGACTCAAGGTATTCATTGCCATGGAGAACTGATATTATCGCAACAAAAGAAAAAAGGCTTTGAGTTTCAAAAATTTAGCCTTGAGGGTACTTAAGGCATAAACAATAGATTTGGACTAATACCTGGTGAGTTAGGGGAAGGAGTCTTTTTCTCTAGATAGTGTCCCTGAATTCAAGATGGTGGCAGGTAGGGTGGTAGAGAGTTAGAGGGGAAGCCAAGAATGAGTGTGTGTTGTACATTTGGAGAAAGGGGCATGGAGGTGTATTCTTCACTACCTGTCACTTCTACCTCTAGTTTTGGGGAACTTGAGAATAGAGGCCTTAAATACCCCAGGAAAGAAGACAGGCCCTAGAGAAAAGGACCTGTGTGGTGTGTTTAGGTAGGCGGGGCCCCACATGCCCTTCTGGGTCTCACCATGTCTTAGCATGGTGCAGGAGTCAAAAAATTGCTCCCTGTACCTCAGTGGAGCTTGGCAGCAGGCATGAGGAACACAGTGATTGCTTTCATGGGCAAGTGAGTCCCAGTGGGAATGGGAATGTCTCAGAGGGAGCTGGTCTGAAGAGATGATGATATGGAATACCTCCCTTACACAATAAACCTTTTGAAGCCTCTTCTCAAATATACCCCAGGGAAAGGGAGACTCCCAAAATAAATTATGATTTTGTCCATGCTATTTTAGCATAAAAGGAACTTGGAATAGAAATCAGACCGTTCAGTTGTAGAAACATAAAGATAATCACATTTTGTTCAAGTTGAGTTAGGGGCCTACACTTTGCATTCTCTGCATTCATTTTGCAAATGACCTGAGTGTCCCAGAGATGATTGTGTGTGTGTATGTGTGTGTGTGTGTGTGTGTATAATTTTGATAAGGAAAATTTTCACTTATTCATTTTCACTTATACTGGGCCACTAGCACCTCAATGTTGCTCTTGCATATGAGGTTACTCTCACTGAGGGTCTGAAAAGATCATGTAAAATTTAACTTATATGTACCTATTATTGCCCAGGACTGAAGATATTTGTGAATCCGAAGATTTGGAACAGTCTTGGGATATGTATGGGTCAACAGTTGCTTGAACAATGTATCTTTAAAACTTGTTCAACAGTAGAGGATATTGAGAGGAAGCATAGATTATGTTTTGAATGTCTTATGCAAAAATTTGAACATACCCTAAATGCAGAATAGTATAATGACCCCCATGTTTCCATTCCCTAGCTTCAATTATTAACATTCTGACAATCTGAAAATACAGGATTTTAAAACAGAAAATACCATATTTTATAAGTGAGGAAACAAAGTTAAGGGGTACAAGGGATCTTTTCACCCTCTCTTTAGTGATCATTCTAGTTCTCCAAAGTGAACAAAATCATATACTATTCAATACTCAATGAATAGTCAAGAGCCATCACATTCCATAGTCTTGCCATTCTGGGTAATTGGGAGGTTGCCCAGTAATCTTGATTGAGTCTGAATCCTCTGCCAAGAACCCCCAGAGTGAAGCTGGTTCTGTATAGGGCTGCCTGGCATGGGGACTAAGCTAAGGCGGTGAGGATGCATGATGTAAGGGGACCTTAATTTCAGGATTCACCTCCCCTTGTCCTGTCCCTGTGACTGTCATTTGTTTACTCCCATTTCTGGCTGATATTAATTCTAGACGTCCTGGACTCTGTACAACAACCTTCCTCAGGGGATTGCACCCCTTTGTGAGTGGACTTGATTCCTTCTGCACTCCCACCTTCACTTGACATTGTCTTCCAAGTACCAGAAAAGGGGTGAGCTGCTGGAATATGAAGATGAGTAAGTCAAGGGCCTTGACCTTGAGGGCACTGCAGTCTGATGAAGATCCTCTCTAACTGGTACATTTTACTACTTACATTGAAGTGGTGAGCTCTAAACCAAGATGAAGTTGATTTCAGGGGCTATGGCTGAGTGGAGTTACCAGGTCCTCTTTAGTCTGTGTGATTTGGGAGGATGTGAGAGGGTGCAGAAGTTGACTGTATTTTCCCCATGGGTGGTTTCTTTCAAGATTCTCACATAAGTTTTTATAAGATCAGCATTATTTCATCCTTTTAGAACTGACTACATGATTTGCAAAAGATCCAGCAGCAGATATGTTTTCCATTGAGATTTTAGCTCAGTCCCTTTGCCTTCAATTAAATTAAATGTCTTTCTAATGTACCTACACATCCAGGTGATAATTTGGGATGTGTGGGCGGTTATACTTTGCTACAAAAAACAAGTTTCTGTTTTGGTCAGGATAGGTAAAGTTATGCTGTGGTAACAACAATCAAATTCAGGAAGGCTGAAAGCTGGGGAGTTGGAAGGGGCATGCTACAGAGTAGCTACCTGGGCAATGGAAGAGGTCATCAGAGTAGTCATAGATGATCCCAATTTCTCAGCCTAATCTGCCATTTTTCTCTGTACTCACATTCTGACACATAAAGTGTCTCTGAAGAAGCAACTTTCCATCCCTGTGCTTCTTTAATCTGTGTGTCCTGTGAACCAGTCTACCTCCTCTCCCAACAATACATAGGTCCTGTGACTGTCAGTGTTCGGAGATGGAAAGCCATGGGGAAAATGGTATCCACGCAGTACCCTCATTGAACTGATGTCTAGGCACACTGAACTGGGCTGAGGCTAGGAAACAGGGTGGGGGTGGGAAGCCTATTTCCAGGAGGCAGAAGGATGCTGAGCTTTCAGATCTGAGAGTGAATCCAGTTCATCCCAGTATCATTGATGAGTAACCAATACATAATTGAAGAGTCTTGGGCTGGATGTGCAAATGTTCCTCTGAGACACTTCTGTGAAAGGCCCCAATTCAAGTTCAGATGCTTGAGATCTCTCAATGAGATTAGAAATAAAGTTTAATTTAAAACACAAAGGTACACTAGTATGGCAATATGTAAATCAATGGATGTGTAACTGATGTGATTCTGCAATCTGTATATGGGGTAAAAATGGGAGCTCATAACCCACTGGAATCAAATTGTGAAATATGATATATCAATAACTATGTAATGTTTTGAACAACCAACAATAAAAAATTTAAAAAAAAAATAAAACACAAAGGTAGAAATCTTTTTTTTTTTTTTTTTTTTTTTTTTTTTTTTTTTTGCGGGGGGGAGGGTACTGGGGATTGAACTCAGGGGCACTCAACCACTGAGCCTCATCCCCAGCCCTACTTTGTATTTTATTTAGAGTCAGGGTCTCACTGAATTGCTTAGTGCCTTGCTTTTACTGAGACTGTCTTTGAACTTGCGATCCTCCTGCTTTAGACTTCTGAGCTGCTGGGATTACAGATGTGTGCCACCATGCCTTGTCTGTTAATTATTTTAAATGGCAATATTTAGTACAATTTGCTTACATTCTTTTGTCATTACTTCATTTTTTAAATTTTTCTTTTTTTTTTTTTTTTGTAGTGTCAGGGATTGAACTCAAGGCCTTATACATGTGAGGCAAGTACTTTACCAAATGAGCTATATCCCCCACCTCATTACTTCATTTTAGTTTCACATTTGGAAGCTTCAAAATCTGAAACTACCCTTTCACAATATCAAAGTCTTTCCCAACCTTCTTAGATTCTTAGGTGACTTGGTCTCAAGAATAAGCACATTGTTTCATCAGCTATTGATTTATTTCAGTTCTAAATTCAATCTAATTATCCAAGCCACATCAAGAAATTACTTAATAAACTGAGTTCACCACTACAGAGTGGCTTTGGGGATTTGAATTATTATGGCTAATAATAATAATAATTCAATTGACTGAATTATTATAGCTCTAAAAATACTTTATCTCAAGTGTGCAAGTAGTAGACACAAGGATGACTTTCCCTTTAAGTTGTCTGGAAGATTACATCAACTCCCCTGTGAGTTATAGTAAATAAATAAATTATATAGATATGTGTGTCAATCACTATAAAACATATCATTGAATAAAATTTTTTCATACTTTACAAGTCAAATTCACAGTCAACTTGGTTTATTTTTAAAAATAATGCACTGTGGACTACATGAGCATGAACATTTCTGATATTTTATTTTATATCCTATTTATTTTTCCAGGCCACATCTACATTGTTTGATCATTTACCTTTAGAACATGTGCTGTGTTGCTTCAGTTCAGGATTCACACATCTAGTAACTGATTGAGTCAGGTAGTGATGGATCCAGGGTCTTGACATCTAGGTACCTGGTGGTCCTTGGTGCTGTCCCCCAATGCCAGTGCTCTACTTCCAGGTGCTTCTTGTCTTCCTTGTGATGGGAGAGGCTCTGCGACTAGCTCTGGCTAATGAGCTGTGAGTGAAAGCATGTGCTCCTAGACTGCAGCACTTTACTCCTGATGTGAGACCTCTGGAACTTTCTTTCCCTTTACCAGGGCAACAAGGAAACTTCCAGATTGTACCTCCTCTGTCAGCTTGGCTCTGGAAATCAGAATGACAGTATGAAGAAGAAATAAATGAAATAAATTGTTGTTTGCTGTTAGCCGCTGAGATCCCTTTTCCCTATATCATAACATAGTCTATCTTGACCGATAGAGAATATATGACTTCAGCATTTCAAATCGCTAAAACTGCTTTCCAGTCTGAGCCAATTATGTCATCTTACATTTCTTTTCATAAATTTTGATTCTATTGCAAACAGAACAATCATATGATACCACACTAATGCTAATGGAAAGGTCTTTTTAAAATCATGAATGCAAATAATCATAGTTCTACCTATGTTTGAACACCTCTCAACAATAGTCAAATGTGGTTCACATTTCATTAACATTACACTTATTTTTTTACTTTATGACTCAGTTTCTCATCAGAGGTAGGGGTAGGAGAAAAGAGGCTTTAAGGGGCTGGGTATGTGGATTGCTGTGTGTATAGATGTTCTTCACACTTGCAAGAGGCCCCAAGTACAAGTGCTTGAGGTCTCTCATGAGATTAGACATGAAGTTTCAGGGGCATGTAGGCAGGCCCAGGGGAAGGCCTTTGTGTGGGTCTTATCTTTGGTCTGCATCTGTCACGTTGCTCGTAGGCAGTCTGGTCCCCTCCAGTATAACCTGAGAAGCAGCTCAGCCAATCCTTATTTTTGGGTTTCTGTGTAAATTTTGGTAGGAGAGAAAATTCTACCATATGAAATAATCCCACAACATGAAGTGAAGGTTAAGGTCTTTCTTACTGATAGTTTCTTAATCTTCTGCTTATAGAATGATTCCACTATACTTCTTCTTTTAAGAAGTACATCATGAATTGGGGGAAAAGAGAGTACAGTGGAATCATAAAGCCCTGCAATCAAATTCCAATTACTGTATTTACTAGTTGTGTGATCTTGGGCAAGCAGTTTAATTCTTCTATGTTCTATGAAAGTAGGTAGCTAGGAAAGTAGTAGCTATGAAAGTAGAGACAATAAGATGTTGTTGTGATACTTAAATGAGTTATTGCACACAAAGTGTTTAACACACTGGGTGATTAGCCACCCTGGGTGTTTAATAAGTGGTGGTTGTTTTATTATTATCATCACTATTATTTGGACTAGTGATATGAAATAGAAGCACCTCTAAGGTAGAAAAACATTTTAAGAAGAAAAAGTAACAGACCTTGCGTCAGATCTAACCCTATTTGCTACAGAGTGATTGAGATGTCCAATATAAACATTGGGGTGGGTAATACAGCAATTCAGTTCTCTGTGATGAAATTGCTTTTTGCAGCCAGAGAGTGGGGAAATAAATAGAATGAAGCTATGTTGGCTCTTCTGCTGCATCCAGTGCAATATATTTGTTGAGCAGAGAAAGAGGGGGCGGTATGGTTGAGAGGGGAAGGCATGCAGAAGTTAGAAACAGAGCTCACATTGAGTTCCAGCCTTTCCTCTTCACAGATGGTCTAAAATGGAAGAAGATAGTTACTCTCTTCACCCCAGCAACCCTCATGTATGTTAAGATATTGGCAATCCAACTGGGAGTGAATCCCCCAATTAACTAACATTGATTGGGCCACTGTAATAACAATAGCCAACACACAGTGAAGTACTTACTAACTATATACATGTGCATTAGTGTCTTTCCCTATAAGCCCATGATGTAGATTACAATTACCACCCCAGTAAAGTAAGAGAATCAAGGAACAGAATAGCTAAGGCCCCACATCTGCTAAGTAGTGGAGCTAATCTTTGAAATGGGATGTTTCCAGATGCTGGGCCCTTTACCATAAGGCTACACTGCCTGTCGTGGCAAGTGAAGGTCAGGTCAAGCGTCCTGTGCACATAAACTGTTCCAGAAGCACCACATCTTTTCTCAATCATTGAAAATTGCATTTCTTCCCTTCTACACTTTCTACATGTCAATCAAGATGAAGTGAAAAGCTACTGCCTTGACCAAGTCTTCTTACATGGCTTCAGCCCACTCTGCTCTCTTCTTGCCTAGAACTCTGTGACAGGTAAGTAAATACCAGAGAGTTCTATTAGTCATATCTATTTTTGTTGAAGGAGCTTAAGATCATTCAGTAAAAGCCATTCTAAATTTTCAACAAGGGCTACACAAATTAGGTATAAATGATATCACCTGGTCAGCATGTGGCAGAAGAAGGTTTCACCTCATTGGAGGAAGTACTTCTAGTCTGATGGGACACCTGATCAAAGTTCAGTGACTTCAGGAATGAATGCATGCTGGTGCTCTTTGTAGGAGCTCCCTACCTGGAGTTCATGAAAATGTTTGATGAGTTACTTTTGACATTTCAAAGTTCCAAAGGAGCCATAAGGAGTCATGGCTCTCTGACCCAGAAGTTCCTCATGCTTTTGGTGGGAACTGAATCCACTTAATATCTCCATCAGATGCTTGGGTTGGCTGTTGATGATGGGACTTGTGAAATATGAATGATTAACAGACTTGACAAGATTGTTGGAGCCAGGATTAGGGAGAGATGGGGCCTAATCATCATGCTTCTAGGACAGGTCAAACCTGGAAGGCACTCTGAATGGAGGAAAGGACAGTGGCTACCACTTGGGGTTAGTTTGCTTAGTTGACTCAGAGTCACTAATTTCACAGCCTTCCCCACAGCTTACTTGATTTCAAATGAATCAGTACTTTTCTTGGTATCTTAGTCAGCTCCAGTTGCTATAACAAAATAGCATTAGAGGGTTGGCTTAAACAAAGCAATGTATCCCTCACAGGTCTGGAGGCTGGAGGTCAAAGAGTTAGTGTGGCTGATTTGGTTCCTGGTAGGGCCCCCTCCATCTTGCAGGACAGCTGTCTTGGTGCATTCTCACATGGAGTGTGCATCCCTTCCACCTTGGGAAGGTGAAGGCTTCCTGCTGTTGCTAGATCTAGGTGCCTTGGCATCTTTTTTCTGTTAAACAGATCTCAACATTCTCAACACTGTGGACATTTGGGGTCAAATAATTCTTTGTTGCAGGAGGCTGTCCTGGTCACCTGAGGATGATCAGCAGCCTCCCTAGCCTCTGCTCACTAGAGCTGTTCATCATGTAGACACACACCATGAGACACACAATTATTAATCACAGCAAATACATGAAGACTATCTTTCATTTGAAAAAGTTGAAAATATTATTTCATGATACCAAGTGCATAATAGTTATAAAGAATAAAATGAAACATAAAAGTATTCCTCCTTGAAATATGCCTTCCATCTCCTTCTCTACTTCTCAGAGGTAATGATTATTATCTTGAACCATATAACATAACCAATTTTTAGATAGCTCGGAGTTTGTCAGATATTGCAGTGTCATGTGATTTATGTAATGTGTATTCTTCTAAGATTGCTGCATGCATTTACACATTTATGTGAACATATGCTACATATCATTTAAAAAATAAATGGTACCATAACTGCTTTCTTTACTAACATTGTGCTTTGTGGGGATCATTCTGTGTCTATTTTACTTTTTTGGAGGTCAGTGAAGTATTCCATTTTATGAGTTAATCAAAATTTATTTAGATTATCCTTGATTATGAATTTTTAAGTTTTTATTGCCATTTGCAAATGATGATGAAATCAATACTTATTTCATTAATATTTCTGTAGAATGAAGCCCTAGAGTAGAACTGAGAGGTCAGAGGGTACATACATTTAAAAGTAAGACAGATTTGCCTATCTCTACTCTCATTGGTAGTGTATGAGAATGTCAGTTTCCTCAAACCCCCAACAGTGCTGTTTATTGTTAGACTTTTAAATTTTGTAAATGTGATGGGGATGGAAAAAGCTCATTATAGTTTTAATTTGCATTTCTATAATTACTAGTAAGGTTGAATATCTTTTCATGTTTATTGAGTTCTTGCTTTTCTTCTGTGAATTGCTTGTTCATTTCTTGAACCCATTTTCTATTGGGGTATTTGTCTTCCTCATATCAATTTGTGGGGGTGCTTTGTAGATTCTAGATACAAATCCTTTATTTTATGTGTTGCAAATATCCCTATTTGCTGCTTATTTTTAACTTTGTTGATAGTTATCTTCCATTACTCAGAGGTTATGATTTTATGTGGTCACATCTGTCAGCCGTGGTTGTCAGCTGTGGGGTTACTGGGTTTGACCTCCACAGTGCTGGAACTTTGAGCTTAACATGCCCTCAAGCCCAGAGTCTGGAGACTGCCTTGAACTGGGTTATCTGTTCTATTGGAAGAGCAAACTGCTTTTCCTCTTGCTGTCACACCAAAACAACCAGTGCAAGAGACTTCTGTGACCTCAAAAGACGTGGGGTTTTTTCCCCATCAACAAATAGGCATTCATTTCTGCAGAGGTCAGTGACTAGGTGTCTACTCCAATTCCATTGTGAGATGGCATTAAATCCCACAGGCTCAGGATTCAGTCCCCAAGACTGTTTTCCCTCAATTCAGATGCCAACCCTATGCCCAGGTTGTTTTACTTGTGCTTAAGACCCATCAGCCATAAGCTGGGGTCCACACAAAGCCCTCCTCAGGTCCCACTAATGTGCTGGGATGGATCATAGGACTCAGGGAAACATGTATGCTAGTTTATTACAAAGAATACCACAAAGGACATAGATGAAGATATGCATAGGGTGGGGCATGGAGGAAGGGGCTTGGAGCCCAAGGAATGTCCCTGTGTGGGACCAGAAGCTCTTTTTGAGTTTTTATGGAGTATTCACTACATAGGCATGATTGATTAAATAGTTGAGCAATGGTGATCAACTTAACCTTCAGCCTCTTTCCTCCCCAGAGATTGGGGTTGAGGTGGGGCTGAAAGTCCCCAATCCTCTAATCTGGCCTAGGTCTTCTGGGTGACCAGCTCCATCCTAAAGCTACCTAGAGGCTGCAGCCATCAGTCAATTCATTAGCATACAAAAGACACTCTCATTCACAAGATTCCAAAAATTTTAGGAGTGTATGCCAGAAAATGGAGATGAATACCAAATAGATATTTCACAATATCACAGCTGTGTTTTATTTTTCTCCCTTCATATTATTGGGTGTGTGTTCTTCCTTGAGGGGAAAAAAAACCCTACACTATGCTAAACCAAAACCCAGAGTACTAATACTTGTTCATACCAACTGAAAAACAGAACGAAGAATAGAGAGGCCTCTAGCTTCTACGCAGACAATTACGTTAAAACTATTAAAAAACTATTAAAACACACACATAGAGTTCTCTGTGCATATAAAATTTTAATAAAGAAGATGAAAGACCAGGATGAATTAAGTGTATATAAGTGTTTATACACAAATCTACTTCTTAAAAAGCAAGCACTTAAAATTTACTGTGCCCTCTAGTAATCTTATCAATAAACAATTGTTTAAAAACTGCCAGTCTGAGTGGAATGTTATTATTTTTTATTGTTCTTATTATAAGGCATGGAATTGTTGCTTATTGATAATAGGTAACTTTTCACAAGTCATATCACTGGTAAGTGGTAAAATCAGGGTTAGAATCTAGGTATTCTGAGGGCTGGGATTGTGGCTCAGTGGTAGAGCATTTGCCTAGCACACATGAGGCTCTGGGTTCAATCCTCAGCACCACATAAAAATAAAACAAAGTTATTGTGTCTACCTACAAATATATATATATATATATATATATATATATATATATATATATATATATATATATATATATAAGATAGGTATACTGGCACCAATTGTGGGGCTCTTTTCAGTATTATATAATATGTGTATAATCAGGGTGTGTGTGTGTGTGTGTGTGTGTGTGTGTGTTGTAGTCAGCTTTTCACTGTTGTGACCAAAAGACCTGACAAGAACAATTTTAGAGGAGGAAAAGTGCTCATGGTTTCAGAGATCTCGGTCCGTAGACAGCCAGTTCCATTCTTCTGGCCTGAGGTGGTGTCGAACATCATGGCAGGAGTGTGGCAGAGGAAAGCAGCTTAAGGCCCAGGACTTGGAAGCAAAGAGAGAGACTGCTCCCCTCCACAGAGACAACATATGTACCTCAAGGGCAGGCCCCCAGCACCAGCCTTCTTCAGCCACACCCTGTCTACTGTTATCACCCAGTTAATCCTATCAGGGGTTTAATGCACTGATTAGGTTAAGGCTCTCATAGCCTAACCATTTCACCTCTCAACCCTCTTGCATTTTTCTCAAACTTTTGGGGGGTATCTCATATCTAATCCAGTATGTGTTTGTATGGGTACAATTTTTTGGTCTCTATGTTTGTTTCTATATATGGTATGTACATTTATATGTGTTTATCTACATGTATGTCAATGTGTTTGTGCATGTATTAAGCCTATGGATACATGTATACTTGAATGTTTCTATATGTGTGCGTGTGTCTGTGCTTGTGTGTACATGTGTGCATGTGTCATGAACATCTATATATCTCTATACATGAATGTGTGTGTCTTGGGAGAGGAGACATAAGTGGAACAAACTGTAATGATTGTGAAGGGAATTCACCAAATGGTTAGCAAATAGTTGTTTAAAAACTGGTATTAATTTTGTTTAAAGAATGATCATGTGCAATTTTAAAATTTTAGCCAACATATATAAAAAACAATTCTGTTAGTTCAATCCTTGATTTACCTTTCTTTGATTTTCTTATCTTTGTCCGCTTCACCTCCTCAAGTGTTCCAGGTAAAATGGATGCTCTGGAGAGTAAGAATGATGACCTAGAAGCATTAGCTAATTTGTGTTTATAAACACAGACAAATGTGGAGGATCTATAAGCTAATGAAGCTAATTTTCTATTGATTGGGAACATCTTTGGGTCAGTGAGGATCATTCCATTTGCTTTATGGAAATGGGAGCTTAAGAGATACAGTGTTACTATGTGGTTGACTTGGCCAGATTTTGGTGAGGTTACCCCACCTTGTTCTAGAAGAAATTCAGCCCATGCACATCCCGGTACTGGGAAAACATACAGACTCATTGGTCATCCACCTGAAGGAAAGGAAGATTAGCCAAGGAGAGATATTAGAGGTCTAGAGAGGTCCAGAGGTCTGTACATGAGTCAACCTGAAGGGCAGACCTTCTGGAGGAAACATGGTGGGAGGGAAGGTCAGACTGGAGGGCAGGAATGGAACCTGCATTTGCCATCTACCAGCCTGAGGGCTTGTCATAATCATGCCTCCCATCCATCCCATCCCTTCATGACTGGCTGATCTGAATCTGTTTTTATACTCAGCTCAGGTAACCACCTTCCAGCAAGACTCCCTGCCCCTCCTTACCATGGGTCAGAGGGCTCCCTTCTGGGCTTCACTGTCTCCCCATACATGTCTTTGTTACACATTTAACTTCACTGGACCCTAAATGTCCCTTCATGCTTCAGACTTCTGCACTGTAAGCTTCAGATTCATCTCAGTGTTTCTAGGTCAGATAACATTTGGTAATGACAACAGCCAACTCTTGTTCAGTGTGTTCGGTTTACATTTGTAAACACATTTAGTATTCACTACAGTCCCACGAGAGATATTATTAATACCTTTATTTTACAGGTGAAGAAACAAAGGCACAGAATAACTTAACTAAGGCTAATTAACTTGCCCAAATTCTCATAGCTAGTGATTGAGTTGGTTTAGGTTATATGCTGCATGGCTCTTACTACATGTTCTTACGAACTATAATACACTATGCAAATACAGTGTTGGGGCTCAAAATATTTGTTAAGTAAAAAGACAAATGGCTTATTTCATCCTGACAATAATTTCTCAAGACACGAGCTTTAGGGCTGGGGATGTAGCTCAGTGGTAACACACCCCTGGGTACAATTACCAGTACTGGGCGGGGGGTGGGGAAGGCGGGGGGAAGGACAGGAGAGCTTCATAAGAGAAACACATAGCTGGAAAGAGTTAGAATGTTTGGACCCCAATCTGTACTGCGAAGTGCATGTTCTTTCTGGAATGCTATTAAAACTACTGTCTGGCAAGGATATTGGTGGGTCAGGCCCAAGAGGTGAGTACGGAATCTCTGCTACAGGTGTAGAGGGAAGGTGGAGGCCATCAAAGCACTACATGGGCACATACAGAAACATCGCAGTGAAACTCAGTAAGTCATACAGTTAATATGATAGAAAACCTTTAATAATAAAAGGAAGAGTCTCCATTGCATGTGCATTTGGGGGAAGTGACCAGAGGGAAAGAATGAGTGGCCAGAACCCAACCAGGGGCCAGGGGGCTGTGGTCTGCATTTTGTCTTTTCCAACAAGCCTTTTAGGAAATCTAATTTCTCTGTTTCTCTTTCTCTAAAAACAAATTAAACCCAGTGAAGGACTTGAGGACTTCTTGAAAGAATGGATGATGATGAGGAGGAGGCCAAACAGGTAGGGCCCAAATGCTACCACCATATTTTTTCTAGCAGTGTGATCTTTGGCAAGCTAAATAACCTCTATATTTCAGTCTTCTAATCTTTAAAATGGGGATAATAAGAGTAAGTATCCATCCCACAGGGCTCTTCTAAGAATTTAAAGGTTTAATTCCTACAAAGCACATAAGATGATCCCTGGAATACTGTTATATTCCTACACCAGAGTATGGGTCAAGGCTTATCACCTGATTGCCTGATGCCCACCAACATTGTGAAGGGTGATCTGCTTTACTCAAAGCCCATTGATTTAAATGTTAATCTCATTTTAAAAATGCCTCATGAAAACATCTAGAATGTTTGACCTAATATCTGGATACTGTAGCCTAGCCATGTTGACATATGATATTAACCACCACAAAGAGGGATTTGTATTTTCTCCAATGCATTTTTAGGATCTATTGTTATGATTCTCTCTTATGTTAAGATACTTAATTTTATCCATACATTTTTTAATATTAAATTCTCATTGTCTTTTTAAGAAAACTCATACCAATTAGATTCCCAAATATTTTAAAAGACACAAAGTAACCAAGTTTTGGCACACATGGATATAAAGTAATAAAGTCTTTTTGGAGAGCCATTTGGCAATATCTATAAAACTTTAAAGATTCATCTTTTGACCTATCAATTCTATTTTTTCCTTTCTACTTTCAAACATAACTTTGCATGTATATGAAGAGGAATGTGTCAGGCGGTTCATTATAGTTTTGTGAATAAAGTGAAAAAATGGACACATTCAAAATGTCATTAGGAGAGGGATAAGAGAACAAGTAATGAAACATCTAAGAAGTACTGGCAGCAGTCAAAATTAATGTTAGATGCATACAACTGTATCTGCTTAGAATTCTGTAACATTGATAATTTTTTTTAAAACAGTAAGAATCAGCCCCACAATCACAAAAGAAATCATGTATTTTAGAAAAGAAACAAATTTCCATATATACATCATGATATAAATGTGAAAACAATTAGTCAAATTATACCTATCATACTGATTAATAACTGTTACTCTGGGGGTAACATTATAGAAGACTGCTGTTTAATGTTCACATCTTTTCTTCAATGAGAAAGCACTGATAAATTACTTGTCCATTACAAATGTAATATTAAAAGTTGTAAATCTGCAAGATATCTTTTCATTTCAAATTAGAATTATTGTTGAACCTGTTCACGTTTACTATGTACATTAAAAGACATTACGGGATAGTTTACATGTGTTTTAAATTAAAATTTATATTGAAAGATTAAATACTGGTTTCTTACAATATTACTCTAATTTGCAATACACAATATCTAATCTTCTTGACAAAAAGTGAATGTGTTTTATAACAGTGCTTTGATAGGAATTTTCTCCTAGTTTGGATAACACAAATAGTTAGGAAGCCTCATTTTAACTCCCATGATAATAATTTGAAAAGCGAAGATATATTACTCTTTCATAAAAATGTTAGCTGGTACAAAACAATCCCCAACATACTGAGTGTTAGGCCTTGGAATTTCACCGTAATAACTGAGAGGAAAGAGAAAGTAATAACAATATGATTTAATAAACATGGTTTCATATAAAAATCTAACCAAACAAGTGGAAATATTTCTTTATAATTTCATTAAAGAAACAAAAGTGTCCTCTAGGCAATCAAAGACTGGAAATTATGTTCTGATACTTTTATTACACTGATCAATAACATATATTGCTTTTATGAGATGGTTTCTTGCTTTAGTGAGAAAATAAAACATATAATAATAAAAGAATCTTATATCTAATTTGATTCTTATATATGAATTCAAGCTTTTTTCCTTATTTATTTATTTTTTAGTGGAAGAAAGGGAGAAAAGAATTTAATGGCCTCGCCTTATTGTTGAGGGCACCTTTTTTGAGAAAGTAAGCTCTTCCTAGCCAGCTCAATCCCTAACCCTTCAACAGTGATATAGGTCTTACAGGAAGGAAGTTTCTCTTAAGATAGCACATTATTTCCTTACATTTTTATGACACTGAATATGTGCTTCTCCCATCCTCTGCCTCATCCAGTTCTCCTAGTCTGGAATTCTCTTTATAACCTCCTATTGAATGTTTCATCATTCTAGCATCCAAATAGGCTGGCTTCCTGGGTATGTGACCTGTGTATTACGGTACAGGTCCCATGCTCAGAAGATCTGTATGTTTAATGTTGTGCTTTTGTTCTCTTGAAATTTTGATAATTTTTTTTCTTTGAATTTGCACTTTGTAAGCTAAGCCTTATAGAATATTGGAGCATGCATGTAAGTAGAGGGGGTGCACAAAATTTCTATGTTCTGTGTTCCTTGCCACTTCATTTACAAATAGTATTCAAGATGTTCCAGGGGTACAGAATTCCAGTGGTGCCTGGGAGTTCAAGGTGAGTACTAGGTAAGCATCTTTAATGTACCTGAGTGAGAAGTGTACTGAAACTGGAGAGACATGCTTTTTTTTTTTTTAGTTGTAGTTGGATATTTATTTATTTATTTTTTATATGGTGTTGAGGATTGAACCCAGTGCCTTGGTAGATGAGCACTCTACTGCTGAGCCACAACCCCAGCCCCAGAGGGCATGCTTTCTGTTCAAAGCATAACTTGCTTCCTACCCAGAAAGAAGGCAATGACATTCTAAGAAACAATGACAAAAGAATCCTATCATATCCTTTGTGCTCATGTTACTTCTTTGTTTTAGTTAACCACTTAAGCTGAAAATGAAAATATAGAAGGAGAAGGAAAGATAGGGTAACACATAGTTCTTCTTCCTTTAGTCCTACCTTACTTATCAATAAGCTGAAGATAGTGTTGATGTGCACACACGAAGAAGTGAAAAAGAAAAAGCTCAGTTAGATTTGTGTAGTATTTCTATTGTTCTGGTGAGAATGAAATATGCACATATGCAGAAACTCTGAAATATGAATTGTGTAATGTCAGTGATTCTGCATATGAATTAAATGCTCTAAAATTTGCATTTCAGCTGACATTCCATGGTATAAAGATGAATGATAAAATTTATGCAAATGATTCAATTTTAAATATTTTATTTACAACATCATTAAATAGCAAATACAAAGCATCACAAGTTGAGACATTGAGAAAGAAAGGCAAAGCTTTATATTTTAATACCACTGATGACATGCTTTTCCTGCTTTTTGAAAAAAGGACCCAGATTTTCAGTTTGCATTAGACTTTGCAAATTATCTAGTTAGCTCTAGACCAAATACCTTGCTGAAGTCATCTTTCATTCTTACTGCTGTCTATTTAAAATTAATTCCTGTTTGCCTTTCACCTCTAATTATTTTTAAACTTGCATTTAGCCCTTTATTTTTTCCATTTGGAATTATAGTTTCTATGTGATTAACTATAGCTACTGCTAGCATGGTGCAATTTTCCCAAATGTGACCATCGGGTCACTTACATTAGGATCACTGGGAGTGGTGGTGGGGAAGCCATTAATATGGAGTAGTTTTTGTCTAAATGTGATTTGAGGAGCAGTAGCATCAGCATCAACTAAGATTTCACTAGGTATACAAATTTGTGGGCCCACCCCAGATCTCTGGACGTGAGGGGCAGCCATCTGTTTTAACCAGTCCTCCCGGGGTTCTGATGCATGCTATCATGAGAACCATTGACAGAATGGGAATTATCTGGACTTTTGAAGCAGCTAGACTTGGACTTGAATCCTTGGGTAAGTTCTTTCTCCCTGAAGGCAGTCTGAGACCCGGAAACAAGGGCAGAAAATTTTAATACTTGCCAATGCCCAGTGAAAAAGTTTCTCTTTGTTTAGAAACTATACTTCTTTGCCTTCTCTGTTATTGTTGAAGAACAGGGAGAAATCTATTTTGAATGCACTGGAGGAGTTCAAATCTCATGGGCCCATGAAGAAAGTAAGAGAGCTATCAAAACATGAATCTCTCTTGGAATGAAGGCATGTGTCATGCCTCAGAGTTGTCTGAGGGGAGTGAAGCCCTCTTCCTTTTGGAGGTCAGCACTCAATGGAGTGTGTTGATCTAGCACAAAGGCTTTGAATTGATGATGGAAGAATCTCTGTCTCAGAGGCCGGGAGGAAATCCATCATATTTGAACACTGCTTGTGCTGCATTTATTAAGAGAGAAAACAAACAGTGAAACCCTTTGGGCCAGCCTTCAGCTCCTGGTGTCCTCAAATTTCTATTTCATTGGAACACAGGAGAAACCAGAAATACAGTTTTACCCAGAAAGTGGTGACAGGCTTACTTTTGATAAGCTCTGAGAAACTTTTTGAGCATTCAGTTTAACCAACTGGGGGAAATTGGAATATAAGAGGGAAAGATAAAGAAACTGGTTCTATGTCTTCCATGATCCCAGTTTGTTTATATATAGCTGAGAGAGAGAGAGAGAGAGAGAGAGAGAGAGAGAGAGAGAGAGACAGAGAAAGAGGGAGAGAGAGAGATTGATTTGAGCTTTTATTGTAGTATTATTTGTTTTATTATTTTATTTCTCATAAATTTTATTTATCTTTATCACTTATTTATCATTTTATTATCATTATTTTACTACTTTATATGTTATTTGATTATGATACCAAATCAAAATGCTAATTTCAGTAATTTTTTACTTATTATGCATAACTTTGAAATACTAATATTGATACTGGAATTTTTTGATGTATTCAGAGTTCATCAAGCAAAATGTACAATCTTTGTCCTGTGCATAAGCTCAGGACTTTATTTCCAAGAGTGTTGCTGGCTCACATGTGACTCCTCTGGTTTCATCAGATGTAGATGGAGTATCTAATGCAGAGTTACCTGCATCAATTTCACTTCTGTCATGTTTATATTCCACTTTTTCAGAAAGTCTTTGAGCTGAAGTAGGAAATATTTCTTTCAATAGAAGCTTGGCTTCATCGATTGTCATTTTCATTCTCCTCTTGAGGATATGGGGGTATAGAAGAATGCTTTCTAAATAAGTTCCGTTTTACTGGATTTGAAATTTTAATGTAGCAAATAACTCTGGGTAGTTCTCAAGTTGTAAAAGATTCAGATTCAGAGCTAAAAAAGGAATTTGTAAAATGTGTTGCTTCCAGAGAAATCCATGTATTTCAATGCTTAAAAAGCAATTGCACTGTAATCATTTCCATAAATAATATAAAGATCATGGTATACTTATACACAACTAACACATCCATATAATTAATAAAATTCCTGTCCATTTCACAGATGATTTTTTGATGATGTGAGTTCAACATGAAGCTTGGGAAAGCATGTTTCTTCTGAGAAGAGTTACCATGGTGTCTGACCACAAGGCAGAGTTGATTGGAGTATGAAGATAGTTCCTTTCCACCATAAAACATTGGGTAGTTTGAAGTTCCTACCCTCTTTGGACTCAGTAAGTGCCGGAAAGCTGATTGCATACCAACCAGCCTGGCCTTGGATAGATGCTGAGCGACTCTAGGGGCAAATTCTTGCAATCCCTTCTTCCCCTGGCTCACCTAAGCCCTGCAGCCAAGTGAGGAACCTGTTAACTCCCAACATAGCTAAAGCCAGATTGGGAGCCCCCAAGAGTCTCAGCTCTCCTGCTCATAGCACAGCTCTGGACAGCTCAATTCAGTACAAGTAAATCGACCCATGATGTTCCAAGGCCAGCTGAGTCTGCAGTATAGAGATCAAGAGGACCAATGTTGTGTAAATGCTCTTGGCAGAGCCTGTGTCTATCTATTTCTTTGCCCCATAAAGCAAATGTGAAATTTTACAGAAAAACAAAAAACAAATCAGAAGTTTAAAAATTTAAAAACTCATTTAGCTTCCTTTCCCTATTCAGAACCCTCCAAGTGCTGAGATCTGACTGTTGACCATTCTAGCCTCTGGCCTAACTTCCAGTGGATATCTGGCCAGTGGGGGACAGGTCCAGCATTTTCTTCTTCAACAGCCAAATCATCCTGTGAAATCTCTGGCAGCCGAAGAGGTTAGAAAAGTTGCTTTTTCAGCAGATCAAATCAAAAGCAGATGGGGAGAGGAAGTTCAAGACTAACGTCTGATTATTCTCCATGACCCATTTTTCTCTGAGAAACTGGAGTCCATCCAGAACTGCACACCTCCCTGAAGCTATGGCACACTTTCTGGGCTTTCTACCTCTGTAAATGACTCTTTCTGGGTTGAACTGATAGTGACTTATGAGTCTAAAACTGCAGTAAGAAATAAACTAAAAAGAAAATAAAGACCATATGGAATTTAGTTCAAGAAACATTTGCATATTTTTTAATGTCAGGCATTATATTAGAAGCTAAGATATAAAGACAAAAAAAAAATCAAGTGTGCAAGAAGCTTACCCTGCAGAAATGAAAATAGTCGCAGGGCAGTTAGTGAGGCAGAGACACAGGCAAGACACTTTGGAACAAAGAGGAGGTCAGTCAAGATTTAGGTGATCTGAGTTGGTTCTAGAAAAGAAAATAGAACTTATCAGGTACCAATAGGGAAAAGTCATGTAGGTAGAGGATTTAACAGGGACATGGGTAGGAGGCAAGAAAAACCTTGACTGTATTTAGAAAACATCAGAAAATCCCAAGGGTGAGAGAGGGAGGTGATGATTTGAGCAGGTAATGAATAATGAGAAATAAGGTTGCAGAGGGCAATCTTGTCTGTCTGGGGTTAGTAGAAGAAAGGCATCACTACATTCCAAGCAGGGGGGGGGTGCAGTAATAGCTTGTTCCAGAAAATTCACTTAGGTGGCAGTGCAAAGAGAAGCGCAGACAGGGCAGAGGAAAGAATTAAGGACCCCCAAAGGAGGAAGGAGATAGAGGGAAATGCTTAAGGGAGAACAGAATTGAGAGTTTTTGTTTGTTTGTTTGCTTGTTATTTTTTAAGATGGAGGAGATTTGAATATGCTATGTAGACTGAACGTCAGTTGACATTGGAAATGGGGAGATTGATGGTATAAGAGAGAGCAGAGATAATTGGTGAAGATTTAACCCAGGCCCAGCCTAGCATGCTCGGTTTCTTTCAAACAACTACATGGAGTATATAAATATTGCTGGATTTATGAAAAAACATGCAAATACTCAATGTCACCGTATGACAATATGAGAATATAATGCAAAGATAGCAGAAATCTGTAGAGAAATGCCTTCATTCCAGTATTGATGGGATGATGTGAACTAATAGTCTACCAAGAAAGAGCAAAATGATGGATGAGACAAGATCATATCACAGGATATTCAAGTTACTCCTCCAAAGTGATTCGAAGGGAGTGATGCAAAAGGGAAAACAGGAGGAAGGGGAGATCTTGAAAATCTGACAGCACATAGAGGAAGTGATAGGCAGGCAAGAAGGGAGACAGGTCAGAAGAGTCTGTGTACTTGTGGAAGGAAAAATAATGACCTGCTGTCCCTTGCTTCTCGCCACTCTTACCTCAGGGGAAGGTTGCGTATGAGATGCCAGCTGTAGCTTGTAGCATAGGAGACTGCAGACCTCTGGAGATGGGTTTTGCAGCATCTCTGCATCACCTCACAGTAAATTGGCTGTTTATCTTTTCAACCTGGCTGACCACCACCCATAAGTATAAATAGAATTTTCCGCATAAGGACCTGCTGCTGAGATCCTTAGAGACACCAGAACTTTCCTTCACCTTCAATCACCTATTGCCTCCTAGGCAATGAATAAAGGCAGTGGTATGTTTCATGGTTCAAGGGGTGTTTACTGCTCCCAAAGTGATAGATGAGAATGGTGATGGGCAAAGTATTTTTACCTACTAGACTGCTCTATAAAGTCTGTTCATAGCCCATCTTAGTGCTTCTCAAATTTTAATGGCCAGAAGATCACCTGTGAATCTTGCTAATACTCAAGTATGGGATGGGGGGCCAAGATTGCAAAGTTCCAGCAAGTTCCCAGGTGACACCAGTGCTGCTGGTCTATGCACCACACCTGGAGTAGCAAGGCACAAGGAAATGCTCCTTGCTCTCTGTGTAGAGATTCTGCACGGAAATGTGACAGGATGTTCTTGCTGCTTTACTGCTATCCAAATATTGCTACGGAACTGTCTTCCAGTGAACTCAAACTAAGTTTTTCTGACCACAATCTAGTGAGTCTGGGCCTGAGGAAATCTGTAAGTACAATTTCCTTTTCTGTCATAACGGCAGAGGAAAGACAAAACTGGTGTTCCCAGGATACACTCATGCAGCAGAGCAGAATAGATGAACCCACAGAGAAATCAGATCCAAATGACTTTTGCTTATGACCTGATTTATGTCTCCACAAGAACGAGGGAAATGAGTTCCTCTCCCAGTCTAGCCTCTACTTCCTTGATGGAACTCTGTTTGGGAGGGTGGAGAAGAACCCAAAACTTGAGGGTTTGTGCAAAGTTCACTTGACTAGCAAAACAGATGGAGGCAAAAATTTTTTAGAATGTTTATATTTAGATTCTGCCCCAGGGGAACTCTTTATATCACCTGAATATGTCACTTCAATTTGATAAACAGCAGGAGAGGATAAACTGGCATTGAAAAATGTTTAAAACACTGAACGATGTTTCGGTTAGCTTTGGCACAATGGATTTTTAAAAGAAGGATGTTTTATTTTCAGTTATGTTGTGTCAGTGTAATAAACAAACGTTGGAGGACCTATGATATAGCAAGCACTGTGCTGGGTGCTGAGTGCCAGCAGTAAGAAATGGTCTCTGTCCTTGGGGAGTACTCAGTACCATGGGGGAGACAGAAAAGCACAGAGAGAGTGTCTATGTAGCATCATCTGTGCCATGACTGAAGTCAGTGCATCATGTGTGGAGTAAAGTGGGGTGTGGAGTAAAATGGGGTCTCCCCATCTATCTTGGAGGTGGGAAACATGGAGCAGGGAGGCCTCCCTGAATAGGTAACTCTGAACTGCATCTGGAAGCTTGATGCTTCCTTCCTCCAGGTGCATGATATAATCACACCTCCCCAGTCTCTTTTGGTCTCATTTGTCTTCTAGTATTAGGCTGCATTGCTCACCTAAACCACTCATTGCCAGCTGACTTCCTGTGAGCCCATTTTGTTCCACTGCCCAAGGACCATCCGTGGAAGTGTTTGGCTTATACTGTCACTTCCAGACTTTGATAAAGTGCACACTGCAGAGTTTTCCTGCTGAAGAGACTGAGAAAGAAACTCAGAAGCAAGTCCTTGGGGAAAAAATAATTTAAGAGTGGAAGATGGGAGGGAGCCATCAGATAAATTTTCTTTCTCTCCTTGCAATGAACTGTTCTAAAGAATAGCCTGAATGGTGTCTTGCATGATTGAACTGGTAAACCTGCTGAGTGGCCCAATCTCTTCACAGGTCATTGTGAACCACAGTCCAGGTGGGAACACATCAAATTTTATTACTTTCCATCCTTGTGCCTCAACACTATTTTCCATTATTCTCACTGTTCTGGGCTCCGGAAAGTATTAGCACAAAGCAGACTTTGTTTTCTAAGAAACTTGGATTTCAGAAGTAGTTCCAGAAAACAGACCCTTAATAAGATTTGTAGTTTGCCCATCAATCAGAAAGCAATAATAATTGCAACGCTGGTAGTAAATGGATTGTTAAAACCCCTAGTATACAATGACATCAAAATAACTTAAGTTTGTACCTGTGTTGGTTAAGATGAGGTGCCTACAGAGGGCAAGGTATTTAGAGATCAAGTAACTGGTATTTCATTCATATCAGAGAAATGATAATTATATGTATTTGGGGGTAATGTGGCTTTTTTGGCTGCACTGAACTCCTTGCAAAAACAAAATAATCACCCCAGAGCATGTAACTATACACTTTCAAAGTCTCTCTTCAGTGTCTTTAAAAGGAGACTTTTAGCTCCTCCAGTTTCAAATGCTAAAAGTCAGTCCTAGCATCTAACTAAAAAAGTGTAGTTACTGTAAAGTAGACTTTTATAAGTGTAATGTGGACAGGTCTCTTAGGTGAAATAAGAGCCCCGATAGAGAAAGAGTGAGGTCTTGAGACATGGAACAGGGGCATCTGTTACAGAGGAGCCTGAGAATTTAAACTCCCCAAATTCATTTTTTCCTTCCCCACTTGCTGAAGAAAAGCTCACCTTGCCTGGATGCCATGTAATGACTTCATGTGAAGCATGTTCCTTAAAAGGTGACATTTGCCTTGTTAATGTCTACTCCCACCATCTCTTATTGCCTTCATGCTAATAAACAGTCAGGAGTCAGAACAGCCCAAGTAGGAATGTATAAACTCTGCTTTGGGGGAAAAATAGTGCACAGGTGAAGGAAATTATTTGGCTTAGATAAAATTACTGACAAGAGCCATAAGAACATATGGTATGAAACTGGATCCTGAGGGTGAAATGGGGAGGGATAGGAGGCACGAATATATTTGGTTTGGGAAGAATTTGTTGATAGCAGAACTCATTCTGAGTTGAGATTCAATTCTTTGGCAAGGGTGTCTAGAGCTTGTTCAATGATTTGTAGGGATGGATATGAAATATTTATCATGATGATAGCTATGTAACAATGATTTGGAGATGCCTAAACTTGCTTGCCACAGTATTGAGGAACAGATCAGAATACATAAGGTAGAGTGCTATAAACTTAAACAAAAAAATAGTCTTAATTCTAATTATTAGGTTAGATGCAGTGCATTTGCTAGAGAATTTTGTCTTAGCTTTTGGTCCATATTCTACTGCTAAAGAGTTAGTGTTTTCTTTTTGATACAATAGGAATAATGAAAAGAATCATGTCATTACATAAACAGGGTAGCAATAAGTGTTATACTGTCTTGTTCTAAAGCTATAGTGTAGTCTTCAGAGTCTTCGATCATCTTGACATCCCACAGAATATGACTTTGTTCCATCATATCAATGGCAATGTGTTAAGTGGACTGGATGAACTAGAACTGGAGCATTCTTTACCTGTACTGGTAAGGAGTATGCATGCCCTATGTTGGGAGAGGAAAACAAAGGAGATTTAAGAGCTTCTCCATCTGTGAAGTTTACTGGGGTCCAGTGGTAAAGAATGCAGGGCATTCATTCTAACATAAAAGATGAGTTGTTAACCCCCCTCCCCCACTACCTACCATTAAAAAAGAGACCCAAACTATAATCCCAGGGGCTTGGGAAGCTAAGGCAGGAGGATCACAAGTTCAAAGCCAGCCTCAGAAACTTAGCAAAGCCCTAAATAATGTAGCAAGACCCTGCCTCAAACAAAATAAAACAAAGATAGCACAGTGGTTAAGAACTCAAAGATAGCTCAGTGGTTAAGAACTCCTGGATTCAGTCAGAGAGAGGGGGCGGGGAGAAAGAAAGACAATGCTTGTTCTTCTTTTGGGATTTTGGAAGGAGCATATGTCAGACTTAGCAATATTTTTACAAACAATTTATGAG
The DNA here is from genome assembly GCF_021218885.2 of Marmota monax. Lineage (NCBI taxonomy): Eukaryota > Metazoa > Chordata > Mammalia > Rodentia > Sciuridae > Marmota > Marmota monax. The sequence continues at coordinate 10,521,159 of NW_026693595.1, forward strand.
TTAACCCAGAAGTCTTTAGACAGATCCCAAAGAAAAAGAAGGTTTTGTAGCAGTTCCAAGCTCTACAAGCTGCAGTTCCAGTGTTTACTAGTGGGCTCAATAAAGATAATGTGTAGAAGGAGGTTTTCAAGATGGCAGAATAAAGCAAGTGGCTATCTTGGATGTGCTGTGACATGAAAGCAAGGAAGTAGACAGCTTCTCAGCAAAGTTGGTGAATGAAAAAAAAATTGGGGAGACAGGGACTTTACTGGAATTTAATCCTGAACACTCAAAGCAGATTGGGGACTAAGAAGGTTGGATATAACAAAATCAGGAAGAAATCTCCAGCACCATAGCTGCTGCTATGGCCAAAGGCATCACCCAAAGTGGTTCTTCCACGAGCACAGTGGAGGGATAAGGGAATTAAAGGAGCCCACATTTTTACGGGGACTGAAACTTCCTGGGTTCAGAGAGTTTAGAAATCAAAGACACTACCTGACTAAACCAAAAGGCATAGGGCACAATATTCTTACATGGGAAAGAAACTTCAGCATGCAGAGGACAGAGGAAGGAGACATTTTGTAGCCAGGCACAGGGACCAGCAGCTGAGGGAGCTGATTCCTGACAAACTTAAGTCTGGTCCAAAATACAAGCCTGGAAAACCCACATTGCATGGCATAGAGTATGCCTAAGTGACTAGGAGAAAATTAAACATGGAAAGAGGTTTAAACGGGATAACTGGTCACAGAAACCCACCTGGCTCTACCCCACCCCCTCCAATTTGGCTGCTTGCAGGACTGGCTGGGAGAGATGCACCTGGCAGGGAATTTAAAAAGGCAAAGGTGAGAGAGACTGAGTTTGGGGACTGAATCAAAGACCAGGAAACCTGAGATCCACAAGTGACATAGTAGACTAAGAATTGGCTCCTCTACCACATGAGTGGAACCCAGGGGGAGATCCTGGGATGCAATCTTCCAGTGTAAACCAGCAATTGCTGGGCCCTGGAAGTGTGCTGATTTACAATCTCCAGACCAATTGGCATCCAGTAATGAGCCTAGAGCACATCTAAGCCTAAATCCTGACTCCAGGATTTCTGCATACGGGATTACCTCTTTCACCCTAGCAACCACACCCTGAGGGTGGACCAAGCATCATATTCCAGGCAAGCCCACCTAACTGGTGAGAAGGGAAGCTAAGGATCTTTTGCACTACAAAGGAAGCAATTGTTTTTATCAAGATCTCTCCCCCTCACCCCTTTTCTTTCCTTTGCTTAATTGTGATGTTCATAGTTCATGGACATTTATACATATTCATTTTTGGAGGGTTTTTTTGGTTGTTTCTTATTTCTAGCATTTTTGAAACCAGTTATTTTTTATGGACCAGTTTTTTGAAAAGTAGGAAGTTTGATTAGTACATTTCAGGTTTGTTTTGTATTTTTAAAAATTTTTAATTTAAAATTTTTAATATATTTTTCACTTATCTGCTTCTCTTGAATCACTTATTCTCTTTTCTTCTGCTAACAGCCAATATGTATTGTTTTCTATTTCACTCTTTCTTTTTTACTTCTATCCTCTCTCCTACTTCCTCATAATCATCACATCCTGCAACATTTCTGTTCTTTCTCTGTCAGCACTGTTCAAAATTTTAAACCACTTCACAAACTTACTGTTTTTACTGTAGGCTATAACTGATCATAATTTCTGTTTATTGTAACAACATTGTAGATGTCTTAGCAAGAACTATTTGGTTTAATGCTGTATATTATTTGCATTGGTTGTTATTATTATTTGTCTCCTCCTAAATGTGAGGTACTGGAAACCTTTAGAGACACTATAAATCTACAAGGCAGAGACTCTACTGCCTCACATCATACTGTTAGATGGGTAGACACACAAACAACAAAAAGCAAGGGAACGAATCTTCCCAAACAAACCAAGATACTTCAAGAAAAGAATCCATTGCCACCACCATGGAAGAAATGTCAGAGAAGGAGTTTAGAATGTACATAGTTAAACTAATCTGTGAGGTAAAGAATGAGGAGTGATATCTGAGAGAAAATACAGGAAGAAAAATATCACTTCAATAAAGAGATATTCTGAAAAAAAAATCAAGCAGAAATCCTTGAAATGAAGAAATCAATAAACTAAATTAAAAATTCAACTGAAAGTGTCACTAACATACTAGTCCACTTACAGGACAGACTCAGGCAATGAAGACAAAATATATAATCTTGAAAATAAAGTTGCCCAGGGAGAAAAGAAGTTAAGAGACTATCAACAGAACTTCCAAGAAATATGAGATAACCTGAAAAGAACAAATTTAAGATATATTGGGATATATGAAGGCTCAGAGACACAAACCAAAGGAATGTACAATCTTTTTAATAAAATAATATCAGAAAATGTCCCAAACCTAAAGACTGAAATGGAAAATCAGATAGAGGAGGCTTATAAGACCCCAAATATATAAAATCACAACAAGGCATATCATTATGAAAATGGCTAACATACAGAATAAGTATAGTATTTTAAATACTGCCAGAGAAAAATGAAAAGTCACATTTAGAGGGAAACCATTTGGAAATCTTAGCTGATTATTCAACCCAGAACCTCAAGCAAGGAGGTCTTGGAACAATACATATCAAGCTCGAAAGAAAATGAATTCAAGCTAATACTATACCCAGAAAAATCAAGCTTCAGAACCTCCCATAATAAACAAAAGTTAAGAGAATTCACAACTAGAAAGCCTATGCTATAAAACATACTTAATAAGAGATTTTACAAAGAAGAAATGAAAACTAAAAGTGAAAACCAGCAAAGGGAGGAACTACACTAGAAGAATAGTCAATCAAAGGAGAAACTAATTCAAATTAAAAACCAGAAATAAATTCAAATGACACAAAATAAAAATCATACCTCAATAATAACATTGAATATAAATGGCCTAAATTCATCAATCAAAAGACATTGATTGGCAGATTGGATTAAAAAACAAGACCTGAGAGTATGCTGTCTCAAAGAGACTCACTTCATAGGCAAAGACATCTACAGAGTGAAGGTAAAAGGATGGTAAAAAACACACCATTAACATGGATCTTATAAACAAGCAGGTGTTTTTATCCTCATATCAGATAAAGTGGTCTTCAAGCTAAAGTTAAGAAGGGACAAAGAAAGACATTTCATACTCCTTAAAGGAATTATATATCAACAAGACATAACAATCATAAATATTTATGCTCCAAACAATGGAGCATCTATGTACATCAAACAAACCTTTCTCAATTTAAAGAATCAAATAGATGACAACACAAAAATACTGTGACTTTTTATATACCTCTCTCACCACTGGATAGATCTTCCAAACAAAAACTAAATAAATGATCTATAGAAGTAAAAAAAATACAATTAATAATTTAGACTTAGCATACATACATAGAATATTTCATCCATCATGACAGATATGCTTTATTCTCAGCAGCACATGGATCCTTCTCTAAAATAGACCATATCTTAGGCCAAAAAGCAACTCTTAGCAAATAAAATGAATAGAGATAATACTTTGTATTCTATCAGATCATAATGAAATGAAATTAGAAATCAATGATAAAATAAAAATAGAAGTTACTCTAACACCTAGAGACTAAACAATATACTATTGAATGATAATGGATAGCAGAAGAAATCAGGGATGAGATTAAAAAAATACTTATAGAGTTAATGAGAATAGTGATACAATATATCAAAATCTCTGGGACACTGTAAAGGCAGTGCTAAGAGGAAAGTTTATTACATGGAGCTCATTCATTAAAAGAATAGAAAGTCAACAAATAAATAACCTACCATTATGTTTCAAAGCCCTAGAAAAAGATCAAATAAATACCAAAAGCAGTAGAAGACAGGAAATAATTAAAATCAGAGCTGAAACCAATGAAATTTAAACAAAAGAAACAATCCAAAAAATGGACAAAACAAAAAATTTGTTGTTTAAATAAATAAAATTGATAAAACCTTAGCCAGGCTAGTGAAGAGAAAGAGAGAAAACTCAAATTACTAAAATTTGTTGATGTAAAAGGAAATATCACAATGGACAGCACTGATGATAATCAGAAACTATTTTGAAAATGTGTACTCCAATAAACTAGAAAATCTTGAAGACATCAATAAATTTCTATAAACATATGACTTACCCAAATTGAACCAAAAGGACATTGAGAATTTAATCAGATTGATTTAAAGCAATGAAATTGAAGATGCCATCAAAAGCCTACCAACAAAGAAAAGCCCAAGACCAGACAGATTCTCAGCTGAGTTCTACTAGACTTTCAAAGAAGAATTAACACCAATCCTCCTCAATTTATTCTGTTAATTAGAAAAAGAGGGAATCCTTTCAAAATCATACTATGAAGTTAGTATCACCCTGATAGCAAAACCAAAGATACATCAAAGAAAGAAAATTTCAAACCAATATCCCTGATGAACATAGATGCAAAAATTCTAAACAAAATGTTGACAAATTGCATAAAAAAAATATTAAAGAGACAGTGCACCACAATCAAGTGGGTTCATTCCTGGGATGAAAGATATGTTAACATATCAAAATCAATAAATGTAATTCATCACATCAATAGACATTAAGACACAAATCACATGAGTATCTCAATAGATGCAAAAAAAAAAAGCATTTGACAAAATGAGGTATCTGCTCATGTTCAAAACACTAGAAAAATAGGGATAACAGGAACATATCTTAACATTGTAGAAACTATGTATGCTAAACCCCAGGCCAACATCATTTTAAATGGAGAAAAATTGAAAGCATTCCTTCTAAAAACTGGAATAAGACAGGGATGCCCTCTTTCACCACTTCTATTTGACATAGTCATGGAAACTCTAGCCAGATCAATTAGACAGAAGAAATAAATTAAAAGGATACACATAGGAAAAGAACTCTCAAACTATCCCTATTTGCCGATGACATGATTCTATATTTACAAGATCTAAAAACTTCATTAGAAAACTTTTAGAACTCATAAATGAGTTCAGCAAAGTAGAGCCATCTGTGGACAGTGTATAGACCAAACTGGCATTGTAGCCAGTGAATAAAAATCTGGTATCTGGGAACTTCCAGTGGCAATCCTGTTGGTTAAGACTGCCCAGATACATATGAGTTTTATTTAGCTCTACCAGGTTCCACACAGCACTAGAGATGGGGTGACCTGCTGCAGCCACATGATTATCTCAATAGATGCAGAAAAAGTATTTGACAAAATGCAGCATCTGTTCATGTTCAAAACACTAGAAAAACTAGGGATAACAGGAACATATCTCAACACTGTAAAAACTATGTAAGCTAAACCCAAGACCACACAGACTCCCAGAGATGGGTGTGGCTTCCCAAGATGCCAATCACCCAGTTGACTGCAAGACACCATGAAGCAAGACTCCACCTGCTGAAATCTTATCCCTACCTCTTTGATGCTCTCCCTTAAATAAAAAATCAGAGCCATTTTCTAACTGTTCTGTTCCAGCTCCTAACAGAACTGGAAAAATATATATCAGAATGAATATTCTGACTTTGTCTTTTATTTCTTCACTAATTACTTCATACTTTAATTTTCTCAGTGGCATATTCCCTCCTACACAGGAAGAATTGCCCTGGCAAAGTGCTGGCTGCCTTGTGAAACCCCTGTAAATCAATTGCATTCCTATACATCAGTAATGAATCAATTGAAAGAGAAATTAGGAAAACTTCCCAATTCACAATAGTCTAAAATAAAAAAATTGGGACTCAATCTAACAAAAGAGGTGAAAGAACTCTACAATGAAAACTACAGAATACCAAAGAAAGAAACTGAAGAAGACCTTATAAAGATGGAAAGATCTTCCATATTCTTGGATAAGCAGTATTAATATTATCAAAATGGCTGTACTTTGAAAAGAACTACACAGATGTTTATAATCCCTATGAAAATTGCAATGTCATTATTCATAAAAATAGACAAGCACTCATGAAATTCATTTGAAAAAAAATAAGAGACCCAGAATAGCCAAAACAATCCTGAGCGAGAAAACTGAAGCAGGAGGCATCACAATACCAGACCTTAAATTATACTACAGAGTTATAGTAATAAAAACAGCAGGGGTATTGGCAACAAAACAGGCATTAAGACCAATGGAATAGAATAAAAGACATAGAGACAAACCCACATAAATACAGTTATCTCATACTAGACCAAGGAACTGAAAACATACACTGGAGAAAAGATAGCTTCTTCAACAAATGGTGCTGGGAAAACTGGATATTCATATGCAGCAGAATAAAACTAAACACCTATCTCTCACCCTGCACAAAACTCAACTCAAAGTTGATCAAGGACCTAGGTGTTAGACGAGAAACCCTGTGCCTAATAGAAGAAAAAGTGGACCCAACTCTCCATCATGTTGGCTTAGGAACCAAATTCCTCAACAGGACTCCTAATGTGCAAGAGGTTAAAAACAAAACAAAACAAAACAAAACAAAAAAACAATAAATAGGATGTAAAAAGCTTCTTCATAGCAAAGAAAACAATCAGGAATGTGAAGAGAGAATCTACAGAATAAGAGAAAATCTTTGCCATTTACACTTCAGGTAGGGCATTAATCTCCAGGATATATAAAGAACTCAAAAAATTTAACACCAAAAAACAAATAACCCAACCAATAAATGGGCTAAGGAACTGAACAGGCACTTCACAGAAGAAGAAATACTATCTATCTATCTATCTATCTATCTATCTATCTATCTATCTGAAAAAATGTTCAACATACTAGCAATTAGAGAAATGCCAATTAAAACTGAGATTTCATCTCACTCCAGTCAGAATGGCAATTATCAAGAATAAAAGTCACAATAAATGTTGGCAAGGATATGGGGGAAAAGGTACACTCATACATTGCTGGTGGGGTTAAAAATTGGTGCAACCAATCTGGAAGGCAGTATGGAGATTCCTCAGAAAACTTGGAATGTAACCACCATTTGACCCATTTATCCCACTCCTTGGCATTACCCAAAGGACTTAAAATCTGCATACTCTAGTGACACGGCCACATTAATGTTTATGGCAGCTCAATTCACAATAGCTAAGCTATGAAACCAGCCTAGCTCCCCTTTAACAGATGAATGGAAAAAAATGTGGTACTTATATACAAAGGAATATTACTCAACCTTAAAGAAGAATGAAATTATGGCATTTTCTGGTAAATGGGTGGATCTGGAGACTATCATGCTAAGTGTAATAAGCCAATCCCCCCAAAATAAAGGCCTAATTCTGATTGGCACACCGGCCAATCACTGTATATGTTCTCACATTAGGCAGCCATGATGTGGAAGAGGGGAGTTTGCTGGATTGTACAGGGTGGAGTAGGGGAAAGCGAGGAGTGGGATGGGAATAGCAAAGACAGTAAAATAAATTGGACATAACTTTCCTGTGTTCATATGTGAATACATGACCACTGTAATCCCACATCATGCACAACCACAAGAATGGGAAGTTATACTCCATGTATGTATGATAGGTCAAAATACATCCTACTGTCCTGTCATGTATAACTAAAAAGAAGAAATTTTAAAGAGAAAATAAAAAGATAATGTGTAGAGTCTCTGGAAAGCCACGGAAGAGCTATGGGCAGGTCCATAGGGTTCTGGAACATGGCATGCAGAGAACTATGTGGGAATAACCACCTTTAGTGTTTAAACAGCTCTTAGTAGAGACTGTGCACCTAGTCATGGAAAACCAAGTGACTATTAACTGAAGTCTCTTTATGACCTAGGTATCCAGTAAACCAAACAGGAGAACAGGCACAGCAGCCAATCACTGTATAATGAAAGTGGTTTGTTGGAGACTAGATTCAAGTTTCTCTTAAAGAATGAACAAATTACAAAACTCAGATGGCCCAGACCCCATGTTGTCTGCCTTGGCTGCACTGATAACTCTCCCTCATTGGAGGATGAAGGTTTACTCCACAGTAACCAATTAAAGAGAAAAGGATTCTGATCTGATTCAGTGGTGAGGGCAAGCAATGAGCTGGTGCTAGCTGGACATGGACAGCTGCTACTCAGGTGTGACCATGCAGGAAAGTAGCAAAGGGAAACTCTTCCAATGGGCTGAGCTGTGGAGGGCAGATGTATTTATTATCACTTCAGATAGGGGAAGAGGTGTCTTGAAGGACGAATATACACTGAATCAAGAACAATGGTGAAGGATGTTTGTGGGCAGGGGGACTGGAATGAGCAAGACTGAAAATCAGTGACTGGGGTGTCTAAGAAATGTGTGTGGATGGACCTGTGAGAAAGCAGATGGATGAATCTTTAGCTTTCACATTAGTGCCCATCAGATCATCACCAGCAGCGACATCCATCAACAGCCAGAATGATGCATCCTATGACTACACATCAGCCTTTCATTGGCTCCCTTAGTGCTTCTGCAGTGAACCAGGGAACAGAGTGCCCATGGTGGCAGAAATGAATGCTGTGATGATCATGATACCGGCTCCCCCATCAAGGATCGTGTAGTTACTGGTGAAGGCCAACTTATCCCCAGCAGTGACCAACACAGAGCCCTCAATGTGGCATACCCTTGGGGAGACCAGCCACTCTGTGGCAGCTCCATTATTTTGGATCCCTTACACTTTACAGAGGGTAATGATTTTTCCTTACTGAGACTGCATGCTACTCTAGATGTGGATTTGCCCTTCTTATCCACAGTGTCTTTGCTACCTGTGGGCTTACAGAATGCCTAATATATTGTCATAAAATCCTGCACAATATTGCCTCAGACTGATGTACATAATTTATGGAAAAGGCGATGAAAAATTGATTCATAATCACAGGCTTCATTGGTTTTTATCATGTACCCCATCATCCCAGAGTTTCTCGATTCCCTTTGCTACTTCTTGATTTGGAAAAAGAGTTATCCTATAAAACAGGGGTCAGCAAACTATGACCTGTGGCTGAAATCTAGCCCTCTGCCTGTTATGGTAGATAAAGTTTCATTGGAACACTGCGTGCCCATTTATTTATGTACTGGGTATGTATACTTTGGCATTATAATGGCAGAGTTCAGCAGTAGTGAAAGAGACTGCATGGTCCACAAACCCTAAAGTTTACTATCCAGTTCTTCACAGCAGAAGTTTCCTGACCTCTGATGTAGGACATGGTCTCTTATTTGCCAAGGGATTGTCAAGGGTCTGCCAAAGGGGCTGGGTGAGAAAACAAAAAGTGAAGATGTGTTAATCTCTTGCAGTCACACTTTGACCAGTGTTTAGGAGATGAGAGAGAGCAGGCAATTAAATTGTCTTTCCTTCCTATTCTGCAGCATGCTCTGGCCAGTTTTATCTCAAGAGAATGGTTGCAACAGCTGCTTTAAACTGTTTATCTGGTAATTCCGACAGGTGGATCATCTTCAGGGTTGGCATCTGTTTTTTACTTGTGAATAGGTCAGACTTTTCTGGTCTTTATAGGTCAAGTAATTTTGAAGTTTATTATGAACACTTTGTTACATTATACTGCGAAGTTCTGTGTCTTATTAAAATATTCTGGAGAAAATAGGTTTTCTGTTTGCTTCTTTAAGCAGGTAATGAACCCGTCTTGCCTTATGAGGTGGTAGATTCCAACTGCCAATTCAGTTTCAAAGCCTCTGCTATGCTGTTTGAGTCTGCTCTGGCATGTATATCATTGAAAGGTTAGTACTGGACTTGGGCAGTGGATTATATGGAAACTCACTTCTGAAAGCTTGTGCTTCTTTGGGTGTGTTCTTCACATGCCCAGCTTGGGGGTAAACTTGGGATTTGTGTCTATCCCTGTAGTGTAGCTACCATTACCTCTCCTTCCACAGAGAAATGAGGAAAGATAAAGAGAAAGAAAAATGCCAAAAATTCTCTCCACACTCTTTGTACAAAAGGAGCCTATTTTTCTCATTCCTCTAGGGGGCTTTTAGAAGTTCATGTGACTGTGGGATTGTTACTATGTGATTGACCTTGGAGCAAGACCAGTAGGCAAAGATGAAGGGGAAACAACCACAAGGATTATCTCCCACTGTACAGCTTGAAAAGGGCCCCTGTTGCTGATTCTATTGCCAGAAAGATGAGATTTTTTTGGAGTTTTGTGGTCTACGCCTGCTAGAATTTCCCTATATTGATTATTGAAACCCAGAAATAAAAGAATAGAAGGCAAAAAAAAAAAAAAAATCCAGGAAACTCAGTGTCACCACATGATCATTCTTTAAATTTTGACTTCTCTGCCTATCCATCTGCTACCATTTACTTTTCAGAGTCTCTAAACAGTTGAAGTTTAAATTTTGACCAGAATTTTAGTTCTCATCAGTCAAAGACACAGAGCTTATTCTGCCAAATCTAGAAGGACTTACTTAAAGTATCAGGTTGTATCTGTTCCTCTCCACTGTCCTCAGAGTTCTTCCCCTGTGTTGTGTGCCAGACCCACTAAAGGCTCCTTCACATACATGGGGGAGAGATAGTACAGGTCCAGAGGAGGGCACAGGAAGTCTGAAGAACCGGCAGAGATGCAAACTGACAAAATAGTCTTGCTCTAAGGGGTTTAACCTAGAAATTCTGCCAAGTTGCCCTGGGATTTGTAAAATGGCAAAAGTCCAAATAAAACATCAGTCAAGAAAAAAGAAGATATTGACAAGAAAAATCCAACTGGCACAACACTGTCAGAAGAACATTTTGTGGAGAAGAAAGGGGATTTCAGAAGGGAAGCTCAGGTGAACCTGGGGTATGAAATGTGAAGGAACCTGCAAACAATGGCAGCTCCCCACTCTAAGCATACCACGTAGCTGAGTGGCCATGTACAGAGGCCTCGACTGCCACCACCTCCTTCTAAGGGATTGAAATCTTTTTTGCAGTGCCCTGCACAAAGGAGACCATGGCAAGAGTCAGGCTCTGCTGAGGCCAGTTGCCAGTGTCCTGAGCCATGCTCATGCCCAGCCTTGGCCTTCTGTCTCACTAACACCGTGAAGGGCAAGGGGAAGGAGGCTTTGGGGTGAAGAGGGCAAAGAGCTTGGGCCTGTAAAAAGCAGAGCTGGGATGCAGCGGCTTACTATTGAGGGAGGCCTTAGTTGCCTTGCCTGGAAAGCAGTTCCCCATATTGAAGCATGATGAAATAAATGAGATAGCATGCAAAACCGTTCCTCGCTCCTGACTGGTCTCCTCCTCCAGGCTCCCAGGGAGACTTAAATCATAGATATATTACTCAGAAGAGAGATTTATATCTTCAAATGTTAATTAAACTCTGCTTATAAAGCATAGCATAGTAAACATTCTTAGATCTCCCTTATTGAGCAGATAAGAATGATTAATAATCAACATGCATTATGTATGTACAAATGGATGTTTCAAAAATCTTGAAATTTACTCACTAAAAGTAGGTAAGTATTCTATGTATTTATTATATATATTTATCATGTAAATTATTGGCATGATAATTTGTTTTTCATGGGAAAATTCTAAGTTAATAGGCTTCAAATTAATGAAATTTTATTTTCTTACTCTAAGTATTAGTTTTTCTGTGTGTTATTCAGTTTTTAAAGCCAAGTCATATCTTTGATTCATTTTTTTCCCCTACCATGCACAGAGACCAACATCATGCTTTGTAATTAGCAGGTACTTAATAACTATTGGTTAAATGAGCTATTGACCAATGACACATTGTTAGTATGACTTCTTAGATTCAATTGAAAACATTCAGTCAACTCAAATACTAATATAAGAGGGGGAAAAGGTAATGTTAAAAAGGAGGGTTAATTTTGTACATCCTCTAAATTTTGGTCACTTGCACATTCAAAATTTCTAAGCACAGCAGTTAGTTTACATCAGACTTGATCACCTTGATAACTCAGCTTCAATTAGAATTTCACCAACTTCTATTCAAGCAGCTCAAACCCAGGTCTAGTGCCTTGCAATTACTATCGAAGTGTATTGGAGAAGGGGTGATTGTCCTCTGAAACAACAGGTTATTTATTACTATTTATGGCTTTTAGGTTCACTTGCTTTTATGATGGCACATTGTCAAGAAAGATGATTCTGGAACTTTGTTAGAAGACAGGGAACATTTGCCAGCAATGAGGCCTATCATTAGGTAGGCAATCCGGGAATTGGAAGAGAAGGAGAAGGCCATGAATATTCATTGAGCGCCTGCTCTGCATCAGTGGCTTTAGCTACATTATTTCCTGTACTCCTCTCCGTAGCAATCCTAGGAGGGAATAATAAGTGATATTTATTGAGGACTGACTCTGAGCCCAGCACTGTTCATTATCACAGCAAATCTTCAAAACAATCTATGAGGTACAATTACATGTACTTTAGTGGTAAGGCTTCAGGGGTTAAATACTTTCCCTACAGTCACCCATTCAGAGTGGAAAGGGAATTGAAGGCACTTAGTGTAATTTCAAAATATGAACTCTAAAGTACCCTTTTCTCTCACAAGAAAACTACTTTTTTTCTTATTATATAAATAAAGATATACTGATGGCAAAAAAATCAATGCAGAAAAACTTTTAAAATATTTATCTATTTAATTTTTCAGTAGGTAATATATTCTCAGATTTCAGAAAGAAAAAGTTTTCTTTCTAAAAGGTAACCATAGTTATTAATCTAGTGTGACTCCTTCTGGAGGGTTTTCATACGCATATGGATTTACTTCTCTTTTTGTATACTAAGGGGAACATGTACACACAATCCCACACCTTGCTTTCTTCTCCATTTAACTATATATTAAAACTCTTTGCAAATCTGAACATGAAGAGTTTTTAACTCCCTTTAAAGTCTGCATTGTATTCAATTAATTTCTAAATTAAAACCCAGACTATATTTAGCTAATTTTTGATTAATGGGAACTTGAATTGTTTTCAATTTGGGGTGGTGGTGCCAGGGATTGAACTCAGGGGCACTTGACCACTGAATCATTTTGTATTTTATTTATAGAGAGTGTCTCACTGAGTTGCTTAGTGCCTGGCTTTTGCTGAGGCTGGCTTTGAACTTGAGATTCTCCTGCCTCAGCCTTCTGAGCCACTGGGATTATAGGCATGTGCCACAATGCCCAGCTATTTTCAATTTTTGATTCTCGTGGATGAAGCTGAAATACCCTTTCCCATATATCATGTGCCTTCACCTCCAAGTGCCAGTGCACCTGTAGGCTGTGTAGCTGGGTCAGAGATGGAAACTTTAGCAGACACTGCCCTTGTCCTCCTTGATAATTGAATTATTGAATTGATAACTCAGGGTAGTTTGAACTATTTCTCTGATAGAGAAACAGGATGAACATCTTTTCAAATGTTTGAGAAGCATCTGCATATCCTTTTTAGTGCATGAGCGATCTGTGCCCTGTGTCCCTCTCTCCACTGGGAGTTTCTTCATGTAACTCTTGTGATGAGTTACAAACAGGTTTTCCTTGCTTGTCTCTTGTCCTTTGACCTTATGTGTAGTATTTTCCTATGCAAATTTCTAATGTTTAGAGTCAAAATTACCAGTCTTCTAAAATTTAGTCCTGATTAGAGAGATCAACACAATGCCAAGGTGAAGATAATTCTCCTATGTTTTTGTCTATAAATCTCATGGTTTCAGTTTTTACATTTAAATTGTTAATTGATTTGGAAACAATTCTACCTCTTAAGTTGAAGAATGCATCTAATCTTACATATATCTAGATTGATTTTCAGTTTTCCCAATACCATTTAGTGAATCATTTCATGGATGATTTGAGATACCTTTTTTCTCTTAGGGTGAATTCAAACCTCTATATAGATAACATGTCATTTTCAAACTTTTCTATTCCATTCTGTAAGTCTGTCTATTTGCATATTCTCACCATACTGTTCTAATAACTGAAGATTTTAAATGTTTTAGTATCTAATATAACTAATTGCCTCTCCCCCATTTTTTTTTTCAGAATTTTTCTGGTTATTCCAACTCATGTGTCCATATGAGCTCTAGAATCACATTGTCTGGTTTTTTAAAAGAAATCTTTTTTTTCCCCTTGGGATTGCATTAAACTTATAAATTAATTTATGGAAAATGAAAATCTTTGTCATAGTACATATTGTTTCCATTTTTTAAATTTTTTTTTTGTTTTAATTAGTTACACATGAGTACAATGATCTTGACATATCATACATTTGAATCAGATAGGATATAATTTCTCATTTTTCTGAGTGTACAGGTTGTAGAATCACATTGGTCATGCAGTCATGTATATACCCACAGCAATAATAATGTCTATTTTATTCTGCTGTCCTTCCATTCCCCACTTCCCCTCCCCTCTCCTCCCATCACTTCTCTCTACCCAATCTAATGTCCATTTTTAAAATGTCTTTTTAGGTCTTCAGTTGTACTATAGATTTCTTTACTTAGGGCTCTCTATATTAATTCCTGTCCTGTCTTGGTTGGCTGCTATATTCATTTGTTTTTCTTACATCATCCATGTGGTAGTAGAATGTATACATGTGTATATGAAAGCTAATGCTTCATATTCATACCCTAGCACTTTTCTGAATTTTGCTGTTGATCATGTTAGATTCAGTTAGTTTTCTTGTTTTCCAAGTATATGGTCATAGTCTCTGCAAATAATGATAATTTTTCCTCCTTTGTAATTTTTAGAGTTATGGTTTCTTTTCCTTTCCCAGTTGTGTTGGTTATTACTTCTGGTACAAGTTCCACTTCTGAATTTATTGGGAATGTTTTAGTGCTTATCATTAAGCATAATGCTAGCTTTGGGGTTATGATTGAAGCATTTTATCTTGTCACAGACTTATCTAACACTATTTTGTTGCAATCTTTAAAAACTAAGATTTTGTGTGGTTTGTAATATTTTCTCCATGCTCATGTAATCTCAAGCACAGGGGTTTTGGTCATTGACATATAAAAAATGGTCTTACATTATGTATATTTTTCTGAATTTTGTCTTTCTTGCCACACAATACTTGGTGGAATCCTTTCCAAATTACCTTGTGTGCATCTAGTTCATTGTTTTAATGACTGCATAATATTCCACAGTTTGGACATAGCTCATTTATTTAGCATTCCATTATGATATACATTTGCTTCTCCCTTTTCCCCTTTTACTATAAACAAATCTGCATAATCATCCTTGAATGTGTCATTTTATGTGATTGGTCCTTTCCTTTCTAAAGACCCAGGGGTGGGAGTAATGGGTCGAAGGTTGTAATTTGCTTTTATAGCCACTTTGCTATACTGTTCCTGGTCTCACAGCTAAAGCTTGAGTTCAGTGAAGGCTCTCTGACTCCAAAGCTCATTATAGCAAACTGCTGCCCAAATCAGAGCCATATATAAAGCAGATCATATAAAATCAGTGTGCTCAGAATGAAATTTTTATTACGCTTTACCTAGTGGACCAAGATAAATACCATATTATTTAATCATGAGAATCTTACTTCACAAACATTCATCTTTATGAATCCTTGGAATTAGATAGGCCTCTGTTTCTACAACCTTGGACAAGCTCTTTTGTCTTCCCCAGTATCCATTTTCCCACCTGGGAAACAGGAATGAAAATGCCTACTCCACACAGGTTAGCCCAGAGCATTGAAGGCCCAGAGCAAGTGTCTGGAATGAAGTGTCTGGACTTTCTTGAAATTTATAAAATAGGATTTATTTGAAGACAGGAGGTCCAAGCCCCGCTTTTGTTGTGTGCTTTGAAGTTGTCCATGCAGACAGGCCCCATCAAACAAAGAGTGCAGCTGTTGCTCAGCACCTGGACCTTTGGGCCGGGATAGACTTTCAAAGCTGTGGCCAGAGTGAGAATTACAGGTAAAGGAATACACAGCACTGTCCTCAGGGTAGCTTCTGGCAATTCATGCTTCACAACTGATAGAAAACCACTGGGGAAGATTGAGAAGGAAGATGAGGTGGGTAAGAGAAAGCCGGGGAGAGACAGAGAAGGGGTGGTGGGAGGAGAGAGGGAGAGAAGAATAGGGGAGAGAAGATGTTTAGAGACATAATATTTGCTTTCTATTGCTGCTGTAACAAGTTACCACACACTCAGTGGCTTAAAACAGCACAAAGCTGTCATCATACAGTTCTGGAGGTCATAGTCCAGAATCAGTCTCACTGGTAAGGTATTCGCATGGTTGGCTCCTTTTGGAGGCTCTAAAAGAGAATTTCCTTCCTTTCCAGCATCTAGACACTGCCTACGTTCCTTGGCTCACAGCCCCTTCCTGCATCTTCCAACCTCAGGTTCTGTTGTGATACTACATTTTCCTTCTACAAGCTTCTTTGCTTCCCTTCCACCACACCTCCCACTACTGGGGATTGAATACAGAGGCCCTCTACCACTGAGCCACATCTCCAGTCCTGTTTACTTAATTTGGAGACAGGATCTTACTAAATTGCCCAGGCTGCCTTTGAACTTGGCGATCCTCTTGCCTCAGCAAGGGATTACAAGGCATACTCCACCACCCTTGGCCTCCTCACCCCCTCTTCTAAAGACCCACGGGGTTCCACTGGGTCCACCTGAATAGCCAGGATAATCTCCTCTCAAGGTCTGAGCTGTTAATCACATATGTGAAGCCTTTTGCCACGTAAGGTAACATATTCACAGGTTCTGGGGACTGGGATGTGAGCATCTTTGGAGGGATGCATTGCTTCGTGTACCACAGACATAACATGCACAACCTGTGGCATCTGTGTACCCACTTCCTGTTCTTTACAGATCATCCTAATCCTGAAGTGTCTTACTTTGTTGATCTGTCTTCTTTCTGCTTCACTGAGAACATCTTGCTTAGCTAAATCTTCCTTTCCTGTTCACATAAAAGGGACAAGATCCATTTTATTCCATGTATGATAGGCAAAGCATCTATTAGACTTTACTGGTTGTGCCTTGTTGAGTCTTTTGAGACAGAGTCCACTTTATAAGTCAAAGAACTGAAAAATTGTGGTTAAGTCCCTGCCTTACTTCAGGGCTTCTTCTGTGTTGTGATGGATTGTTCCTCTGGAGTTGGACTTCATGTGTGTCTCACTTGGTTCCCACCATCTTTCCATGTCTTCATTTTGTTGGGTCTTTGTTCTCACCTTTATGCCTGTGTTAGTCTGTTATGGCTTCCATGACAGAACGTGATGGACTGGGTAGCCCAAAGCATAGAGGTCTATTTTTTCACAGTTCTCTGGAGGCTGGAAGTCCAAGATCAAGGTGTTGGCAGGATGGGTTTCTCCTGAAGCCTCTGTTCTTGGCTTGTAGGTGGCCACTTCTTGCTGTGTTGTCTCATGGCTTTTCTTTGTAGATGTATGTCTCTGGTGCCTCTCCCTGTGTATTCTAATCTCCTCTTCTAATAAAAAAAAAAAAAAACCAGATTAGACTAGGGCTCACCCAAAAGGCTTAATTTTAAACTTGATCATCACTTAAAAGACCCTATCTCCAAATTTTATAGTCACATTCTAAGAGAGTGAGTCTTAAGGTTTCAACATACAAATTTGGAGAGGGCACAATTTAATTCATAACAATTTCTGTGTACCCTGCTCTACCTGCCTCTCAAGCTCAGACCACACACGGTGCAGGCCAAGCCTAGTCTCTAAGGACCAGCTATCTTCTTCCTTGCTGGTTACCTGATGGGACCATAGACAGTCCATCTACAAAATACTAAAAATCAAACCTGCTAAAAATCAAGTTGGGTAAACTAGTGGAGACCTATTGATCAGGTGAAGTCATTTATAGGTCTAGAATAATGTATTTTGGCATTTTTTAGAATAACATTTTGGTTCCTGCAAAGGTAAGTACCACCTTCTTAGAGTAAATATAAAAGCTACAAAACTCAAGTAGTAGCCTAAGAGCTAAAAGAGACATAATGAGGGAATAGTGAAAGCTTCCATTATCTCGCCTCCCATAGGCAGCTGCATCAGGTGACTGTTCTGCAGAGCCACATTCTTGAGTCCAGCTTCATTTCTGTGACTAACAATGTAGCAACGGGCCATATCTGAACCTTTGCTTTGCTGACGGTGCAGAGTAAAAACTCTGGAAGGTCTTCAGGTATGAAGTGACTGTGTAACCATGAACTTTTGTTTAAAAGCATGTTATTATTGTTTCCCAGATTTCACTCTGTGTAAAATCTCACCTCCTAGTATGCAGTGAGTGCCTTATTATGACAGGGGAAGTCTAGAAATGCCATTCTTCTTAGTCCCTGATGCTGGAAGTGCATTTAAATCCAAAGTGCATTTAAATCCTGGGTCACTCAGTGTTTTCATTTTTAGTTTTCTGAAACAGAAAGATTAGAGCCAGGGGAAAGGGAGAGAGAAATAAAACAGAGCTTTTGAAATCACTAAAAATGAAACAAAGCTTTTGAAATCATAAAAGGGAAAAAAACCCTGGGTTTTGAGAAAAAAAAAACAAAAAAACAAAGACAAGGTATATATTCATTGATTCTGCCTCAGGTGCTTTCTGTAAAGAAATGAAGGCGTGGAGGTGTGCTTTCCCATGCAGGGCTGTGCTGAGACGCTCAGAGGCAGGTGTGTGTGTGTGGCGGGGGAGGGGGGGGTCATGTGCACCCTGATGCTCTTGCAGACTTTCAGAATAGACAAAGGATTACTCCAGGAGCCTTGCAGGCACCCCGAAGCAGTAGGTAGAGTTAGCATCACACCCTCTTTCACCCCTAAGAGCACAGCAAGCCCAATTTTGGAAAAAGAAAAACTGGGGGGGTGGGGAGAAGGAGCAGGAGAGAGAGAGAAATCTCTTGGCCCTAGCCCTCAGGCACATGTTGAAAACATCTTACAGGCGGATTTTAATTAGTGCTCTCTATTGTAAGAAATTGAATAGAATTTCCCCAAACCATAACCTTTTCCAAATGACAATCTTTTAATGGGCCGCCCCCTAACAAGTTTCCATGTATTTACTATCGGACTAAAGGCATTTCCCATTTTTCCCCTTATTGGTTTAAATTTTGGCTTTTTCCCATTTTTTTCCCATTGGCCCTTCACCATGCAAAAAGGGTATGTACCTGTGCATATGTGCAAGAAATGAAGGAAAATTAATAAACCAGCAAGAGAATTGGAGGGCGAGTTATGAAAGGAGGGTGAGGAGCTAAATTTATATAACCTAGAAAAAGAGAAGGCTCTGGAGGAACATGATAAAGTTACACTTCACAGAAGCAATATAAATGAAGGGAGGGAATTATTCATAATCTCAGAAGATGGCAGGACGAAGAACTGGCCCCAACCCATGACTGGGAAAGGAAGTCAGGATGAATGATAAAGCCAGGAAGCCAGAGAGCTCTCCTGATGTGGAGACCACAACTCGACTCTGTCCTTCTAGATCATGTGGGAGGGACAGGAGGGACCCAGCAATGTCATCATCAGCTGAGCAGTCTCACTCGGAGCTTTCCCGCTCACTGCTCCCTGCTGGTCTGTAGTGTTCTGCAGTATGATGGACAGTGGAGGCAGGGGAAAAGATAAATATATATCGTGTGTGTGTGTGTGTGTGTGTATCCCCCCAATATGGACAACCTTCTGGAAGTAACATTAAAGAACCAAATTCCCTCCCTAAACAGAAACAGAAATAATTTCAAGCATAACACTCTAGTGACATGTGTTCATTTTTAAATTCTCTCTTGCTAGGTTTTTGATCAATTGGAGCTATTTTAATGCTTGTGAAGCCAAAAATTCAGGAGGATTCCTTTTCCACTGAGCTTGATAGCGTGGGTATTTGGTGGCTGATGAGAGGGCTCAGTGCTGCCAATATTGTAACAAGAACTTACAGAGGCACCTTTGCTACAAAGCACTGTCTCTTCACTTGGGCCTGAAAAAGCCCAATTGGGTAACTGAAAGTGGTATAAAGCTAGACATTTCTGCCTTCATTTTATATCTGTCTTCTTTATTATCTTAAATGTTGACTAAGATTCCTGCTCAGCTCTCACATAGGCATGTTACTCATTTAAGGAGTGTTCATCTAAAGCTGGTACTCTACCCCCTTCAAGGATGAAGACACCAAGAGAACAGGGACTTAGGCATTTGCAAGATTTGAAGGGACATTCAACTGCCAGCTTTTACAATGTCCTGTTCCAAACCCCAGAAACAGGGTACAGAAGCCGTCAGTCGTATCCATTAATCTTCCAGGAACAGAGGAGCCTTAAACACCCCATGATGAGGAGGACAGATCATCACATGGGAACTGAATTTCCCTCTCCTAGGATCACAAGTCTGATAAAAGAACATCTCCAAAGCAAATGGAGACTTACTGCTCATTTAGCAGTAAGGACTTCTCCAGAGTCACTCATAGAAACAGAACTGAGATAATGATCAACAAGACCACAGTTTGACCAAGACTACTTATTTATGCATACTATTCTTTCCTACCCCCCATTTATGCCTACTACTCTTTCCTTCCTCTATTTAAACCTAAAGCTCATGTTAGTATACCTGAAGATAGGGCTGTGCCACTTACTTGCCTTCCCAATATCGCCATATCAATTAAAGTTCCTTTTCTGCTTCATACCATTCATTACATGTTCCATTTGGTTTTTGGAATAACTGGAACTGATTTGTTGGAACCTCCAGGATTGAGCCCCTGGCCTAAGACCTTGACAATAGTACCTTTAGTGAGTGTACCAGATGGAAAAAAGAATCAGAAGACCAAGGTTCTACTTCTTAACTCTGCTATCATATAGTCAGTCATGTGTTGCTTAATAATAGAAATATGGTCTGAGAAATTTTTAGACAATTTTTCTCTAAAATAATATTGAAAACATAATGCATGAGTGTGTTCACACAAACCTAGATGGCCTATGTCAGTCACTCAGACTGGCTTCTCAACTGCAGTCACAGGAGGCACTAAACAAGAGACGAATGAGCCTGCTGCTGGTGTAGTACAACACAAATTTACAGTGCACTTTTTTTCCTAAGTAGAAGGAATACATTCTAAAATAATCATAAATTGCATAGTAAATACATGAACCAGTAGCGTAGTTATTATTATTATCAAGCATTATGTGGTTAATTGTATGTGCTATACTTTTATATGACTGGTGGTGCAGTATGTTTGTTTTCTTCACGTCACCACAAACACATGACATCCTGTACTTGTGCTATGAAATTAGGACAGGTATGACATCACTGGGAAATAGGTCAATTGGAGCTACTTTAATGTTTCATCGTAGTCTTCGGGGACTGCTAGATTTGGTCCACTGTTGACCAACTCTCATTATGCAGCACTATATTATCTATTGCCTCATAATAAATTGCCACAGAGTTAAGAGTGTAAAACAACGCACTTCCATTATCTCATAGTTTCTGCAGGTCAGGAGTCTGGATAAGGTTCAGCTGGGTCTTCTACTTCCAAGTTTCTCCCTAGCTGCAATAAAAGCATCATCTCAGCGTAAGCAAAAATAACTGAAACAGGAGCAGACCTCAACGGATCAGCAAGCAGTCTGTATTAAGCAGAAGTGAAATGGCACATGGCACATTTTCAGGAGAGAAAATGGTGACTAGCTACAAGAGGAGTCTGTTTTTTATAGGTTTTAGTGACAGTTAATCATAGCAGAATGTTTAGTGTGACTTAATCATTAGAGACTGAGAATATGCTGATTGGGCAGTCAGGAAAGTAATGGTGCAAGTTAAAGATCTAACTCAGGAAAACAGTTGTAAAAGCTTGAAACTCACAATACTAGGATGAAAGTCCAGAGCCCGGAGCCCATTGTTTGCCTTCCCCTCCTCCCCTCCCCGATCACACTGTCCTCTTTTCTTTCTGTGGGCTGTCATTTCCCTTTGCTTATGGGATATTGTTTTCCATATTCTTCATTCTGGTCTGTCCAAAAGGCTGTAATAAGATGTGGGTGGAGCCCCAGGCATCTCAAGGCTTGACTGTAGCGGGATCCACCTCTTAGCTCACCTAGTGGTTGTCATCAGAAATCAGTTCCTCATGGGTTGCTGGACTGAAGCATCCAATTCCTTGCTAACCACTGGCTAGAGACTACCATCATTCCTTGCATGTAGGAGCTTTGCTTATAAAAGTATGCCAGCCAAGAAGGCAAGAGACTGAGAGAGTGCCAGCAAGACAGAGCCACAGTCTTTTTTAACCTATGTGTGGAACTGCCACTTTAGAAATCATTTTTACTGTATTCTGTAAATTGAAAGCATGTTATTAGATCTAGCCCCCACACAAGTGGCAGGAATTACACAGAATGTGGATAACAGGAGGTGGGGACCATTGGAAGGTACATTAGAAGGCTGCCTCCCACAGTCTTAACCAGAAAAGAAAATTTAAAAGGTGGTTGAACCAGATGAGGGTCAGGAATTCATCTGTCTGCCATGGCCTGGTAGGTTGCATTAATTTGTAAAGTGAGTCACATGTGAGATAGTAAGCAGTGTTATGGGGATCCAGATGAGCTATATGCACTCTGCTAAACCTATATTATTCACAATCAAGTCACTTAAAAAGACATGGGCCAACCAGAGAGAATCGCAGTCCACGTTGGAGCTGACATGATTCTAGCTAACATATTCTAGATGAGTGGCACATTCTCCTATTAGCTGTATCACTTTCCATCCTGTGAAAGCCAATGGCAAAGGTGATTCTGTAGGTCTTAATTCCTAACTCTTATGAGGCATCAAATGACAATAACGACCATTAAAACACTGGATTACTGCTTTAACAAGTAAACTTTGGTCACCAAGGGGAGGAAAGATGACTATCTGCTTTTCCTTATTCACACTTAGTCCTACTGGTATCCCTCCTATTTTGAACTAAATAGAGTGGCATTAACTAAAAGAAAGATGTGTTGAGTTGAGGTAATAATTTTTGGTACAGATTGAGCATCCCTAAACCAAAAATCCAAAATTTAAAATGCTCCAAACCCTGAAACTTTTTGAGTTGCCAACATGACATTTAAAAAGTTTTAATTTGGAGCATTTTTGGATTCTAGGTAAATATTCTAAAATCTGAAAGAATCCAGAATCTGAAACACTTCGGGTCCTGAATTTTAGATAAAGAACACTCAAACTAAAATAAAAATCATTGGCATATTATCCCTCCTTTGACAAATATTTATTGAGCTTCTGTTCTGCCTATAGCTGCATGAATTCTGGGGATAATAGGATGTATAAGACATGAATTGTCAGACACTCCCAATGCACTGAAGAATACAGTGACACTGTGATATGTACCAGAGAAAAGGGTATAATCCAGAGAGAAGGGGAGGGAGCAGCTAGGTCTGTGTGGGGTAGCTTAGCACATGGCGGTGGGCCTCACCCTCTCCCATTTCTGCTTTTGATGTCAATATGTTTTACAATGGGATTATCTCACTAATCCTCCTGACACTGTGGTTGCAGGAAAGACACAGGTATTACTTTGCCTGGTAGGATATAACCAAGTGGAAATCCTATGCCATAAATACAAGTTCTCCTAAGGAACACTCTGGCACCTAATGAGATCCCAAGGTAGGGGTATAATCCAGTCTCTGGTAGCAGTTGGGTTTATCAGCTCTGCTATACTCTAGAGAGGAGCTGGTTTGAAATCATTACCCAAGACATTTATGCATTGCTCCTTTGGGATGAAATACATTATACAGATGTGGCTAGTAATAAAAACAATTATAACACTGTTATTTGTATAGTGTTCGTAAAATTTCCCATTTGATAATAGTACAGGGTTTCAGTTTAGAAAGGGAAAACATATATTGTTCCATAAAGTCTTAAATGGCCTGAGTTCAAAGCTCTTACAGGGATTGTTACTGACTTGGTTTTCTTCCCTGATGCCAATTCTATAATGAGGAGAGTTTTGAAGAAAAGGAAAAACAAGTTTTATTGCTTCCCTAGCAAGGAGAAATATAAAGAACTCC
The DNA here is from genome assembly GCF_021218885.2 of Marmota monax. Taxonomy (NCBI): domain Eukaryota; kingdom Metazoa; phylum Chordata; class Mammalia; order Rodentia; family Sciuridae; genus Marmota; species Marmota monax. The sequence continues at coordinate 10,544,965 of NW_026693595.1, forward strand.
TGTCCCAGTGGCTGTGATTCTGCTCATTGGGGAGAACAGAAAATTTTTAAAGAAATGATTCGTTCTAGGCATTCCCTGGATGTGTGTATGTAGGGAGGCAGGGGTTGTTATTCACTTGTTCATTTGAGGGAAACATTTTTTGGGGGGTACTGGGACTTGAACTCAGGGGCACTTGACCAATGAGACATCCCCATCCCTTTTTTGTCTTTTATTTAGAGACAGGGTCTCATTGTGTTGCTTAGCACCTTGCTTTTGCTGAGGCTGGTTTTGAACTTTCGATCCTCCTACCTCAGCCTCCTGAGATTACAGGCCTGTGCCATTGCACCCAGCTCATTTGTTCATTTGAAAGATATCCCTTTCTTAGATCTTCTGGGGTCATCCCTGGACTCTAATTTCTTGGTTTCTATGGTGGTTGTGTGCTCAAAGAAAGATAACTCAGCCTAGGATGGGGAAAGGGTAATCCTGTTCTCCACATACCCCACCCCCCAACCTGGGTGGGGAGAAGAGGAAAAGAAAACCTGTCCACTTTAAAATAAGCATCAATGGCAGAGCAGCAAGGGCTATATCAAAGCATGAGGTGGACATTTCCCCAAGGTCAATTTCTACATTCCATTTCTATGGTAAAAGGGGTGATGACATCTCTAAGCTCCTTCCTGCTGAGAGTGTGAAGTTGAAGGGGAAGTGACCCAAAGGCCTCCTTTCTTTTCTTTTCTTTTCTTTTTTTTTAAATCAGGTGGGGCATGGACAGCTAAGCGATTTAGGATCAGGGCAGTCCAGAGGTCCATGGTGGCAGGTGGTGGTTGACTTCATGAGTCATACATAGCATAGGGATTATGCTAGGACACAATAAAATGAGAGAGCAATGCATTACTTTTTTTTTTTTGTAAGCAATTAGAACAAAAGAATTTCAGTCAGTCTCTGAAACATAGGACAAACTTGTGACTTTAGAGTCATTTGTGATAGTTATTATTAGCACTACCACATAAGAACCTTTTCTTTATAGCTTTCAACTGTACTTACTTTGGGTATGGCTGACCCATGTGTACATCTTAAGTAACATTAAAAAATTTTTCTTTCATTTTTAATGTCCAGGTTTGAGTATGCTTTGGTTATACTCTCCTGCCAGGTGTTTAAGACTAAGTTGGTCAATTTGACCTCATTCTTATCTACTCTTAGGGTCAACTGAGATTCCTCAGAGATCATTCTTGGGAATGTGTGAGAAGTCTCTTGGCTCCTCTAGTCTTCCTCTATCTATTGTGCCATATGTCCGGATGGGTCAAAGTCTTGCTGACAATATGTGGCATCCCTTAGAAACATCAGGGACATTTCCCTCTTTGATGAGCCTCCTCTTTGCAGAGTGTGCACTGTTTGGCTTCCTGCTCTCTAGGGTCCTCATGATCCTCCTGACCAGAAAGTTGGGCTAATTACTGGAGTTGCAGGGCCCTTAAAGGCTTCTGTCTTTCCCTGTGTCCTAACTGACCTTAGAGGGAAAGGTCCATAACATTGGCTTCTTTTTCCTTTGCCCTTTTACTTTCTTCACTTTGGTATCCAAGTTCTTGGTTTTAAACTTTCAGCAGGCCAGCTTCACTAGTCTTAAAATAGGAGTAATGGGTTTTAAACTTTAATGTCTAGAATTTTATAGTTATCCCTTCCATTTAGTATTTGCACTGGAAGTTGGCCTTATATCTTGTCTGTCCTGTAGGTGATGGCTTTTCAAATTAACTCAAGTTGTTATATTAGAAGGAGTACTTCTGCAAAACATTAACAGGCAACAGTTATAGAATTTACAAAATAAAATTAACCAGAGTAAAAATATATTCAGTTTGCATAATAGCGATAAATCAAGAAATGTGATTTTTATAATCTTAAACCTTTACTTAGTTATTATGTATTATATCTCCATTGAGGTGACGGTACTCATTACAACAAAAATCTATCATTTGAACATAACTTTAAATGAGCTTAAGTTTGGTCTATTTTGGAGCCATTCTAACATGGAGTAAGTTGAGATACAGAGCTTTATCTCAGGGAAGGTGGGGCTCTTGACAATAAATTCAACACAACACAACATCTGACACATGAATCAAACAAAAGCTAAGAGAACTCCTAACTTTCTTTTTGTGGAAAAAGTGGCAAAATGCTTCCATGTTCCACATGGTCAATCTTTAAACAAGTCAGGCTTATCATCTTTTGAAAGTATATTTAAAATCACATCCCAGTATAAAAAGTAACCCAAAATTCTGTGTATATCTTATTGATAACAGGTTACCTTAATCCAGTTACAGAACATTAAATGGCATAAATAAATACCCAATTAAATTAGCTATATATTTCTATATAAATCTGAAGGAGACTTGCTATATATGATGTTAGTTTTAAGAACATCAACTTGGTAAAATGCTCTCTTAAGCTTTACATTTTAAAAATTTGTATATTTGAAGAACATGATTACATCTAACATACAGAGAAGCCAATGACACAATTACATAGATGGCCTTAGCTTTCACTTTTAAAGCAAAATTCAGAATCCACAGTGTATGATAACAACAATTACAGGTCTTCACAGTTTAGCAGTAGTAGCAAAAATCAGAGTAGTCTTAAATCTCTTATCCATTTTGGAAACAATGTTAATGGTTGGAAATAGATTTAGTCAAATCAATCAGATAGAACCCAGTTCCAAAAGTGTGTCCCTTTTATGTCAGGTATAATGTGTAAAAGAGAGCACTTATTTGATTATCTTGCTTGTAAACCAATATGAACTTTCATTTTATAAACTTTTACAGGCTTAGATAAACATATTTAGTTTCAGATGTATACATATGTGTGTGTGTGTGTGTATGTATATATATATATATATATATATATATATATATATATATATTCACATATATTTAGGTTATTCATGAATATTCATGAAAATCAAGCCTGGTCAACATTTTAAGTCATCTTTTTCTCTGCCAAAGAAGTATCCTAAAAGCAATGGACATTACACTTTATACATTTTATAGCTCTGAAGTCTTGCACAAATTGGCACTCATTAGTATTAGGTTTCTTAATTGGCAGAATAGGCATATTGTAGGTATCTGGTGAAATTGACTCAATTCACATTTTAAAAAAGTGTCAAGAAGAGACTGAATCACTAATGCCTCTCTTTTCAGGGAGTATTTTTTTTTCTTTGTGGGGAAATCTTGGTTAAGATAACATGGGTAACCTTTTTTTCAGGGTCCTTTTGGTCTAAAGGGCCTTACTCATTTATAGCAGACCTTCAGCAGAGCAGGTTTTGTTTACTTTTCCTGGAAGGCACTTGCAAATGAAGTTGTTGCCTTTTGGGTGAGGATATTACCTGTACATTTAATTTACACAAAAAATCTTATTCCAGGAGAGGATTGGACAGTCTGGCATATACAAAAAAACAATGCCTTATTCTTTTTCTTCCCAGTTTACATTCAAGTGGTTGGAGCATGGGATGTTGCTGTGGTTTACCTGTATCTCTTAGCATTATTAAAATGCCATGTCCCTTATTATTATCGCAATGTCATCAACTTTAAGCAGGTTCCCCCACCATCAATTGTACCCAGAGACTTTCTTTTTTTTTTTTAATCTCCAGGGCATATGTCCAATGAAGGCCACATTGACCATACAGAGATGGTTATGGACCTCTTTCTGAAGAAGTCAGCAGGACCAAGACAGTACCTGCATACTTGGGAACTTATATTTTACTTCTGTGGGCAAAAGATTAGCATTCCACCCAGGTCTTAAAGGGGAGAACATTTTTGTCCCCAGGTTATAATGTAACCATGCTGGAACCCATTGCTATGGCTTTTTTGACTGACAGCTTTCACCTCCTGAATAAGGTAGTTAGTCATCAGGCAATCAGGGTAATGGGCTCAGATTAAGATTTTCTTTTTTTTTAATGTAAAGGCTACCCTGTGAAGTTGAACATTCCAGTCAACTCCTTTGTCCTAGAGCTCTGGGGAAAGGAAAGTGAGGGTGGATCCAAATGCAGGTTACAGAAAAATTCAGACTCAAGGACTAAAAGAGCATAGCTAATTAGAAAGTGACAGGCCCAGTAAATAGCCTTGGAGTGCTCCCAATGCCTGTACAACACAGATTCCAACCATCAGCCCTGACAGTTTAATACCTGCTCAGCATCAACTCTGATCAATGCATTTATCCAGAAGCCATAAGCCCCCCAGACGAGTACACCCACATGGAAAAAACCCTCCCTCAGTTTCTCCTTCTCATTGCCAGAGTTCCATCTTTTCTCCTCTTTCAAACAAATCTTATTCCTCTGACTTTTTCCCTCTGGTACTATCTGTGGATTTCATTCTTTGAACCCACGAAACAGGAACCCAGAATGAAATCAGTAAGGCCCGCAGCCTCCTTCTGCCAGCACAAGGAGCAAATTGAACTCTTGTTCTCAAACCCTAGTTTTGTTCCCATGGGCAAAAAGGGGCTGGAAGGCAGGGCAGAGGCCAGGTCCTCTTTGCCCATTTCTCTATAGCCCAGGCAGCTTTTCTGGTATTTCTTTTTTCCAGCCCAGAGCTGGTGTTCCTGACCAGCTGATTTGTGACTGCCTGGGGCCAGGCTGAGAAGCAGTGTTGGGACTGCCAGTACTGGCTTGAAAGGATTTAAATCATTTTTTAACCCTTTCTGCTGGTGTATTGCTGTCTTTGCATACTAGAGGCAGTGCCTTTTATACCCTCAACACATCATTTTGGACTGTTTCAACTCCTTATTATGCAACTGCGTAAAGGCCTGTACAGATTTTTTTTTTTCACTTACTTTACCTCTGACAGACCCATTCCAACTTTAGGACTATACAATAATTCAGAAAAAAATTTCAAAGGCCAGATTGTTATAGTCAAACATTGTGTTTTTCTAAGGCTTATACCTATGGGTGGCCATTTCAGCCAATATCTTTCCCAAGAGACTGCCTGTAGGATCAATGCAGTATTGTCAATGTCTTAAAAGAGGCAGTAATAGATAGAAACAAAAACACAGACAACCAGAGAGGATCTCCAAAAATGATGGCCAACAGACAGAAACCTTTAAATAGACAAAGAGGGGAAAATCCCCTTTGTTCCCAACTTTTGCTTAATCATGAATTTTACACCAGTGGTGCCAGAGATGTCCCCATGAAGAGGGACCAGATGTTCCCACAAAGGGGAACCAGATATGTAGAATCAAGGGTCTCAGTGTGAACACTGGGGGAATTTACCAGTTGACCAAGGTTTTGCCACTTAATTTAAGTTCAGTTTTCTTTTTCTCAAAGTACACCAAGATGGAGCATTCCATACAGTTAATGGAGAGACTACAGGAGTTCCCCAAAGCAAAAGGGGCTTCAGTAGCTGCTGCAACAATCCTTCAGTCTGTTCCTTTACATACAGGAATATCTCCTCTGATTCAACCAAAGGCAAACTCACCTGTCTCCTAACTGTCCAGAAGTTAGCTCTTAACAAGTTTGCCTTACATCCTCAGCATGGAAATGGAGTTGCTTGGAGTGCAAGACCTGCCCAACAGAGCTGGAATGGCAAGTTAATAAAGTTCATGATAAAAATGGAAATACCACAGGTACTACTGAAATAGAGAGGATAATCAGAAATTATTTGAAAACTTATACTCCAATAAACTAGAAAATCTTGAAGATATCAAGAAATTTCTATAAACATATGACCTACTCAAATTGAACCAGGAGGATATAGAAAAATTAAACATGTCAATTTTAAGTTATGAAATTGAAGATGCCATCAAAAGCCTACCAACAAAGAAAAGCCCAGGACAGGATGGATACTCAGCTGAGTTCTACCAGACCTTTAAAGAATAACTAACATCAATTCTCCTCAAATTACTGCACAAAATAGAGAAGGAGGGAACCCTTGAAAATTCATTTTATGAAGCTAGTATCACCCAGATGCCAAAACCAGATAAAGATACATTAAGGAAAGAAAACTTCAAACCACTATTCTTGATGAACATAGATGCAAAAGTTTTAATAAAATACTGGCAAATCTTAAAAAATTAGTGCACAATGATCAAGTAGGTTTCATCCCAGGTATGCAAAGTTGGTTCTATGTATGAAAATTAATAAATGTAATTCATCACATAGATGTAAAGATAATAATTACATGGTTCTCACAATAGATTGAGAGAAAGAATTCAATAAAATATAGCATCCATTCATGTTTAAAACACCAGAAAAACTAATAGTAGATTGTAAAAGCTATATATGGACAAACCCAAGGCTGATATCATTCTAAATGGAAAAAAATTGAAAGAATTACTTCTAAATACTGGTAAAGATGGATGCTCACTTTCACCACTTTTACTTAACACAGTCCTTGAAACTCTAGCCAGAACAATAAGGCAAATGAAAGTAATTAAAAGGATACAAATAGGAAAAGAAGAGGTCAAGTTATCTCTTTTTGCCAATGACATAATTCTATATTTAGAAGATGCTGGGAGCCATTAGCCAAGTAGGTATGACAATTTCCTTGCCAGCGTACCCCATGTTGCAGTGACATTGAATGTACGTGACCTTGCTCAAGGACCAAGGCAGATTAGGGTGTTCCCGGTTTTAAGATAATCGTGTTTAGGGCGTTCCCAGTTTAGGTTCCAGGTTTAAGGTTTAAGATTATTCCTGCTGGGAATAGGGCGTATCCTGCTGCCTGAGTTCCCCTTGAGTTCTCACGGGATTCAGACAATATATTTTGGAGATAGGAGCGCAGAGGAGGTGAATTTGGGCAGAGAACGTGGATTTGGGAAGAGAACGTGGATTTCCCCAGAACGTGATTGTAGACTGCTGGTGTGAGTTCGGGAATAAAGAGTTGCTGTTTGAATCTACAAGCTGTGTGGTGGCTCGTGATTGTGTGCCCAGCCAGACTGCGGCATTTGTGCCCAGCCAGACTGCGGCATTTGTGCCCAGCCAGACTGCGGCAAGAAGACCTAAAAAAATTCCATCAAAAACTTCTAGATTTCATAAAGAATTTTTCAAAGTAGCAGGATACAAAATGAATACCCATAAATCATGTTCTTATATACTAGTGATGAATCAGCCAAAAGAGAAATTAGAAAAACTACCCTCTTCATAGTAGCCTAAAAAAATTCAATACTTGGGAATCCAGCTAACAAAAGAGGTGAAAAACCTCTACAATTCACTAAAGAAAGAAATTGAAGACATTATTAAAATGGAAAGATCCCCTATGTTCATGGACAGGCAGAACTAATGTTGTCAAAAATGGCTATACAACCAAAAGTGCTATACATATTTAATGCAATTTCTATTGAAATTCCAATGTCACTATTAATAGACATAGAAAAAGCAGTCATGAAATTCATTTGGAAAAATAATAGGCCAGAATAGCCAAAATGATCTTTAGCAAGAAAAGCAAAGCAGGTAGCATCACAATACCAGACCTTAAATTATACTACAGAGCTGTAGTAACAAAAATGGCATGGTATTGGCACCAAAATAGACAGGAAGACCAATAGAACAGAATAGAAGACACAGAGACAAATCATACAAATAAAGGTATCTCATACTAGAAAAAGTCACCATAAACCTACATTGGGGAAAAAATAGCCTCTTTTTTTGGTGCTGGGAAAACTGGAAATTCATGCATAGCAGAATGATACTGAACCCTGCACAAAACTCAACTCAAAGTGGATCAAAGACCTGGTATTAGACCAGAAACCCTGCACCTCCTAGAAGAAAATGTAGGCCCAACTCTCCATCATGTCAGCTTAGGAACCAACTTCCTCAATAAGACTCCTAATGTACAAGAGGCAAAATTAAAAAATCAATAAATGGGATGGTATCAAACTAAAAAGCTTTTTTGCATCAAAGAAAAAATCCAGAGCATGAAGAGAGAGCCTACAGAATGGGATAAATATTTGCGACCTGAAACTCAGATAAGGCATTAATTTCCAAGATACACAAAGAACACAAAAAGCTTAACACCAAAAGCTTAACACCATATATATTGGGATATATATATATATATATCTCCCAATCCACAAATGGGCAAAGAAACTAAACAGACACTTCTCTAAAAAAGAAGTATGTACAGTCAACAAATACATGAAAAAATGCTCAAAATCCCTAATAATTAGAGAAATGGAAATTAAAACTACACTGAGATTTCATCTTACTCCAACCAGAATGGCAATCATCAAGAATAAAAGTAACAAAACATGTTGGTGAGGATGTAGAGAAAAGGGAAAACTCATACATTGTTAGTGGCACTGTTAGTGTTAGTGCAACCACTCTGAAAAGCAGTATAGAGATTCCTCAGAAAACTTGGAATGGAGCCACCATTTGATTCAGCTATCCCAATCCTCAGTATGTACTTAAAGGACTTAAAATCATCATACTATAGTGATGCAGCCACATCAGTGTTTATAGCAGATGAATTCATAATAGCTAAGCTACAGAGTCAATCTAGGTGCCCTTCAACAAATGAATAGATAAAGAAAATGTGAGATACACACACACACACACACAATGGAATATTACTCTTCCATAAAGAGGAATGAGTTTATGACATTCATTGATAGATGGATCTGGAGACTACCGTGCTAAGTGAAATAAGCCAATCCCCCCAAACTGAAAGTCAAATGTTCTCTCTGATATGTGGATGCAAACCCACTGCAGAGGCGGGGGCATAAAAGTTCAGTGGATTAGACAAAGGGAAATGAAGGGAAGGGAGGGAAAGATAGTAGAATGAATCTGGATCTGAGAAAAATCTCCTACGTACATACATGAATACAACACAGTGAATTTTATACACACACACACACACACAACACAGTAGATTTTATACACACACACACACACACACACACACATGAATGATTTCTACTGTCATGGATAACTAAAAAGAACAAAGAAAAATTTAAAAAGAAAGAAAGAAAGCCAAAGTGGTGGCTATTCTCAGGTATTGTCTCCGTTGCAGTTTGTTACCAGAATCTCAGTCTGTGTCCACAATGCCAATTCAATAATAAGAACATGAATTTGAGAAAAAGGAAAAAAGTTTTACTGCTTTGATAGCATGGGAGAAACACCTCCTGGCCCCGAGGTGATTCTTACCCATCAGGGAGAACATAGGGTTTTTAAAGAAGTAATTCATTCCAGATGTTCCCTGTGTGTTTGTGGTGGGTTTGTGATTCACTTGTTCATTTGGGAGATACCCATTCCTTAGAGCTGCTGGGGCCATCCCTGAAGTCTGAATTACTTGGTCTCTGTGGTAGGTGTGTGACCAAAGACAGATAACTCAGCCTAGGATGGGAAACAAAAGGTAATCCTGTTCCTCCCACCCCCAGGTTAGGGAAGGAGAGAAGGAGAAGAAGGAAAGAAAATATGTCCATTAAAAAAATAAGCCTCAGTGGCAGAGCAGTAAGGGCTAAATTCAAAGCCTGAGGTAGACCACTGTACAGGATCACCAAATTTTGGACTTGAAGCATCAAGTCCAAAATTAAAGATAGGGTGCTCATATGAAATGTAAAATTACTTAATATTAGATCTAACAGTTTCACATGTTTTTCTTATGATACAGGAAAAGGATAAAGTAGTATTTCTCTCCACCTTTATTTTACATATACTGTCTCTAATTTGATTATTATTGTTGTTGTTGATGTTGTTATTATTATGATTAGCAAAAATCCTGCTTTGTCATTAGATAGCTGGCTAATTCAAAAAAGAAGTATTTGCATATTGAAAACTACACGGAAAACTGCTTCAGCTCTCCACCTTAACTCTGTGTCTATCAGTGAATCCAAAGTACTCTTTTCTGTGATCAGAAAGAAGGAAAAAATTCCTTGTATTTATTCATCTGGGAGCGGTTTAATCAGTCACTCTGTCTACCAGCCCTGAAAAGCAGTTCAAACAGCATCTATTCAGATTGAAGACCAATTAAATAATTATCAAAAGCATCAGGAAGACAGCAAGGATAAGACTCAGAGGAACACACAGAGTCTGGCAGAAAAACATGGTTGCTGTTTTGAATTTTCCCCTCACTCCCCATTTACTAAACCATGTGCTGCCATTGACCTCCACATATCAAACAGGGCCTTGGGCGGGCTCTGTTTGAATGCACAGACCTCCCTGAGCACAAAGGAGTTCCCTGGTGTTTTGCAGGCTTAAGAGGAGATGCAATTTTTTTTTCCAGCTGAGCTGCCAGGGCCATTCAGGCTTGCAAAAGTGAGCACTTGGTTCAGGACTGAGTGAAGCCTGCATTTGGTGTCTATGCGTGAGGAGCTTGCTCCCTTGAACCATGCCTGGCACACTTGGTCTGCCTCATGAGGCCATAATCTTCAGAATGCTGAGTGGTCAATTCAGATCCCGGTTCTCTGTGGATAGTTTGTTTTTTGACCTTTTCATTTTGTTTCTTCCTTGCAACAAAAAAAGCAGACCCAGGAAAATTTGAAGCAGTCCCTTTTAAAAAAGAACTGAACCAGCCTACTCCATCCCAGCACCTGCCTGGGGATCTCCGTGTGGACTGCCCATTATCTTGCTGTCCCATGGATTCAGCCATCCTGCTGCAAACAAGACCCACACATTCACCCTTGCAGGAGACACAAATGGTCAGTAAATGGCCTATTCAGGGTGGGTTTGGAACTTATCATCTGTCTCAGAAAATGAGAAATCTCTGAGGTGGCCCAGCACAAAAGGATGCAAATGACAAAGGGTCAACAGCAGATGCTGAATAATGGAGTGGGAACAAATAGCATTCACAAGCTTCTTGTTTTTGGTCTCCTCCTCATTCTTGCCAAGTCATTTTCAGTTTCAGCTATTCCTATTTTCTTGTCCAAGGGAGTCGTGTGAGGGGCATCTGGACTGATTTCTGGGGAGGTTTCCACCACCGGATGGAAGTGGGCCTTTTCACTTTTTTGTCGAATGGGACATGTGTCTGCAAAGCTTTGTAACACTGGCTCCATCCTGCCCCATGTCACAGAGATGTCTGTATTTTCATGCTGCCTGAAAGTGACTGCATTGATGCAAACTTTGCAGAACAGTTTGAAATCTGGAATGAAGAAAATGCGGATTTGCAAGAGTTGTCCCTGACTTTGAGCTTAAAGACAAGGTACTAGATCTGTAATTTTTATCAAACTTAGACCATTCTTCCGTGTCAGAAACCAAGGTGGCGATGTGTACACAAAGACACATCCACATCTCTCACCTCTATACATGTGATAAAGAAGCAAAGGTTACCAGATGGGAGGTACTGGGTCACCTGAATGCAGATCAGTGAAACTGAAACAGTTATAAATGAAATGGCAGATGTAACAACATGAAGTCAAAATCAATATACGGACACATTTTCTTTTTTCATGCATAATGCTAATAATGAAAAAATTTTTAGAACTGCTTAATGAAGATGTTTTTCCAGGGACAATTCCAAGAGCTTTATCAGAGTTATCTATGAGGTAGATGCTCTAATTATCTCATTTCTTCCATGAAAAAAATTAATGAAGAACATGAGCTAATGGAAGACCTAGGACAGAATCCCAGGAAAGCTTGCTCCAAACTTGGCTCATAATCAGAGGGCTTAGCAGTTTAGCACTAGGAAAAGTTGTATATTAACAGCAAAGTAAAAATAGCAAGAGCCAGTAAATGTATAGGTTTATTTTTATCTCTGATAATAAAATTTTGGAAGCAGTGAGCCCATCCGGGAGAATAGAGAGGGTTTTTAAAGAAGTGATTTATTTCAGGTGTTCTCTTATATGTGTAGGGGGTTGTGATTAACTTGTTAATTTAGGAGAGAGCCATTTCCCAAGGTTGGTAAGGCAACTCCTCATTATTGATTAACAGGTTCCTTTTTACTTTCCTGGGCCACCATCCTTACCAAGGCCTAACTTCAAATATTAGGATTACTTCAGGATACAAAAGTACTGGAACCTCAGTCCTTATACTCAATTCCTGGAAGCCAAGAGGAGGAAGGAGAGAGCAAATATATACCCAAGCAGCTTTCTGTTTCCCCCATAAGGAGAGTTTCCAGAAGGCTCACCCAACCACATCCATTTCCATCTTACTGGCTTGAAATTAGTTATATGGCCACACCCACCTACAAGAGAGATGGGGATATAGGATTTTTAAGCAGAATACATTGTTACTTTGAATGAGATTTTCCTTCTCAAAAAGAAAGGGAGGATAGATATTGGTGGGGAGCCTGCAGGATATGCCATGGGTCCCAGATGGCTTCACTGGAGATTTGGGTACACCAACCACAGGGTAAGACAAATGGGCCCTCATCCCTACTGCCCACTTGTCTACTTGATCCTTTGATTATCATGGGAGCCAAGGAGCCTCCTGGGGATACTTCATACTAGTTTAAACTGAACTTCAGACTTTTAGCTCCTGACATGTCTGATGGTCCTGGCTGGGTTAGGTGAGGAAGACCCCAGAGACCTGTCAGGACATGGCAGGACCTTGAGAGAGAATTCACCAGGAGGAGGAAGGAATCTGCAAGCCTGAGTGTGAGGTGAGCTGGACTCTGAGCAAAGCTTGGTGGCTGATGTTAAGACCCCACCCCCGAACCCCCCCACTCTGTGTGCTCGTCACTGTGGGGACAAGCATGCTTTGCACGTCAGCTCACATGACTCTATCTTTAAGCTCAATAGCATGTCTGGCACAGCCCACTGTGGAGCTCCTATAACTCAGTATAACACAGAAGGAAGGAAATAATTTTTTACTGTTATTTCATGAGTCATTGTTGAATCACTCAGGTGACATGATGACTAAGTTTGTGACACCAGGGAGATCTATAGGGATGTGTGCCTCACGGAGGCAGACAGGGAAGTCAGCATTGTAGGAGCAGAGGGACAGAGAGCAACACCAAGCGATGTATATAGGATACTCCCGGATAAGCTTTTTCATATTATTGACAGGCTGTTTTCATGGGACTGGAAATTCTGTATACAGCGGTCTGGATATCAAAGTAACTTTCAGATTTGACTGTTAGTAAGTTGTCATTTATTCACAAACATATGGATGCCTGGGGATATTTGGGTTATACTAGGGTTTACACAGGTTTCAGCTGAATTCTATTATTTGCTCAAATACTGAAGACTTGAAAACACAACTCAAGTCAAATGAATTTCACTTTGCCATTTTCCTTATCCTAAACTTCCCTGCTCAGTTTCATCCAATCAAATAGAAAGTTTTTCATAGAAAAGAAAGAAGATAAGCAAGACCGTGAGATAAATGGAGGCGTACAGAAGAGGCAGATAGGAAGGTATAAGGACGAGGGAAACAAAGTCATAATTCTTAAAATCATCATCATCATCAGAACTAACAATGGTAATGTGGTAAGAGTAATGACTATTTTTATTTTCAGGATGGGCATTATATAACTTGTGAGATGATAGGCTGTTGACAGTTGTTAAAAAGCATCATCCTCATAGTCCATTTAAAAGTGTTGGAATATTTCAGCACACCTGTCAAAATTTTAATTTTGAGACTATTTTACATTAGAGTTACTTACTGGCCATTGTGTTTGAAGACCAGTACATGAAAGCAAAGTCCTGGCTCATAGGTCTCAGTTGCTTCCTCTGAAAAAGAGCCCTAACTGTCCCTGCTTTGCTTAGCTGACAAAGATGATGAATCAAATTAGAAGATGATGATTAAAAAGTGTGTTATGATTTAATGTGATGTCACCCAAAAGCTCATGTGTAAGACAATGCAAGAAGGTTCAGAGGAGAAGTGTTGGGTTGTGAGAGTCTTAACCTAAGCAGTGAATTAATCCCCTGACAGGGATTAACTGAGTGGTAACTGAAGTGGTAGGTGTGGCGAGAGGAGGTGGGAATTGGGGAATGGTTTAGGGATATATATTTGCATCTAGCCAGTGGAGTCTCTTTCTCTCTCTGCTTTCTGATCACCATGTGAGCTGCTTCTCTCTGTCACACTCCTCTGCTTTACCCCAAGGCCCGAGGAGTGGAGCCTGCCTTCTATGGACTAAGACTTCTGAAACCATGAGCCTCTCAAATATTAACTTTTCCTCCTTTAAAATTGTTCTGGTCAGATCTTTATAGCCACAGCAGTAAAAAAGTGAACTAAAATGAAGTGTTTTATAATGTTAATTCATCTGAGATTTTAAGACCCAGGCTTCATATAATCAAGCCAAATTCCTTTGAGAGAGGTAAAAACCTACCTGATAATTATTTTCACTTAAAGATTTTGTAGATGTTGCTGAGCTCTACCAAAACAAAAGGACAAACCATGAGATATACACACAGCATTTGGAGATGCAGAATGTGTCCTTTTGGATTTCAAGCCTGACAAGCAAGTACCAACATAATATCCTCTGGACATTTTAGAATCTGTCATTTCAAAGACTCAACAGTGTTGTATGAAACATTCCTAAAACAAACATGCACACACACATTTGGTTCTGAGAATAGGAAATTAAGTTATTTGAACCAGAACATTAGATAAATACTTAAAATTTTAAAAATTCTTTATAATATTAAACAACTCACATAATAAAAGGAACTTGAATCTAAGTAAAAGTGAAATTTGGGAAAAAAAATAGCCTGAACATTAAAGCCACTTTTATCTTTCAGGCATTGAGAATTCAGGCAATTAAAACAAAAATCCCCCTCAAATCAAGGAGGATAGAAGTTAAGGTGACCACATCTCTTTTGGATCTCAGAGGGAAACTCAAGGTAGACCTGAACCTGAAGCAAACTCTTATGGATACCACCACCACCACCCTTTACCAAATGATTGCAGAGCAGAATGCCTTGGTGCTAGACAGAGCAGGTGCAAAATGGAAAGTGTATCCTTAAGAAGTTGTGGACCATACCCAAATGAATGACCAGATCTGTTACTTGGGTTTACATAGCCAGTTTGACCCATGGAACTTCAAGTTGTGAACTCATTTTTATCTTTCTCGGGTGTGTGTGTGTGCTGGGGATAGAACCCATGGCCTTGTGCATGCCAAGCATGCATTCCTACCACTGACCTACATCCTCAGCCCACAGACTTGTTATAATGTGACTGATGACTGATATTGCTTTCAAACAGGATCAAGTACAACTCTTCTGTGAACAAAGGCACTTTTACTCTAAGCCTTAAAAAATCCCCACAAGAAAATAATTTAAGAGAAATGAGCGTTACACGGAAAAAAAAAATCCAAACACAAAGGCAAGAAAGTGCTGTGAATGAGGAGAGGCAGCAAAGGAAGGAAATGGCCCCACAAAGATTTCTAACTAAAGTATAATTGGGTTAGCTGGTTCAATATTCAACAAATTTTATGACAAATTATATTGTTATGGATGCGCAGAGTCCTTCATACACATACATGTTTCAAATAACCAGAAAGTTACTTTACACTTTCATTTCCTATTTTATATTTAATTGACACATAATAATTTCACTTATTTACGTGGTACAGTGGGATGTTCTGATATGTGGATAGGATGTCTAATGGTTAAATAAGAGTAATTAGCATATCTATCACCACAAACATTTGTCATTTCCTGTATTTTACACTGAAATAAACATGTGTTTATATAATTTATATTCAAGCTATATAGAAAATATTGACAAATCACATGATGAATTATCAAATTAATTATCTGTAGGAAACTTTTAATACATTGCTCTTGAAAATTGATAGAATAGGCAGACCAAAAAATGTTACTGATATTACAGAATATTTAAAAAAATGATTAGCCAATTTGACTTACTGAATTTATATGGAATAGTATAATCAATAAATAGAAAATATATATTCTTTTGGAGTACACAGGGACATTTTTCAAAAATTGACCATATCCCAGACAACAAAGACTCAACAAGTTTTAGTAAGACAGAAATTATATATAACATGTTCTTTGGCATATTACAATTAATCTAGAAATCATTAGCAAAAAGATAATTAGAAAATCCTTATTAATTCAGAAATTAAAAAGCTACTTTTGAGTAATCTATAGGTCAGAGAACAAATTATAAACAAAAATTTAGAAAACATTTTGAACAAAGAAAATGACTATTTTCTGTTAATGGACAGACATAACAGTATTTGGGAATTTATATCTGTAAATAGTTATATTAGAAAGAAAGAAATAAAAGCTGAAAATTAATGAGGTAAGCATTTATCAATGGCAATCATAATAGAAACCAAATAAACTCAAAGAAAGTCAAAGGAAAAAAAGATAAAAGATAAGAACAGAAATCAATTTAACAGAAGACATACACAAAATAAATTGAGGCCACAAAGGCAAAAGTTGATTTGCTAAAAAGATAATTTAAAACTGAGAAATTTCAGGCAAGACTGAGTAAAAACACTGGGCACACACACACAAAAAATGAATGTCAGAAATGAAAAGATGGATATTCCAGAAATCTTACAAACATTTAAAAATGAACTAATTGGATACTTTAAATACTATATGTGAATTAAAAAATTGATACCATAATTAAATTATTTAAAAACACTGTTCTAATTTAAGGAGAAATAGAAAACCTGAACAGTTTTTATAACCATTAATGAAATGGAATCAGAGTTCCTGAATCTTCTAAAGAAAACCACTGGTAGTTTCTATCACTAGTTTAAGGGAAAACAAAATTTAATTTTATAAGTTCTTTTGTAAAAAAGCAGATTTAAAAAAGATTCTAGTAAGGGTAATTTTTGCCATGCTTTAGCCGTCCTCCATCATATAATTATTCCATCTGCAATGCAAGTTGTCTATATGAGAAAATATGGAGAAGGTACCACCAGTCTTAAATGACAGGTGGTGAGCATTCTTTGTACTAATGGTTCCATTGGCCAGCATAACTGTAAGGGAGACTGGGAAGCATAATCTTAGGAATGTAGAGGATGTAGAAAGGGTGTAGCACACACATAGTGTCTATGCCACATAGTCACATTTTATGAGCCAACACAACTCTTTAACTAAAACTTCACAAGGTCAGTAATATGAAGAGTAAACAATAAACCAATCTCTCATATTAATGAAGGTAAAAAAATACTAAAAAAATGTTAGCAAATGTAGTGATATATACAAAGAGAAACACATTGGGACCAAACTGGTTTTATTCCAAGAATACAAGGTTAGTTCAAAGATTAATTTGGAATACCAATTAATGTAATTAGCCACATTAATATGTTAATGAAAAATTAAATAATGATGTCAAAGGATAAAAAAAGCTAATGATAAAATGCAGTATTATTTATGTTAAAAAATCCCTTAGTGAACCATTAGTAAAGAGGGAAATAACTAATTCAGAAAAATAGTATGTACAAAAACACCACTCAGCAGATATCATGCTTAATGATGAAATGTTTTATGTTTTCCCTTTGAAATCAGAAGCAAGAAAATAACTATTATTACAATATCTGTTATTTCACCGTGTACTAGAGGCTTTAGTCAGTGAAATATGCCAGGAAATTTTTTTAAAAAATTAACAATTGACAATAAAACTTCCACTATTTATAGACGATATTTTATTTTATTTTTTTTATTAGTTACACATGACAATACAATGATCTTGACAATCCATACATTTGAATGAAATGGGGTATAATTTCTCATTTTTCTGATTGTACAGGTTGCAAAATTACATTGGTCATACAGTCACCTATATACATTTAGCAATAATAATGTCTAGATGATATTTTTTTAAAAAATATGAAACTCGTAGGAATAAATCTAACAAAATACATGTAAGACCTATAGAGACAAAAAAATTAATCTTTACTAAGAAAACTTAAAGACTTAATAAATATACAGATGCTGTGATTGTGGAATGAGAGTTTCAATATTGTGAAAATTGTCAAATTTTCCCCAGCTAATTTATTAATTCAATAGAAATAATGGAATTTAACAGGTTAATTCCAAAAATTTTATACAGATGGACCAAAATAGCTATATACACCCTCGAAGAAAACCAAAGTAGGAAATACTATTCTACTGGTTTTTGCCACATATTTTATAAGAATTTAGACAGTATATGTGTAAGAAAATATACAAACATGCTGAGACAGAGCAGATAACCTAGAAAACACATCCATGCATAATGGTGTCTACGTACATGACAGAGAAGCCCCGAGGAAAAGTAAGATGGAAATTATCTTCAATAAGTGGTGTTAGGATAAATGGGTGACAAACTAGAAAAAATATTATTGGATTTCTATGTTATATCATGCAAAACATGAATCCTAGTTCCATTAAAAATCTGTGAAAAGAAAGTCTACAAAGCTTTAAGAAGTTAACACAGGAGAGTATGTTCAGGCTGAGGCAGAATGGAAGATACTAGAAAGCACCAAACATAAAAGAACAGTGTGACAAATTTAAATTAAAAAAAAAAAAAACACAAGGGCCAAGGTTGTGGCTCAGTGGTAGAGCACTTACCTAGCATGAGTGAGGCACTGGGTTCGATCCCTGGCACCATAAAAAATAAATAAATAAAAAATAAAGGTATTGTGATCTATAACTAAAAAAAAATATTAAAAAAAAAATAAGAATCAAGTTGGGCACGGTGATGCATGCCTGTAATTCCAGCATCTCAGGAGGCTGAGGCAGGAGGATCAGGAGTTCAAAGCCAGCCTCAACAAAAGCAAGGCACTAAGCTACTCAGTGAAACTCGTGTCTCTAAATAAAATACAAAATAAGACTGGGCATATGGCTCAGTGGTCGAGTGCATCTGGGTTCCATCCCCAATACCACCCCCCCGCCCCACCCCCCCAGCCTAAAATCAAGAAGTTCTTTTCATTAGAAGACAATGACAAGGAAAGCCACAGCGTGGCTGTTTGTGTATCACATATAACTTAAGAAGGACTAGTGTACAGAACATAAAAAAAACTAGAAATCGATAAGAAAAACAAAGAACCTGAAAGGAAAAAAGGCAGAAAACTTGAACAGGCATTTCAGAAAATAAGGAAATTCTAGTGGGCAATAAACATGAAAAGATCTCAAGGTCTACAGTTATTGTAAAAATGCAAATTAAACTGTATTGTGATAACTATACCTACAGATATGCTTAATAAACAGGCAAATAAAACCTTAGATATTTGATAGTGTCAGTGTTGGTAAGAATGTGGACCAACAAGTTGGAGTGTAAATTTATGAAAACCCTTGGAAAAATCACTCTAAGTATCTACAAAAGTAACACCTGTATCCTATGATCTAGCAAGTCCATTCCTACATATGTACCCAACAAAAATGGGTTTGTGCAACAGGGCATATGGACAGGACATCTGATATGAGACTTTTTTGGATAGAGTTCCAAAATAGACAACTCTACCCTTTAACAATATTTAGGTTTTATAGCAATTTTTAAGAAATTCTGATACCATAGGCAGTGGGGGATAGCAGTAACTGATGGGGGAAGAGGGATGGTTATGGACAGGAAAGGCATATAGGAGTCTTCCTTGGGGGCTGGAAAAGTTCTTTTTCCTGATGTAAGTCAGAGAGAGAGAGAGAGAGACAGACAGAATGACTGGGTATGAGGAACTGGTACATGCAGGTGGCTGTTAAATCATACCATTTACGTTGCACAAACTGGAGCTCCAGGAAAGCTGATGAGTGTAATCCAATTCCTAGTGAGAAGGCCTGAGAACTAAGGAAGCCAATGATGTAAATCCTTGTCCAAAGGCATGAGAAGACTGGTTTACCATCTCAGGCAGGCAAGCAGGCAAGCTGGAAGAATAAAAGGGAAAATTCACTTTTCCTCTACCTTTCTACTCAGGCCTTCAATGGATTTGATTATGCCCATCTACATTTGGAAGGGCAATCTACTGAGTCAAACTGATTCAAATGCTAATCTCATGTGGAAATACACCAACAGACACACCTAGAAATAATATTTAATCTAAGTACCATGTGGCACAGCCAAGCTGACAGAGATTAACAATCTCAACCAATAAACTTTCTGCAAAGGGTCAGATGTAATTATTTTAGGCTTTATGGGCCATACAGTTTCTGTCACAACTATGCAACTATGCCATTATAGCCTGAAAGTAGGCATAGACAATACATGAAGGAATTGGCATAGGTATGTTCCAATAAAACTTTATTTACAAAAAATGATGTCAGGCTGCATTCAGTCCATGGACCATATTTGCCAACCATTGTTCTAGGTGATGGTTACCATGGGTGCTTGCTTTATAATCATCTGTTTCATGCATTTTTTGTAAGTATGTCATATCTCACGAACACAAAAGAAGAGCTCAGACTAAAGAAAGAAATTTAGCTCAACTGTTAAGTTTTAGGGTTGCAGAGTCAGAAAGTCTGCATGTGATATGTACATTAAGTTGCTCAAGGTCCAGGACCTTTAGCAACATCAGGCATACTTATACACTGGGGTCATGCTAGTATCCATCTTATTTGCTTTGAGACATAATTGAGGTGTCAGGTTAGGTGCTTAGTAGAGATCCTAGCACATATTAGCTCAGGGATTTTTATTTTCCTGTCAGATAAAGGATAGTCATTAAAGTATGTTCAACTACTCTTACCAAGACTTGAAAGAAGCTAAATGGTGTTGGCAAAAATTATCTCCTTGGAAAGAAATTTATAGAAGAATAGAAAATATACATTATGTTCTCTGTATGTAATGTTGAAATATCATATGTAGACGTTGTATGCTATCTACTTTTTTTGGAAAGTGCTTTTTTTGTAGCATACTTTGGGCATTAAACAGAGGATTTATGAAAATATTTTTGCATGCATTCCAAACATAAATTATAAGAGAAAAAATAGTGTAAAGGAAAACATTCATTACTCATTCCCTAACCAGAATGACTATGTTTTATACTTTAGGGAGGTCTCATTGAAGGAATAAAATCTGACTGTCTACAAGAGGATAGAACATTGTGGCAGGCAAAGCAGTGGTCCCTCAAAGATTTCCATATATGAGTGTCCTGAAACTATGAATATGTTCCCTTATGTGGTAAAATGAACTTTGCAGCTCTAATGAAGAATCTTGAAATGGGAAGAATATTTTAGATTACTTGGGTGTCCTCAATGTAGTTATAAGGGTCCTTATAAGAGAAAATGGAAGGCAGGAAGATCAGAGTTTGAAGATGCTATGCTACTGGCTTTAGAGATGAACAAAGGGATCATAAGCCAAGGAACATAAGGTCTATAGAACCTGGAAAAGTCAAGAAATTATTTTCTCCTGGTACAAAAGAAATGCAACCCAGCTATAACCTTAAATTTAACCCAGTTATGCCCATATTAGACTTCTGGTCTCCAGAAATCTAAAACAAATTGGTGTAGTTTTAATCCACTATATTTGTGGCAATTTATAACAGCAGCAATCAGAAACTAATAGCACTGTACATTCAATGGATAGAGAGTATCCAATTGGGCTAAGCATAACTCAAAATGTCCCCCCCCCATACTTCATATTATATATTTTTATAATTTACACAAAAGGTGCTTATTAATGACCTGCTAGATACCAGACATTAGGGTTACAAAGATGAATAAACATGGCTCTAGTTCCTAAGCTTACAATATAGTACTGTGGGAAACTGTCTTCTGTTTCTACACATCTTGCGAGTAGCTGTTTTTCAAGCCTATCTTTTAAAGGACGTCTGTTTGTGAAATAAACATCCTTGGGATGGTAGAGATACTGTCTTCCTTCAAGGGCAGACATGCTTACAGTTTAGATTCAGTTTCCTTAAGCTTACATGTCCTCTCTTGTCAGGTAGTCCATTTCATGTTAATGTATCATCTTGCCATCTTTGTGTCATCCTGTGGGAAATGGGATTGGAAAAATCAGCTCAAGAAAATGCTGCTTTTCTGTTTACTGCTCTCATTATAAGTAGTTCTTTGAATCTAATCCAGATGTTTCATTCATTCTTTTAGCATCCAATAAATTGAAGTAGGTTAACTTGCTAGCTTACAGATATCAGGGTAAAATCAAATGCTTTGCTGTTTTCTAACAGTGTACACAAAATACATTTCTATGAATACCCTGGGTCAGGATTTACTAAAAATATTTATAACAGAAATGGAAAAGAAAGTGATACTGCATTATATCAGACCCTTTATACATGTCTCATTAAGTCTTACATTATTCTGTAAGAGAGCTGTTGCCTGATATTTTAATGTCCACCCAGATGTTAGCTAAGATAACTAACCACTTATGATTCAGATAAGAATGGTTCATCACATCCCAATGACTTCACTCTTACATGTCTGTAAGAAAATTCAATGCCCCCAGAAGACTCCAGATGAATGGTTTTCAAATGGGGTGATATTCCCCACCACACCCATTTGGCAATGGCTGAAGATATTTTGGTGGACACAACTCAGGATAGGGCCATTACTGGCATTTAGTGGTTAAAGTTCAGAATATTGCTGAACATTGTATAATTAATATGACAGCCACACAAAAAACTAGCCAACTCAAACTGCCAGTATTGCTGAGGTTGAGAAACCCTGCCCTAGTATATAATAATCTGACTCTGATTTCCTGCTGACATTAATACATTTTGCCCTATTCTTTATCCACTAAGTTCTTATCTCACCTTGGTATATATCCAAACTCCCATTCCTCTCTTCCCAAAAGAGGGCACCCCCAATGTAAGCCTACTGCATGCAGAAGAAATTTTGCTGAAATTTTTTTTATGTATGAGGTAGAAGAGTAAAAACATCACATTATACAGCAAATGAATCAAATAGCATAATTAGTAACAGCCCTGCTCTTAAAGTCCTTTTAGCCACACAGGGCTGGACTCTTTCATTGTCTTTCACCAATCTGCTGGCTCCAGTCTTCATGTAACCCCTTCCCAGACTGTACAAGAATTTCAGATTCCTCTCAGTCTATTCAGAAGCCATTCAGTTCCCTCAAGACTCTACATGTGAATTCAATTCTAGGCCTTCCTTTAGCTAGAGTGGAGGGCCCTCAAACTTGAGTATGCATCTTTCGCCTGGGGGCCTTGTTATGACCGTTTCCTAGTTTTGATTCTGCAGTTGTGGTTGTCAATCTGCTACTCTTACAAGTTCCCAAGTGATCGATGCCAATGGTCTGGGATAACACTTTTAGGGCCATTATAAAAAAAAACACAACAAAAAGTCCCACGTAAACTTATCTAAACAAAACAGCCATTATGTCTATAGCAGGACAAAGGACCCATGGGTGCCTTGAAATAAAGGTCTTTCTATTACCTTGATAAACCCACTCCAAAAGGAAGTGGAGATTCTGTATAGCATTCCCTGAGAGAGGAATTGGGGCTCAGAGAGCCTAAGTAATGAGTGAGGGCTATGGCCCAGAACCTAGGTCTGTCAGTTTCTTGTGCCCTTTTTATATAAGAGGTATTAAATGGGAAATTAGTAACAAATCCCCCACTCACAACCAAGTACCACGAAGCACACTTGGTGTGTAAAATTCTCAAACATAACTCAAGATGCATTTTAAAATAGCGTATATACCAGCAGTAAGGATATGAACCTTTAACTGCCAGGTTTCATTATCAATAGTTCCCTAAAAATAAGTACAATAATGACATCATCAAATGCATAGCAGTTGATGAGGCCTGGGTGGTCCTTGATGGCAATTAGGAGGTTTCTGCATGCTACTACTGTTGGTGTGCAGGAGGAACCTGACCTGAAACGGTTGATGTCCCTATAAAACCTTTGGGAATTGAGGCATAAATGACCTTCACAATGAAGAATGAACAAGTTGCAAAATGTCAAGATACTACACATAATTTTCAGAGAAAATAGCTTACTGATGCCTCTTTTTCTTATTCCCCAAAGAAAAAAAAGCCTAAGCTAATCATCTGGAGTAAACTGGGTCACTGAAGCAGTGCAGGCTAATCCTGGCTGGAAACTCAGCTTTCTGGGATTTCATATTGATAAGAAAGGACACAGCACTTCTTGGAAAATACTGGTTTCTGGACTGCTTGGTAGTTGCTGTGAGTTTGTTTCATCTATCTTATTGACAGGTTGCCACATCAAATTAATCTTACATCCAGTTATGGCTGCTAAGATAAAAATCAATTCCCATGATCACAAAAAATGCCTATTTTCTGGACAGATGGTAAAACAAACACAGAGGATGTTCTTGATTATCACAAACAATGGCCAACAAGTGACCATATGTAAGGCACACAGAATTCAGTTTGATTTGATGCAAACAATGTTCGAATGCACAGAAACTTCTCTTTAGAAGGTACTTGTTCAGGTATGATTTTGGATATACACTCCTCTCTACCTGGAATTAAAATTTTACAGATAGAATGGACACACTAGCTTTGGTAGTGTTTGAAGTTCAAGTGATCCAAAAACAAACACTATGACAGAGACAATGATTGTCCAAACAGGCAATTCCTCTTCCTTGGACATTCCCTGGGTCTGGTTCATTTCAATGAGCCCACACACCACATGATTGACCAGCCAATGAAATCCAGAACAGAGGACAGAAGACAAGTATCCAAGGAGCAGGACAGTTCAGAGACAAGAAGTAGAGAAGAAAGGCATGGAAAGAGAAATTGGAAAAAGCTGGAGGAAGGGGTAGGCATTTATCAGTTTCCCTGTCCTGATATAAGAAAGTACCATAAACTGGGGGCTTTAGCAATAGAAATTTATTGTCTCATAGTCTAGGGGCTAAAGGCCCCAAATTAAGGGGGTGTCAGCAAGCCTATGCTCCCTCTGAAACTTGCAGAGAATCCTCTTTGCCTCTTCCTGGCTTCTGGTAGCCTCTGGTATCCCTTGGCCTATAGATGGTTTCTCCCTGTGGGTTCATGTTGTGTTTCCTGTGTCCAACTTTTCTCTTTTCATAAGGACATCAGCCACTTCAGATAAAAGCACCCCACAGAGACCTGATTTTAACTTGATTCGCTTTGCAAAAACCTTATCTCCAAAGAAGGTTTCATTTTGGGGTTCTGAGAGTTAGGACTCCAAGCTTATCTTCATTCCTGGAAGAGGGGGGAGCAGAATTCAACCTAGAACAGGAAAAAAAGAGAGAGAAAGGAAGCAAGATGAAATAGTCTGAAAAATTAGCATATAATAAAGAGGAGAGAGAATGAGAAGAGAATGACTTCTCAATTATAAGAATTCAGGTGGTTCCCAATCTCTGACCAGCTGCTGGCATTCATTACTCCTGGTAACCTAAGTCCAGCTGTTGTGTAAATACAGACAGCAGACACAACAGCACAGGTATTGAAACTGTTCAGTGCCCAAACTACATGATTGAATATTATATTCCTATCGAAAACAGTTCTATAAGGGACACTTCTCCAGTTGTTAAAAAGCAATTCTTAGTCAGGTCTGATGGTACATCCAATGACACAGGAAGCTGAGGCAGGAGGATCACAAATTTGAGGCCAACCTCAGCAATTTAGCAAGAACCTGCCTTGAAATAAAAAATAAAAAGGTATAGGGATGTAGCTCAGTGAGAAAGCACCCCTGGGTTCAACCTTCAGTACAATAAAATAAATAAATAAATAAACAATAACAACAACAAAATTCTTTTTAAAAGTCAATACATGTAAGGTGCAATGGTGGACACCTGTAATCCAGAGACTTGGGAGGTTAAAGCAGGAGGATCACAAGTTCAAGACCATGCTCAGAAATTTAGCAAAGCCCTAAGTAACTTAGTAATATGACCCTTTCTTAAAATAAAAAATAAAAAGGGCTGGGGATATGGCTCAGTGGTAGAGCACCTCTGGGTTCAATTCCTGGCACCAACCAACAAAGCCAAACAAACAACAACAAAAAAAAAAACTCGGAGGGAAGGAAGATGGCGGCGAGGGGAGTGCATTGCCCCCATGTGCTGCTTCACTGTGTGGGAGTATGACAAGTCAGGATATCTTGTTAGGAATTTCCAGCAATAGTGGGGTGCTCCGGAACCTGGACGAAGGATTTCCATCACACGAGGATCGGCTACGGGGACTCAAACACGAGAGGTTTGTCGCACGGAGGGTAACACTGCTTATTCAGCAAATCGCCCTGCGGCTAGAGTCTGCAGCGCGCGCTGGGAAACGAGGAGATAGCGACGCAGGGATACAGCGCTGCAGTTTCTGCCAGCCGTGCAAGCACCATACTCAGGGCTGAATTCTGGGTTCGAGATGGGGGAAGGAAGCGGTCCATCTCGGTTCTCCACACCGGTCAGACCACAGAGGAGGCCAGCAGCCACCATGTTGGAAAGCTGACGTCACTATCCCTGTTTGCGACTGACCGCAGCTCATTCAGCCATAGAACAGGTAATTTCAGGCTGCCATTCGCCTGCGGCTTGCAGACAGATTGCTAGGGTTCAGTGCCTGGGTGCTTCTTAGAACCTGATCTTATCGGAGTGAATACCGAGCGCGGGGCGGCCGAGTTCCAGCTCCCGGAATCGTCCCGGAACCGCCCTGGCCCAGGGCTGCGGAGCCTGCGGAGGCTGCTTCTTGGACCCTGCTCCTATCAGAGCATACACCAAGCACTAAGCGGCCGAATTCTGGCTCCCGGAACTGAGCCTGCGGGGACTGCTTCTTGGAGCCTACTCTTATAGGAGCTTACACCGAGCACTGAGCGGCCGAGTTCCGGCTTCCGGAACTTCCCTGGCCCGGGGCTAGGAGCCCGCAGAAACTGCTTCTCGGTCCGGGTCCTGCTGAGGGCCGGTCAGGACTCACCCGTTGCTTTGGTTGCCCGGCAAGGGGAACGAAATGCTGCCATTCGCATAGGATACCAACATGGCAGAGATCTGATGTCATCAGAAAGCGGCGGAGGAGAGAACTTCATCAATACCAGTGGCGACATAAACAGTTGGTCTCCTGGTAGGGGGGGTGAGGCACAGACACCCAAGTCTCCTCAATTTGTCGTCGAGCCAGAAGGGAGGAGCCGGGCCACCGCCAGCGCCCGGAGCAGGCCCAGTGGCTCGCCAGCGTGGTGACCGCGTGACCCCAATTGGAGAGGGGGCGGAGTGGAGCCCCCACCCGCACCCGCAAGGTGGGCAGACCCGCGACCCAGTGGTACATGGGCGTGGTAGGAGGGGCAGGGCAGAGCCGCCCTTTGCACTTGCAAGGTAAACAGACCTGTGACAGCCTGGCGGGTCAGGCCCAGTGGCCTGCCAGTGGTACACACGTCACCCCAACTGGAGTAGGGGCAGAGCAGATCCTTCTCCCATGCCCGGATCAGGCCCTGCCGGTGTGGTGGTCACGTGACCCCAATTGGAGTGGGGGCGGAGCGGAACCGCCACCCGTGCCCGCAGGGTGAGCAGACCTGTGAGCAACCTGCAGATCAGGCCCAGGGGTCCGCAGGCGTGGTAGGAGGAGCAGGGCAGATCCGCCGCCGGCACCTCCAAGGTAGGCAGACCTGCAACAGACCAGCGGATCAGGCCCAGGAGCCTGCCGGCGTGGTACACACACCACCCTAATTGGAGTAGGGGCAGAGCAGAGTCGCCGCCCGTGCCAGGAACAGGCCCAGCGTCCTGCAGGCGGGGTAGTCACGACACCCCAATTGGAGTAGGGGCAGAGCAGAGCCTCCACCCGTGCCCGAAAGGTGGGCAGATCTGCGACCGACCAGCGGGACAGGCCCAGTGGCCTGCCAGTACGACAGACACGTCACCCCATTTGGAGTAGGGGCAGAGTAGAGCTGCCGCCCGCGCCTGCAGAGTAGGCAAACCTGCAACCGACCGGCGGATCAGGCCCGGTGGCCTGCCGGCGTGGTACACTCGTCACCCCAGTTGGAGTAGGGGCAGAACAGAGCCGCCGCCAGCACCCAGAACAGGCCCAGTGACCTGCCGGCGTGGTAGCCACGACACCCCAATTGGAATAAGGAGAGAGCAGAGCCGCCGCCCACGCCTGCAGGAAAGATACGCAAGCAGTATGAAAAGACAAGGAAAGAAAGGACCACAAGCAATGCAGGTCAACGCAACTTTAGAAGAGGTAACAGCTGCAGCAGATGGAATGTCAGATAAAGAATTCAGGATATACATGCTTCAGATGATCTGGAGTATCAAGGAAGACATTAAACAGCAAAATCAGACAATGAAAGATCACTTCGACAATGAATTACGCAAACAAATCCAGGAAGCAAAGGATCAACTATACAGGGAGATAGAGGTTATAAAAAACAAACAAACAGAAATCCTAGAAATGCAGGAAGCAATAAACCAACTTAAAAACTCAATGGAGAATACTACCAGCAGAGTAGAACACTTAGAAGATAGAACATCAGACAATGAAGACAAAGTATTTCAACTGGAAAAGAACATAGACAGCTCAGCAAGACTGTTAAGAAACCATGAGCAGAACATCCAAGAAATATGGGATAACATTAAGAGACCAAACTTAAGAGTCATTGGGATACAGGAAGGTACAGAGCTCCAAACCAAAGGAATGAGCAGTCTATTCTATGAAATAATACCAGAAAACTTCCCAGACTTGAAGAATGAGACAGAATCCCAAATCCTAGAAGCCTACAGGACGCCGAATGTGCAAAATCCTAAGAGATCCACACCTAGACACATTATAATGAAGATGCCCAACATACAGAATAAGGAGAGAATTTTAAAAGCTACAAGAGAAAGGAAGCAGATTACATTTAGGGGTAAGCCAATCAGGATAACAGCTGATCTTTCAACACAGACTCTGAAAGCTAGAAGATCCTGGAATAACATATTTCAAACACTGAAAGAAAATGGGTTCCAACCAAGAATTGTGTATCCAGCGAAATTAAGCTTCAGGATGGAAGATGAAATTAAAACCTTCCACGATAAACAAAAGTTTAAAGAATTCGCAGCTAGAAAACCATCTCTTCAAAACATCCTCGCCAAAGCATTACAGGAAGAGGAAATGGAAAATAACAATGAAAACCAACAGTGGGAGGTAGGACAGTAAAGGGGGGGAAAATAATCAAAGAGGAAAACAAACCATGTTTAGTAACAGAAATCAACAAATATGGCTGGAAGAACAACCCATATCTCAATAATAACCCTAAATGTTAATGGCTTAAACTCACCAATTAAGAGACACAGGCTAGTAGAATGGATCACAAAACAAGACCCAACAATATGCTGCCTACAGGAGACGCATTTGATAGCAAAAGACATACATAGGCTGAAGGTGAAAGGTTGGGAAAAATCATATCACTCATATGGACTTCGGAAACAAGCAGGAGTGTACATACTCATATCAAATAAAATAGATTTCAAGCCAAAGTTAATCAAAAGGGATAAAGAGGGACACTACATACTGCTTAAGGGAACCATACACCAACAAGACATAACAATCATAAATATTTATGCCCCAAACAATGGTGCAGCTATGTTCGTCAAACAAACTCTTCTCAAGTTCAAGAGTCTAATAGACCACCATACCATAATCATGGGAGACTTCAACACACCTCTCTCGCCACTGGACAGATCTTCCAAACAAAAGCTGAATAGGAAACTATAGAACTCAATAACACAGTTAATAACCTAGACCTAATTGACATATATAGAGTATACCACCCAACATCAAGCAGTTACACTTTTTTCTCAGCAGCACATGGATCCTTCTCAAAAATAGATCATATATTATGTCACAGGGCAACTCTTAGACAATATAAAGGAGTAGAGATAATACCATGCATCTTATCTGATCATAATGGAATGAAACTGAAAATCAACGATAAAAGAAGGAAGGAAAAAGCATACATCACTTGGAGAATGAACAATAGGTTACTGAATGATCAATGGGTTATAGAAGACATCAAGGAGGAAATTAAAAAATTCTTAGAGATAAATGAAAACACAGACACAACATATCGGAATCTATGGGACACATTGAAAGCAGTTCTAAGAGGAAAATTCATTGCTTGGATTTCATTCCTTAAAAAAAAAAACCAACAAATAAATGATCTCATACTTCATCTCAAAATCCTTGAAAAAGAAGAGCAAAACAACAGCAAAAGAAGTAGAAGGCAAGAAATAATGAAAATCAGAGCTGAAATTAATGAAATCGAAACAAAAGAAACAATTGAAAAAATTGACAAAACTAAAAGTTGGTTCTTTGAAAAAATAAACAAAATCGACAGACCCTTAGCGATGCTAGCGAAGAGAAGAAGAGAGAGAACTCAAATTACTAGCATACGGGATGAAAAAGGCAATATCACAACAGACACTTCAGAAATACAGAAGATAATCAAAAACTATTTTGAATCCTTATACTCCAATAAATTAGAAGATAGTGAAGGCATAGATAAATTTCTTAAGTCATATGACCTGCACAGATTGAGTCAGGAGGATATAGAAAACCTAAACAGACCAATATCAATTGAGGAAATAGAAGAAACCATAAAAAGACTACCAACTAAGAAAAGCCCAGGACCAGGTGGGTATACAGCAGAATTTTACAAAACCTTTAAAGAAGAACTAATACCAATACTTTTCAAGCTACTTCAGGAAATAGAAAAGGAGGGAGAACTTCCAAATTCATTCTATGAGGCCAACATCACCCTGATACCTAAACTAGACAAAGACACTTCAAAGAAAGAAAACTACAGACCAATATCTCTAATGAACCTAGATGCAAAAATCCTCAATAAAATTCTGGCGAATCGGATACAAAAACAGATCAAAAAAATTGTACACCATGATCAAGTAGGATTCATCCCTGGGATGCAAGGCTGGTTCAATATACGGAAATCAATAAATGTTATTCACCACATCAATAGACTTAAAAATAAGAACCATATGATCATCTCAATAGATGCGGAAAAAGCATTTGACAAAGTACAGCATCCCTTTATGTTCAAAACTCTAGAAAAACTAGGGATAACAGGAACATACCTCAATATTGTAAAAGCAATCTATGCTAAGCCTCAGGCTAGCATCATTCTGAATGGAGAAAAACTGAAGGCATTCCCTCTAAAATCTGGAACAAGACAGGGATGCCCTCTCTCTCCACTTCTGTTCAACATAGTTCTCGAAACGCTGGCCAGAGCAATTAGAGAGACGAAAGAAATTAAAGGCATAAAAATAGGAAAAGAAGAACTTAAATTATCACTATTTGCAGATGATATGATTCTATACCTAGCAGACCCAAAAGGCTCTACAAAGAAACTATTAGAGCTAATAAACGAATTCAGCAAAGTGGCAGGATATAAAATCAACACGCATAAATCAAAGGCATTCCTGTATATCAGCGACAAATCCTCTGAAATGGAAATGAGGACAACCACTCCATTCAAAATATCTTCAAAAAAAATAAAATACTTGGGAATCAACCTAACCAAAGAGGTGAAAGACTTATACAATGAAAACTACAGAACCCTAAAGAGAGAAATAGAAGAAGATCTTAGAAGATGGAAAAATATACCCTGTTCATGGATAGGCAGAACTAACATCATCAAAATGGCGATATTACCAAAAGTTCTCTATAGGTTTAATGCAATGCCAATCAAAATCCCAACGGCATTTCTTGTAGAAATAGAGAAAGCAATCATGAAATTCATATGGAAAAATAAAAGACCCAGAATAGCAAAAACAATGCTAAGCAGGAAGTGTGAATCAGGCGGTATAGCGATACCAGACTTCAAACTATACTACAGAGCAATAGTAACAAAAACAGCATGGTACTGGTACCAAAACAGGCGGGTGGACCAATGGTACAGAATAGAGGACACAGAAACCAATCCACAAAACTACAACTATCTTATATTTGATAAGGGGGCTAAAAGCATGCAATGGAGGAAGGATAGCATCTTCAACAAATGGTGCTGGGAAAACTGGAAATCCATATGCAACAAAATGAAACTGAATCCCTTTCTCTCGCCATGCACAAAAGTGAATTCAAAATGGATCAAGGAGCTTGATATCAAATCAGAGACGCGCCGTCTGATAGAAGAAAAAGTTGGCTACGATCTACATTCGGTGGGGTTGGGCTCCAAATTCCTCAATAGGACACCCATAGCACAAAAGTTAATAACTAGAATCAACAAATGGGACTTACTCAAACTAAAAAGTTTTTTCTCAGCAAAAGAAACAATAAGAGAGGTAAATAGGGAGCCTACACCCTGGGAACAAATCTTTACTCCTCACACTTCAGATAGAGCCCTAATATCCAGAGTATACTGCTGGCAGCTGGAAGTTAAAACAGTTAAAAACAGATAATCCCCCTGGTTATACTTCTACCTCTTTTAAACAATTTTGCTCAACATTTGGCATTACTCATATAACAGGAATCCCATACAATCCACAGGGACAAGGCATAGTTGAAAGAGCTCATCAAACTATTAAAATGTACTTATTAAAGCAAAAAGAAGGAATTGGGAAGGGGTATATATTCCCCAAAGATAAACTTAAAATAACCCTTTTTACTCTAAACTTTTTAAATTTGGATTCATCAGGACTTAGTGCTGCGGAAAGGCATATGTGTCCAAAAAATGTACATAAGCCCAAGGTACTTTGGAAGGATATTCTAACAGGACAATGGAAAGGTCCTGACCCAGTAATTGTCTGGAGTCGGGGGTCTGTTTGTGTGTTTCCACAGGGAGAACAGCAGCCGGTTTGGATTCCAGAGAGATTAACCAAGGTCCTGACCCAGTGATTGTCTGGAGTCGGGGGTCTGTTTATGTGTTTCCACAGGGAGAACAGCAGCCGATTTGGATTCCAGAAAGATTAACTAAAGCGATTTCTACAGACCAAAAAGAAGATGATTTGGCTCAAATCCATAACAACTGATATCCAAAACTCCAGTTTGGCTATTCTTACATCTGCAACAGAACCAGGATGCTTTTTTCAATATCTATTTTATTATTGCCCTTTGCCATATCATGAAGTTCTATTTTGTTTTTTGAGCTCATACAGACCTAGGTTAATGTTTTGCTGATCAGTTCTATTTTTTGACTATAGAGTTTTTAAACATTGCAATGGAGATTTCACCTGTAAAAAGTTATAAGGCCTTTACTATAATGTTATGTGTTGTATGTATTATATTATGTGTGCACACTTGTGTTTTGTGTTATATGTTTGAATGTATGTATGTCCATATATCATATATGATGAGCGCTCATGATAAAATGGATCCAAATATTTTTTTTTCACGTGATTTATATGGTTTAATTTAAATTGGGTAAACAACTGTTGAGGATTGTTTTAATATGTAAACAAAAAAGAAGGTTAACAGATCTGTTTGTTTACTTTCACCTTTCCTTTTCATTATATTTAATAATTCTCTTAAAGATAATGTAAATTGTTAAGAAAATTGTTTTCTTTTAGTGCCTTCTGGAATGTTACATAATTTTTTCTTTAGCCATTATTGCCAGAATTCCTATCTTCATCCCAGTGCTGGTGAAGTCAAAGATAAAACCAATCTACAGCTTCTACAATAGCCATCACTGAACTGCTTGCAGAACTTGCCTGGACACATTGTGAGCTCACCTGTATGCATTGTGAACTATCTGTTGGTGCAGCGACTTGTGGTAGTGTTGGGGTATTTTTGCTGATGATGTCACCGGTGGTACAATTTTTCAAAGGAGCCCTCAATTGGCTTAATGTCATGGCATTTTGCATCCTCCTCTACTAGTGATGGTCTAAAATTTGGGGGCCAACAGAGGTGAGGCAAAGAACCTCACCCCCCCACAGGTGCAAAGGCCTATCCACAAGTATGGCTGTATGCTGGACCGGTAGTCAGTGACGGGTATGATCCAATTGCAGTGGTACCAACCTAAGACAGGAGGCTGACGCCTAGAGGTCAGTTCATCCGATGACGGGTAAGGACCATATGTTGAATTGGACTGCCTAACAGGCACGGTCCCTAAGCCACATGCTTGTTGTTTAAACAGAGAGGGGGAGATGTTGAGAGCCACAGCCAAAGGGGCCCCAGCAAACTTCCAGCTGCCAGCAAACTTCCAGCTGCTGGCTGATGATTGGCTCACAGCGGCCCCAGCAACATCTAGCTGATTGGCTCCTCGGCCCCAGCAACATCTAGCTGATTGGCTCCTCTGCGGTGATGCTCATTGGGCTGTTTCCCTGCCCTTTCAGACCACGGAGCTGCTCATTGGGGGACTTTTTTGGCTCTGCCCACGTGACCCAGCCAATCAGCCTCAAGAGCAGGAGGATTGTGGGAGGTGGAGAGAAGCTTGTGTGGGAGAGAGAGGCTTGTGGAAAGCCGGTGGTGGCAGTTGAGGCTCTGAGGGTTTTTCCTGAGAGGCTGTTTTGTTTGGCGTGTGTGGTTCTAAAAATAAAGTTAGTTTCTTTTGACAAGTGGCTCCTGATTGTGCCCAGCCAGACTGCGGCAGTATACAAAGAACTCAAAAAATTAGACAATAAGAGAACAAACAACCCAATCAACAAATGGGCCAAGGACCTGAACAGACACTTCTCAGAGGAGGACATACAGTCAATCAACAAGTACATGAAAAAATGCTCAACATCTCTAGCTGTCAGAGAAATGCAAATCAAAACCACCCTAAGATAACATCTCACTCCAGTAAGATTGGCAGCCATTATGAAGTCAAACAACAACAAGTGCTGGCGAGGATGTGGGGAAAAGGGTACACTTGTACATTGCTGGTGGGACTGCAGATTGGTGCAGCCAATTTGGAAAGCAGTATGGAGATTTCTTGGAAAGCTGGGAATGGAGACACCATTTGACCCAGCTATTCCCCTTCTCAGTCTATTCCCTAAAGACCTAAAAAGAGCATGCTACAGGGACACTGCTACATCGATGTTCATAGCAGCACAGTTCACAATAGCAAGACTGTGGAACCAACCTAGATGCCCTTCAATAGACGAATGGATAAAAAAATGTGGCATTTATACACAATGGAGTATTACTCTGCATTAAAAAATGACAAAATCATAGAATTTACAGGGAAATGGATGGCATTAGAGCAGATTATGCTAAGTGAAGCTAGCCAATCCCTAAAAAACAAATGCCAAATGTCTTCTTTGATATAAGGAGAGTAACTAAGATCAGAGTAGGGACGAAGAGCAGGAGAAGAAGATTAACATTTAACAGGGATGAGAGGTGGGAGGGAAAGGGAGAGAGAAGGGAAATTGCATGGTAATGGAAGGAGACCCTCAGGGTTATACAGTGGAGGGGGTAGAGAGAGAGGAGGGGAGGGGAGGGGAGAGGTGGGGAGGGGGGAGGGTGGAGGATGGGAAAGGCAGCGGAGCACAACAGACACTAGTATGGCAATATGTAAATCAATGGATGTGTAACTGATGTGATTCTGCAATCTGTGTATGGGGTGAAGGTGGGAGTTCATAACCCACTTGAATCAAAGTGTGGAATATGATATGTCAAGAAATTTGTAATGTTTTGAACAACCCACAATAAAAAATTAAAAAAAAAAACTCAACACAATAAATGGAAATGCCATGAAGAATTTGCTAGGGCTTAGGTTATTAAAATTATTGACCTCTGTAGATTTTAATTCTGTTCTGCATCTAGGCACAAGGGGACAAATATGAATGGTATAAATAGCACTATTCACCCAACAGTCTGGTTTTCAAAAGCAAAAATAAGCCAAAATGATAGCTTATAATAATAGATCTTATCACCTCTTATATAATAGATAAAAATCTGAGACTCCAAAATAAGTCTTTCTAGATATCTACTGTGCTGAAAAAAATGGGACTATTTCTATAGAAAAATATTTATTTTTAAATGTATTCAAAATTGTCTAAAGGGCTAAGATCCTGAGTGAGAGCCCCAGCGGAGACAGAAGAGCCACACAGCGTCAGACTTCCTCTCTAGGTCACATGCAAAGCACATTTGAAAGGGTGCACAGAAACCACCAAGGAATTTTTAAAATATTGTATTTCGGTTTCCACCATAACATATAAATACCACCAACAAAACCTGATTCGATTTGTCAAAACCTCAATACAGTTTTATCATGTAAGACATCTACAAATGGCTCTGGATTGTGTCTTGAAAGGGTAGTTTTCAATCCTTCTATCATCACTGGATCCGAATTGGGAGAAAGTACCTGTTTTTCTCCCATTTCCCCACTCCCCAGCTCCTTCTCTGAAAGCCTTCCTCCATCCAGGGGCCTCTCAGAGGATGTGACACGCACGGCTCTTTCATCTTTCATGTCGTTTATTTTGTTTTTTAATTATTTAAAAACAAAATGAACTTGATCACACTTTTAGGTCAGATGTGGAATTTCTTGCTTGATAGCAAGATGTTGGTTTTACTGACATTTAAGTAGATATCTTTGGGCCTTTTTAACACAGAGATTTTAATATTGAATTTTCCATGCCTTACACACACATTGCTACAATCCCCTAGGGGCTCATATATTGGAATCTTGACCCTCAGTGTGATGCTATCTGGAGGTGCTGAAGACATTAAGAGGCCGGGCTTAGTTGCAAGGCAGTTAGGTCACTGGGGACATTGACCTCAGAAGAAATTAGTAGAGCTCTCATGGGACTCCACTTAGTTCCTGCAAAAGAGGGTCATTATAAAAGAGCAAGACTGGCCCCTTCCCACTCTCTGGGTTTATGTCTTGCCATGTGATGACCATCACAAGTACTCTTGTCATCATGACACCATTTGCTATGACACCCTCCCCAGAGGCCAAACCAAGGGAGCTAGTTGATCTTAGAATTTTAGCCTCCAAAGCTGTGAGATAAACATTTTTTCTTTGCAAAATACTCAGCCTGTGGCATTTTGTTATAGCAGTAGAAAATAGACTAGTATACACATCTTGGCACTTAAAATACTTAAGCTACATTAAATGATTACCACTCTTAAAAAACATTTTATGACTTTACATTTTTATTATTTAAATTGTTTTGGTAAATAAAGACAGTACAGGAAAGAAAATGAGAATCACCTATAATTCCATCCTCTGGGGATAATCCTTGTTAATTGACATTTTGGTATGTTTTCTTCCAGATTTGTTTCTAGGCATATATATTATTTTTAGTCACAAAGTATACACTGTGATTTCAATGGCTATGTGGTTTTCCTGATATAGTAACTACTATGGTGAATATATTGTTAATTATATAATAAATTGTTAATATTTGGCTTGGAGCCAAAACCCTAGAGCTTCCAAATAGGATTTTAAAGACCTCAATAGAATTTCCCTATCACTTCCTAGAAGCAGGCTCTGATGTTTTTATTGATGATGTACTCACAGTTTTGTTTTATTGGGGCTTTTGCTCTGCTTTCTTGACAGGGTCAGCCAATCAAAGGTTTGTTTGCCTTTACAAGTGTCCAACACAAGTTCAATAAATCTTGTACTTCTAAAAATGACTTCCCCTCCGTTTCCTACAAAGTTGTAGAATAGTTGGAAAAGCTAATTTGCCTCTGGTCTCTTCATCTCTCAATTAGCTATTTAATCCCTCAACAAATTTTTATTGAATATCTACAAAGAACAGGCTTTCTTTAGGTGTAGGGTTATAGCAGTAAATAAGACTTCTACTAGCTTGGTGCCTCCAGTCTGAAAACCGCTTATTCACCTGTAAACTACTACTTAAAAACAAGATCCGTGTCTGTCCCACCTGAGTATCCATCAGCTCCAGCAAAGCACCTCTGTCAAAGTAGTAACTTAATACCATAGCTATTTGCCAAATGAAAAAACTGAGAGCAAATTTCTTCAGAAAATAAATCAGTTTTGCCACGATCTTTGCAGATTTATTTATTTGAAATAGGGTAAGCTAGTTGTAGTAAAAATACAAATATCTCTAGAAGGAATAACATATGAAATACCTTTCAGCCATTAATAGGGTAGTGGGAATAAATCTCTCAACCAACTGACTTCTAAATTGCAACTGTGACAGAAAAAAAAAAAGAAAAAAAAAAGGAAGAGACACCAGTAAAAGGAAGATCAGGAAGAGTGGTTTGGGACAAATATGGGTGTCATTCAGTGATCAAAAATGGTACCTAGGAGGGTCAAAATGAAAGTAGGAAAGCTGAGAAGACATGCTTTGCTGATTTCATAATTCTATTCATTGTTCTTATAAAGAGAAATGTAT
This sequence comes from Marmota monax, assembly GCF_021218885.2. Classification (NCBI taxonomy): domain Eukaryota; kingdom Metazoa; phylum Chordata; class Mammalia; order Rodentia; family Sciuridae; genus Marmota; species Marmota monax. Next base: position 10,582,817 of record NW_026693595.1, read on the forward strand.
AAGACCCTTAGCATATTAAAAATGTTTGCCAAGAGCCTGCAGCACTAACTATGGAAGTGACAAATAACATGCCCAGTCCCATTTGGGAGTTGGGAGACAAAGACAAAATGAAGTCCCTCCCCTAGCATCCCTCTACAGAGAAAGATCCTGCCCTGAACACTCACCTACTCATAGTGTGATTTATTTTCTGATTTACAGAAAGTATCCTAGTGGGACATTCTCTGTTAGGCAACATTTAGCTGCTTGAAATCTTGGTTTTGTGAAAGCTAGAATGTCAGCAAGCTGAGAAATATGAGCAATGGGGGTAAAAGCCACAGCTTGGAGGTAAGCTAAAATGTGACATCCTTATAAATAAGCCCTGTAATTTCTCCCCCATTGAGATTCTATTTGTTAATCATTCATGTAAACCTTAATGGAAAACAGATGCAGAATCAATTTGCAAGTAATGGTGTTCATTTAAAAATCTATAAAGGTACTTTTACTATAGTGACAAAAACACACAATTCACAATTATATTATCTATATAAATTTCATATATATATAAAAAGTTAGAGCTGAATTGGCACAAAGACTCTGTGGGTGTGTAGAAAAAAATTCCTGGCATTACCTAGTATATTTCCATAGGATTTATTGACTTGCCAGCTTGCAACTAGGATGTCTTAGGTTTTATGTCCCTTTTGGAAGCTTTGACTATCTTTGCCTGGTTTGTAGTCTTTCATTCCAAGGGACTTTATCTCATGGTTTAAAGCAAGAAAACAAATAAAATGGAAGAAAAGGAACATCTAGAATTTTCTAGACAAACCCAAGAATGTGCATTCATCCACACAAGTACTGGAAGATAAGCACACAAAAATACTTCCATCAGATTAAAGTAAAATTTAACTTATTAAAATGCCTTAGTATAGTTTAAGTGGGGTATCATTTAAAGGGTCAGAATTCCTAAAATTCAAATTTAATTACTTCATTTGTGTACTTAAGAAACATCTGAGAATCCTCATTGAATTTGGACTGATGCTTAAATCTTGGCATGTTGTATCTTTTATAATTCATTCTTTAACCTTGTCTCCTATACAACCTCCCCATAAGCCTACCTTCCTTTTCCAAGGAAAGATGATACCTCCTTTAGAAAAAAATCTACCGTGAATCTTCACACTGGGCCTAGTGACTCTCTGCTCAATCCCCACATCACCTCTGCATGGCTCTTATCATCCACAAGTCTGTTGTCTTCATTGAACTGTATGCCCTTCAAGAGTATGTACACTATTTATATCATCTCTGTAGCTCTAGGATGTGGCCCAACACAGCTTAAGTTCAAAAGAATTACTTGTTAGACTGAACAGAATTGCAATCATTAAAACACTTCCTTTATGCAGATAGCTAAAACCTACCCAAGTGGAGTGGAAACTGAGTTGACTCTTCCAATGCTGGGCAAATTCCCACTTGGACAGGTTATGTGTCAACATGATACACACCTGCATTGGAGACAGAAGAAGCAGAATGGGTAGGATCATCCCGCCCCCCCCCCCTTATTTTCTTGTTTCTTGCCCTTTAATCACTCCCCTTACTCTGCCCTCCATGCACCTTCTCAGCACACATGCACCCTCTCAGCACACATGCACCCTCAGACACCCGCCAAAGTAAAATGGCCAGTTGGCCACTGGACCAACTTCTGGCCAGAGTGTGGACGGATTTTGAGGCTGACTGGCTCACTCATATGGAGACCTGGCTTAGATTAGGAGAGCTGGGTTTAAGTATCTTTTAGAGTGAAACAGTAGCTGTAACTATGTGAAGAGCATTAAAACTTAGACTTTTTTTTTTTTAATTGATTATCAAGAAAACCATGGCCGACTTCTCTGTTTCACTGACTATTTGCCAGTTTGGGACCTCTGGTTTAGACTCTTGGAAAACCTCCCACAGCAGTTCCCAGAACCCAATGGCAAGGAGTTCAAATGTATTTTAAGGTATAATATATTGGAGGAGGAGGAAAAAACAGGGTTAGCATAAACTGTTGGAAGGATGTGCCTCCTACACATAGACTTACCCTAGATTGTCACCTAGCTAGTGAGAAAATACATCCATGGATACTTACAACCTCAGGGGTTAATGCCTCCAGGTCTATATGCTGTTCTTTTTTATTTTCTTTATTCTTGGTTCTGAGTATTTATTTATGGAGCACCATTCATAAGCCAAGATGGGCTAAATAGTGGATAAACAAATAGATATGATTGCTGTCCTCAAGGAATCAATGGAATAGTGAGGGAAGACAGATATCTATATTTAAAAGTGTATGGAAATGTTACAGGGCATATGGGGTCTATATGAAGAAAGTGGCTCTTCCTACCTGAAGAATCCAGAACAAGCCTCCCCATGGAACAACCCTGGAGCTGCATCTGAACAAATGGACAACAGAGGTATCCAACAGAGAGACACTTGCAAGCAATCACTTTAGCATGTGGGTGTCTTAGAAGAATGTGGAGGGGATTATCAGAATTTCTGTAGGACTTCAGAGATACAGAGAAACATAAAAAGTAGAAAAGTAGACAGAATCCATATTATGGAGACTTTAGAAATCAGGTTGAGAATTTTTGACTCTGTAAGAAAAAAATATATGAGTATTTGAAGATGTGGCAGAATGATTTATTGTGATTATTTATCTGCATTTTCTGAGAGAGAGGGGGGGAGGGAGGGAGGGAGGGGGAGAGAGAGAGAGGATAGATAGATAGATAGATAGATAGATATCCTGGAAGCAAGAGGCAGATGAGTGAGAGACATTCCTTCAGGTGATAAGGGAATAAGTTGGCAAAATCTGGTGACGTGAATAGTGAGAACTTGGAGAGTTCCTTCATAGGTGTATCCCATGCACTGATACTCCCATCTAGTCAGAAACCTCTATATCTCTGTGGGGCAAAATAGCTGTAGAGATGCCTACATTTCAGAAGCCATGCAGGTCTGGAAAATGAGGATATGAATGGCAGTCAGGACAGATGGAACATTGGAAGCTACTTTTATTTTCTGGGCACTATGTATACATCCTGAATTTGTGGACTACTCTAGGGAGAGGAAAGGACCCTCACTAAGTACTATGATTGAATTTTTGGACAGCTATAAGAATAGAGATTTAGATTTAATGACATTTTTTTAAAATGTGGTATTTCTCAAAGATCCAAGTCTGTGGAGTGATATTTATGTAGTCACAACAAAGTGTTTTATAAAGGAAAATAATAGGATCAAACTGTGCTTTTGGAAGGATAATATTTGAGAAAATCCACCAGGCATCCATGAATTTTATTGCAATTGGAAATCAGATCTTTCCAGAAATAAATAAAGAGGGACAGGGAGCAGAGAGGTTCATAAAGGAAACAATATAAGACTTTAAGAGCGGTCAGCCCTTCCCAGATGGAAGGAAGATAATCTAAAATGTGTGTCTAAGGAATGAGAGAGAAGAGATGGAGGCCAATATCAGGCATGTCCTCGAGAGAGTTCAAGGTATAACACCAAGCCAGCCTGCCCAATTCAGCTCAGTCTTGCAGATAGATATCTGTGTTCTTTAAAATACATATTTAAGAGTCCCAAATTTGACCATAGGTCTAAAAAAGAACCTCAGTGTTACTGAATCCAAGTTCATGACTTTAGACATAAAGTATTATTATTATTCCAGAATTAGAAATAAGAAATCTCAAAGATTAAATTTTTTCATTAAAGCATTTATTCAATGAACATAGACTAAACACAACCATATGCCAGATACTCTGCTAGGAACTTCCTTGGAGAACAATGGTGATGGGAAACAAATATATAAGTAAAAATACATTAGATAGATAGATAGTTGTAGATATATAGATAAGTACTATAGCAGGTTTTGATTGCCCCAATAATGACCCAATTTCTTTGAGAATTCTCCACTGTCCCCTTAGTGCAGAAAATATTACAAATTAATACAACATCCTTGTTTTAATTAATTCTGTCTGGCATGTATATAAACTGCAGAGTAGTCAATTAAATTCTTCAGATAATTTAGAATAAGGCCTGAGAAATAGTGAGTATAAGCTTGTCTCTGAGGTCAAAGATAGCTTTAGTAAATTATTCATTTCTATGAATTTCATCAAAACTTTGTAAGTTATTCATATAAAGTCATTCAGTGTAACTTATCTTTTTAATATCTGTGACTTCTATACTGCTAGCCTCTTTTGCATTCCTAGTATTGACTATTTGTGCTGTATCTTGGTACTGTCAGAGATGTGTCAGTTATATTAGCTTTTCAATAAGTCAACATTTGGTCTTATTAATTCTCTTGATTTTGTGTTTATTTCTATTTCATTAAATTTTGCTGTTATCATTATGATATCCTTCCTTCTATTTGTTTCTTCTGTTTTTGAGATTATTGTCCTGCTCATTAATTAACCGATCTTCCACTCTAACACAAGCATCCAAAACTATAAATTTTTAAGTACTTTTAAAATTGCATTCTACTTGTGGTTATTTTGAAAAAATATGTTTCTAATTTTCATTATAATTTCTATTTTGATTCTTGGGCCACTGAGAAGGGTATATCTCAATTTCCAGACATATAGAAAAATTTCCTAAGTGTCTTTGTTATTGACTTCTGGGTTTATTGTACTGTGTTTGGACAACAGTTTTAGTCTTCTGAAATTTTTGAAGTCTTGCCCAGAATATGGTCAATTTTTATGACCATTACATGTTTTCTTAGAAAAAGAAAGAGGGCAAGAGGGAGAAAGAGAAGGAAAGTGAGAACATTGTTATAATTCTTGAGTACAATATTATATAAATATCCTTAGGTCAAATTGTTCAAATCTTCTATATACTTAGAGCTCTGTTTGTGTGTGTGTGTATGTGTGTGTGTGTGTTTCTGTGAATTCCTGAAAGATGTATTTTTAAAAATCTCCTAATATGGTCATGGGTTTACTTATTTATTCTTGGAATTCTTTTGTTTCTTACTTTATTTATCTTAAGGAAATATTATTATGCTTTTTTGCTTTATAATTTATTTAAGAAAATATTATTATGCTTATACAAACTTTAAAATGATATTTATTTATGGTAAATTGAACCTTTATTATTGTGACATAATTTCTAACTAAAGTAATGCCTTAAAGATAATTTTGTCTGATGTAAATATATGCAAACATTTTTATTCTGCTTGCTATTAGCATAACATTTTCTTAGCCATTAATTTTTACTCTTTCTATATCCTTATATTTAGGTGTATCTCATAAATAATATATGGTTGTATTTTATTTTTAGTAATTCAGTATGACAGTCTTTGTTTCATATGTGTGTATATATATATATATATATATATATATATTTGTGTGTGTGTGTGTGTGTGTGTGTGGTGCTGGGGATTGAATCCAGGGCCTATACATGTAAGACAAGCACTCTACCAACTGAGGTATATCCCTAGCCCCAAGTCTTTGTTTCTTAACTAGAGTACTTGGTCCACTTATATTTAGCATAACCAGTCACATATTTCTATCTATCTACTATTGTATTTTCTGTTGTTTCATCTGTTTTGTCTCCTATTATCTCCATTTCTGCCTTATTTTGCATTTATGAGGCATTTTCTTTATTCCCTTTTGTCCCCATACTTGTTTCAAAGTTATATACTCTGATTCTATTCACTTGATGAGTAAAACTATAATTTTCAATATGCATATTAACTTAGCAAACTTAATCAATGCCCTTATGAATTCCTTACAAGATCTTAGGCCTTAATTTAATTAATTACCACATCCATAAGTGAAATGTTATTTTTTTATTTTAAATTTATTTACTTATTCTAATTTGTTATACATGACAGCAGAATGCACTTCAATTCATAGTACACAAATAGAGCAGAATTTTTCATGTCTATGGTTGTACACAAAGTACAGTCACACCATTTGTGTCTTCCTTCATGTACTTAGGGTAATGATGTACATCTTATTCCATCATCTTTTCTACCCTCATGCCCCCTCCCTACCCTTCTCTCCCCTTTGCCATATCTAAAGTTCCTCCATTCCCCCCCCAACCCCCCCCCCATTTATGGATCAGTATCCACATGTCAGAGAAAACATTTGGCTTTCATCTGACTCCAGTCAGAATTGCAGCTATTAAAAATACAAGCAATAAGTGTTGGCGAGGATGTGGCAAAAAGGGCACACTCATACACTGCTGGTAGGACTGCAAATTGCGACCAATATGGAAAGTACTATGGAGATTCCTTGGAAAACTTGAAATGGAACCACCATTTGACCCAGCTATCCCTCTCCTAGGTGTATACCCAAAGGACTTAAAAACAGCATACTACAGGGACACAGCCATGTCAATGTTTATAGCAGCACAATTCATACCAGCTAAACTGTGGAAGCAACCTAAATGCCCTTCAATAGATGAATAGATAAAGAAACTGTGATATACATACACAATGGAATATTACTCAGCATTAGAAGAGAATAAAATTATGACATTTGCAGGTAAATGGATGGAGTTGGAGAATATAATGCTAAGTGAAGTAAGCCAATCCCCAAAAATCAAAGGCCGAATGTTTTCTCTGAAATGTTATTTTATGTGATTAATATATTTTCAGATTTCCTATGTTTTAGCACGTTTTTCTTTTTACTTTTCCTAGTGAACATCCTTTAAAATGCCTTTAGTGAATATTTCCTAGTACCATATTCTCACTTTTTGATCTATGAAAATATTATTATTGAAAGATATTTTGCATTCATTTAGAATTCCAGGTTGGAAATTATTATCTTTCAAATCCTTAAAGATATCATTCCAGTGTGTTCTTGCTTTCATTTTTATTGTTGTGGAGTTGGCTGTCTGTTACTCCTGCATGGTAATATGTAATTTTTTTCAGGCTGTTTTCAGATTTTGTTTAAGTGTCTTACAGTTTTTCTATGCTATGCATAGTGTAGATTTAATTTTTTTTTCTTGGATTTCTTTTTTTTATTGGTTGTTCAAAACATTACAAAGCTCATGACATATCATCTTTCATACATTTGATTCAAGTGGGTTATGAACTCCCATTTTTACCCCAAATACAAATTGCAGAATCACATTGATTACACATCCACATTTTTACATAATGCCATATTAGTGACTGTTGTATTCTGCTACCTTTCCTATCCCCTACAATCTCCCCTCCCCTCCCCTCCCATCTTCCCTCTCTACCCCATCTGCTGTTGTTCAATTCTCTCCCTTGTTTTTTACCCCCCTTTCCCCTCACAACCTCTTATATGTAATTTTGTGTAACATTGAGGGTCTCCTTCCATTTCCATAAAATTTCCCTTCTCTTTCCCTTTCTCTTCCCCCACTCGTCTTTGTTAAATGTTAATCTTCTTCTCATGCTCTTCCTCCCTGCTCTGTTCTTAGTTGCTCTCCTTATATCAAAGAAGACATTTGGCATTTGATTTTTAAGGATTGGCTAGCTTCACTTAGCATAATCTGCTCTAATGCCATCCATTTCCCTGCAAATTCCATGATTTTGTCATTTTTTAGTACTGCGTAATACTCCATTGTGTATAAATGCCACATTTTTTTTAATCCATTCATCTATTGAAGGGCATCTAGGTTGGTTCCACAGTCTAGCTATTGTGAATTGTGATGCTATGATCATTGATGTGGCAGTATCCCTATAATATGCTCTTTTAAGGTCCTCAGGGAACAGTCCGAGAAAGGTGATAGCTGAGTCAAATGGTGGTTCCATTCCCAGCTTTCCCAGGAATCTCCATACTGCTTTCCAAATTGGCCGCAACAGTTTGCAGTCCCACCAGCAATGTACAAGTGTACCCTTTTCCCCACATCCTCGCCAGCACTTATTGTTGTTTGACTTCATAATGGCTGCCAATCTTACTGGAGTGAGATGGTATCTTAGGGTGGTTTTGATTTGCATTTCTCTGACTGCTAGAGATGGTGAGCATTTTTTCATGTACTTGTTGATTTATTGTATGTCCTCCTCTGAGAAGGGTCTGTTCAGGTCCTTGGCCCATTTGTAGATTGGGTTATTTGTTATCTTATTGTTTAATTTTTTGAGTTCTTTATATATTCTGGATATTAGGGCTCTATCTGAAGTGTGAGGAGTAAAAATTTGTTCCCAGGATGTAGGCTCCCTATTTACCTCTCTTATTGTTTCTGTTACTGAGAAAAAAACTTTTTAGTTTAAGTAAGTCCCATTTGTTTATTCTTGTTATTAACTCTTGGGCTATGGGCGTCCTATTAAGGAATTTGGAGCCCGACCCCACAATATGTAGAAGGAACCAACTTTTTCTTCTATCAGATGCAGAGTCTCTGATTTGATATCTAGCTCTTTGATCCATTTTGAGTTAACTTTTGTGCATGGCGAGAGAAAGGGATTCACTTTGTTGCATATGGATTTCCAGTTTTCCCAGCACCATTTGTTGAAGATGCTATCCTTCCTCCATTGCATGCTTTTAGCCCCTTTATCAAATATAAGAAAGTTGTAATTTTGTGGATTGGTCTCTGTGTCCTCTATTCTGTACCATTGGTCCAGCCTCCTGTTTTGGTACCAGGACCATGCTGTTTTGTTACTATTGCTCTGTAATATAGCTTGAAATCTGGTATCGCTATATCGCCTGATTCACACTTGCTGTTTAGAATTGTTTTTGCTATTCTGGGTCTTTTGTTCTTCCATATGAATTTCATGATTGTTTTATCTATTTCTACAAGAAATGCCATTGGGATTTTGATTGGCATTGCATTAAACCTATAGAGAACTTTTGGTAATATCACCATTTTGATGATGTTAGTTCTGCCTATCCATGAACAGGGTATATTTTTCCATCTTCTAAGATCTTCTTCTATTTCTCTCTTTAGGGTTCTGTAGTTTTCATTGTATAAGTCTTTCACCTCTTTTGTTAGGTTGATTCCCAAGTATTTTATTTTTTTTGAGGATATTGTGAATGGAGTGGTTGTTCTCGTTTCCATTTCACAAGATTTATCGCTGATATACAGGAATGCCTTTGATTTATGCGTGTTGATTTTATATCCTGCCACTTTGCTGAATTCATTTATTAGCTCTAGTAGTTTCTTTGTAGACCCTTTTGGGTCTGTTAGATATGGTATCATATCATTCGCAAATAGTGATAATTTAAGTTCTTCTTTTCCTATTTTTATGCCTTTAATTTCTTTTGTCTGTCTAATTGCTCTTGCTAGTATTTTTGAGAACTACATTGAATAGAAGTGGTGAGAGAGGGCATCCCTGTCTTGTTCCAGATTTTAGAGGGAATGCCTTCAGTTTGTCTCCATTCAGAATGATGCTAGCCTGAGGCTTAGCATATATAGCTTTTACAATGTTGAGGTAAGTTTCTGTTATCCCTAGTTTTTCTAGTGTTTTGAACATAAAGGGATGCTCTACTTTGTCAAATGCTTTTTCTGCATCTATCAAGATGCTCATGTGGTTCTTATCGTTAAGTCTATTGATGTGGTGAATAACATTCATTGATTTCCGTATATTGAAACAGCCTTGCATCCCAGGGATGAATCCTACTTGATCATGGTGCACAATTTTTTTGATATGCTTTTGTATTCGATTCGCCAGGATTTTATTGAGGATTTTTGCATCGAAGTTCATTAGAGATATTGGTCTATAGTTTTCTTTCTTTAAAGTGTCTTTGTCTGGTTTCGGGATCAGGGTGATATTGGCCTCATAGAATGAATTTGGAAGAGCTCCTTCTTTTTCTATTTCTTGAAATAACTTGAAAAGTATTGGTATTAATTCTTCTTTGAAGGTTTTTTAAAACTCCGCTGTATATCCATCCGGTCCAGGGCTTTTCTTGGTTGGTAGTCTTTTGATGGCTTCTTCTATTTCCTCCTTTGTTATTGTCTGTTTAAATTGTGTGTATCTTCCTGACTCAATCTGGGCAAATAATATGACTTAAGATATTTATTAATATCTTCACTATCTTCTATTTTATTGGAATATAGGTTTTCAAAATAATTTCTATTCATCTTCTTTATTTCTGTAGTGTCCATTGTGATATTGCCTTTTTCATCCCGTATGTTAGTAATTTGAATTCTCTCTCTTCTTCTCTTCGTTATTAATAAATACTTTTCAAGTTATTTCAAGAAATAGAAAAAGAAGGAGCTCTTCCAAATTCATTCTATGAGGCCAATATCACCCTGATCCCGAAACCAGACAAAGACACTTTAAAGAAAGAAAACTATAGACCAATATCTCTAATGAACTTCGATGCAAAAATCCTCAATAAAATCCTGGCGAATCGAATACAAAAGCATATCAAAAAAATTGTGCACCATGATCAAGTAGGATTCATCCCTGGGATGCAAGGCTGTTTCAATATACGGAAATCAATGAATGTTATTCACCACATCAATAGACTTAACGATAAGAACCACATGAGCATCTTGATAGATGCAGAAAAAGCATTTGACAAAGTAGAGCATCCCTTTATGTTCAAAACACTAGAAAAACTAGGGATAACAGAAACTTACCTCAACATTGTAAAAGCTATATATGCTAAGCCTCAGGCTAGCATCATTCTGAATGGAGAAAAACTGAAGGCATTCCCTCTAAAATCTGGAACAAGACAGGGATGCCCTCTCTCACCACTTCTATTCAATGTAGTTCTCAAAAATACTAGCAAGAGCAATTAGACAGACAAAAGAAATTAAAGGCATAAAAATAGGAAAAGAAGAACTTAAATTATCACTATTTGCGAATGATATGATACCATATCTAACAGACCCAAAAGGGTCTACAAAGAAACTACTAGAGCTAATAAATGAATTCAGCAAAGTGGCAGGATATAAAATCAACACGCATAAATCAAAGGCATTCCTGTATATCAGCGATAAATCTTGTGAAATGGAAACGAGAACAACCACTCCATTCACAATATCCTCAAAAAAAATAAAATACTTGGGAATCAACCTAACAAAAGAGGTGAAAGACTTATACAATGAAAACTACAGAACCCTAAAGAGAGAAATAGAAGAAGATCTTAGAAGATGGAAAAATATACCCTGTTCATGGATAGGCAGAACTAACATCATCAAAATGGTGATATTACCAAAAGTTCTCTATAGGTTTAATGCAATGCCAATCAAAATCCCAACGGCATTTCTTGTAGAAATAGATAAAACAATCATGAAATTCATATGGAAGAACAAAAGACCCAGAATAGCAAAAACAATTCTAAACAGCAAGTGTGAATCAGGCGATATAGCGATACCAGATTTCAAGCTATATTACAGAGCAATAGTAACAAAAACAGCATGGTCCTGGTACCAAAACAGGAGGCTGGACCAATGGTACAGAATAGAGGACACAGAGACCAATCCACAAAATTACAACTTTCTTATATTTGATAAAGGGGCTAAAAGCATGCAATGGAGGAAGGATAGCATCTTCAACAAATGGTGCTGGGAAAACTGGAAATCTATATGCAACAAAGTGAATCCCTTTCTCTCGCCATGCACAAAAGTTAACTCAAAATGGATCAAAGAGCTAGATATCAAATCAGAGACTCTGCGTCTTATAGAAGAAAAAGTTGGCTCCGATCTACATATTGTGGGGTCGGGCTCCAAATTCCTTAATAGGACACACATAGCACAAGAGTTAATAACTAGAATCAACAAATGGGACTTACTCAAACTAAAAAGTTTTTTCTCAGCAAGAGAAACAATAAGAGAGGTAAATAGGGAGCCTACATCCTGGGAACAAATTTTTACTCCTCACACTTCAGATAGAGCCCTAATATCCAGAGTATACAAATAACTCAAAAAATTAAGCAATAAGAAAACAAATAACCCAATCAACAAATGGGCCAAAAACCTGAACAGACACTTCTCAGAGGAGGATATACAATCAATCAACAAGTACATGAAAAAATGCTCACCATCTCTCGCAGTCAGAGAAATGCAAATCAAAACCACCCTAAGATACCATCTCACTCCAGTAAGATTGGCAGCCATTATGAAGTCAAACAACAAGTGCTGGCAAGGATGTGGGGAAAAGGGTACTCTTGTACATTGCTGGTGGGACTGCAGATTGGTGTGGCCAATTTGGAAAGCAGTATGGAGATTCCTGGGAAAGTTGGGAATGGAACCACCATTTGACCCAGCTATTGCCCTTCTCGGACTATTCCCTGAAGACCTTAAAAGAGCATACTACAGGGATACTGCCACATTGATGTTCATAGCAGCACAATTCACAATAGCTAGAGTGTGGAACCAACCCAGATGCCCTTCAATAGATGGATGGATAAAAAAAAAATGTGGCATTTATACACAATGGAGTATTACGCAGCACTAAAAAATGACAAAATCATGGAATTTGCAGGGAAATGGATGGCATTAGAACAGATTATGCTAAGTGAAGCTAGCCAATCCCTAAAAAACAAATGCCAAATGTCTTCTTTGATATAATGAGAGCAACTAAGAACAGAGCAGGGAGGAAGAGCAGGAGGAAAAGATTAACATTAAACAGAGACATGATGTGGGAGGGAAAGGGAGAGAAAAGGAAAATTGCATGGAAATGGAAGGAGACCCTCATTGTTGTACAAAATTACATATAAGAGGATGTGAGGGGAAAGGGAAAAAAAAGAAACAGACAAGGGAGAGAATTAAATTACAGCAGATGGGGTAGAGAGAGAAGATGGGAGGGGAGGGGAGGGGGATAGTAGAGGATAGGAAAGGTAGCAGAATACAACAGTTACTAATGTGGCATTATGTAAAAATGTGGATGTGTAACCGATGTGATTCTGCAATCTGTATTTGGGATAAAAATAAGAGTTCATAACCCACTTGAATCTAATGTATGAAATATGATATGTCAAGAGATTTGTAATGTTTTGAACAACCAATAAAAATAAATAAATAAAATAAAAAGCTTAAAATTAGAAAAAGAAGGAGTTGAAGTATCTGTTTGCTAATGACATGATCCTTTATTAGGAAAACCCAAAGAACTCCACTGGAAAACTTCTGCAGCTGATAAATTCAGCAAAGTAGCAGTATACAAGATCAACATTCATAAATTAAAGTTTCCTATACTCCAGTAGTAAATCTGCTGAGAAAAAAAAACCAGGAAAACTGTTCCATTCACAATAATCTCAACATAAAAACAAAAACAAACCCAAACAAAAAAATAAAACAAAACAGAACCTTGAAAAATAAATCTAACTAGGGAGTTAAAATACCTCTACAATGAAAACCACAGAACACTGAAGAAAGAAACTGAAGATCGTCGAAGATGGGGGAAAAATAAACTATATTCTTGGATAGGCAGAAATATTATTGTCAAAATGGCCATGTTGTCAAAAGCATTACATATATTTAAGGCAATCACCTTCAAAATACCAATGAAATTCTTCATAGAACTAGAAAAACAGTCTTGAAAAATTCATTTGGAAGAATAAAAGACCCAGAATAGCCAAAGCAATTCTGAGCAAGAAGAGTAATGCTGGAGGCATCCCATTACCTGAACTTAAATTATACTACAGAGCTATAGTAACAAAAACAGCATGGTATTGACTGAAAAATAGACATAAAGACCAACATAATAGAAGACACAGGGACAAAACAAATTGTTACAGTTATCTGTTATTTGACAAAGGTGCCAAAAATATGTGAGAGAAAAGGTATCCTTTTAAACAAACGCTGAGAAACTATCCATATGCTAAAGAATAAAACTAGACTGTTCACTCTCATCCTGCACAAAAGTTAAATCAAAGTGTATCAAAACCTGGAAATTAAACCCCAAATTTTGCAGTTACTGAAAGAAAACATAGGCACAACACTTCAACATATTGATATGGGCACTAACTTTCTTACCAAGACTCCTAAACATCAGAAAATAAAACCCAAATCTATAAGAAGGACAGCATCAAATTAAAAAACTTCTTCATAGCGAAGAAAACAACTGAGAGTATAAAGACAGTGACTACAGAGTGAGAGAAAATCTTTGCCAAGTACTCCTCCAACAAGGGATTAATATTCATAATACATAAAGAACTTAAAATGCTTAACACCAAAAACAAACTAGCAACAAAGACAAAACAAAAATATCAAAACAAAACAAAAACCCTTATCAATAAATGGGCAAAAGAACTAAACATACTCCTCAAAAGAAGAAACACAAACAATCAACAAATACATGAAAAAATGCTCAACATCCCTGGTAATCATAGAAATACAAATCAAAACTATATTGAGATTCCATCTCCCCCAGTTAGAATGGCAATCATCAAGAATAAAAATAATAAAAAATGCTGGTAAGATCATGGGAGAAAATGTGTAATCACATTGTTGATAGGATTACAGAATAGTAAACCATTCCAGAAAACATTATGGAAGTTCCTCAAAAGACTCCAGTAGGGCCACCATGTGACCCAACTATCCCATTTCTTGTTATGTATCACAAAGTACTAAAATCAGAATACTGTAGTGATACAGGCACATCAACATTTGTAGCAGCACATTTCATAAAAGCCAAGTTATGGAACCAGTTCAGGTGTCCATCAAACAATGAATGGATTAATAAAATGTGAATGGATTAAAATGGATAATATATGCACACAATGGGGTTTTACTCAGCCATAAAGAAGAATGAAATTATGGCATTTGCTGGCAAATGGATGGAACAGGATAATATCATGCTAAGTGAAATAAGTCAATCCCCAAAAACTAATGGTCAGAAAGTCTGGGGTCAAATGTTATCTATCCTATACAGAAGCTAGAGACAAGTAAGGCACAAGAAGTGGCAGGGGTTGGGTGGAGTTGAATCTCATGAAAATTCAGGGAAGATCAGTTGAGTAGAGGAAAGAAATCATGAAGAAGTAAAGAGTATAGGAAAGGGAAAGAAATCGGGAATGATTTTTGAGAAAAGTATGCTATGTATATATATATATATATATATATATACAAATAAACTACAACAAATTCCACTTTTCTATATGTCTATAAAGTATCAATTAAAATAAATAAATAAAAAGAAGAAAGACAAGCAAACTTGAGAAAGGGGAATGGAGAAGGGAAACAGGGAGGGAAAGAGGAAACACTGGGACTAAAATAGAGAAAACCAAATTCCACGCACGTATGAAATATTAAAACTAACCCCACTATTATGAAAAAATATAATATACTAATAAAAGCATAAAAAAGAAAAGAAAGCAAAAAATAAATTAAAATTTGTGGGCAACCAGCCAGGGACTAGAAAGTAACTCAGAACAGTTTTGGAAACCGATATAGTAATGGGAAGAATAAAGTTATGTTTTGATAGAAATGACAATAATTTTATTATTTCAAGGAAAGTCAAGGAATCTGCAAAATTAAAAAGTTAAAAATTATATATATATAAAGTTAAAAATTTTATACACACACACACACATATCCTTTTTCTTCAAATACTTAATCTCATTTTCATTTTTCCCTTTTATATTCTTTCTATGTTTCATCTTGGATAGTTTTGTTTTTTTTTTTTTTACTTATCTTGCAGTTCATTTACTCTTTTTCCATTTCAAATAGGTTTGTTATTCCACCTGCTGAATGACATTTTAAATTTCAAGTACTATATTTTTTATTTCTTGAATCTTGACTGTTTTTTTCAATATTCACTTGGTTATTCTTTATAGTTTTTTTTTGTTCTGTGTAGATATTTTTATGCTTTATAATTTCAACAAAATAAGCATACTTATTTGTATTCCAGGTCTCATAATGCCAATATTTGAAATATTTAAGGATATTTTGCTATCTGTTGTTGCTATTTTTCTTGTTCATGAAACATTATTTTCTTGTGTGCTTAAATTTTTATGTTTATTGAATATTTTCCCTGGAAAAATTATTTCTAGGAATTCTTTGAGGATATGATAAAAGCACATTTCTCTGGAAAGAATTTTCTTTTCCTCTGTCATGAATCTGTGAGTACTGTACATTTGTGGTATGTTAAGCAGAGGAAAAATAAGAAGAAACTAGTAGTTTATGAAAATGTTATGTTACTTGGTGATTTGAATTTGTGCTATAAATCCATGTGAAGTAATTTATTTCTTGGCTGCCCTTATTAAAAAATATAATCACAGACAGTGTTCTAACATCATAGGAGACTACCATTAGGCTCCCTACGTTGGCAAGGTTAAGATTTATCCTCTCTACCTTACACACAGATTCCATGGACACTTAGACTCAAGTCTATTCAATTTAGAAAAGTAATATCAGCAAGATGGCAAAATTTGAGTTCTCAGTTTCCCTCACAGAAACCCAAATAACAACTATTCCCAGATAAGAATATCTTCATGAATATCTCTAAAAGCAAGAGAGAGGATAAGATACCCCTTTAGGCCACAGTACTGAGAAAAATCATATTCAATGGGAAAAAAAATGATTTAACTTTGATCCTGTCACTCATCCCCCTAGTCAGGACAGTACTACCCACAAAGAATTCTCCTAGGATGACAATTTTGGCAATGAGGGGCAGTTATCAGCTTCCCCACTGTTCTGGGACTCCTTGCAAAAGGCCATGAGAACCACTGAGAGCGCCAGCAGGATTAGATTACTTGGGTTCAATTAAAAACAAAGGATGGAGGAGGGGCTCACAATGACCAGTGCACAGATTTGGTAGTGGCTTTGTAATCCAAAAATGGAGGTGCTATACCAGAGAAATCAGCCCCACACATCACTTTGTAGTAAGCACCGGTGAGAGGTCTGCCATACTCAAGTTCCTAGCCAGTTTCCCCAACTCAGCCCTGGCACTCTACATAACTCATGTAACTCTTGCTCAGACCAGGAAGGATTGCAGGTCATAGACTATCTGGAGAGGGGAACATCTGACTTTACCCAAACCCAGTGACTGAGTAGTGACCAGTGCTCTCCTTAAACCTTCTTTAGAGAGAAGGCAAGCACAGGACATGAAGTATCTGCAGAGTGTAACTTCATCAGCCAAGCAGTAAAGTCATCAAGTCTTGGTACTCAGCTTAAGGCTTTTCTGAGAAAGTACAGGTCAGTAATTACTTGCAAAGAAGAGCATCTGCTTCTGCCCAACCTCTGGTACAAAGCAGTGACCCCACAAAGTCTCAGTGTTCTGCTTAATGTTTTCCCAAGCCAGAAGACAAGATCAGTTCTGTTTATCTGTGAACCATTGCCTCTGGCATGGCCCATCCCAAGTGACTGAGTAATGACTCCACAGACCTCATCCATTCTTAGAACCCAATGTATGGCCCTGCCCAATTACAGATTCCAAGTGGTAGCCTAGAAAAAGCCTGTAACTCTGCCCAATCAGAGGTGGTCACAATACCCAGCTAATAGCTCCAAACAAAAATTTCTACAGACCATAGGTGCATCCAGTAGTTCCTCTCAAGCTCAAAGACAGGCAGATTTGGACAGAACAATGCCAGAACTCAGGCGCTAGCCTAAGACCACCCCCACTGACTGGCAGACACACTCTGGAGCCCAGGCTCAGGCCTACGAACACCTCCCAACCCATGAGGGAGCCCTGGCCCAGTTCAGGCCCAGCACCACCTAGTGGGCCCACCTTGGAGCCCAGGCCTCCATCTTGGGACATTGCAGTCATTGCTATAGCCCTCCCCATGCAGCTGCCTCCACCTCTGACAACAGACAAGTCCTAGAGGCAGCTGCATCTTGAAACAAGCAGCCCAAAGCCACTGTAAGGCCCATCCTTTCAGCCCCATCTCTGAAACTGTTTGCATCCATCTTGGGCACTTCCCCCTCGTATCTCAAGTTACCTCTGCTATTGCCACCCTACCTTTAGTTGCAGTAGCATCTATCATGTGACACTATCAGGTACTGGAAGTCCAACACCAAGGTGGGGTACAGGTAATCTGCACAGACACTGCAAGATTATAGGGTAGAAGCTATAATACCTCAGATTCACACTGCAAGAAATGAAGTCACATAAGCAACATGAAATAACAAGGGAAGAAAGTATCCCAAACAAACCAAGATACTATAATAATACAATCCATGGTCAACACAGTTGATGAAATGTCACAGAAGAAGTTCAGAAGATTCATAATTAAAATGATCTGTGAACTAAAGAATGACCTAAGTGAGCAAATACAGGCAAAAACTGATCATTCCAACAAAGATATAAGAGAGCACATATAAGCAACCATCAATTATACCAACAAAGAGATAAGGGAGCAAATACAGGTAGCAAAAGATTACTTCAAGAAAGAGAGAGATTCTGGGAAAAAATAATGAGAAATTCTTGAAATAAAGGAAAGAATAAACCAAATAAAAGCTCAATAGAAAGCATAACCAACAGACTAGATCACTTGCAAGACAGAATGTCAGATAATGAAGATAAAGTATACAGTTTGGAAAATGAAGTTGACCTCATAGTTAAAATTATAAGAAACCATGAACAGAACATCTAAGAATTATGGGATAGCATAAAAAGACCAAATCTAAGATTTATTGGGATAGGGGAAGGGACAGAGAGTCAAACCAAAGGAATGCACAATCTCTTAAATGAAATAATATCAGAAAATTTCACAAACATGAAGAATAAATTGGAAAATCAAATACAAGAGGCTTACAGGACACCAAATGTACAAAATTATGACCTATCTACACCAAGACACATTATAATGAAAATGCATAGCATACAGAATAAGGATAGAATCTTAAAGGCCACAAGAGAGAAGAATCAGATCACATATAGGGGGAGACCAATTGGGATCTCAGCAGAAATTTTTCAACCCAGACCCTCAAAGCCAGGAGATCCAGGAACAACATACACTAAGCTCTGAAAGAAAAATGGATGCCAATGAAAAAATCTTATATCCAGCAAAATTAAGCTTCAGATTTGATGATAAAATACAAACCTCTCATGATAAACAAAAGTTAAAAGAATTTACAGTGAGAAAGCCTGTACTACAGAGCATCCTCAGCAAAATATTTCAGGAGGAGGAATTGAAAAACAACAATGAATATGAGCAAAGGGAGGAACTATACTAAAGGAAAGGCCAACTAAAGGAGAAATCGAGTCAAGTGAAAACACAAAAATAAACCAAAATGTCTGGGAATACAAATCATATTTCAATAATAAACATGAATGTGAATGGCCTAAACTCATTAATTAAAATACATAGACTAACAAATTTGATTTAAAAAAAAAAAAGATGCAACAATAGTGTTGCCTTCAAGAGACCCATCTCACAAGAAAATATATTCACAGACTAAAGGTGATAAGGCTGGAAAAAAAGGACCACTCACATGAACCATGTAAACAAGCAGGGGTTTCCATCCTTATATCAGATAAAGTACACTTCAAACCAAAGCTAGTGAAAAGGAATAAAGAAAGATATTTCATACTGCTTAAGGGTTTACACATCAAGACATAAAAATCATAAATATTATGGTTAATATTATATTAATAATATCACACAATTAATAATAATAAAAAATTCTGCCACAAACAATGATGCATCTATGTATGTCAAACAAACCCTTCTCAAATACAAGAACCAAATAGACCATAACACAATAATACTGGGTGATTTTAATACACCACTCTCATCACTACATAGATCTTCCAAACAAAAACTAAACAAAGAAATTTAGAACTCAATAATACATTCAATAATTTGGACTCAACAGACATATATTGAATATTCCATCCATCAATAAGCAAATACACTTTCTTCTCAGCAGCACATGGATCCTTCTCTAAAATAGACCATATATTATGCCAGAAAGCAATTCTTAGCAAATACAAAAAAAAAAAAAAAATAGAGATAATACCCTGCATTCTATCTGACCATAGGGAATGATATTTTAAATCAATGATAAAAATAAAAATAGAAGCTACTCCAATACCTGGAGACTAAATGATGGATGGATAACAGAAGAGATCAACGAGGAGATAAAAAAAATTCTTACAGGTAAAGGAGACCTCTGAAACAATTTATCAAAATCTCTGGGACACTATGAAGGCAGTGTTAAGAGTACAGTTCATTGCATTAAACTCATTCATTAAAAGAAGAAAAAGTCAACAAATAAATGACCTGACATTATATCTGAAAGCCCTAGAAAAAGAAGAACAAAGCAACACAAAAGTAACAGAAGGCCACCACCTGCCGCCAGCGTCTGCAAGGTAGGCAGACCTGCGACTGACCAGCAAAACAGGCCCAGCGGCCCGCTGGCGTGATAGACATGTCACCCCATTTGGAGGAGGGGCAGAGCAGAGCCGCCACCCGCGCTCCAAGGTAGGCAGACCTGCGACTGACCAGCAAAACAGACCCAGCGGCCCGCCGGCATGTTAGACACATCACCCCAATTGGAGGAAGGGCCCAGCTGCCACCCACAAGGTAGGCAGACCACGCGTCCCGAAGAAGGGGCCCAGTGGCCCGCCGGCCTAGTTGAAAGATCACCCCAATTGGAGGAGGGGCACAGCCGCCGCCCACGCCTGCAAGGTAGGCAGACCTGCAACCTGGAGAACAGGCCCAGCGGACCGCCAGCGTGGTAGACAGATCACCCCTATTGGAGGAGGAGCACAGATGCCACCCGCCCCTGCAAGGGAGACTTTGCAACTATACAAGAGCAATATAAATATACAGGGGGAAAAAATTCAATAGCACAACAGTTTCACCAAGCAGAAAGAAATGCGAGCAGTATGAAAAGACAAGGAAAGAAAGGACCACAAGCAATGCAGGTCAACTCAACTTTAGAAGAGGTAATAGCTGCAGCAGATGGAATGTCAGATAAAGAATTCAGGATTTACATGCTTCAGATGATCTGGAGTCTCAAGGAAGACATTAGACAGCAAAATCAGACAATGAAAGATCACTTCAACAATGAATTACACAAACAAATCCAGGAAGCAAATGATCAACTATACAGGGAGATAGAGGTTATAAAAAACAAACAAACAGAAATCATAGAAATGCAGGAAGCAATAAACCAAATTAAAAACTCAATTGAGAATACTACCAGCAGAGTAGAACACTTAGAAGATAGAACATCAGACAATGAAGACAAAGTATTTCAACTGGAAAAGAACATAGACAGCTCAGCGAGACTGTTAAGAAACCATGAGCAGAACATCCAAGAAATATGGGATAACATCAAGAGACCAAACTTAAGAGTCATTGGGATACAGGAAGGTATAGAGGTCCAAACCAAAGGAATGAGCAATCTGTTCAATGAAATAATACCAGAAAACTTCCCAGACTTGAAGAATGAGACAGAATCCCAAATCCTAGAAGCCTAAAGGACGCTGAACGTGCAAAATCATAAGAGACCCACACCTAGACACATTATAATGAAGATGCCCAACACAGAGAATAAGGAGAGAATTTTAAAAGCTTCAAGAGAAAGGAAGCAGATTACATTTAGGGGTAAACCAATCAGGATAACAGCTGATCTTTCAACACAGACTCTGAAAGCTAGAAGATCCTGGAACAACATATTTCAAACGCTGAAAGAAAATGGGTTCCAACCAAGAATTGTGTATCCAGCGAAATTAAGCTTCAGGATGGAAGATGAAATTAAAACCTTCCACGATAAACAAAAGTTAAAAGAATTTGCAGCTAGAAAACCATCTCTTCAAAACATCCTTGGCAAAACATTACAGGAAGAGGAAATGGAAAATAACAATGAAAACCAACAGTGGGAGGTAGGACAGTAAAGGGGGGGGAAATAATCAAAGAAGAAAACAAACCATGTTTAGTAACAGAAATAAACAAATATGGCTGGAAGAACAACCCATATCTCAATAATAACCCTAAATGTTAATGGCTTAAACTCACCAATTAAGAGACACAGGCTAGTAGAATGGATCACAAAACAAGACCCAACAATATGCTGCCTACAGGAGACGCATTTGATAGGAAAAGACATACATAGGCTGAAGGTGAAAGGTTGGGAAAAAGCATATCACTCATATGGACTTTGGAAACAAGCAGGAGTGTCCACACTCATATCAAATAAAATAGATTTCAAGCCAAAGTTAATCAAAAGGGATAAAGAGGGACACTACATACTGCTTAAGGGAACCATACACCAACAAGACATGACAATCACAAATATATATGCTCCAAACAATGGTGCAGCTATGTTCATCAAACTCTTCTCAAGTTCCAGTGTCTAATAGACCACCATTCAATAATTATGGGAGACTTCAACACACCTCTCTCACCACTGGAAAGATCTTCCAAACAAAAGTTGAATAAAGAAACTATAGAACTCAATAATACAATTAATAACCTAGACTTAATTGACATATATAGAATATACCACCCAACATTAAGCAGTTACACTTTTTTCTCAGTAGCACATGGATCCTTCTCAAAAATAGATCATATATTATGTCACAGGGAAACTCTTAGACAATATAAAGGAGTAGAGATAATACCATGCATCATATCTGATCATAATGGAATGAAACTGGAAATCAACAATAAAAGAAGGAAGGAAAAATCATGCATCACTTGGAGAATGAACAATAGGTTACTGAATGATCAATGGGTTATAGAAGACATCAAGGAGGAAATTAAAAAATTCTTAGAGATAAATGAAAACACAGACACAACATATCGGAATCTATGGGACACAATGAAAGCAGTTCTAAGAGGAAAATTCATTGCCTGGAGTTCATTCCTTAAAAAAAGGAAAAACCAACAAATAAATGATCTCACACTTCATCTCAAAATCCTTGAAAAAGAAGAGCAAAACAACAGCAAAAGAAGTAGAAGGCAAGAAATAATGAAAATCAGAGCTGAAATTAATGAAATCGAAACAAAAGAAACAATTGAAAAAATTGACAAAACTAAAAGTTGGTTCTTTGAAAAAATAAACAAAATCGACAGACCCTTAGCCATGCTAGCGAAGAGAAGAAGAGAGAGAACTCAAATTACTAGCATACGGGATGAAAAAGGCAATATCACAACAGACACTTCAGAAATACAGAAGATAATCAAAAACTATTTTGAATCCTTATACTCCAATAAATTAGAAGATAGTGAAGGCATAGATAAATTTCTTAAGTCATATGATCTACCCAGATTGAGTCAGGAGGATATAGAAAACCTAAACAGACCAATATCAATTGAGGAAATAGAAGAAGCCATAAAAAGACTACCAACTAAGAAAAGCCCAGGACCAGGTGGGTATACAGCAGAGTTTTACAAAACCTTTAAAGAAGAAATAATACCAATACTTTTCAAGCTATTCCAGGAAATAGAAAAAGATGGAGAACTTCCAAATTCATTCTACGAGGCCAACATCACCCTGATTCCTAAACCAGACAAAGATACTTCAAAGAAAGAAAACTACAAACCAGTATCTCTAATGAATCTAGATGCAAAAATTCTCAATAAAATTCTGGCGAATCGGATACAAAAACATATCAAAAAAATTGTGCACCATGATCAAGTAGGATTCATCCCTGGGATGCAAGGCTGGTTCAATATACAAAAATCAATAAATGTTATTCACCACATCAATAGACTTAAAGATAAGAAACATATGATCATCTCGATAGATGCAGAAAAAGCATTTGACAAAGTACAGCATCCCTTTATGTTCAAAACTCTAGAAAAACTAGGGATAACAGGAACATACCTCAATATTGTAAAAGCTATCTATGCTAAGCCTCAGGCTAGCATCATTCTGAATGGAGAAAAATTGAAAGCATTCCCTCTAAAACCTGGAACAAGACAGGGATGCCCTCTCTTACCACTTCTGTTCAACATAGTTCTCGAAACACTGGCCAGAGCAATTAGACAGACGAAAGAAATTAAAGGCATAAAAATAGGAAAAGAAGAACTTAAATTATCACTATTTGCAGGCGACATGATTCTATACCTAGCAGACCCAAAAGGGTCTACAAAGAAACTATTAGAGCTAATAAACGAATTCAGCAAAGTGGCAGGATATAAAATCAACACGCATAAATCAAAGGCATTCCTGTATATCAGCGATAAATCCTCTGAAATGGAAATGAGGACAACCACTCTATTCACAATATCCCCTACAAAAATAAAATACTTGGGAATCAACCTAACAAAAGAGGTGAAAGACTTATACAATGAAAACTATAGAACCCTAAAGAGAGAAATAGAAGATCTTAGAAGTTGGAAAAATATACCCTGTTCATGGATAGGCAGAACTAACATCATCAAAATGGCGATATTACCCAAAGTTCTTTATAGGTTTAATGCAATGCCAATCAAAATCCCAATGGCATTTCTTGTAGAAATAGAGAAAGCAATCATGAAATTCATATGGAAAAACAAAAGACCCAGAATAGCAAAAACAATGCTAAGCAGGAAGTGTGAATCAGGCGGTATAGCGATACCAGACTTCAAACTATACTACAGAGCAATAGTAAAAAAAAACAGCATGGTACTGGTACCAAAACAGGCGGGTGGACCAATGGTACAGAATAGAGGACACAGAAACCATTCCACAATATTACAACTATCTTATATTTGATAAAGGGGCTAAAAGCGTGCAATGGAGGAAGGATAGCATCTTCAACAAATGGTGCTGGGAAAACTGGAAATCCATATGCAACAAAATGAAACTGAATCCCTTTCTCTCACCATGCACAAAAGTTAACTCAAAATGGATCAAGGAGCTTGATATCAAATCAGAGTAATGGCGTCTGATAGAAGATAAAGTTGGCTCCGATCTACATATTGTGGGGTCGGGCTCCAAATTCCTCAATAGGACACCCATAGCACAAGAGTTAATAACTAGAATCAACAAATGGGACTTACTCAAACTAAAAAGTTTTTTCTCAGCAAAAGAAACAATAAGAGAGGTAAATAGGGAGCCTACATCCTGGGAACAAATCTTTACTCCTCACACTTCAGATAGAGCCCTAATATCCAGAGTATACAAAGAACTCAAAAAATTAAACAATAAGATAACAAATAACCCAATCAACAAATGGGCCAAGGACCTGATCAGACACTTCTCAGAGGAGGACATACAATCAATCAAGAAGTACCTGAAAAAATGCTCACCATCTCTCGCAGTCAGAGAAATGCAAATCAAAACCACCCTAAGATACCATCTCACTCCAGTAAGATTGGCAGCCATTATGAAGTCAAACAACAACAAGTGCTGGCGAGGATGTGGGGAAAGGGTACACTTGTACATTGCTGGTGGGACTACAAATTGGTGCGGCCAATTTGGAAAGCAGAATGGAGATTTCTTGGAAAGCTGGGAATGGAACCACCATTTGACCCAGCTATTCCCCTTCTCAGTCTATTCCCTAAAGACCTAAAAAGAGCATACTACAGGGACACTGCTACATCGATGTTCATAGCAGCACAATTCACAATAGCAAGACTGTGGAACCAACCTAGATGCCCTTCAATAGATGAATGGATAAAAAAAATGTGGCATTTATACACAATGGAGTATTACTCTGCATTAAAAAATGACAAAATCATAGAATTTACAGGGAAATGGATGGCATTAGAGCAGATTATGCTAAGTGAAGCTAGCCAATCCCTAAAAAAACAAATGCCAAATGTCTTCTTTGATATAAAGAGAGTAACTAAGAACAGAGTAGGGAAGAAGAGCATGAGAAGAAGATTAACATTAAACAGTGATGAGAGGTGGGAGGGAAAGGGAGAGAGAAGGGAAATTGCATGGAAATGGAAGGATACCCTCAGGGTTATACAAAATTACATACACGAGGAAGTGAGGGTAAAGGGAAAAAAAAGGGGGGAGAAATGAATTACAGTAAATGGGGTAGAGAGAGAAGAGGGGAGGGGAGGGGAGGGGGGATAGTAGAGGATAGGAAAGGCAGCAGAATACAACAAACACTAGTATGGCAATATGTAAATCAGTGGATGTGTAACCGATGTGATTCTGCAATCTGTATACGGGGTAAAAATGGGAGTTTATAACCCACTTGAATCAAAATGTGAAATATGATGTATCAAGAACTATGTAATGGTTTGAACAACCAACAATATAAATTATAAAAAAAGTAACAGAGGACAGAGAGAATTAAAATCAGGGTAGACATCAGTGGAACAAAAGCAACAAATCAAAAAATTGACACAACAAAAACCTAGTTCTTTGAAAAAATAAATACAATTGACTAACTCTTAGCAACCCTAATGAAAGGAGATAGAAAACTAAAATTACTAAAATTCATGATGAAAAAGGAAATATCACAACAGACACTATTGAAATACAAAATACAATTAGAAATTATTTTGAAAATTTATATTCCAGTAAAACAGAAAACCTTGAAGACAGCAACAAATTTATAGAGGCATATGATGAATCCAAAGTGAGTCAAGAGGACATACACAACTTAAGCAGATCAATTTCAAGCAAGAAAATAAAAGATGCCATCAAAAGCCTACCAACCAAGAAAAGCCCAGAACCAGACAGATTCATAGCTCAGTTCTATAAGACTTACAAAGAAGTATTAATACCAATACTCCTCAAAGTATTCCATGAAATAGAAAAAGAGGGAACCCTTCCAAATTCATTCTAAGAAGCTAGTATCATCCTGACACCAAAACTAGGCAGAGACACATCAAGGGAAGAAAATTTCAGACCAATATCCCTGATGAACATTGAGGCAAAAATTCCCAATAAAATTCTGGTAAATTATATACAAAAACATATTGAAAAACTTGTGCACTAAGACCAAGTAGGGTTCATTCCAGGGATGAAAGGTTGATTAACATGTGGAAATCAATAAATATAATTTATCACATCAATAGACTTAAAGATAATAATCATATGATTATATCAATTAATGCAGAAAAAGCATTTGAAAAAATACAGCACTCTTTCATATTGAAAACACTAGAAAAACCTGGGATAGTAGGAACATAACCTCAACATTATAAAAGCTATCTATGCTAAACCCCAGACCAACACCATTATAAATGGAGAAAAAATTAGAAGGATTCTCTCTAAAACTTGGAACAACACAGGCATGCTCTCTTTCACCAATTCTATTCACATAGTTCCTGAAACTCCAGCCAGAGCAATTAGACAGACAAAAGAAATTAAAGAGATACAGATAGGAAAAGAAGAACTCAAAATATCATTATTTGCTGACAACATGATTCTATACTTAGAGGATCCATAAAACTCCACTAGAAAACTTCTAGAATTAATTAATGAATTCAGCAAAGCAGCAGGATATAAAATCAATACCCATAAATCAAATGCATTTTTGTACATCAGTGATGAAGCCTCTAAAAGAGTGTTGAGAGCCACAGCCGAAGGGGCCCCAGCAAACTTCCAGCTGCCAGTTGATGATTGGCTCACAGCAGCCCCAGCAAACTTCTAGCTGTCAACTGATTGGTTCCTCTGCGGTGATGCTCATTGGGTTGTTTCCCCGCCCTTTCAGACCACGGAGCTGTTCACTGGGGGACTTTTTTTGGCTCCGCCCATGCGACCCAGCCAATCGGCCTCAAGAGCAGGAGGAGTGGGGGAGGTTGAGAGGCTTGTGGGAAGCCAGTGGTGGCAGTTGGGCTCTGAGGGTTTTCCTGAAGAGCTGTGTGGTTTGTCGTGTGTGGTTCTAAAAATAAAGTTAGTTTCCTTTGACAACTGGCTCCTGAATTGTGCCCAGCCTATCATTATTTGCTGACAACATGATTCTATACTTAGAGGATCCATAAAACTCCACTAGAAAACTTCCAGAATTAATTAATGAATTCAGCAAAGTAGCAGGATATAAAATCAATACCCATAAATCAAATGCATTTTTATACATCAGTGATGAAGCCTCTAAAAGAGAAATTAGGAAAACTACCCCATTTACAATAGCCTCAAAAAAAAAAACTTGGGAATCAACTTAACAAAAGAAGTGAAAGATCTCTGCAAATGAAAACTAAAGGACCCTAAAGAAATAAATTGAAGAAGACCTTAGAAGATCGAAAGATCTCCCATGCTCTTGGATAGGCAAAATTAATATTGTCAAAATGGCCATACTGCCCAAAGTGCTATACAGATTTAATATATTCCAATTAAATTCTCAACATCATTCCTTATAGAAATAGAAAAATCAGTCATGAAATTCATTTGGAAAAATAAGAGACCCTGAATAGCTAAAGCAATCCTTAGCAAGAAAAGTGATGCAGGAGGCATCACAATACCCGACCTTAAACTATACTACAAAGCTATAGTAACAAAAACAGCATGGTATTGGCACCAAAATAGACATGTAGACCAATGGTACAGAATAGAAGACACAGAGACAAACCCACATAAACACAGTTATCTCACACTAGACAAAGGAGCCTAAAACATACATTGGAGAAAAGATAGCCTCTTCAACAATGGTGCTGGGAGAACTGGAAATCCATATGCAGCAAAATGAAACTAAATGCCTATCTCTCACTGTGCACAAAACTCAACTCAAAGTGGATCAAGGACCTAGGAATTAGTTCAGAGATCCTGCACCAAATAGAGAAAAAAATAGGCCCAAATCTTCATCACATTGGATTAGGCCCTGACTTTTTTAACAAGACTCCTAAAATGGAAGAAATAAAATCAAGAATTAATAAATGGGATGGACTCAAACGAAAAAGTTTCTTCTCAGCAAAATTCACAATCAATGAGGTAAAGAGAGAGCCTACATTTTGGGAGAAAATTTTTACCACACACATGTCAGATAGAGCAGTAATCTGCAGGATATGTAAAGAATGCAAAAAAATTATACACACACAAAAAAAACCCACAACCAAATCAATAAATGGGCTAAGCAGCTAAACAGACACTTCTCGGAAGATATACATTTGATCAACAAATATATGAAAAAATGTTCAACATCTCTAGTAATTAGAAAAATGCAAATCAAAAACTACTCTACGATTTCATCTCACTCCAGTCAGAATGACAGCTATTAAAAATACAAACAACAAGCGTTGGCAAGAATGTGGGGGAAAAAGCCATACTCATACACTGCTAGTAGAACTGCAAATTGGTGCAACCAATATGGAAAAGAGTATGGAGATTCCTTAGAAAACTTGGAATGGAACCACCATTTGCCCCAGCTATCCCACTCCTTGGTCTGTACCCTAAAGACTTAAAAATAGCATATCATAGTAATTAACCAAGTCAATGTTTATAGCAGCTCAATAGCTAAACTGTGGAAGCAACCTAAGTGCCCTTCAATAGATGAATGGATAAAGAAACTGTATATATACAAAATGGAATAGTACTCAGAATTAAAAGAGAATAAAATTATGGGATTTGCAAGTAAATGGATGGAGCTGGAGAATATCATGCAAAGAGAAGTAAGCCAATCCCATAAAAACAAATATCAAATGTTCTCTCTGATAAGTGGATGCTTATCCATAATGGGAAGGGAGGCTTGGGAAAAATGGAGGAACTCTGGGCAAAGGGGAGGTAGGGGAGAAGAGGCATGGGGCAGGAAAGATGGTGGAATGAGATGGACATCATTACATGTATGACTGCACATACAGTGCAATGCTACATCATGTACAACCAGAGAAATGAAAAGTTGTGCTGCCATTGTGTGCAATGAATCAAAATGCATTCTGCAGGCATATATATCTAATTAAAACTAATTAATTAATTAATAGTTTTTTTAAAAGACACGAACATTTGATAAATGTCCTCAGGTCAGAAACAACTTCCTTGCGTCTCTTACGTCTCTCAGTTTCCACTTTGGACTTTGGATTTAATCCTCATAAATATCTTGTTCCTTTCCTCTTACCTCTCAACTATTTTCAAAATAGTTTTCTATATTTTATTAGTTATTTTTTATTCTTAACATTAGAAAGGTTAGTATAGATGTTAATCCTAATGTATTAACAGAAAAAGAAATCTCACTTTTACTCTAGAATGGTAAAATAGCTATTATTCCTTAATTTTCCTTTTGTTTAGAATTCCATGACGAGTTATTTTGCTTAAAATTTTAATATAGTATTTTACTCTGTTTATTATTCATTTATTGGGCTATTGTTGATGTTTAATATGGTAAAGATTTAAGGTTCATTACTACATTTTATAGCTGTTATTATAAAGATTTTTTATTTGTCTTTGTAATTTTATCCAAGGATAATTTAGCTATGTCTCTTAAGTTTTTATATTGTTCTACTTTCATTATGCTCAGTTAATATATTTTCTAAAGTTCACTGATTACTTTTTCCTCGATCTATTGGGTATCTAAAAGAATACTGCTGAATTGCAAAACATTTGGGGATAGTCAATTTATCTTTTCTAATTGATTTCTAAATTGCTTATAATATGATAAGAAAATAAATCACTTAAATAGTTAAAATATGTCACTTCTTACTTCATAGCCAAGCAAAAAGCTAAATTTGGTAAACAGTCCATGTTTGTTTGAAAATAATGTATTCTGTAATTGTCAAGTGCAACATTTGATACACACCCAACGTTTGTAAGCTTTGTTGTTCATATCCTCTCTGTTCTCTCTGCTTCTTTTATAAGTTATTTAAAAATGTTGCAGGTGCTAATGCCTCTTAAAAATTCTCATTTTTTGGGTAGCGGTGTTCTTCTGTGATCTTTCCTGAACAGGATTGAACCTAGTGACTTACCTCTAAGGAAAAGTGATAGGATGGAGCTTCTAATACAAAAAATATTCATGACTTCTGTTGGTCGTTAGCTTCCTCATTGTGATAGAAGTCAGTTGCCATGCACTAAGTAGCCTTATGGAGGGGCTCTTGTTGCAAGAAATAAAGATGAATTTTGGTCAACCACATAGAAGTGAGACCCTACAAGTCCATTGACTTTCAAAGGAATGAGCAAATACTGTAACAACAATATTGGAAACAGATGTTTTCTAAGATGACCTTTAAGATAAGGTTGTTATATAAGACTTATTAAGATGTGGGTACCTTCCAAGAGTCACAATCTACTGAAACTGAGACAAAAGTTTTTAGTGTACAGCAATATTAAGTACATTCACATTATTTTTTAGCCAATCTGCAGAAATATTTCCATTTTTCACAACTAAACTCTATGTCCACTAAGCAATAACCCTCCAGTAACCTCTCCCTGCTGCCCCTGGTAACCTCAATCCTACTTTATCTATGAATTTCACTATACTAGTTACCCGAGGTAAACAGAATCATACAATATTTGTCTTTTTTGAGTGGTTTATTTTACCTAACAAATGCCCTTAGGGTTTATGCCTATTGTAGCATATGTCAGAGTTCTGTTCCATTTTAGGGCTGAATAATATTCCATTGTATTCATATGCTACGTTGAATTTTCAGATACATACTATTTCTACCACATTCATCTGTTCATGGACTCTTGGGTTGCATTTGCTATTGTGAACAATGAACAGAGATGTAAAAACCTCTAGGACCCTGCTTTCATTTTTTTTTTTTTTGGATGTATGTCCAGAAGAAGAATCGCTGGATCATATGTTAATTCTGTATTTAATGTTTTTGAGGAAATGCTATACTGCCTTTCATAGTGACTACACAATTTTTTAATCCTACCACAAGTTGAAAAGGGGTCTAATTTTTTTTTGTATCCTTACTTTGTTATTGTCAAGGGTTTGTTTTTATAGTAGCCATATTAATGGTGAGGTGAATTTTATTACTTTTTTGCTTTGGATATTTTGAAATTATGTTAATAAGTGCCCACATATTTAAATTATTATAAAGGTCTGATTGAGTCTTTTATAAATATAAAGTGATCCTCTTTCTTTTTAACATATCTATCGTACAAAACGTATAAAGAGTATACTTTCTCTGATAGTAACAATGCTACACTAGATTTCTTTTTCATTGTTATTTTCATATATATTTTTTCCTGTTTCTTTTTAGCATTTAAACTCCTGCTGTCCTTATATTTAATGTACAGCAATTAGGTTGAGATGTTTTAAAATATAATTTGATAATCAGTCTTTTATAATTGAAATATTTTGTTCATTTATATTTAATATAATTACTACATGTTTGAATTTTAACATATCATATTCTTTTTGATTTCTATTTTTCCAGTTAGTTTAAAAATTGTACTTTGATAAATTAGTTTCACAATTTTGTATTCTTTTCCAAGTCTGCTTTGTCTTTATTTAAGAGTGTACTCTTCTCTCATTTTGGTTTTCTTCTTTATCATAATTAGGAACATGTTTATCTTATAATTTCTTAAATTTACTATTTCAGTTTTGGGGGGGGGATACCAATTCCATTTTATGCTATCATCAATTCCTTTTTGTTGTAGGTGGATTTTTTTATCAGGTATTTTCTAAGTTTTATGGTGAGTTTATCACAAGTGTTTCCTTTGCTTTCCCTTAGAAGATCAATATGCATTGAGTTAAAAAAATCTTTCTTTAAGTGGGGTGTGGTGGTCACAGGTCTGTAGTCCCAGCTACTTGGGAGGTTGAGACAGGAGAATCATAAGTTTGAGGCCAGTCTGAGAAACTTAGTGAGACCTTGTTTCAAAATAAAATTTAAAACAAAAGGGCGGTGAATATATCCCAGTGGTGTCATATTTACCGAGCATGTGCGAAGCCTGTGTTCAATACTTACTACTACAGAAAAAACAAGAAACAAACAAACAAACAAACGAAAAACCTTGCTTTAGTTGAAGTGTACAATTTTTGTTCAGGTCCTGAGGCTGGGTTTATTATTATGCCACATCTAGTGTACATATTGATTTGCTATGTAAAATTTCTATGCCAACTGGGCAATCTAAATTAGAATAGCATTTATGTTTAGGTTTTATAAAAAATATTTAACAGGAAATTTTTTGCCCAATCCCAAGGACAAGAAGAGAAGAAATTCCCAGCCATTTCCCTGGTCCAGGACTTAGAGTTTTCTAATATCATTTTTGAAGGAAAACAAAACAAAACAAAGCAAAAGATACATATAACTATTTGGGCTCTTGTTTTTACACAGTTTTCTACTCTGCCTGGGCACTAACCAAGTCTCCTCTCCCTGCATGTATGTTAAAATTGTAGGACCGCCAACCTAGTCTAACATCCTCTTGGGATGCCTGTCCTGGCATTAGCTTCTGCACTCAGCATTCTGGGGATATACTCTGTTGCTTGGAAATGAGGAATTTCTCATTCTATTAAGTTCAGCCACATTAATTTTATTTTTTTGCATTTATTCATATTTGTATCAGGGAGAGAATAAAAATATATACTAAGTTCAAAATGGTGCTGGAACTCTTAGGTCCTACACCAATACAAAGGGACACAATAATGTCTAATGTCCCTTATGTATTAAAAGTTCTACTATTTTCAGTACTATTGACTTTCGTGTATGAACATTCATAATGAATTCCTGTAGTTTTTACCTGTTACTAATTCCTTAAATACCAGATACTCTTATTGGAAGAATTTCTACAAGTATTACATTTTGTGATTTACATTCATAAGGTGCTAGATTCAACTTCAGTTCCATATTAGTGTCTCAATGAATGATGGAAAGTGCATGACCAGTTCTTTGTCTATCTTTTTTTTTTTTCCAAAATATGATTTCTGCATTTGTTATCAGTGTCATTAAGTCTATTTAGGTTTATGCCACCTCTCTTTTTCTTTGAAGCCTATGGTAGGATTGTCACTCTGCACACCCCCACCCCCAGACTGGCATCAGTCATTGAAGTATGAGTAGATGATACCACTTCCTGGTGGAAGCTTCAAAAGTTAGTAGTGTGGGCTTCACCACGTTTTCTTTTCCCTCCTTCACATGTTGACAGTGTTCTTTATAGCGTTGCTTCTTCAGCCTAGGTCCCAGAATGAGAAACATGCAGAGTGGTGTTTCTAACCACCTTAAAACTTACATGGAATCTCACTGAAAATAAACCTTTGTTTTTTAT
The DNA here is from genome assembly GCF_021218885.2 of Marmota monax. Lineage (NCBI taxonomy): Eukaryota > Metazoa > Chordata > Mammalia > Rodentia > Sciuridae > Marmota > Marmota monax. The sequence goes on from NW_026693595.1 coordinate 10,616,573, forward strand.
GTTTTTGGGGTTGCTTGTTATGGCAGCATAATTTAGCCCTTCTTGATTGATACAAGAACAAGTGGGGCAGCTTATTTTCCACTGTATTCCCCATAGTTTAGCACAAAGGCTAGCACAGTCAGTGTTTGTGATTTACTGAGTCAAATTTTAGAAGCAGAACTCTTAACTCCTGTGGTAACAGTGTCAATATAGAAGCTTTCTGATCTTTTCTCATATTTGGTCTCAAATCCTCAAAACATTCCTTCCATCTTTTCATCTGGAGTGAGCGAGAAGAACATTTGACATAGTTACAAATGAAAATCATTTTTTTGGTACAAAACCCACTGGATAAGGAAGATGATGGGCATTTCTTTCAGTGGGTAATCTATTACTACATGTCCTGTAAACACTAGATATTCTATTCTGTTAACCTATAAGAAATAGAGCTAAGCAGAGGAAGAGGCAATGTTTTGTTTTTTAATTTGAAAGAATAAGAGGAATAACACTTTCTGAACACAGAATTCTATTTGGGAAGTCTTTTGGCAATTATTGAGTCTACTACTCTGAATACAAGAAACCCATCTTGAAAAATATGTTTTGTTCTCAGAAGATATGAAGCCATTTTTGGTATGTGAAGCAAGATGATTGGATTTTCCGTTAGAAATGTGTATCCCCTTGGTCATACAAATATTTTGTGGATTTATTTTTTTTTCTACTAGGTAGAATAGCTGTATTATATATTATCCAAGCATAGATATGTTGGAGAGTTAAAGAAGGCACTGCTGTTAATTATACCAGGACAACGAATAAACTGATATTTTCCAGGACAAACTGTATGAATACCTTACAGATAGGGACATGTATAAATGTGAATTTCATAGCATATAATCAAGGCTTTTAAGTCTTTTAAGTTCTAAGTACAGCCAGCAGAGTGATCAAAAAGCCAAGGGCAGAAAACATCATCTTCAATAAGGATTTCAATGAGTAACATCATTTTTCCACTAGCTGATTTTTCACTAACCTTTCCTCAGGCCCCACGAATTATTTGTTTTCCCTTGAAGGACTTTTTGGCACCAGCAACCTTCTACCCACACCCCAAAGCAAACTAAATGTCATTTCCTCTAGGATGGCTTCTCTAACATCCCTGCACGTGGCTTGTCTCTGGCCACTGGGATTCCCCAACACAATGTAGACATTTCTCTAGCGGCACAACCACATTATATTGCATTTCCCCATGTATGTCTGCATTCCCCCAGGGGCAGAAACAATGTCTTACTTCTTTTGGTGTCTAAGAAAACCTTTTTACCTAAAGGTAACAGGAAATCATTGAAAGACTAAACCCAGAGTTCTAATCATTTAAAAAGATCATGTTTATAAAGACTTCCCAGCTTGAGCATGAGCGAAAATGAATAAAAACAATGAACTGGTTTGCCAGCTGTTTCCTGATTCACAGGGAAAGAGAGATAATTCTGAGGTGGAGGTAGGGGAGAAACAAAACATCATTTCTTCATTTTAATTACAGTTGACTGGGGCGCCATTGCAGGATGGAACTCACAAAGCTGTGACTGCAAGAAGCTGTGTGTTTATTATGTAGGGGGAAACAAGATAATATGCTAATCTTTAAGAGATTTTGAAGGACTATGTTGTAGTATATCTTCTAGGAATGAAACTGAATCTAGATCATATCCCCCCAGTGGCAATTACAGAAATTAAGAGATGTGGAGAAATCATCTGCTCAGCTCTCCCAGCACAGCAGGTACAATGTCACCTGAGCCATTTTTATGAAGCGCCTGTCACTTCCCAGGAGTAGGCATTGCTCCTAGCAGAACAGAGCAGACTGCTTTGGAAATATAAAACAGGCACTTGGCTCCTAATGCTAGGTGGCCTTGGAAAAGGATTGTAAATTCACAGATGTTAAATTGGAAGCACGATTCTGCAATCCAGGAGTTAAAACTAATGCTTGCTTGAACTACTGAGATTTATTTGTATAAATTTATACAAACATATAAATATATGTGTGCGCATGAGAGAGAGAGAGGAGTGAATTCTTTTTTCTTCAGGACCAAGAGGATAAAGGATAAATTTGCTTTTATGAAGCTATTTTTTGCAAGAGTTGATGAGCTGATTTCACTGAAGCCCATGGCATGACAGGTAGAGATACTCAGAGTCATGTAGTCCTATCTACAAAGCACAGCACAGGACATGCAGACTGTGGGGTTCCTTTGGGCTTCAATTCTGGGATGATACTTGAGTATTGAGAAGCATGAAATATCAATGTCCCCCACTCCCACCCCCAGGGCTGAAGTTTGTACAGCACAGGGTATAGGAAAGAGTGCTGAGGTCATGGGAGGTGGCATTAGGAGATGGCACAGAGAAGCCATCTGACATCCCCCACTCCCTGCACTGAGTCCACCTCAGCCCCCACCATTCTCTGCTTCTTCAACAAGTACCTGCAAGACCTCTACTATATTTATGGTGCTGTGCTAAGTAGTTCAGAACTAATGGCAAAAATGGCAGCTTTGGATCTTCAGATCTCCTGGTCTGATGGAGAAGGGAGCCACAAAACAGATCATCATCATCATCCACTGTTGAAAGGCATGCTATTGAAAATGTGTGTGGTTATGGCAATTTGGCCAAAGGAATCTTTCACTGTGGTTATAATTGTGGAGGAACTGGAATTTGGGGAAGGCTTCATATATGGCTCCCTGTTATAAAACACTACTTTCTTACTGAGGTATTCTTGGTCCTCCTATCTATGTTTCTAGTAGTCCAATCTCCCACTCACTGTGCCCGACACCCACTCACATGCAGTCTGCATGATTCTCAGCTTTGTCTTCTTTGTTTCCTGACTGGAATGTTGCCATTTTCTCTACTGATCTGAATCTGATCTGTTGAAGAGCAGCTGAAGTCCCACCTCCTCCATGAAGCCATACCTGATTATTCCTGCCTATGGTGATGTGCCCATTCTTGCCTCATTTTTTGGTTTTGATTTTATCCTGAATTTTGACATCTTTATATCCCTTATCCAAACACTTGGGACCAGAAGCATTTCAGAGTTCAGATTTTGGGGTTTGAAATATTTGCGTACACATAATGAGTTATCTTGGGGATGCCTCTCAAGTCTAAACACAAAAATCATCTGTTTCATGTACATCTCATACACATAGCCTGAAGATAATTTTATAAAATATTTATAATGTGGCTGTGTTTTGACTGCAATTCATCACCTGAGGTCAGGTGTGGAATTTTCCAACTGTGTCATATAGGGGAAATGAAATTTTCAGAATTTAGAAATTTTGGATTTCAGATTCTCATAAAAGAGATGCTTAGTCTGTTTTGCTATAAAGCTCTTCTAGTATTGATTTAATACATGCATTTTTCTTTTCTCACTAAAATTGAAAAGCACTAAATGACGGAATCCATTAACTAATATTCTATTCAGACCCTAGTAAAGTATAGGACAGAGCACTCAGTAAGTACTGGTTGAATGGATGAACATAGGCATTTTGCCCCTTGAGGGAGATTCAGGATGAAACTGACCCCCCCCACACACACACACTTAATAATATTGAGAGCCGTACTTTTCTGTGGCTACAAATCTGTGTAACCTTTTTTTTCCCCCCGAACTCTATCCATACATTTATCCATTCATCAAAGTCTTTCCTTAGGGTTTGCTATAATCCCTACTTGGTACTTGAGAAACAGAGATGGACTGACACCCCAAATGGGAGGGCCAACTCCTAAAGGGATAAGTGGGTTAAAGTGTTATGAGTTTTCTGTTAGGGTGGGGTGGGGGCACAGAGAATAAAAGCCGATTCTATCACAAGGACAAACACTGATGTCATGAGGCAAGGGATCTTGAGCTCTTTAGTGTTGACTAAGGAATGATGTAGCTGGAGTTAGAGGTTTGGGAGGAGAAGCAAAGTGAGCAGAGAAGTATCATAGAGTGAAGGCAGCCCAGGGGGACCACGTGCCCTGCAATTTGAAGAACAAAGCAAGGAACCTTGAACACCAGCCAGCTGTTTTGTCTTGCTTTGGCTTAGGATGCGCCCTTTCTACATTCCAGACCTGATTCCTTTGTTACCTTACATATTTGAACATGCCTTTTTCCTTCCTTTACTGATGATGTGCTTGACACTTTGCCAGGAGGTGAAGTTCATAGCTGGTAGTAATTTCTCCTCGGCATTCTGAGGGCATTTCCCAATTATGTCTCATTTTCACTGTGGCTGGAGTCAGATGCCATGCCATGATTTTTGATATGTGAGATTCTTTTTTCTTCCCAGCTCACCCCCAAAGTTTTTAGGATTCTCTTTTTCCTTTGCTATCAATAAAAATCTGCCTCCGTGTATTTTGTTTCATAATTGCTTTACTTGTGATAAAATACATCTCACCTAATTTATCACCTGAACCGTTTTTAAGTATGCAGTTCAGTGTCGTTAGTATATTTATATGCCTTCTGTTATTCTTCAACTCAGGGTCTTAAGCGATTGATGGGCTCTTACAAGATGGAGATGCACTTTTTATTTCTTTAAATAACTCCCCCCCCCCCCGTTTTCTCTCCTCTCTCTTTCTAGAACTTCTGTTGAGTTGATGTTTGATTTTTTGAATGTTTTTCTAATTCTGTGTCCTACCTCTGATTATTCCACTCTTTGATTATTTGTTCTAGTTTATGAGATTTACCTTGTCTTTTAATTCTTCACAGAAGATTTTATTTCCATTATTTTAGTTTTCTATTTGTTGTTTCTTGCTCTGATCTTTATTTTTTTTAAACGGCATCCCATTTTCCTATTGATGCAAGATATCATTTCTCCATGTGTAATACTTGTGGTTTTCCTTTTCTTTTGTTTGTGGCACTGGGGGTTGAACCCAGGTGTTCTCTACCATTGAGCTATACCCCCACCCTATTTATTTATTTTTATAATGGAGGTTTGAACCCAAAGGTGCTTAATCACTAAACTACACCTCAGCCCTTTTTATTTTGAGATGGGTCTCACTGAGTTTCTGAGGCTGGTCTCAAATTTGCAATCCTTCTGCTTCAGCCTCCTGAACTGCTTGAATTAGAGACCTGTTCTACTATGACTGGTTGTAATATTTTGAAGTGTTCTTATAAGTCCTTTCTTTATTCCATGAACCTTTTAATTTATCCTGTTTGCTGCTTTGAGGGTCTCTTTCTCACTTTCGGTGGTTTTCCTTAAATATCAGTGGCTGGCTATTTGCTCTTGGCTAAGAAAGTGTTCCTGGGAAGCTGAATGGACCATCTCTAGGCATGGATAGAACTGGTTTAATCAGTCAGGGACCTGGTAATTTTCCTGGTGAATTGTTGGCAAGTATCAGTGGACTTCCTTCAGCTATATTTCAGCAATCTAAAAACCCAGCCAGAGAAGGACAAGCATGCATGTTTTATGACTTGCTATGTAGACTTTTACTTACTGTTTTTAGCACAGTAATTTCATTCCTGAACCTGATATGCTTACCTTTAGGACCCATCAGGTTCATCTTTCCCAGTAAACCTCTCAGCCCCTCTGAGCATGAGGCAGGGAAGGGGTCTGGGTGCCACCTACTTCTTATAACATCTCTAAACTAAACCCTCCCACTTTAGTGAATTTTTAGACTCTTATTACCCCTCATTTCTAAGATTTTCCAGATTTTTGCCCATTAATAAGCTCCCCTGTCAAGCTTTCTTCATTTTGCTTAGTTAATTATCATTTATATACTACTATCTTCCAAAAGTTTTTGAAACCTGTCATTTACTATCTTGTCCTATTCTCACTTCTTTATGGTTTTTTGTTGATTTGGTTTGGTACCAGGATTAAACCCAGAGGCATTTAACACCTGAGCCACATCCCCAGCCCTTTTTATTTGTAGACAGTGTCTTACTAAGTTGCTTAGAGCCTTGCTAAATTGCTGAGGCTGGCTTTGAACTTGCAATCCTTCTGCCTTAGCCTCCTGAGCTGCTGGGATGACAGGGGTGTGCCACTGAGACTGGATGAGTTTTTGTTCTTTGTTATTCTGGAGAATTTTCTGGACAGAGTTGAGCTTGACTTGTGGGTTTATGTACCATATTTAACCCATAGTCTGTTTGCTTATATTAGATTATTAGATCTTAGATTTCTCCCACAGATTTTCTTGGGGGATCCTCTTACCCACTTCTTCCACCCTATGTCTAGGGCTATAGTATAATGTTGCCCTATTTAGCAAACAGAAACACAAGACACACAGTTAAATTTGGACTTCAGACAAATATTTCATGGCACATACTTATTCTGGAAAATCATTTGTTGTTTTCTGAAATTCAAATTTAACTAGTTATTTGAAGCTTATCTTAGTTCAGGCTAATACAAATTAATGGGTTTTTTTTTTTTACTCAATATGTCCATCCCAGTTTTATTTTTTATTTCAAATAAGTTTCATTTGATGAAGTTGGAAATACTAGGGTTACTATCTTAGATCTTCATTATTACATGTTGATTTTTCACTTTAGGAATAGAAAAGAGAAATTCTTATAGGAAATAATAAAAAATTAACAATTTTAGCCTGCCTCCTATATTCCAGGCCTGCTTCTGAGCTCTTTACATGAATCATTGAGATGAATGAAGTGTCAGTTGGCACAATTTAAGGTCCCAATCTTGGTAACATAAATACAGTCATATGCCCTAAAAGAATGTTTTATCCAATGACAGACTGCATGTGTGAAGGTGGTCACATAAAAATTATAACATAGCTGAAAAATTTCTATCACTTAGACTTTTGCAGCTGTCATAATGTTGTATTGTCATACATCACTTATGTGTTTGTGGTGATACTGGTATAAACAAACCTACTGCACATTCACTGGCTTTTAAACAACAAAATTTATTTTCTTACAGATTTGGCAGCTGAATATCTAAGATCAGGTGTGAGCATTGTTGGGTTCTAGGGAGGACCCTCTTTAACTTCTTGTTATTACGTCACACAGCAGAAGAGGGACAAAAAGAGCTCTCTGAGGCACCTTTTATAAAGGCACTAATCCATTTGTGAGGGCTCTACTTCATGAACTAATTATTTCTCAAAGACCCCCCACCTGCTAATACCATCAAATTTTCAATGTGAACTTTGGGGAACACAAATATTCAGTCCATAATACAATCCTACATACAAAGAAACTTCTTATCTAAGCTTTGGCCTTGTATAACCCAATCCTTACATGTAATGTCATAGCGTATGCCTGAGTAGCCCTTGTCTGTTTTGTTAATGCTGTTAATGCTGAGAAGACAATACTAAATATTTACCTGTGGTTCAGGGTTTCTGTGCCCTCCTAAAACAAGATAAGTAAAATATCCGCTCTAACATTTTTATTCTGCTAAGCTAAAGACTTTGAATTTAATCCTTAAAGCTTTGGAGAATTGCTAAATATTTTTGACAGTGAAGTAACATGATCAGATTTGGATTTTTTTTTTTTTTATTCATGCTGTAGCATAGAGACTGAAAAGCCTAAAGGCAAAGACTTTTAGGTGACTATTGTAGTGAGTAATTTGAGCAAGAAAAGATAGCATCCTGACCAGAGAAGAATATGTGAGAACGAAAAGAAAATGCAAGGAATATTAAAGTAGCGGCTACTGACTTGGAAATTGAGTAGCTGTGCTGAGGAGGGAAAAGCTCAAGGAAGTGCTGAGTTTCTAGCTTAGGCCAATGTTGGCGAGTAGAGCCTGCACCAAGAAAAGAATTTCAAGAAGAGGACAGACCTTGGGGCAGCAATTATTACTGGTTCTCTCCCAAATGGTTCTCATTCAATGGGATGTGGGGAGGTTCTTCCAGGAATCAGGAATGACTTTAGCTTTTCCTAAACTCCAGCAAGAAGAAGCCATAAAGATGCATTCAACTTACTGAAATCACCTGCAAACTGTTGCTCCTGCCCTGGCTATGAACTCAGTCGTTGAAGGAAGGCCTTCCATTTCCCAGGTGATGGTGCTGTTTTTTCAAGCATAGGGACATATGTCAGCAATGGTCAGCTCAGCAACAGTGGCAAAAGGCCTCATTTTGATCTGGTCCATGATTATCAACAGGACTGATAGGAGCCATTTTGTGCCAACCTGAGTTGAAATTACTCATCCTGGACTGGGACCTGGTAGAACCAAATGGGACTGACTCTAGAGGGATCATTTTCATGCAATCCAGGAGCCATTCCCCTTTTGCTTTCTCTCTTAACTTTTGGATGACATCGTTTGCATCAATCTCTCTCCCTGCACTAAATAATCTGCTTGGAATAATGACGTCAGGAATAATTTATCAGCCACAATCAGCACCTGCCACTTGTTAAAGACCTGGTCACAGTATGAACTCTGTTGTTAATACTTTTTTTTGCTCACATCAAATCTCATTATTGAGTTGATTGAGTTGGTTGAGAGTTTAACATTAACTTTCATGCCAGTTCTTTGCCCTGTTAATAACCAAGCCAATAAAGGCATCTGCTATCTCTGTTAAGCTAATGAGGCAGGGGAAAGGGATGGAAAGGATGGCAGGTGAGACCAGTTCTTCATCCCCTGAGCCAGCGTTGCCCAGGCAACTTATCCTGCAACTGTAAATGGCAGTGTTTTGCTTTTCAATGTTTTTTTTCTCTCTCCCCTATGTTAGTAGACTTCCATTCCCTAAGGACTGGCCCCTTTGCTTTGTTTTCTCAAAGAACCTATAGGATGAACTGGAGCTAACAGTCTCATGGCAATTCTAGACATAGCTTCTCCATTAATTTCTATTGCTGTCAATTCAATTTCTTTTTGAAAAAAAAAAAGTTGTACAGACTCGGAAGCACAATTTTGCATGTAAAATTACCAGCACAAAGCAGCAAATGATTGCAGTGCTTTGGAAAAGAAAGGCATAGGTTGAAAGACACATTTAAAGAACTGGGGGAGGGGAGGCGGTTCTGAAATGCATATCTCCAGCTGAATAATTGTAATGAGTGCATAAAGCAATAGGAAAAGGGTTTCCAAAACTTGCCACACTGTGAATTCAAAATGCATTACTGTGTCCAAGTTTGCCGTATCAAATAAATTGCTAAACTCAAGTCAAAGGACAGGGAAATAATAGATAACGAAATAGAGTTTTACGTGGGTAGCTTAGAATATGGAATTTCAGTCGAAGCGGATATTACATCTTACTTACAGGAATCCAGCAGAAGTGATCATTGATCAGCCTACGTGAGTGTGTTATTGCTTTGCTTTTTAACCAGCCTACCTTTCATGAGGAAATCATGGAATATAATGAATGAAATCTAGTGTTCAAATGCTTTCTCTCCTAAAAGACTCACACTCACCACTGGCCCTGCAAACAGTCCACTAGTCTCCATGTCCTGGAATCTGGCCAGGTGTAGTGGTGCATGCCCGTAATTCCAGTGACTGGGGAGGCTGAGGAAGTTCAAAGCCAGCATCAGAAACTTTGTGAGCCCCTCAGTGTTTAGTGAGATACTGTTTCAAAGTTAAAAAAAAAAGGGCAGAGGATGTGGCTCAGTGGTAGAAATCTTCAGGTTCAATCCCCGATACTGTGGGGGAGGAGGAATATGGTGTCTGGAATAAAAAGGGTTTGGAGAGAGATCGTTCATTCTGAGCCTCAGTGAACTACTCTGAAAAGTGGGAGCAAGTAAAAGAAAAGCCAGGAAGCATCCATGATGGTGTAGCAATAGCTACACTGCTATTGTTCAGAGACTTGCCTGTAAGAGTCCTTTCAGGTCTTCCATTCTCCAACTGAAGGTCAACACACACCATCAGCTTCCTTTGTTTCCTCCTGGGAAATGCTTCCTAAATCCTTGCCTCTCCTGCTTTTTGTTGCTGGCCACAAAGACTCCTGGCTCTGAGTAGGTGGAGAGGCTTGGTTATTTGCCAGACTATGATGAGGATTCCCCTGGAGGACTATGTCAGAGGAGCTAATGAGTCTCTGTTTAACTGTGACTGTTTGCTCCCCTGGCAATTGGGACAGAGAGAAACACCTTGCACAACAATTAGCTTTTCACAGCCATTAGCAATTTGCAGTCATTAGCACAGGCAGAAACAGCAAATAACGCTCAGGAATCAAATACCACTGTGAGTCACAACAGGACTCCTGAGCAGCATCAGCCCCAGCAAGTCAGGGCTCTGAGGGCCTGAGGTCCTCTGTGCCTACCCACTCCAGCCAATGAATTTTGTGACCCAAAGTGCCTCCATTCTTTCCCATCCTATCCTTGAAAATGCCTGCATCAAATTCATTATTTGTTTCAGTGAAATGTAAATCTTTCAGAGAAAAAGTCTGGAAGATCTAGTGCATAATAAAGCAATTTTGAATTGCCTCAAAGATCAAGAAGCTTAAATAAGGCTGGAAGGAGCCATGTGAATAATTGAAAATTGAATTGAGTGAAACCCAGGGCAGTGCAATGATTTAGTTCCAGAGCTGTTGAAAGCAGCATTCCTGAATACTGAAACCACGTATATCTCTAGCAATAGGGATCAGTTAAATAATTATGCTTCACCCATCTGATGGAATATAATGCACCTTTTAAAAGACAATATTTTGGAACTAGAGTAGATTACCTCAAAAAAGGTTATAAAACATTATTAACATATGATTCCATTTTTATAGTAAAAAAATTATAGACACCTTCTAAAATATTAGTGATCATCTCTGAGTGCTGGGAAGGGCACGGGTGGTTTTTGATTTTCATTCTTTTGCTGTTTTTTGTTGTCTTTCTAAAATAAGCATATGCAACTGTTGGGACTAAACATAGGGGGAAAGAGAGCAGGCTGAGAAAGTAAGCCCTGTTTGGCTCAGTGGGCTTAACATGACTGTAAAGATTTTAAACAAATTATTTATTGAAGTGTAACATCTGTACATAAAAAGGCACATATAGTACATACACAGTTTTAAGACTTTTTCCCCACAAACTTTTTTCCCATAAACCAGGTGCAGATGAGTCTTGAATATAGCGATGGTTACACTTGGTGGTTCCACAAACATGAGTCTGTGTGGTGAAGGGTGACTGTAGGAGGTCAGCTCAGAAGGGGTCAAGGATGCAAGCTGGAAGCCCAAGATGGGAACTCTGAGAGCAAAGGTGGTAAATTTCCATTTTATAGATGTAGAAACTGAGCCACAGGGAGTGATCCTAACTTGAATCCGACAGCTGTTCAGTGGAGGAACTAGGATTCATTCCCAGTAAGGCTTTGGTATCCATGCCTCTTCAAGGAGAAAAAATACAACTGGAGCAACTAGCAGAAGGCCAGGACATCTCTAAAAGCTTAATGACAGGAGAGAAGAGAAAAATGTCTTTAAGGGATGGTGGGAAGGCTCATGTTAGGGGAGAGGGATAGAAAAGCCAGTTTCCAGCAATTTCTACAAAAGGCAGATTAGTGAGGAAATTAATAGTTCTAAGTTTGGTGTTTTTGTGCACTTAAACTCCATGTGGGACTGAGAGGAGCTCTTGAGCCTGGGGAACCAATGGTGCTGAGCACAAGAGCTCTGGCCTCCTTTGGTTGGCTAGGAGGAGAATGGGCTCGGATTGGTATTTTCTTTGTATGTGCTGATTGGTAGGGAAGCTAGGCACTACCCATAATCTTCTCAAATATTCACCCAAACCCCTTTTCCTCTTGGAATAGCTATTCTGGGAGAACCATGCAGAGGGCACACTCTGGGCTAGGAGTGCCTCTAGAGGATGAGAGGTTCATGTTGAAGGCTGAGTGCAACTACAGCAGAAAGTCACCTTCCAAAACAGACTCGGCTCAGGAAGGCTGAGCCTGGGAAATTTCCATTTCACCATTTTGTGAACATCGTCAAAGATAAATGCCTAAGAATTCGGTTTTCTTAGTTAACTCAGTGGTAACACCATGCTATTCTAAGAGGACTGGGCATGAGATTTGTGACCACTTCCATGTAGGTCAGTAGCTTTGTATTGGCACTTAAGCTTTTCATGGATAAGGGCCGAGTGGTGGTTCATTTCTCATCCCCAGTGCTTAATGAAGTGCCTGGTAAGTAGAAGATATTAAAGAAATCCTTACTAAATGTACAAAACACACATCCTAGGTTTTCTAGAGCAATATCACTTTAAATACTCCATGGCTATGTACACTGATTTGGGTCCAGAAGGAATGATCACCAGAGACAGGTCTTAATGTGACTGACAGGAATTTCTGGGAATCTTCAAGAGACATTTCTCAGCAGTAGCTACTATACCAGTAATTATTTATATATTTATGACAGGTAACACTGTATGTTTTTATTGTGGACATTTTTCATAGTGCTTCTCAATAATTCTTTTTTCCTAGTAATAGAAATGAATTTGAAATGAGACAATCAGAGTTTCACAGAACCTAAAATTGAATCCTGCATTTAACACCTTTTCAATCAATTGTTAAAGTCTTACTAAGTGCCAGTCTTATACTCAGTGCTAGGAATACAAAAATCAATAAAAATAGAACTTACAAATGTGAAAATGGACAAATTACAACACAAGTTGGATAGTGTTTATATGACACAAGATGTTTTTGGTTGCATGTAAGAGAAAAATACTGGCTACAACAATAGAAAATTTTAATCATCTCACAAATCATGGAAAGTCTAGATATAGATTATTCTAAATTAATTCAACAATTCAATAATATCATCAAAAACTCCACGTTCTGTTATTGTTCTACTTTTGCTCTTTGGATTGTTGGCTTATGATCACAAAATAATTGTTGCAGCTCCAGGTACCACATTCATACATAATTGCATTTAAGTCATGGAGGAGGGAACTTGCTGCTTCTCTTTATAGCAGGAAACAAAAAAGCTTCTGAGTCGAACCCACCACTAGACTGTCCATTTGATCTTATTACTCAGAACTGGGTCCCTTTCCCATTCCCAAAGCAATCATGGGGAAAGGAAAATAAAATTTACATGCTTGACATAAGCTGACTACCCTCCATTCCTTCTGGCTGGGGGAAGGGCTCCATCCTCCTTTAGCATGTTGCCATGCCCTATAAAATAGGGATCCTAGAACCTAAAGAAGATGAAAAGGAGAGAAGAAATCAACCAACAGTGATTGCTCAGAATTGAGCATATAGTTATATGTGTCAACGTATTTTATTTTCTCTAACTTGATATCATGTCTTCCTGACGAGTGAAGGCTACTCTAAACCCCTGGCCTTTCCCTACCACTGCCCTGACCTGGACTGCCTCGGTGGAGGGAGTGAAATGAGCAGCCAGATTCAACTCTGAACTTACCTTTGAGCTCTAATAACTGTAACCATCCAACCAACTCCAAAACCTGGCTTGTTGAGGTGAGTGAGTGGGAGTTTGGGATGCTGGAGGGAAAGGGTGAAATTCAGGTGAACCAAAGAGATTGGAAGTGGTTTTCCTCCCCTAAAGGCAAGGCTCATATCAGGACTCTGTACTCAGTTGACTTCTCCTGAATGAGAAGGAAGGAGACACACTTTGAGAAGGTCAGAATGGTTCAGCTACCTTCTTGTTTCAGAGGAAAACCAAGTGGAGGCCCGGATTCTACCTTCAGAGTACACAGAAGAGAGCAGTAAAGAATGGTCTGAGTCTGGATAGAAAAAGAGGAGCTGACTGGAGGAGAGCTATATGGAATATGTGACTTCGGTCAACACATTCAGAAACGTGTTTAACAAAGCCATAGTCAATACACTGCTGGCTATATACTGTATGGCATATGTAATATATAACACATATATGGAAATTATACATATACACACATATATAATGTCTATAAGTAGTAAATTGTAATATATTACATTATAATATGTATCCTATATATTATAGATAATGGCTATATAATACTGCTATGTATAATACTGCTATATAAAATTATATATATCATATATGATTGATATGAAATGATATGATGTTATACAATATGCTGTAATATAATACAGTAATATAGCAATACAATATGATAACTAAAATTCAGCATTAACTATATGGTAACAAGGATGCAAAGTACTTTCCTTATGTGATTACTCATAATCATGCCCACAGGTAAGTTCCATTATAATCCAGAGGCTAAGTACCTTGTGCAAAGCTGTTCTGATAAATGGTGGACCCAGGACTCAGGACTGCAAGGTTGTCTGCATCTAGAACACCTCTCTTCACTTCTTTTTTTCTCTTATTTCCATTTGCCTCTTTCCTTACCAAGGTCTCAATGAATTTGGTGATGACGAGGCAAGGTGGTAACCATATATGGGATCCTTGAGAGAATACGAATGAAAAATAGTTTCTGAGGAAAAAAAGATTCTAGTAGCTAGAGAAATGAAAGAAATCATACAAAAATTACTTTAAATGTTTTATTAAAACATTTAAATTTTAAAGATTACCTTAAATGAATTATTTTAATAATTCATTTATAGTGTTCTTGTTTTATAGAGTTCTGGAGAATAAAAAATGGAAGAGGACATTCTGTATCAATGGAAATTATATAAAGAGATGATCTTTCTCCGTCATAGAATTCATCCAGATTTTTGTATGTGTTGTCAAAGTTTTGCAATTCCCTTTGTGTTTTTCAGCAGTCATTTTCTCATCTAGATGGTTCATTCATTTACTCATTAACTCAAGCACTCACTTTCTTCTTTCATTCATTTATTTACCAAGTCATTGGCTGGAGGTTTATGCAGTCTCTTCCATGTACTGGGGACCAAGGAAGATAATGGAGGCTTAAGGATAAAGAATTAGTGTTTCCTGCATTAAATGGGATGGAATGTAATATGCTTACCAGGTGTTTTCCCTTTCTGATCCACTTTCAGTTCCCCATTATCTGTGAAGAGTCCCCTGCTATGGACCCATCTCCTTGGCCTTCTGGAAGGGCAGTGTATACTGTAGGGAATTGTGCATCGTTGATTGAGAACTGGGGTAAAGGTCTGGAATACAAGAGGCTAAGAACAGAGGACATTAGATATGCTACCTGTATGTCCACCTGGAAAAAATTCTGGTTTAGGGAGCCCCTGGAGGTTCTGAGATATCAATTCTATAGGATTTAAAGACATTAAAGCTTCCAGGAACTGATTAACTCAGTATGGTCTCTTCAAGATTTCCCACCACTTACAGAGGGGCAGTGGGCTAAGAGCAGTAGAGGAGCCAGGGGCAATACTTACCCTCCAATTCCCCTAAGGAGTTAATTAACTCTTGCAACTGATAACCCCTCTCCTGGTTTTGGCCTTCGATTGACTCAGGATCCTAATGATATTTCGCCTCTCCAGCACATTCCTCTATATGCTAACAGTGGTGAGCACTGTTCTCAGAACAGCTCTAGAACTGATCACATATCTATATGTCCTGGCTTTAGGCTCTTTACATAAAGTCCCACCCTTGGAAGGTGTTCCTGATCACTAACAATGGCCTAAGTAAAGACCAACTTCCCACAACCATGGTGGATAGTCTAAGCAGGTTTCTATGCCTGAAGCAGTAGGTCTCCAGAGGAGGTCTTCAATTATGATAGTTCCCCAGAAAGATGTGAATGATAAGTATGATGGAAAGGACAGGACAATGGGACCTAGGAGACACCCCACAACCACTACCACCATGGCCTGGACATTTTGTTCCTATTTCTGTGCCCAGATCTCCTCCTCTGCAAAATAAATAGTTCAGACTAGATGAGGCCTCAATTCCTATCAGGCTTGGACAATCTATGACTTTCTGAGTGCTGTATGTTATCTGCTTTCACAGTTTGCACTGAGCATCTTACTTCAGAGATTTAGCACACCCTGATGTTCACTCAAGTGTCATGTTTAGTTTCCATGATAGGCATCTACCAAGCACAGAATCCCTGGGATCTCTGGGCTTCTGGAGTGCAGTGGGTAGATGGCATTCCCAGCCTAGTCCTGGGGGAGACGTGGAAGCAAATCTGTAGAAAGGCACTTTAGTCTATGTTCGAGCCAGTCTGACCCCGTGGCAGAAGGAGTCCTTGGGGGAGGGGAGCCATATCCGAAAGCACTGAAGCATGGGCAGAATGCCCTATGGGCCCACAATCCCAAGTACCTATGAATAGAGAGAGGGGAACAGGCAGTCCCTGTATGCCTATTTGGAATCTAAAGTCCTATCTGATCTTAGAATTGTGGAAGCCTGTGGGACATGGCAATGCTAATGCCCAGAGGCTGGGCACTGTAGTGGAAAGAGAACTGGCTTTGGAATCAGAAGTTCTGGTTTGAGTCTCAGCTCTGTCCTGGCTAGCTACGTGACTAGGAGCAGGTCTCGTAACCCTGATGATGTGTGGGTTTTCTTGCCCGTCCAATGAGGAGCTTTAGGTCTTCCCCAATGACCTCATAGGGCTAGTCTTTCTTAGTTACTTTTTCTGCACGTAGTGTACAAACCCCCAGGTGAAGATGCCTTAGTCACAGTCTGACAACACTATTAGGACAAGATAATGATAAAATTAATATTAATATTTGTAACAAAAATAACATAATCCCTATTGCTACCAGCTGTTGGACTCATTATGTAGCAGACACTCTGCTAAAGACATTTGAAACATTATTTCATTGCCCAAGGCCGCATGGCTACCGCCGCATGGCTACCAAGTGTTATGGCAGGACTCCACACTGACATCTCTGAGTCAAGAGCCAAAGTCTTAATCTCATGTGTGCTTTATTCCTCAAGACCAGTCAACCAGGTTTTTTCAAGTTCTGGCTCACTTGGAGAATGAGAGGGAGATGTACTGGCTTGTCTACTTACATATTAGTAATTAATTAATCAATCAAATTCTTTCAAATACCCATTTCAATCATATGTGGAAAACTATTTACAGATGAAAATTAAATAAATAAGTTTATAGAAAAAAGAAAGTGATTCTATTTTCACTAGCAGCTAACCAGCATGGCTAATAATTGTCTTGTATATGACTTTTTCTTAGGCTTGTAACAAACAGGCATCTATTCCAAATCATCCACCTAGACCAAAAACAAAAACAATAACCAAACCCCCCTAAAAAAAACCAAAAAACTACTGAGCACCTACTCTGTGCCAAGTATCTACAGCATGCCAAGATTCAGTGGTGAATGGTTGTTTCTGACCTTGAGGATCAATCTAACAGAAGATACTGATAGAGAAATAGTTTGGGAATATGAAAATCCTTTGATGGAGGTATGAATAGGGTACTAAGAAAAAACAGAAAATAAGATGCTAATTGGGACTGAGGGTGTCTGAAAAACCTTTCTAGAAGGGGCAACAGCTAAATTGAGTGGAAATATTACCGCTGGTAAAGAGAGACATGGTGGGGAAGAAGGGAGAAGGGATGAGGCAGGACATTTCGGATGGCAGGGTATCTTATGCAATGACTAAGAGACACAAGAGGCATGACCCACTCAGAAAGCCAAAATAATTTGATGAGGACAACTGCAGTTATACAATCTAAGGCAGGAAGGTGATCGCTGAAACAGAGGCCGTGGCATAAAGGGCCATGAGTGTCTTGCAAAGAAGTCTGGACTTCACTGTAATCATTTTGGTAATTAATTGAAAAGGTTCAAGCTGGACGAGGAGGTGTGGAGATGTGGGTCCTAATCCCATTTGTGTGCTACAAAATACACATATTTGCAGTAAACCCACCAAAAGATGAAGATCCAGCCTCAGGTAATGAAAACAGGAATGGAGAGAAATAGAAGCAATAGTGCTTAGCAGAATGAGGCCACCTGATGTACTGACTGAACGAGTTAGGGAGGACATGGTGTGGAGAGTGCTCACCTGTTTTATTCCAGGTCCTTTTCCAGTTTAGCTGAAATGACTCTGTGTCTTGCAATTTTTATATCCACCAACCCATATGTTTTGACATCCCTCAGCTCTTCTTTTGCCCCATATTTTCTTCTATCTCCCAGATATGAACTCAGATGTGAACTGCTGTATCAAATCCAAAATTTTCAGTGGTCTAACACAGTGCAAGTTTATTTCTTGCTCCTGTAAGAGTCCTCCCTGGATAGTCAGTGTCTTCCTTCCACGTAGGTCTCTCCATAGTTATTGCTTTTACCATTCCCTGGGGATTCAGTAGTCTTGGCAGCCAGTGGAAAGGGAAAGTACAGAAAAGATCCATGCTACTTAAAATCCCCACCTGCACATCCAGTAGTAGGAACCTGATACATGAACACACTGACTGTCATTTCTATCTCTATGTACCTATGTAAGGGAAGAAGCACCAAATTTTGTTAGAAAGCTAGCCACCTTGGTCACACCCAAAAGGTTTTAACTCACCCCTGCTCCAGCCCGTTGTCTAATTTAGTTGCTTCTTCTCCTACTTGATAGTGACTGATCTTTGAAACAGTTACAAACATTTTCATTGATCTGGATTAGATATTGAAAAAGGAAAGGATTCCTCCAATGCATAAACAACAGAAAGAGGATAATTCACAAGATAAAACCATGGCTATTTTGCAGCTATGTAGCAAAGGGCACCTGACTGAGAGACAGGCTTCAAAGTTTCATATTTCAAATTCTGGCTTCATCAATAACTTACAGCATAACTTAGGAAGAATGTGTATTTGGATTCTTTGCTCAATTTTTTTTTGCATAAATTTAAATGAAATGTGTACTTTGTTTTATCATTTACTGTTGTAAAAATGTTTTTTACGATTTAATTTTTATTCACAGTACATTTTGGGGGCACATTTCCATGTCAAACACATGTATCCATATAATTTTAAGAAATGACCATGTCACATTATATCTTTCTTTAGCTTTCTTTTCCATTTTTTAAAATTTTTTAAAAAATTTATTTATTTATATTTTTTTTAAACTTTGTTTTAATTAGTTACACATGACAGCACAATGACCTTGACATATCATACATTTGAATTAGATGGGATATATTACAATTCTTATTACACATATAGAGCACAATTTTTCATATCTCTAGTTGTATACAAAGTATATTCACACAAATTTGTGTCTTTATGCATGTACTTTGGATAATAATGATCATCACATTCCACCACATTTATAACCACATGCCCCATCCCTTCCCCTCCAACCCCCCTACCCTATCTAGAGTTTGTCTATTCCTCCCATGCTCCCTCTCCCTACCCAACTATGAATCAGCCTCCTTGTATCAAAGAAAACATTCAGCATTTGTATTTTTAGGATTGGCTAACTTCACTTAGCATTATGTTCTCTAATTCCAATCATTTACCTGCAAATGCCATGATTTTATTCTCTTTTATTGCTAAGTAATATTCCATTGTGTATATATGCCACATTTTTTTTATCCACTCATCTATTGAAGGGAATCTAGGTTGGCTCCACAGTCTAGCTATTGTGAATTGTGCTGCTATAAACATTGATTCGGCCGTGTCCCTGTAGCTTGCTGTTTTTAAGTCTTTTGGGAATAGACCGAGGAGAGGGATAGCTGGGCCAAATGGTGGTTCCATTACCAATTTTCCAAGAAATCTCCATACTGCTTTCCATATTGGCTACATCAATTTGCAGTCCCACCAGCAGTGTATGAGTGTACCTTTTCCCCCACATCCTCGACAACACTTATTGTTGTTTGTATGCATAATGGCTGCCATTCTGACTGGAGTGGGATAAAATCTTAGAGTGGTTTTGAATTGCATTTCTCTAATTGCTAGTGATGATAAACATTTTTTTTCATGTATTTGTTGATTGATTGTATATCTTCTTCTGAGAAGTGTCTGTTCAGGTCCTTGACCCATTTATTGATTGGGTTATTTGTTTTTTTGGTGTTTAGCTTTTTGAGTTCTTTATATACCATAGTGGTTAATGCTCTATCTGATGTGTGAGTAGTAAAAATTTGCTCCCAAGATGTAGGCCCTCTATTCACCTCACAGATTTTTCTTTTGCTGAGAAGAAACTTTTTAGTTTGAATCCATCCCATTTATTGATTCTTGATTTTAATTCTTGTGCCACAGAAGTCTTATTAAGGAAGTTGGGGCCTAATTCCATATGATGGAGATTAGGGCCTACTTTTTCTTCTAGTAGACATAGGGTCTCTGGTTGTATTTGTAAGTCCTTGATCCACTTTGAGTTGAGTTTTGTGCATGGTGAGAGATAGGGGTTTAATTTCATTTTGTTGCATATGGATTTTCAGTTTTCCCAGCACCATTTGTTGAAGAGGATATCTTTTCTCCAGCATGTTTTTGGCACCTTTGTTTAATGTAAGATAATTGTAATTTTGTAGGTTAGTCTCTGTGTCCTCTATTCTGTACCATTGGTGTACCAGTCTGTTTTGGTGCCAATATCCTGCTGTTACTGTTGCTTTGTAGTGTAGATTAAGGTCTGGTATAGTGATGCCACCTGCTTCACTCTTGCTGATAAGGACCTGCTTTAGCTATTCTGGGTCTCTTGTTTTTCCAGATGAATTTTATGATTGCTTTTTCTATTTCTATGAGGAATTCCATTGGGGTTTTGATCGGAATTGCATTAAATCTATATAGTGCTTTTGGAAGTATGGTCATTTTGATAATATTAATTCTGCCTATCCAAGAGCAAGGTAGATCTTTCCATCTTCTAAGGTCTTCTTTGATTTCTTTCTTTAGGGTTCTATAATTTTCATTATATAGATGTTTCACCTATTTCACTAAGTTGATTCCTAATTTTTTTTTTTTGAGGCTACTGTAAATGAGGTAGTTTCCCTCGTTCCCCTTTCTAGAATTTGTCACTGATATATAGAAATGCCTTTGATCAGCTACTTTGCTGATATTATCTACTAGTTCTAGAAGTTTTCTGGTGGAACTTTTAGGATCTTCTAGGTATAGAATCATATCATCGGCAAATAGTGCCAATTTGAGTTCTTCTTTTCCTATGTGTATCCCTTTAATTTCTTTCTTCTGTCTAATTGCTCTGGCCAGTGTTTCAAGAACCATGTTAAACAGAAGTGGCTCAAGAAAGCATCCCTGTCTTGTTCCAATTTTTAGAGGGAATGCCTTCAATTTTTCTCCATTTAGAATGATGTTGGTCTGGGGCTTAGCATAGATAGCCTTTATGATGTTGAGCTATATTCCTGTTATTCCTAGTTTTTCCAGTGTTTTGAACATAAAGGGGTTTTGTATTTTGTCAAATGCTTTTTCCTAAATAGAGGGTGCTTAGAAAATTGTATGACCCTTACAAAAACAAACAAACAAAAAATTTGGCCGGTGGATATTCAGTTTTCATTGTCATTTCTATTGAGATGATCATATAATTCTTATCTTTAAGTCTATTGGTGTGATGAATTACATTTATTGATTTCTATATATTGAACCAACCTTGCATCCCTGGGATGAATCCCACTTGATTGTGGAGCACGATCTTTTTGATATGTTTTTGTATTCGATTTGCCAGAATTTTATAGAGAATTTTTGCATCTATGTTCATTAGAGATATTGGTCTGAAGTTTTCTTTTCTTTTTTTTTATGTGTCTTTGCCTGATAGTGGAATCAGAGTGATATTGGCCTCATAGAATGAGTTTGTAAGTGCTGCCTCTTTTTCTATTTCCTGAAATAAATTGGGTAGTATTGGTATTAGTTCTTCTTTAAAGGTCTTGTAGAACTCAGCTGTGTATCCATCCAGTCCTGGCTTTTCTTGGTTGTAGACTTTTGATGGTGTCTGCTATTTTGTCACATGAAATTGATCTGTTTAAATTCTGTATATCATCCTGATTCAATTTGGGCAAATTATATGACTCTAGAAATTTGTCAATACCTTCAATATTTTCTATTTTATTGTAGTACAAGTTTTCAAAATCCTTTCTAATTATCTTCTATATTTCTGTAGTCTCTGTTGGGATATTTCCTTTTTCATCATGTATGTTAGTGATTTGAATTTTCTCTCTCCTTCTCTTCATTAGCATGGCTAAGGGTCTGTCAATTTTATTTATTTTTTCAAAGAACTATCTTTCTGTTCTGTCAATTTTTTCAATTGTTTCTTTTGTTTCAATTTCATTGATTTCAGCTCTTATTTTAATTATTTTCTGTCTTATACTGCTTTTTTTGATATTACACTTAAGTCTTTAGTACATTTTTACCTAATATTTGGCAGGCGGATATTCAGTTTTCATTGTTTTTGTTTGTTGTTTGTTTTTGTAAGGGTCATACAATTTTCTAAGCACCCTCTATTGAAGATATAATCCTTTCCCCATCACATATTCTTGGCACACTTGTCAAGATTAGTTGACCATATATAGTTTTTGAATAAATGTTTCTTCGTTTGCTATAGGCCCTTATATAATTCACCAATACTTTAAATAGTTGCTAGGTTTTTAAAATGATTATACCAGTTAAGGCTCTTTTGTAGGGAAGCAGGTCTATAGAGTTCCCCATACTTCCCCTCTGGAAATCATATCTTTATAATTATCTTTAGATGAAACTTAACTGATTAGGGTAAAGGAAATAAATTAATGAAAATACAAAGAGAATAAACCTGAAGTGTAACTAATTGGGAGATTAGTGGTAATTAGTATTTACAGATAGGTTTATTTGTAGCTCATTAACTGAAAACTTGCTTCATTTGTTTTGTAGCTCATTAATCAGAAAACCATGTTGAGTGATAGGGCTCTAATGTGGTTTGACTTTTTAAATAAATTCCAAGATTTGGATATCAAATTGCAGTGGAGCATTAAATAACCACTTCAGGGGATTGAAGAATTGGTGATTATGTGAATTTTCTATAATGCAAATAATTTACTATCTTAAATGTCAGTGTTCTTATATCCCCAGTAACTAGATGGGTCATAATATATCTGCTCTGTACCAAATCATATGTTTGCAGAGGTTGCATAGTAAGAAATTATTTTATTTTATAGAACATATAATGTCTGATTTAATTAACTAAGAAATATGTATCGAGTATCCACTGCTTAGAAAGTCACTGTGTTAGAAGACACAGATAATTCAACAAATGTATAACAAGGAAACTGTCTCCAAGAAACTAATCATTGAAATGGTAATAAATCCTCTAAAAATAATTTCTAAGTCCACATTTTTTAATGACAGCTGAGTGGTACAGAGGGATTCAGAAGTGTATTAGACCCTTTAGGTTTGGAGTTATATTTCCTGTTACAAAAATAATGGCTTCCAACAAGAGCAGTCTTTTCACCTTTATTCTCATAAAATTTTGGGCAGCGCTCAGTGGGGAGGATTTCTCTCTATTTCATGAGATATTATCTGGGGAATTGTCAGGATGGGGTTGATGTTTAAGGCTGGGAATTTGCTTTCAACATGTTCCTTCATCTAACTACTTAAAATCACCAAAAAGTTCTTTGATTCTCTTTGATTGATTTATTTATATACTCCTGAGCTACTGATAAGAGTTACTGCTTCATAAAGCTCTAGGATGTAGTCTCCAGAGGGAACCACCTTCATCTCCTGATCATCATCAGTGGTGGAAGGAGGCTCAGTGGTGCTAAAGATGCTGATACTTTGGCTAGAAGTGTCGACAGGCACTGTTGTGAGACCATGAAAGGAAATTCTCTGAGGAGGTAGGTTTAAATTCAAACACAGGGTGCATTCTCTGCAGGTCACTGGTCCAACCTGCCCCCTACTGAGCACTGGCCTTAACACTGATGAGAAATTAGACAGTTAGTAGACTTCAAGTGAAAATTGGATACTACAGTGGAGAGAGTATGAGCCTTGGGAGTCTGTTTGAGGTGGGTTTGCATCCATGCTC
Source organism: Marmota monax (assembly GCF_021218885.2). Classification (NCBI taxonomy): domain Eukaryota; kingdom Metazoa; phylum Chordata; class Mammalia; order Rodentia; family Sciuridae; genus Marmota; species Marmota monax. Next base: position 10,640,117 of record NW_026693595.1, read on the forward strand.
TGTCACATACATTTGTCACTTACATTTTTCCCAATGGAAATTTGTCTTTTTCCTTGTCACTTTTTCTTTTTAAATCATTGAGTGTTATAGAGAGGTCTGAATGAAATGAATTAATACATCCAATAGAACCTGACACATTGCAGGTATTCAAAATATAATAGCTAATCATGTTCTTTCCTATCTTGTCCCCATGTGAAATGGAAAGTGATGAAACTCCAAGACCTCCAGCCAATTATTGAGTCCAAAATTATATCATGTCTCCCCTATTCCTAAGGAAGTAGCTGAGGGCGATCGAGTCTAGGAAAATTGCTAGTAGAGTAATAAAGCTGTAGAGGCAGGCCCTGTGCCTGTGAGAGCCAGGAAGCACACTGTTACATGGAGATGGACTTGCAATTGATGCTACCCAATTCTAAGAACTTCAGAGATCAGAATTCCCATTCTATGTATTTCAGTAGTTACTCCAGGACACATTATCATAAAACTAGTAAAAGAATTGTAGTCACAAAAGATTTTGTTTCTGCAAAAAAAAAAAAAAAAAAAAAGGTTTTCAACATAAGTTTCCTCCACCTCATGTGTAAAAGATGCAAGCCAACTTTCTCTTAAAAATCCACTGCTTGATTAATTTTCCCTCTCCCCAGCTCTACCTGTAATAGCCAGATGTTTGGGGTATCACTTTGCAATTCAAAATCTGAGACTTTCATCGATGCTTCTTGATTTGATGTTCCAGGTGGCTGAGAAGAAAATGGACTTTAAGTGATTACTTGTGGCTTTGAAAGGTCATGATCTACTTCCTTCAGCAGGCTGGAGAATGTCAATCTGCACCTGAACTTTATGCCTCACATTTTTCTGATTATGGATACAAATCATCTGACAGTGGTAGCTGCTCATTCTCAGGCATATCCAATGCTAAATTAGGATAGGGCTCAATGCTGATGGGCACTTCTGTGATTGGCATTCTAGAAGTGCATTTATTTCAGTTCTATTCCGATTTTCTTCCTCAATTCCAACATCAAAGGAACTTAAAAACTTTGGCTGATGGACAGAGCGGAAAGCTATTCTTTACTTATATATAATCATTTATACATGTTGAGCTCACAAATTTTGCCAATCTTCCCTAATTCAAATTTTGCATATAATTAGTTTACTAGATAATGTATCTGACACGTTTCAAGAAAAATATTGCAAGAAAAATGAGCATGAATATTTGAAACATATAATAAAAATTTCAAATTTCATAAAGCTGTTATTATTTTGACATCACATCAAATCATTGACCTAAGGAACACTTTGATCATTATCATTATGAAACATTATTTGCATCTAAGGTGTAGTACAGATAGAAATATAATGAAGATGTTTTTCACATATACTACATTGTTAATAGGTTCCAGCTCAATGAAGTAAATTCAGATGTTTAACAAACGTTTATTAAGAGTCTATTTTATGTCACACCGTGAACTGGCACTGCAGTTAAAAGGCCTAAATCTAGTTGAATGTACAGAAAACAACTTTTATATACACACATAAAATAATTATAGATTGTAATTTGCACTCTGAAGAAAACAGTGTGCCAGGACAATGAAGTTTATGAGGTGATCTTCTTTAGGTAGAACAGTGAAGACCACATTTGAGATGAGACCGATGAATAAGAAGCCAGACAACTGAAGAGTGTCAGGAAGAGTATTTCAGGTAGAGGAAAACCAATATTGAATTGTGTCAGAGGAAGAGAATATGGCCTGGTGTGACTAGAGAAGAATGGGCGAGCAGTGTTGGGATGACAGCAAGTATATTTTCTGATTGTCCCTACACAAGGAACAGGAGACTTAGAGAGTAATTGTTGAGGCAAACAGAAGCAATAAATGACAAAACTTGGCCTGAAGTTCTGGTCTTCTAATTGAAATAGCAAGCCTATTCTCTTATTTAAGGACAGGAAGATAAGGGAAGAGATGGCCCAATGAGGCAAAAATCATTTTTCCTGGCCCCTTCATACTTGATGTAATGCTACACATGAGTTTATTATATCCCTTCCTACTTTATTTTTTTTAATTTTTTTTTATTGTTGGTCCCTTCCTACTTTATCCAAAAGAATATTGGCAAAGACAGTTCTCGTATAATAAAAATGAAAGGAAAAATGACAAACTAAAATAGAGACGAATATTATTTTAAAAAATAAGTGAAAATCACTATGACGATGGCAAAAAAAAAACATAATATTTTTAACAGTAGCACTGGATTAAGACGCTCTTCACCTTTGTTGCACACTGGAATCTACATGGAATTTCTTTAGTCATTACTAGTATCATTCAGTTTGTAAAATACAAGCAAATTGACATACATCTAGGAATTCTGGCTTCTGTATTTGTTGGTATTTTGTCTTGAATTTGAGGTAAAATTATTTTAATTATTAAGTTATAGCAGATGTTTCTGGAAAATGAACTCTTAAGCTACCCAGGGATGAACACCATTAAAGGAGGGACATGCTGCTACCTCAAAAATTACAAGGAAACTCACCAGAGGGGAAAAGGGATAGGATATTGTCATCCACAAACTCACCAACACTAGAGAGATGGGGTACCAATGGTAATTATAAGGGTTGTGGAGTTTGCACGCTTAACCTAACCAACCATTAATTCAGAGCATAATATTCCAATAAAAAGCCCTCTCCGACAGCACTCAGAGACCCTTGAGTACTAAGAAGAAAGCAGATTAGGCCCAGGACCTGCTTATGAGAGTCAAATTGCAGAGAAGGGAAGCCCTATTAGATCTCATAGTCAAATCAAGGCCTTGACAGGGAAAAAATAGGACCCTAAGACATGGACTGAGGAAATGTAGGTGGCAGAATTTGAGAAACCAAAGTCCTCATAATCCTTAAACTTTCTGGGCTTGTTGAAGTGGCCCACTACTTTTTGCCTAAAAATACTGTAGAGGCATCTCTTCAGCAAGATGCCTTACAAAATAATAATATTCCTTCCTCAAGATTTGTCCCCTCTTCCCCTCAAGACATTAACTTTGTTGGATTGGCTAATGTACAACCAGAAACAATTTTACCCAAAGAAACTTTTTAAATACTGTTTTCAATTTCTGTATCAAAAGTGTTTCTGTTGCTCAACACATTTTGAAACTCTGTGCAAAGTTTTCACATTTGCAGTGCTTTTATGGCTCTAAATGTGTATAATATGACATTTTGTGATGAATGAATGATTAAAAGCTCTGGAAGTCCAAGATCAGATCTGCACATTTCTGTGACCTCCATCCAAATAGGTCCTTTCAATGACAATTAAATATAGTAATTTAGTTCTTAAATGTCCTGTGCATGTCAGGCTATTAAGGAGAAAGCTAGTTTTTTGTTTTTTTTTTCCTGACTCTACTCTTAGGTCTGCTGTAATATACCAAGGTCTCCTGGGATAGTTACTCTGTTTTACTTATTAGGACGGTATGCTATGTTGTTGGATAAAGTAAAGCATCCACATGCCAAATATAATTTTACAAAGTTCTTTGGTATGACAGATGCTACACAAATAAAAGAAGACACTTGAAATAAATGACAACATACAAGAAAAGCTTCCTTTAGAGCTTTTCAAATCTGGGAAACACTGTTAGGGAGAAAAGAATTCCGTGGAAACAGTCTGTGATTCAGCCTCTTTACTGGGCCAACCTTTCTTATATTGAGCCATATTGAGCAATCCATCTACATTGTTTCAGAGAGTATGGAAACATATTTAGGTCACCTGTGGAACAGCTCATGATTTTTTAGTTAGCATCAGAGGATGGGAATTGTCCCAACTTGCTTTGTCAGTACAGGAAGCACTCAATAAATATTAGGTGAAATAAATTCAGGTCAGACTATGTTCCCAGTGCTAGGTTACTAAGATAAATAAGACACATTCTACCCTGGAGGAACTCACAGTTTGGCAGAAAAATCAGAGAAGCACACAAAAGAGGATAATAAAATATGATATAAGCAAGTTTCTTTGGGAATCCAGTAATGAGTAAGATTGATTGTTCAATGGAATCGGGCAGGGTTCACAGGAAAGGTGACATCCTTTGAGATCCTCTAGGCAGAGAAGCCAGGAAAGAAGTGGGAGAGGAGGGGGAATTCTAGGAGGCATCTATGAGGTCTCGGTGAGTGAAAGCACTGAGTACGTGCATGGCTCTCTACAGACTGGTGGGAATGAAGCATGAAGATGCTGAAAAGGGGACAATAAATTAGATCTGGAAAAGCAGGTTGAGGTTGGGTTGTCAAAAGCATTATAAATCATGCAAAGGAATTTGAATTTCATTTTCCCCACTGGAAAAATCAATGCTTGAAGCTCCAATTTGCCTATAGAACTGAGTTTTCCAAAGGCTATTCCTGAGCATGTTAGTTCTATAGGTGTTAATAGGTGCTGTACTATGACCCATGTAGCTTTTAGTTGAAGGTAAGAGAATAATTATCTGGGACAGATAGCAGGGACTTGTGGTTGTAAAAAACAACATCCATAGAGAATTTCCTGAAATGTGCACAGTTCTTCTGACTCTTGTGTATGTTAAACCAATTTCACCTGCATACCTAGACCCAATAGTTTACCACCTCCTTTAGAAAGGACTTTGCCATTCTGCTCTTCATCAAGATGGCATTGGCCTATGCTAAGAACTGTAATAAGAAAGAGTTTGATGCAACATATATGGTGCTACATTTAAAGAGCCAGTTGGTGTCTTAAAGTATGTGTGTGCTTTAATTGATGGTGTGTCAATTTTTACTCTAAACACTAGGAAGCTTAGAGCCAAATTTGTACCTCATCTCCAAGTAAAAGTATATAGCACATGTGTTGTGGTTTGGGTATGAAGTATTCCCCAGAAGCTCATATGTGAGACAATACAAGAAGGTTTAGAGGTGAAATGATTGGGATTATAAGATCCTTAACCTAATCAGTATAGTACTCCCCTGGATAGAGATTAGCTGGGTGGTAACTGTAGGCCAGTAGGGTATGGCAGGAGGAGGTGGGTCATTAGGGGTGTGCATTTGGGGTTTATATGTTTGTCAGTGGTGAAGGGTATCTCTCTCTCTCTGCTTCCTGGTGAGATGTCCTTAGCTACTTTCCTCCACCACACTTTTCTGCTTCACCTGGGGTCCAGAGCAATGGAAACAATCATCTATGCATTGAGACCACTGAAACCATGAGCTCTAAAATAACTTTTCCTCCTCTAAAATTGTTCTTATCAGGTCTTTTGGTCACAGCAATGAAATAGCTGATAATAACGGCATGTATTTTTGAGTAATGACTGAACCCAGGATTTTATCTGACTTACTTCATTTGTATTCCCTTTGCTATGATACTTTCATCTATTTATATGATCCTATTGCAAGCATTTTGTAACCTCTCTCTCTGATACTTTTGAGGTGAAAAGCTGAGATCAAGAGAGATAATGAATGTACATCATTTACCACAACACCTGGCATATAGTACATACCAGCTCAAGATTTGTTTCTGTTATGCTGATTTTTATCAATCTTATCCACTTCATTGCAGAAGTATAAAAGCAGCATATCCAACTGTCAGAAAAGTTTCTTAAATTCTGTTTTCATGGCCTCAAGTTCCATTAAGCACTTAAGTAAATGGACAAATACTGAGTTGAGTAATTACCAAATGAAAGGCCCTGAACCCTGTGTCATGAAAAAGAGTTGATATCAGTTATTTCATTAGCTATTACTACTGTAAATTACCTTTGTTCAGAAAATACAGTCATTAGGAGCTCTAAGTACTCACACAACAGGGAAATCACTTCTAGGTCAAGAGTTCCAGGAAGTCTTCCCAGCAGAGGTTAGATTTGAACTAGACCTTGAAGGATGAAGAGAATTCATTTAGGCAGAAAGGAATATGGAAGCTCAATGAAATAAGGTAGAGAGGAAGGGGAGATACAATCAGAAGAAGACCTCATGAGAATATGAGATTCATAAAGGAAACCAGTGGGTGGCTGACCAGACAAAAGTTCCTGTCCTCTCCTTCCTCATTGTTCACACTTTGGCATTAATGCCCTGCTCCATCATGGGTCCTCTCATGAAAGAAAACCCAATGCTGTTCTTTGAGAGGCCTCTGAGCCCTCTTCTGTATCCTTTATCTGTTTTATAACCAATAAGAAAATTAACTCAGGTGTGGTAATTATTGGGAGCTACAGATACCTTGTCTACTCTCCAATGAAATTCCTTCACACAGATTCAAACAACTGTGTTCTATTTTGGGAAGTTGAATACTTAGCAAAGAAAGTACAGGAAGTGTGAAATGAGAAGGGGGGAAGCAGAATTCCCATCTGTGCAGAGACTAAAAGCCCTTTATTAGGGAACGTGAGAGAGAAATCTGGTGAGTTCTTGCAGCGATGACTAGACTGGTTCCAAGATGCAGGCTCTACATGGCAGTGGCCAATATGGCTGATGATATTCAAAGGTCAGGTTCCCAGGTTCCTCCACCCTGTTTAAAGAGAAGAAAATGTATTGTTTTTAAAATGTTTCATAGTCTGATATTTCTAGAACATTAAATATTTGGAGGAAAAGGTTCAAAGATGTTCATTTAGATAATTAATAATAATCCTTATACCAAAGAGGAAGATCAATTTAAAACTGTAGTGGTGAAATGTGAACCAACAAGGTCTGTGGAAGATTTGATTGATGTGCACAGGCCAGTAAGTTTATGTCCATTGTTGACAGAAGCCTCAAAAGCTGAAGGATGAAGATAACCAGCTAAGAGTGAAATTCCAATTCTGATTTGTTTATTTATACTCTGACTTATGCCAAAATTATTTGAGCTTGCCAGAATTTAAGCTGAGAAATCAAACTTCTCAGATACTCAAATAACACCTACTTATATAATTATCTTATTTCTTAAAGCAAACACTAAACTCAGTTCAAGGAGTTTTTTTTTTTTCATTTTGTCCTCTGACACCATGCTCAGAGTGAAAAGAGCATTCACCAAACCAAAAGTTCACTTGAGTCAAACCTATGCTCTCTATTTCTGTCCTAAATACCACAGAAAAATATGCTTCACAAAGGGAACTTTTTTAATTAAAACTTTTATTGAAGTATAACATAAAGATAGGGGCTGGGGATGTGGCTCAAGCGGTAGCACGCTCACCTGGCATGCGTGCGGCCCGGGTTCGATCCTCAGCACCACATACAAACAAAGATGTTGTGTCCGCCTATAACTAAAAAATAAATATTAAAATTCTCTCTGTCTCTCTCTCTGCCTCTCTCTCTAAAAAAAGATAAAGATATGTACACAAATATATAACTAGATACATTTTCACACTGTATGGAGGTTACACTCAAATTGATTTTGGAAGGATAAGAAACTATTGGCCAGGGGACAAAGTGAAGAACACAGAGGGACCATCATGTGGTACATGAGAAAGCAGGTCACATCCTGCGCCTTGTGGTGGAGCAATAGAGGAAGACAGGAAATGTGTGGAGAAGATGAGGTCTGAGTAGGTAAGGACCTTGCTTGCCATCTGGGGAGTACATACACTATCTTGAATGTGATAGAAGCTACAGAATATTCTAGGGCCATGGAATGACAAGATTGACTCATTCATGTGGCTGTTTGAAGTCAGGACTGGACAAAGAAGCCAGAAATGTATAAAAGAAGCCTAGAAATTGGAAAAGTACTAGAACAGAAGCTTTATCTGAAAAAAGGGGTGGAGTATGGTAACTTGTAATGGAAAGTAGGTGATTCTCTGAGAGAAGCCTGGGTTTGACCCAACATTCACCCTAAGACTCTAGATGGCTTCTAATGGAACACAGAGTATAGGGCAGAGGGGACAGGAGAAGAGTGTGTGTGTGTGTGTATGTGTGCGTGTGTGTGTGTGCGCGCACACACATGTGCATGGTCACCACGCATGCCAAGTTTCAGTGTGCAGAAACCATACACAGTAATTCATGCAGAAAGCTTCTGGGGCCAGTAGACCACCTGCCAATACCCAGCCTGGTGCAGGCAAGGAGACTCTGCTTGAAAGCGGAAAGGCCAAGCATATGTGAGGGACTTCAAGCCAAAGAGCTAATGCTGATAGTCTGAAAGCCCTGCCAGGATCTCACAGCAGCCCCCTGTCCCCTTTGGAGATCAAGATGCCAGACTGAGTGAAGATAACCTGCCCAGCTCTCTGCTGGATGCAATCACTGATTGAAATTGTAAATTCAATAGGAATATTTTGTGTAAATGTACCTAATGTGATGGCTTGGTTGGAGCCCAGGAACTTAGTTTTAGGATTTCCTTTGGATACTCCACACAGCAAAGAGTTATTCAAGATGAAACAAAGAGATGTAATTAATTTAATAAGTTCAATTTTATATTTAAAAAATTAATTTACTTTTATTTCTTCTAAATATAAAATTAGTAAACTATGAGAAAGTATGAAAGTAGAAAATTTGTGCCCCAAATTCCACTGGCTAAAAAGATCTGTTATTAGGGAAGACCACCCTTCCTTCCTCCTTTCTTCTCTACCTCTTGGTCTCCACAACCACCGCCCCCACCCCTGACACACACAACTCTCCCCAATTCTCTATCTTTTCTGGATACCTTTGCAAAATAGCTTTGTAATAGTTTATCCAGCATTTCTATATACCTGAGGCATATGGAAAGATGCCACATTCCCTGTAAAAGGAACTGGAAACCTGTATCTGTCAGGTTTGGAGAATGCTGACTGTCACAAGAGAGAGTGCCCTGTAAATAGAGCCAGATTTGAGTTGAATTTTGTGATCAGAATAGATTTATGGCAAGTCATTTCATTTCTCTTAGCTCTATTGTTCTCATCTATAAACTTAGGTAATATAATTATGACCTTCCTCACTGTTTTAATTCTCTTCTATTTAAGCTGAAGCCATTTTCTCCATCCTTCATTTCCAGAAAAGCTGGAGAAGACTGCAAGTTTCTCAGACACAGGCACCATAATCTTATTCAATATGTCCCTTAAAAAACAAAACTTCATGAACGAGGCAGTAGTTGTTTGAATAACCTTGATGATTTCCTTTCATCAATGTACCAATGAGCTAAAAACAAAACAAAACAAAAAACACAGTGATAGAAAAGAGACCTTAAACTGGAAACAAGTGATACATTCAATTTCTTAAGAAGTTTGCCAGGATGAGGCAGGGGTGGCATTACATCTCCCTGGAGTTTCACTCACCACAGTTCTCTCATCCCACTATCCCTACAGTACTAAAAAGTGAAACCTTGGTTTAGAGGTTCTGGCTGGGTAAATGTTTAAGAGCCATTAAATCTGCCAGAATGAATCTCAGGTTGAAGAACCTCACAGAAACTTTTCCAGAGTCTCAGGGTACCAGGTAGCATACGCAGAGAAGTTACCAAATGCCAGCTTATCCCATGCTCAAGTGCAGAGATGTACCTCATAGAAATAGGAGCAATGTTCCCAAAATGCTGTCTTTGCCATGTGGTAAAATTCCTTGCCAAAGTGCAGAGCCATCAAAGAGAGAGAGAGAGAGAGAGAGAGAGAGAGAGAGAGAGAGAGAGAGAGAGAGAGAGAGAGAGAAAACACAAAATAAAATGGAGACATATAGAAATCACAGGTCCTGCTTCTAGTAGTTAATAGACTTCAAGGAAAATCATTATTCATGGTAGAAGACAATTTGGTGGTATCATTCAAAAAGTTTGGTGTCCATATACAACAGCTATACACTTTTAGAAAGTTACACAAAAAGCTCCATGTTGTCTATGCAGTTTAATTTTTTACTTTTTGCCATTTAATTTTAATAATGAAAAACCTAGGAGATATAAAAATTCTCCTCCATAGGGAACTGGTAAATACATTAAGAGACATAAAATAGGAGGTAGTATAGGTGCTAAAGTTAGGCAGAGCTCTGTCCATTCTCACATGGACAGGTGGCTAAGGCATGTTTTATTGTCATGACTAAGAGCATGGACTGTGGAGCCACACTGCCTAAGTTCAAATGCTTGTTTCTAGCTGTGTGATGAAGGTAGACTTTTAATTTTTATGTCATACTGTTGGGACTGGTTTTAGTGAATACAATACTTTTATTTAAATAAGTAATTAAAATAATTATTCAAACATATACTAGATAAGAAGATAGTTGTTCTGCAAGTTTGGTACATAAAAGAGACTTTAAAAGTGACAATAATAACTGAGGGCTATATACTTCAGGCATTATCAGTGTGACCACAACCTTACATTTAACCCCTTCTATTTATAATGTATTTTAAACTTTGCAAAAATATTATCATATTCATGAGTTAATATAATCTATCACTCTTCTAAAGAGGATTTTTATATGTATTATCCCTGAGAGAGAAAGAGAGGAGAAAGAGAGAGAGAGAGAGAATAAGAAGAAGAAAAAGAAGAGGAGGAGGAGGAGGAGAGGAGGAGGAAGAAGGAGAAGAAAAAGAGGAGGAAGAAAAGGAGGGGAGGAAGAGGAGGAAGGAGAGGAGAGGAGAAGAGGGGAGAGTTTTTTGTTTTAGGAAAGCTAAGTACTTGACAAAATTGAGGCTTAGCGTGTTAAGGTCTTGCTAAAGATGTGAATGACAGACATTCAAGAAAAGACATGTTTCTAAAACTAAACTCTTTCTACCAAACCATAAGTATTTTGTAAACTGGGCTAGTGCAACATAAACAAAACAGATTTGTAGCATGAACACAATCAAATATGTGGTTTGGCAAAAAGGTGGATATTCATTGGTCACAGGTGAGAATGACCAAAATATGAGTTCTCAAAGACTATGAACAAAGCTTATATAACCACTCCAGGATGCAAATGACCAGTGTCTGACAACTGACACAGGAGAACGTAGGCTTGGCTTTGGCTCATAGCACCCTCAAGTGTGATAGTGTCAATGACTGATCATCTCTGGCCTCGTGAGACAATAAACTGATCAAACTGGTGGAACCAAGAGTAGAACTAAAGAAGGTTGCTATGTCATCTATTTGAGGCCAGTATAACCATGAAAAAATTTAAAGCAATAGGCCAAGTAGCCAGCCCACTACCCTTGTGCTCTTAGGCTTTTGGGAAAGAAAGTGACTGAGAAGGCACTCTGCAGGAGCCCAGGGAAAGACTCTCAGAGGAGGTGACATTTTAGAAGAAGCAAGAATATAGGAAAGAATAAGGCCACAAGTGAAGATATGAGAGAAGATTTTTCTAGCCAGAAGAAGAACTGATTCAAAGGCATAAGGAGGACATGAGCTTGGTGTTTGAGGAACACAATGAAGGTTTAATAGACCCAGAGCACAGACGGCCCTGCAAGCCATAGAGATATGGGGAATGGGGTGACAGAGAATTTTGCAAATATTTGATGAAGACATGATATGTCTTACACTTCTAAAATTTGTTCGGGTTGCTACATAGAAGACTAGAAGCAGAGATACCGGGTAAGAAGCAATTGCAATAACCAGGAGAAATATCATGATATCTTTGTTAAAGTACTAGTCATGGAGCTGGGTGCTGTGACACATGCCTGTCATCCCAGAGGCTCAGGAGGCTGAGGCAGGAGGATCACAAGTTCAAAGCCAGCCTCAGCAAAAGTGAGACACTAAGCAACTCAATGAGACCGTGTCTCTAAATAAAATACAAATTAGGGCTGGAGATGTGGCTCAGTAGTCGAATGCCCCTGAGTTCAATACCCAGTACCAGAAATAAAAACAAAAAAAGGTAGTAGTCATGGAAATGCAGAGAAGTGGATGCATTTAAGATCTGATTGAAGGCGGGTTCAAGAGTATTTGTAGATAAATAGCTTGTGTGGGTTAAGTGAAAGAGAGGATTCTTGGCTTGAGCAAGTGGAAAGAAAGAAGTATGTAAGCACTAGTTATGGTGTGTGATAATAGAAAGGAATTAACAGTTCCATAATTGTCACACAAAGTGTTAGTTACCACTGAACATCCACCTGAAGATGTCAAGTAGGCAACTAAAGTTAGAAATTTTGGAGGTAAAACAGAATGAAAAGTGAAGACCTGAGAGTCATCAGCATATAAAAACGGACTGGTTGGAGTCAGATGAAGAGATCAGGTAGGTGTGAAAAGAGGAAATGAGTCAGCATGAACCTAGAGGGAAGTGTGGGAAGATTAGATGAACTCTAGATAGGGCAAAGGGGAGGGAGGGGAAGAGAGTTGCAAGGGGGTAAAAAAGATGGTGGAATGAGATGGACATCATTATCCTAAAAACATGTATGAAGACACAAATGGTGTGAATATACTATGTATACAACCAGAGATATGAAAAATTGTGCTCTGTATGTATAATATGAATTGTAATGCATTCTGCTGTCATATACAACAAATTAGAGTAAAAAAAAAAAAAACACCAGCAAGGCCTAGAGCAAATAACATTTTAAAAAAAGTGAAAAACAGTACAGTAGTGGGGAGAGAAAAGGAGACAGATGACAATGCAAACTAATATGACCAGGAGATAGAGCCGCTATTATAGAGATAGCAGAGTCCTAGGAATCAAAGTATCTATAACATTAAATTTTAAGTGGTTTGTATTGCTATGATATAATATGTCTAAATCTTATCCAATCTTTTATGAAATGCATACAAAAAAAGTACCTCATGTTCCTAGAGAAAAGACCTATAGTTACTAATGTTTAGGAATTTCTGAATTAAAAAACCAATTCCTCCTAGCATGCACAAGGCACTGGGTTTGATCTTCAGCACCACATAAGTGTAAAATAAAGATATCGTGTCCACCTAAAAGCTAAAAAATAAATAAATAACAATTCCTTACCCAAATATTCTGCAGTGTACCTTAGAGTGGACAAGCCAAGTGCATAGAAATTCTATCAGCAATTTTGTTTGTTTGTTTGTTTTGGTACCAGGGAGATTGAATCCAGGAGCATTTTACCACTGAGCCACATCCCCAGCCCTTTTTATTTTTATTTTGAGACAGGGTTTGCTAAACTGAGCCACATCCCCAGTCCTTTTTATTTTTATTTTGAGACAGGGTTTGCTAAATTGCTTAGGGCCTCACTAAATTGCTGAGGCTGCCTCAGCCTCCTGAGTTGCTGGGATGACAGGCATGTGCCACCATTCCCAACTTCTATCAGCATTTTAAAACCTAACTGTGAAAATATGAACAGACAGCCTAGGACAATGGGACATGTAAGGAAAGCCTTTAACATAAGAGATACAAACATCAACCAACGCAGAAGAAAGGACACACACACACACACACACCACCACCACCACCACCACCACCACCACCAGAAAAAAGAAAACTGTAATCAAACTTTACCCAATGACCTCAGAGAAATAAGATGAATTACCTACCCTTAAAATAAGGTTAAGATGCTATTAAGAAAAAGGAATAAGCAGAGATTATTATTAGAAAAAAGTGAGGGTGTTTAGAAATTTAATATGATAGCTGAAGTGTGTGTGTGTGTGTGTGTGTAAAATTTGGGAAATACAACTAAGAAAACGTCTCATAATATTTTTTTTAAGAAGTAGAAGAGATGAGACTAGAGGGCCAATGCAGGAATTCCAACATCTTACCAATAAGATTCAGAAAGAGAAGAATGTAAAAAGCACAATCACAGAAACATTTTTCTGAAGCACATAAGTCTCCAAATTGAAAAGTCCTATCGAGCACCAACATAATAAAGGAGAAAAGACCCATCATTTCTGTAAACTTGCAGTACACCAGGGAGAAATAAGAGTTTTCAAGAAAGGAAACATTAAATTTCAGCACCATTTAATGTGCTGAAAACAGTGCCTTGAGTAGTATGGGCTGTTGCAAGAGGTGAGAAAACACACACAGAGAGTGGAGTACATTTATGTATAAATGGTCAAGTTATAAGAATGGCAGTGAATACCTCACTAGGGCTATCAATGGAGAATACAAACATTTTCTGACATTTGAGATCCAAAAACACATTGCCATCCATGCACCACTTCTCAAGAAGTTTCTACAAGATGAACCTCACCTGAAGTGAGCAATAAGATAAATCAGGAAAGAAGAAATGTTATCTAGAAGGCAAGGAATCAGCACAGGAGGAAGATGAAAGAAATACCCTGCACAATAATGAAAATAAGTCTTAGGAGGATAAAGGTGCTAAGGATTAGAAAACAAGCTATCCAGATATAACCCAAGGGCAGAGACAAGCAGGAGAAAGGTTCTCTCTCTCAAAACAAACAAACAAACAAAAAATGAGTTCAGTGGTGAACACATAATCCCAGCCTCTAAAGAAGCTGAGTCCAGAGGATCACAAATTCAAGGCCAGCCTCAGCAAATTAGCAAGGTTCTATGTAACTTAGTGAGACCCTGTCTCAAAATAAAAAGAGCTGAAGATGTTACTCAGTGGTTAAGCACCCCTAGGTTCAATCCCCAGTGCCAAAAATAAAGAAACAAACAAACCCCAACTGATTGAATTATCTAGTACATTCACTAGTGTAGACATATTGCTTGTACTTGGGAGCATTAATGCAGAAGCCACAGTTTGGGTGCCATACATTCTAGTTCCAGTCCTGCTTTTATGATCTTATATGAGCCAGTGCACTGCTCTGTGCTGGTGTTTCCCATCTATAAACTACACATTATAGAGTTAACTTCAGAGATTAACTAAATACATCACTATATTTAATATGCTGAATATTATGGGCAGTTGCAAAAGCAGAAATAATGTAACATATACGGAGAAAACAGAGTACATTTTTTAAATAAGAAAATTATCAGTTCTTGGAAAAATAATAATTGAAAAAGAAAAGAGTTGTAATCGTAGCATGTCTCTTGGCTCAATAGTAAATATTTCCATTGTCAGAATAACATAATACTGAAAATTAAAATGCAGACAAGCTGGAAAAGGCAAGAAGGGTCCAAGAATGTAAGAGAGAAATCTTTATCTAGCCTAAGAGGAAGTGAATAGAGGTAGCATTCTATTTAGAATGTGGGATTACATGTTAAAAGAATAGCTAAATATGTTTGAAGTTTGTGCTGAAAGAGCAGAACTTGGCTAATTGTGGTCATTTGGTTGCCAAATAATGAATAAAATAATAAAGAAGAAAGTATGGATATGGGAAGATCAGGTGTTCCTGCAGTATTTCCAGAGCAAAAAGTTCCAATAGAGGTCTCAAGGTCAGGGTTGGTGGAACTATCTGTCCACCAAGGAGTCTGCACTACTGAGAAATAATCCCAGGAAGTGAAGAACTGCCCTCTTCAAGTATTCCATTTCATAGGCCCATAACACAGCTCCCCGTTTCCTTTGAAGTTTTCCTTCCTGTATGGAAAAGGGACCCGGAGGCAAAGCCTAATTATGAGGAAGGGAAACTTTTTTTTCTATTCTGTTTTTTTTTTTTTTTTACTTCTATCACCTAAACATGAGTTAAATTGCCTTAATAATACAATCAATCTTTAAAGAAAAAAGACAAAAAATAAATTTTGGTCTGAAATTATTATACTTTTGAAGTAGGAAGTCCAGTCCTGATACAAAACAGATATTTAAAAGCAGGCAACTGACATATAAATAAAGGAACAAATACCTCTGCTGTTCTCTGAAATTAAATGGAGTCTGCCAAAGAACAATCCGAAGGATGAGAGAGAAGACATACAAGTTGTCCATGTGAGGATAAAGCTGAAGGGAGTCTGATTGTGCCTGAGTCCCCTGTGCCCATTCAAAGCCAAGCCCAGCTGTAAACATCCCGATGACTGTGAACACTCAGTGTCAAAAGCACTTTTCTCTATCAGTGATTCATCACCAGGGCGGGTGCTCATCCCTAGGCAGGCGGGTTGGAGGTACTCAGGGCCCACACTGTCTTAAGCCACAAGATCAGCTGGCTTGGAGGAAGCCCCTTCGTTAGGCACTTCCCTGCCTGGGGGACAGATGTGTTTGGATTTCAATGAAAGAGCTGAAATTTCAATAACAAAACTAGAGACAGCTGCTCCAGAAATCCAGAGGGAGACCCAGGGGTCTTGGTGTTGTTTATTGTAACATGACAACACTCTTCTTGTTACTGCCAACCCTTAGCAGAGGCCAAGGCCTCTGGTGCTGGGCCTGGAGATGATCATGTTTCCAGCTGTGTTCAGAAGAAGCAATATGAAAAAGTCCCAGGGACACCTGGCTTGGGACACAGAAACATGAAGAAACTACCTGAGAATCAGATCCTGCAAAATATAAGCTAATGCACATTGATGGTGATAGAAAGTGAAGCTTTTGTAAGAAGCAAAATAAATGTAGATGAATTTTTTTTTTCATGTGAAATTATGAGTAAATTGTCTTAAATGTATAGTTCCCATGAATTTTGATGCTTTCAACAATAAGCAGGAGCACTGAGTTTTGGGGCTTAGTTTCTTAGTTTCAATTCATGTTAGCCAGTTTTCCTAGAAAAATATTTTGGTTTATGTTCTCACTTTTCTCCCCTAGGTTAGAGTTATTGTAAAAAGCAAAGGAGACTGAGGAAGGAAGCAGATATTTATTTTCTATTTTGCCAAGTGCCGTCCTGTGCTGAGCATTGTTTTACTTTGATTACACAATCACAAAATTTTTTCATAATTCTAAGCAAGGCATTATTACGATATTCATTTTAAACATGAAAAAAATGAAAATCAGTTTACAATATGTCTAAATCACCAGGCGAATAAGTAGTAGAGCTGAAATGAACATGAAATCTTTCTGAATCTTAAATCTATGCTGATTTTGATATCTGCACTCTTGTGTTCATCACAACATTGTTCACAATAACCAAGAGATGGAATCTACCTAAGAGTTCATCAACAGACAAGTGGATAAAAAAGTGTGGCACATATACATGGTAGAAAGATACTCAGTCTCAAAAAAAAAAAAAAAAAAAAGAGATGGAAGGCCAAGGGGTGTGGTGCACACCTGTAATCCCAGTGGCTCAGAACGCTGAGGCAGGAGGATCCTGAGTTCTAAAGCCAGCCTCAGCAATTTGAAGGCACTAAGCAATTCAATGAGACCCTATCTCTAAATAAAATACAAAAACAGGGCTGGGGATGTGGCTCAGTGGTTGAGTGCCCTAAATTCAATCCCTGGTGACAACCCCCATCCTCGGAAAAAAAAAAAAAAAAAGAGGAAATTCTGTCATTTGAAACACAATAAGGATAATGTATGCAAAGTGAATAAGCCCAGCATATAAAGACAAATATCATGTGATCTCACATATAAATGGAATCCAAAAAGCTCAAACTTGCAGAAGCACAGATTAGAGGGGTGGGTACCAGGGGCTGAGGAGAGGCAGGAGAGTTTGGGGAGACATTGGCCATAACATACATTTCAGTTTGGCAGAAGGAATAAGTTCAAGAGATCCCCTGCACAACATGGTGACTGTGGCTAACCACAATGCTGTGTGTACTTAAACATGAATAAGAGAGTACAGGTGTGTTCCTACCACACAAAAAATTAGTATTTGATTATCTTGATTTAATTATCTTGATTGAGACTTTCCACAAGGTACAGCTATTTCAAATATATTATACACCATAAATACATACAATTTTTATTTGTCAAGTTAAAAGAGTAAATGATAATTTAAAAAGTGAAAATAAATGAGGAAAGAAAAAAATCTATTCCCTTCCTTTTATACCATGTTCCTTCTGATAAACCCCAAACACAGACCTTTGTTTTCTCTCACACAGTGAGGCAGAGCCAGAGCTAATAAAAACAATGCATCCCTTTATCCCTGTAAGCCATGTAGAAGAGTTCATGATTCAAACGTGAGAGTGAATGTGCTTATTTCTAGTTTATCAATTAAGACTCCTGCTGCAACACATTTTTCTGTTTTGCCAAGTATTTAAAAATCTTCTTTATTCATTGCTTCTCACCTTGCCCAACTAAAATTGGCAAGCACCGTTATCCTCACTTAATAACCCAAGTCACCGAGGGAATAGCCTGGATTAGAAGCTGTGATACCCAAAGCTCATGGATAAGTGTTCTGTCTCCTGTCTAGACTCAATGAATAATTCAGAGATCTAGTGGGTGGAAATCCAGTTAGGAGTCTGGCAGATTTGATTGCTTTTGAGCTGTGGCAGCCAGGACACTACTTTTGTCCCCTCCCTAATGCTTCTCCTTAGGGGAAATCCTCTCATTCCCCAATCCCTTAAGAGTTGGTATAACATAAGGTGATGGTCCCAGCCCTCTTCCTGATTATCTTTTGCTGGGAGCCATTAGCCAAGTAGGTATGACAATTTCCTTGCCAGCGTACCCCATGTTGCAGTGACATTGAATGTACGTGACCTTGCTCAAGGACCAAGGCAGATTAGGGTGTTCCCGGTTTTAAGATAATTGTGTTTAGGGCGTTCCCAGTTTAGGTTCCAGGTTTAAGGTTTAAGATTATTCCTGCTGGGAATAGGGCGTATCCTGCTGCCTGAGTTCCCCTTGAGTTCTCACGGGATTCAGACAATATATTTTGGAGATAGAAGCCCAGTGGAGGGGGATTTGGGCAGAGAATGTGGATTTGGGAAGAGAACGTGGATTTCCCCAGAACGTGATTGTAGACGGCTGGTGTGAGTTCGGGAATAAAGAGTTGCTGTTTGAATCTACAAGCTGTGTGGTGGCTCGTGATTGTGTGCCCAGCCAGACTGCGGCATTTGTGCCCAGCCAGACTGCGGCAATCTTTATTCCAAAAACGTATTTGAGCTCCTATTATATGTGCATGCTAAATGCCTGTCGGCTTTGGGGTCTATTTCTGGCTCTTCCCCTAATGACCTGTTAGCTTCTGGTTACTTTACAACCCTGTCTAGACAGGTCCTGTCATGATTCTGGGGGTCAGACAATGGGCTCCAATGACACGCTTTCTTCCCTATTCTTCCAGCCCCAGGGAGATATCATCTTCTACTTGTCACTAATCTTTGGTCCCCTCATGGCTCCTTCTGGATTCTCAGATTTCCCATCACCCTTTTAACCAACTATCTATATTATATACCCATCTGTTTAAAAGACCTAGAGGGCTATTTTCCTGGCTGGATCCTGATGGGACACAAACAGAATTCTTAGTTACAAGCTATAGAAACCAACCCTGACATTTTAGCAGGAAATAAATTTATTACAAAAGATATCAGAAAGCTTTAAGAATCTCTAAGAGGACCACGGTACCAGTAGCAGAGAAAGAGGAAGAACGCTGCCCCCAAAAACTCCCCAAGCAGAACTTTTCCATGAAGTCACTATCACCACCATGCTTCATGTCAAGGGTTGTACACAGGTGCTTTTGACTCTAGATTCTGGAAGCTACCATTAAAATTGTGGTCTCTGCCATCATCTGTCAACCGAATCAATTCTGGGCATTTCCTACTTCTTTATGATATTAGCTTCCAACTTAGAGACCGGCATGGATACATCTGATTGTTGCAGTACAGGTGATGTGCCTAACCCTGGCTTCAAGGAGAGGTGGCTATGTAAGTTAAATGACAGCTTCAGTCCCCATCATGGGAGATGGGCTTGTCATAGGAAGCAACATTCCCTAAATACCAGATGGGGATTTAAATGCAGAGGGGGTATTTTAGTTTGAGCAGATGCTGAGATAAGGATTCAAGTATAAGTAGTTTGGGGGAAGGGAAATCCCAGGAAATGGGAGAAAAGGAAACAAGAGAAGTAAGATCAGAGAGAAAACAGCCTGTGGATGGTAAGCTTTCACTATCAATGACTAGAGCTAAATACCACTGGGAGACCTCAGAGGAGTTGTTCCGCCCAAGGAGCCAGGAAGCCTACGTACCACCCACCACCTGCTACCTGACACTACTGAGAACAGCTGGGGGTTCAGGCTTAATTCCCTCAGGCCTCTAGCCTCCCTCCCTCTTCTGTGAGCTCAGTGGGCCTCAGAAACCAGAGAAAACATTAAGGCGAATTATAGGTGCTGGCCTTTGAAAGTTGGCAGGTGTAAACTGAAAAGTTGAGGGAAAGAAAATACAGTAGACACCAAGTGCAGCAGGAAAGACAACTGGTAAAGGTAGACCCTAGGAACTGCTGAGCATTGAGGATACACCGGAGAGCAAAAGGGAAATTCTCCTGGCCGCATTAAGCCAATGGTCTTGAGATTCAGACACATAAACAAGCAAGTACAATAGCAATGCACAGGGAGCTAGACTTCTGGCTTCTGAGATCCAGGAGGATGGGGATAGTGTCCTGCTCATTTCTGAACTCCATTGCCTAGAGTGGTACTTACTCCATTCGTGCTTACTGGCCCTACACTGAATGGCTATTTAGACATAATACCAGTCTATAAATACCACTTGGAAGATTTTTGCAGCCCTGGTGTATCACTCTCATTGTCTCTGTTTCTTACTATAATCCATCAAGTGGATATGTCCCCATTTTACAGCAAAGCAAGTGGAGGCACCCCAACTATTTCCTAACTACTAATTGTTCTTATCTCAGCATGGATGTGGTTACTCTGAGAGGCTTGCCTGCCCAGGCTGCCCCTTCTCCAAGGCAGGGTTATCTCTATCACAGAACCATCTTGGTTTTGTCATTGGCAACTCATTCTCATGTATTCTCATGAGCTGAGCTCTTTGAGAGCAGAAGCTGGGTCTGTTTTGCTCAGCAACGTCTGCTCCGAGTCCTGGCTCCTGCTCCCATGTTCTACATGCACGAACATCATTTACACTGATCATTTTTTGAATGGTTTGAATAAGTGAATATAGGCTCAGAGATGTTAAATAATGTGACCAGTCAGAAAGCTAAGAGGAAGCAGAACTGAGGCTTGAACTGGAGTCTGCCTGATCCTCAAATATCTCCTGTAATTTGCTAAACAAATTGGCAATATAAAATCACAGGTGGCTTAAATACTGCTATATTAAGGTCAAAAGTAATGAACAGAAAGTGTCGAAGAACTTCTCATAATCATCAGGCTGAGGAGTTATTAAACAGAACACAAGCTAGAAGGAGGACAATGTCCCTTAGAGAACAAAGTCCCCAGATCCAAGACTTTGATCTGGCTGGACAAGATTTAAAATTTTCCTTAAATTTAATATTCTAAAATTCTAATGTATTTAATATAATCTCTAGGTAAAAGGAAAATCATTCCCTCTAACACTGATGACTAATTGACTTCATCAGCTCACTAAAATAATTCTGAAATCTTGGAGATGAAGTGATTTTTAAGGCACCTGATAGGGTTTTTCATGCTACTTTAGCCATTGCAGAAAAGCCTTTTCAAATTCCCAAGTGTCAGGCATACACAGCCACATTCAAACTGAAGGGGAAGAAGGAGATAATGGTTTGGAAAATTTCAAAGGTTTTCTTTTTCTGTCTTATTTAGCCAAACAATGTTCTCATTCCTTCCATTCTGCAAAGTCAGTGAGAGCTGTCCATCCTCCAAACATTCACTTCCTATTCGTCCTCAATTCTAAAATGACCAAGAAGCAACATAGATTTAATAATAGCCTTTGGGTGCTAGGGGTAGGCTTTAGAGGTGCAGTGGGGAAGTGGGAGATGGAACAGGCAAGAAATGCCACATGAAGTGTTCACAGAAATGACAACGTGACCCAAAGAATGACTTAGTATTTTTTTAAAAAATTGATGACACATAAAATTGTGGGGAAAAAAATTAAATCTTCCAATTGGTATTTATGGACTGGTATTATGCCCAAATGATATTTCTAGACATAAATAAAATACAATGACAAAAACAAAAGAAGGCTTCACTTAAATTATATATTAAAGAAGTAAAAAATACATTTAAAAAATTACCTTAAACCACTTAAAGTATTTGGCTTTCTGAAACTAGTAAAATGAAAACTTACTACATGAATCAATATATGCACATAAAGTGTGAGTGCTTTGATAATCAGTATGTGCTTTCCTAGTAAAAACTGAAAAAAAGATCTAGGTTCCACTTGAGTTCTATTTCTTGTGGAGAAAAATACGCCAGTGCCCCATCAGCTTTCAAATGGAAATCTGTGAGTGCAGAAAATCAGATTGACAGTCCATCAGTCTGACATCCCTTGACCTGATGGCTGATTCAGAAACTCAGAAGTGAACCTGGGGATGTATTTCATGTTTTTTGCCCCTTCACTAATTTCTAGCACCATCCTGCCACAGTGCTCACAAATAGAATTAAGAGGACAGCCAAAAGCAAAGAATTCCATTTGATTCAAACGTATGATATGTCAAGATCACTGTACCGTCATGTGTAACTAATAAAATAAATAAATAAAGAAAGAAAGAAAGAAAGAATAAACATTGCAAAAACTTTTCAAGGATCTCAGCATATATTCCAAGATAGCACAATGAGAACCAAAAGCCAGACAAAGATATTGAAAACATACACACACACACACACATACACACACTCACACACACACACAGATACATGTATATATATATATATATATATATATATAGAGAGAGAGAGAGAGAGAGAGAGAGTGAGTATGAAAGAAAACATTAAGATCAAGAATGCATATAAAAATTTACATCACACGGACTAGAGAGAAAAAATACGTGGTACTGATGATAACCTGTCACCCCCTTATATGCTCTCATCTGACCTTTAAACAACTCTAGAGTCAGATTTAGCTTCAGAAGCCATCTTAACACATTTCCTCAAAAAGTCACTCCAGGGGATTGGGTGTCCAACCAAGAGAGAAATTTTTGCCCTCATCGCTGAAGTTTGAATCGTTCAATCCATGAATGTTTGCAGATATTTTATACCCTGGCTACACGAGCTACTTATGATCCTTAGATGTGCCATGCAATTTCAAGTATCTGTAACTTTGTTCATTTAGTTTCCACTATGTGAAAATAACTTTTATCTACTCTTTTACCTGGGGACATCTTATTATGTTTTTTTTTTTTTTTGTAGCTCTATACAACAATTTCCACTTTTGCAAGGGATGTCTAACTATACAAATTATGGGTAATGGTTAATTTGTTTCATGTCTAGTTCAAGGGGCCTGGGGTTATTAAAGAAAAACCATGACCAAATCACCACAATAATTATTATCATTATTATGAAACATAATATATTTATATGTGAAATACATTTCAGTCAAAACAAAAACTCAAGAGGGAAATAATGATGAGATTTTTGAACTAGAATTCATTTCCTAATTTTTAAAAATTTGTTCTAATTAGTTATACATGACAATAGAATGAATTTTGACAATATTCTGGTTTACATGATGTAGAATCACACTGGTCATGTAGTCACATATGTACATAGGGTAATAATGCTTGATTCATTCTACTATCCCTACCCTCTCCCCTCCTTTCACCTCCCCTCTACCTAATACAAAGTAACTCTATTCTCCCCTATACCCCCAATTGTGAATTAGCATCCATATATCAAAGAAAACATTCAGCCTTTGTATTTTGGGGATTGGCTTAGCATGATTCTGCAGCTCCATCTATTTACCGGCAAATGCCATAATTTCATTCTTCTGTAAGGCTGATAATACTCCATTGTGTATATATACCACATTTTCTTTATCCATTCGTCTGTTAAAGGGCACCAAATTTGGTTCCATATTTTAGCTATTGTGAGTTGAGCTGCTATGAACATTGATATGGCTGTGTCACATAAAGTGAGTCATTATATAAGAGTTTAGTGTAAATCTGCAATCCTATTGTAAAATATAACAAGGATAGAAATTCAAACATTTCACTTTGTCCTAAACTACAGAAACTTCTATCAAGGCAGAACATCTTACACCACAAAAATTATTTTAAGGGTTAGCAAATGTTCTAGTTCAGTTGTTCCCACACTGGGCTGATACCCAGAATTATAAGGGGAACTTTAGAAAAATATAGATTTCCTTGCTTCACATTTGGCCTGTGACTCAGCATCTTTGTGGCATGGGGCTCAAGACTGTATTTTATAAAGTCTCCCTAGGCAAGCTGAAGAACAGCCAGGTCGACTGTATTAACTGATGAGTTTTTACAATTAAATGCCTGAGCTGGGAACACTGGAAAATATCTCTAGTTGATGCATATTTACATGCAGGCACTCCATATTTGGATTCCATTTCTGCTGTCAATTTCAGGGAATATACAGGCTTGTCCATGTACTCCTTTTGCTATTTTGACACTCTAGTTATGGGAAAAGCGAACTGCTCAAAGTTTCAATCTTCAGTCTACTCAGAAAACACTTGGGAGGAAAACTTTATTAAAATTCAATATAACTGACTTATATAACCATGAACAGAAATCATTTTTTTCCCCACATTTTCAAAGACAGCGTGAAACTGGGTTTTTAAAATAAGTTGTCTTTGATTTTGTTTTTCCATACTAGGAATTGAACCCAGGACTTCATGCTTGCTACGGAAGCATTTAACCCCTGAGCTACATTCTCATTCCTTTTTAATCTTTATTTTGAGACAGAGTCACACTAAATTGCCCAGGTTGGCATCTAACTTGCAATCCTCCTGCTTTTATTTATTCTACATAGTAAATTTGTTTTACATGATCAATGTACCAAAATAGCTTACTTTTTAAGGTTTCTGTCACATAACAACCTAACTTCTCAAATGAGAGTTTGCTTATGTTCAGAGAAATAAAAAATTATAATAATATTTTATAAAGCTAGAATCCCACAGGAGGTGTAATTTATAGCTTGTTTGGGGCTAAGAATTCACACCATAAAATAAAAGGAAATTTGAATCTAGTAAACTCGTTAATTGGATGTTTTCTGACAATCCTTTGAGCATAGCTTTACAGGTAATCGATAAATACTCAGTGATTAGTCTCCTGTTAACAATGGTCTATGCCTATTACCTCAGTTGGAAGAAAGGACAGCAGGGATACAAATGAATGCCTTGATTCAAACCCAATAAATGAATAAAAGAGAAGTGTGTCCGACTCTCAAACAATACCTTAAGTTTGACACCACCTTGTATAAAGATAGGCTGGTAGATAAGAAGGACACCATGTACATCTAAGAGGACTATTTGAAATTCCATCACAAAGCATTCATTCTCATAAGCCATGAATTTTCATTGTATGCTCTCTTTTTCTGTTTGAAAAGCAAGCTGAGAAACAAAAACAGAGTACAAACCTACCTGCTTCTGCATCAGACTGGGTATCAG
This sequence comes from Marmota monax, assembly GCF_021218885.2. Taxonomy (NCBI): domain Eukaryota; kingdom Metazoa; phylum Chordata; class Mammalia; order Rodentia; family Sciuridae; genus Marmota; species Marmota monax. The sequence continues at coordinate 10,665,072 of NW_026693595.1, forward strand.
CAGACTTTCCCTATCCCTGGAATGTGTCAATTTGCCTTTTGGGTTAAGATAAATTTGGTGGTATAGGAAATATAATTGTAAAATCATGGCTGTGGTGGGCCTGAGAAAGATAATGCTAGAATATTAAAATTCCTAGGTCTGGGGAGGGAGGAATGGGAAAAGGTTGATCAATGGGCACTAAGTTATAGAAAGGTAGGATTGAGACATCCTGGTGTACTGTTGCCCCATATGATGACAATGAGTAATGATAATGTACTATATATTTCAAAAGCTAGAAGGAGTTTAAATGTTTTTATCATAAAGAAATGATAAATGGTGGAGAAGACAGGTATGTTCAACCTGACTTAAACATTACATAATGTATAAATGAATCAAAATATCACATTATCTCATAAACATGTAATATTTTATGTTTTTATGTATCAGTTAAAAATACAATTGAATGGGCTGGGGTTGTAGCTTAGCGGCAGAGCACTCGCATAGCACATTCAAGGCCCTGGGTTCAATCCTCAGCATCACATAAAAATAAACAAATAAAGGTGTTGTGTCCAACTGCAACTAAAAAAAAGTTGTTAAAAATATAATTAAATTAAAAACAATCTTTGGTTTCTTACATAAGAAATTACAACTCTCACAATTCATGCATTCGATTGTGGAATAAAGATGAAGTTGTAATTCTCACATCTGCTTATGGAAACAGAAATCTGGCTAATTTTCAAATTTTCACTTCAGATCTGGGACATGGATAACATCAGAAAGGAAAGGACTTATTGTAGCAGTTTATATTTTCCAAAAAATGGCCACATTAATATTTCTGATTCCACATGGCCCTCTCCACTTGGCCTCCCCACTTAGAGAACTTGTTAAGAAGTAGAGTCCTTTTTCCTCTCCCTAAATATGGGGAATGCTTTGTGTCTACACTATCAGAATGTGGAAGAAGTAATGCTTGGTGACTTCTAAGATTAGGTCTTGAAAGTTGGTAGAACTTCCACCTGGTTCTCTCTTGGAACACTCACCATTGAAACTCAGCTATCATATTGTGAGAAAGACAAGCAGCCACATGGAAGGGCTACCACTAGGTGGTCCCAGCCAACAGCCACCATCAACCTTCAGACACATGAGTGTTAGTTGCAGATGATTCCATGCTTCAGCCTTCTAGTCACTCCAGTGATGTCAAGTAGAATGCGAAACTAGTGGGGTAGGGAGGGGGAGCATGGGAGGAATAGAGGAACTCTAGATAGGGCAGAGGAGTGGGAGGGAAAGGGAGGGGGCAGGGGTTAGCAAGGATGGTGAAATGTGATAGACATTATTATCCAAAGTACATGTATGAAGACACAAATTGGTGTCAATATACTTGTATACAACCAGAGATATGAAAAATTTTGCTGTATATGTGTAATAAGAATTATAATGCATTCTGCTATCATATATAAATAAAAAATTAATTAAAAAAAGAAAATGCCAAACTGTACAGTGTTGTGCCAGTCTTTATGACTGACTCATTTTTGTCTACATTTTAAATTAAGGTGATCACTAAAAATTGCAAAGCAACATTGATATTCAGAATAAAATTTCCATTTTCATATCTAAAAAATGGCCCTCCCGTGTCTCTATCAAACTACAAACCTATGAGTAAAATATATGTTATTTTTTGAGCCATTCATTTGAGTGGTTTGCTTGCAACAGAAATACATATCTAGTGTCTTAATTCTGTTTGATCTTCTATCAACAGTTTAAGTCACTTTTAACCAGGAAAACAATTTAACAATCATTTAGCAGTGATTTTTTTCTGCAATGATTCATGTATCTGACTCTCTTATAATAATTGCCTTGGAAAAACAATGCTTTGGGTGACACTATTTGACCGTCACCCTGTGTGAGCTATGCTTGTTCAACTTGTGCCATGTGAATTCTTTTTTTAAAAAATGATGAAAGGAATACACACTCATGAAAATTCAAATTGTACAAACTTTCGGCAAAAACATACTGCTCCCTCTAAATGAACATCCTTCTGGAATAACCATATCAGATCTAGCACGTATCCTTTCAGATCATTCTTGACTTTTCTATACCCTTACACACGCATACACACACACCCTAAGTATGAATCTTAGAAATTTGCCATATATATCACACATTTCCTTTCAATGCATTGTTAATGTAAGCCTATTCATAATAAAATTAGGAAAATGAGATCAAAAGAGGAAGATGATGATAATGATAACAGTCACCATTTTTTAGTTCTAATTGTGCACCAGTTATATGCTATATTTATCCTTTATATGCTAGATAACACATGTATGTTATGTGCAAACTACTTTACTTGCACTATTTCATTTAGTACATTGCCTATTAAAGTTTAGGGAAATCTTTAAGGAAAAAGAGCTCATAAAACAAATTTAGAAAGAAATAAAACATATTCTATATTCTCCAAACATTGTTGAAGCAGGCAGGATGCATTACTAGGCCCCTATACAGATAAAAAAGACCTTTCAGGGAAAAACAACAACAGTTAAACCACTGGGTATGTGCAGAAAAGATGTCTGCTGTCTGAAGAGCAAGGTTCATGACACCAGGTGGCTCAAACCACATCTGCATGTAAATCACTCCAAAATGTATACTCTAGACCAGACTTCTATTCTGAGTTCTAGACCCATATATCCACTTGGATGTCTCAAAAATGTTTCCAACTCATCAAGCCTGTTTTAGTCAGCTTTTTCACTGTTGTGATAAAAAGATCTGACCAGAGCAATTTTAGAGGAGAAAAAGTGGTTTTTGGGGCTCACAATTTTAGAGGTCTCAATTCATAGGCAGCTGGCTCCATTCCTTGGGGCTTGAGGTGAGGCTGAACATTATGGTGGAAAAGTGTGTGGAGGAAAGTGGCTCACATGATGCTCAGAAAGCAGAGAGAGAGACTCCACTCCCTAGATACAAAATATATATCCCAATGACCCACCGCCTCCAGCCACACCCTACCTACCTTCAGTTACCCTCAGTTAATCCTATCAGGGGATTAATTCACTGGTTAGGTTAAGGCTCTTATAACCTAATCATTTCTCCTCTAAACCTTCTTGCATTATTTCACACATAGCTTTGGGGGGACATCTCACATCCAAATTATAACAAAGCCCAAGATTCCAATATTTATGATCTGCCCCACACATAATGATGTTCTCATACTTTCTGGTACCCCAATCCAACCAGTTGTGCAAAACTCAGACAGATTGGGTAATACATTAAATACTAGCCCCTATTAACTCAACTCAATTTAAAGTCAAAAATATCTCTGGAATTTCTCTGCTTCTCTCCATTTTTATTGCCAAGACCCTAGTCTAATTTATAGGCATCTCGTACATAGACTATGTAAGACACTGCTTTTTCCCTCCCAGCTTGCCGCCCAGGTCAACTGAAACTCCCTCTCCATGTTGTAGCTAGAGTGACCTTTTAAAAGTGCAATTTTCATCATTTTACTCCAAGGCTTAAATTCTTCAATGGACAACCCCTGTATTTAGGATAAAAATTTCTGTTTTTATCATAGTTGATAAACCACAGATGGTTCATTTTTTGTCTTCAAACTCATGTGTTCCTCTTCCTGTCACATTTCAGCTACAAACCCTTTAATTTTCTTCAAATTCACCAACTTCCCTCCTACCACAGAACCTTTTCATGAGCCCTAACATCTGTCTAAAATGTTCTTCCTTCATCTGGTAATCTCCTTTTATACCTCAAGTTCTCATCTTAAATATCAGTTGCCCAGGGAATACTTCCAACATTTCCACAATCTAGTGTGTAGTCCTGTTTCCATCATAATGCCACAGGCCCCTGTTTCACAGCTCCATCACAATTTGAAGTTACAATTTATCAAAGTAATTTTTAAGTGTACAGCTCCCCAACTTGACCATAAGCTCTTGGACATCAAGAGCCAGTGGAGTATTGGAGCCAGCTCACATTGACTTGCAGCTCCTGATTGTCTCCACTTCTTCTCATTCTGCAGAACATTGATGGTTTGAAATTGGGTACAATGGGAGTATTTATACCACAGAAATTGAAAAATACTGAAAATCAGAATTTTTCCTCCTGGAAAGCCAGTTAAGCATTTGTCAGCAAAGACCATGTTTGCCTTTCTTAGTAACACACTTACCTAGCACAGTGTCCAGCACATGGAAGGATTTCAATAAATATTTGTTGAATGAATGAATTAATGAATGGCTATTCTAATCACAGGCTCTGATTGATGCAGACCTGCAATGAATGTGACCTACATGAACAAACATGTTTCCAAAATGCTATTTGTTCTTTGTTTTCAGAGTTCTTTATTTTTAAAATTGGGTTATTTCCCCCCCACCCCTCTCAGTACCAGGGATACTGATATAATTGAAGCATGCAATTCACTGGAGGGCACAGTTCCCCAATAACAAACTGGTTATGTTACAATACATGTAAACCTTGCAACCAAAAAATATCAGCATTTTTCCTCTAGCTATCATTTTTATTGTGCTTTTAGAACTGGTAGAAAAAAATTCAGGAGTGATCAAGTTGAAAAGCCCAAAGACCCTAAGAAATTGTAGCAATGATCAAGTGAGAGGACAAGGGCTGTTCTCAAGTGTAAAACTATGGACATTATTTAACTATATGACTTGCTCTAAGTTTTAGGTCACTAATGATAATCATGATTTATAGAATGATATATATCTACATGGTACTTTCTCAAATTCTACCTCTTTTTAAAATATAAATGCTTTCCAGAACAGATTTATCTCTTCAATTAACTTTCTTAAGGACTCAAAGAAATTCAATTGGGTTAGGCTAGATGTGAAGGAGTTGAATGATAATGGTATTGTTACTGGTTATTTATGAATTATTCTTTAAGGTTGGTTCTGTCCAATACTGAAAGAACAAATGCTATTTGGTTTCCTTTCATGTGTTCTTTATGAAATCCCAGGAAATATTAGAAATCTCTTTTCTGTTTCTTTGAAAAAACTCATTAAGTTATATAAATATGATTTTCCAAGAGTCCGACTTTACCACTGAAAGTAGGTATCTTATATGTCATGCTTCTGAATCATATCAATAATTTCCACAACTGAAAATATAGCCTTATTTCTTATGGCATTTCAAAAATCAAAGACACTTAAAAAAATGCCAAGAAGTCAGGAGAAAGCCTTGTATTCCTCCCATGGAAATCAAAGAGAATAAAATTAAAGGAATGTCTAAGAAAATCTCTAGCATTCCAAAGCTTTTTTATGTCAGCAAAATAAATTAGCTTATCAAAAAAATCTTTTTAAAAAATAGAGAAACCAAAAGACACCATATAACAAAAATTCAAGGACAAGTCAATATTAGAAAACCTATTAGCATATTTCTCTGAATTATAAGTCAAAAGAAAAACGGCTTTCTCCTTGTTTTCCTCCTACCTCCTTTCCTTTTTGATCAATTCAGCCCAGAAACCGTTAGATAGGTCCAAGAAGGAGTAGCATGTGCTGGAACTTGAGTAGTGTGAGAATGGATGGAAGATGAGTTTATATAAAGGTATGGTCATATAAATAACTATCTTGAGGATAATGGAAATCAAATTTCTTGCTCTCAGAAAAGGGAATTACAAACATGGAAAGGAGAAAACTGGATGGTTTATTGGGTGGATGTGTGGACAGTAGACAGACAATGTAGAGAATCACAGACATAAATGTGTGCATGTACATACACATAAACATACGTCTATTCTCCAGCTTAGTCCACGAGGAGGGACCTGGAAACAGTGACACCCAAAGACCAGTAAGCATACCTTAGAAATCAAATCTTGGTTTCTAAATATCATTCTCCATTAAAAAGAAGCTGAGTTTCTTGTAAAAAATAACTGATTATAGGGCTGGGCAGACAAAGTACAGACAAAATTAGAGTATCTTCTTGTAACAAAGAGTAAGGAAGTGCTCAGAGAATGAAAGGGATGTACCACAAAGACACAGAAGCCAGTTTGAAGGGACTCCTACTAGCCAAATCTGGGATAATTTGAACAGCAAAATGACTTTAATAATACATCATAGCATGACATTTAGATGTGAAAGTCTGGGTTCATTCTGACATAAACAGATAAGTAAGTACTTGATAAAGAATGAGATATTTATACAGTCTCAATGTAACTTTTCACAAAATTAAAATGATTTCAAAGGGAAAAAGAATAACTTTAAAAAACAGAAAGCTGATATACAGTATCTTAGTTTAGTTAACCAGTAACTGGACAAACTAAAATTGTGTACCACTCTATAAGATACAATGAGAACACAGTACTACATCTGTGATATTTTTGGCCAATATATATAACCTGAATCTAACCATGAGGAAACACCAAAAACCTGATGAACAATCCACAAAAGAACTGGCCTGTAATTTTCAAAAGAATCAAGGTCAATAAAATCAAGAAAGATTAAATAATTATTCCAAGGAGGTTGAAGAGACGTAACAACTAAATGCAACAAATAATTTTTTAAATGACAGTTTTATTGAGATAAAATTCACATCTCATAAAATTCACCCTTTCAAAGTAAATGACTCAACAATTTTAAATATATTCACAGATGTGCTAAGACAGCATCAGCATCTAATTTTAGAACATTTCTATCACTCCCCAAAAGTAACCCCATACTCAACAGCAGTCACTTCCTATTCCTTCTCCCAATACCCCCAACTCCTACATAATACTAATCTACTATATGAATGGATTTGCCTGTTCTAGGTCTTTCATATAAATGAAATAATGCAACATCTGGTCTTTCATGTCTGCCTTCTTTTCTTGGCATATTGTTTTCAAGGACCATCCATGCTTTGCCACGTAGCAATACTTCATTCCTACATCGCAACAGCCCTCGTGAGTCTTTAGAAGCCTCTGACAGAGGACTTCTGTGGTGCCTTCACTCCTCCTCCTTTGTGGAGTGAGTTTAATCATCGAAACAGTATTTCTTATCCTTAGAAACTCTCAAAAATTTCTGTGCATCAGTCCTTGTTCTCCATGTCACTTGACAATGCTGAGAAATGTATCACTGGGTGATTTCATCATGAGAACATCACAGAGTATACCTAGACAAACCTAAATAATTCAGCCTGCCTACCTCATTCCTAGGCTAGTGGTGTGTGTGTGTGTGTGTGTGTGTGTGTGTGTATCTCCTGGAGCCACAATGAACAAGACGAGTTAAATCAAACAAAAGAAAATGATGCAATCCAGAGACCTGGTAAACACCAGATTTATGAGGCTGCTGCCAGAGTTACACAGCATATCATATTTATAGTAAACTTATTTTTATAAGTAGGCGTATGCTCTAAAGCAATGATAGAATGTGTAATATAGAAAATACATAAACTATTAACAAAGTCATTTACTATCCAGTAATACTACTATACATAACCACATGTGCTGTGTCTTATACAACTGGCAGCATAATAGATTTTACATTGCCAGAAACACATAGGCAATACACTGCATGATGATGGTGTTACAATGCCTATGTACTCAGCAGGTGATAGGAACTCCTAGGCTCCGTTATAATCTCTTAATTAATTAATTAATTAATTAATTAATTTGAGACAGTGTCTCAGTATGTTGCACAGGTTGGACTTGAACTCATGATTTTCCCAACTTAGCAACCCGAATAGCTGAGATTACAGGGATGCACAATCACCCCCAGCACGAATTCATTTTTTGACATATAAAAATTGCCCACACTTATAGAGTGCCATGTTTGGCTTCAGTACATGTATACATTGTGTAATGCTCAAATCAATGATCTCCTTAAATACCATTCTTTGTGGTAAATACATTCAAAACCCTTTCAAGTTTTTAGAAAATATACAGTACAATGTCATTGTCTATCATTACCAACTATAGAATAAAACACCAGAATTTATTTTTCCTAACTATGACTTAGTACCCTTTGACCAACTTTACCCCATCTCTCTCTTTCAGGTACTCCTTCATGGTAATTACCATTCTACCCTCAACTTCTGTGAGATCATTTTTTTTTTAATTCCATGTATGAATAAGATCGTGTGGTATCTGTTTTTCTATTCCTATCTTATTTCACTTGACGTAACAACCTCCACTTCCACTTTATGCTGTTGCAAATAAAAAAATTAAATTCCTTTTTTTAGCTAAATAGTTTTCCATTGTGTATACCTACCACCTACCACACTTCCTTTATCCATTCATCAGTTAATGGACACTAACTAAGGTTGTTTTCATTTCTTGACTACTGTGAATAGTGCTACAACAAACTCAGGAATAAATGTATCTCTTCAACATACTGATTTCAACAAATTCTAAAAACCTAAGTCATATTAAATATCTTTTCTTGACCACAATGCAATAAAATAAGAAATCAATAACAAGAAAGATTTTGGAAATTATACAAATACATAGAAAATAAACAACATACTCCTGAGCACCCAATGAATCAATGAAGAAATTGAGGAGAATTTAAAAACTTCTTGAAAGAAATGAAAACAGAATCATGACATTCCAAAACTTTGAGATAAAGCAAAAGCAGTTCTGAGAGGGAAGTTTATAGCAAAAATCCACCTCCACTGAAAAAAGCAGAAAGATCTCAAACAACCTATCACTGCACTTCAAAGAAGGAGAAAATCAAGAACAAACCAAACACAAAATTAGTGGAAGAAAAGAAATAAGAAAAATCAGCATAGAAGTAAATGAAATAGGCTAAAAATAACACAAAACATCAATAAAATTGAGTTTTTTTAACAAACAAAAAATTGATAAACTGTTAGACTAACTAAACAAAAAGAGAGAGAGAAAAAAATCTCAAATACAATCAGAGACAAAAAAAGGAGACACAACAGAAACACAGAGGATCACTAGAGCCAATATGAACAGCTACATGCCAACAAATTTGATAACTTAGAAAAGAAAAAAATGTACAAATTTCAGAACATATACATACCTTACTAAAATTGAATCATGAAGAAACAGAAAATCCAAAAACACCAATAATGAGAAACAAGACTGAATCAATAACAAATACAATTCCAACCAGATGGTTTGACTGTTGAATTTTACCAAAAATTTAAATTTAAAGAACTAAAATCAATCCTTTTAAAAATTATTCTAAAACATTGAGGAGAGGGAAATTATTCCAAATCTATTTCATAAGACTAGCATTACCCTGACACTAAAATCAGACAAGGACACAATAAAAAATAACCCTATAGGCCAATATCACTGATGAAAATAGTTGCAAAAATTTTTCAACAAAATACTAGCACACTGAGTCCAATAGCACATTTAAAAAAAAAGTTACAGGCTGGGACAGGAAGATTGTGAGTTCAAGGCCAGCTTCAGCAAAAGCGAGGCACTAAGCAACTCAGTAAGACCCTGTCTCTAAATAAAATACAAAATGGGCCTGGGATGGGGGTCAGTGGTAAAGTGCCCCTGAATTCAATCCCTGGTAGCTCCCCCCGCCCCTCCCCCCCAAAAAAGTTATTCACTATGATCAAATGTGATTTCTCCCAAGGATGCAAAGATGACTCAACTTATACAAATCCATGTGGTACACCATATCAATATTAAGAAAGACAAAACCATATGATCATCTCATTAGACCAGAAAAACATGAGAAAATTCAATATCCTGTTATGATAAAAACTCTGAATGAATTAAAGGAACATACCTCAACATTAAAATGAATATCATATATAAAAATCCCACAGCTAACATCATTACGGAATGGGGAAAAGCTGAAAGCTTTCTCTCTAAAATTCAGATTAAGACAAGGATTCCACTTTCAGCACTTTCATTCAATATAGTATGGAATGTCCTAGCCAGAGCAACCAGCCAAGAAAAAGAAAGGAAGTAATTCAAGTGGAAGATGAGGAATGGTTTTCAGATGACATGATCATACAGAAAGAAAACCCCAAAACTTCTTCAATCAATTAGAACTAATACACAAATTCAGTAAAGTTACAGGCCACAAAATCAGCATACAGAAATCAGTTTGAATAGGCCAATAGCCAATTATCTAAAAAAGAAATCAAGAAAGCAATCTCATTTACAATAGTCACAAAAATAAAATAAAATACAGGGAATAAATTGATCCAAAGAGGTGAAAGATCTCTACAATGAAAACTGTAAAACACTGATAAAAGAAATTGAACAAGACACAAAAATATGGTCAGCTCTATTATAATCTTATGAAACCACTACCAAATATGGGTCTGACATTATTGACCAAAATGTCCTTAGATTGTTAGGTGGTACATGACTGCAATTAATTTATGGGTTTGCCTTCCCTGCTAGAAGATAAACTGCTCAATGGCAAGGTCAGTGTTGTATTTGTGGTATTTCCAGTGTCTCCTCTGTGCCTGGCATATACTGAGTGATCACTAACTGCTTATTGAGTTGAGTTGACTTGAAGATATTTGGAGAGAAAGCAGAATTTTAGCAGCTGCTCAAATGAAGAGCGGCTTATGCATACTTAGAATAACTATGATGACAGAAATAACAACTAATATTTTTGTCTTGAACAAGTTCTATGCTCTTTAAATATACTATGTCATTTAGCTCTCAGAACAATTCTAAGTACTATATGCTATTAATACCTTGAAGAAACTTTTCCCAAATCATACAGTTCTATTAAGTGGATGAGCCAAAACTTACTGAAAAAGAGAAAAAAAATAACATTATTTATACATATACATGACAATAAACAAAATTTGAAAATGACCTACCTTCACAGAGAAAACCCCCTTCCAAGACATAATAAGCCTTCTCCTGAATGTCATTTACCTACCCCTGCAGCATTTTTTTTTCCAGAACTTTGTGATCAGCTGAGTCTTCCCTGGTACAGGTGCACCTCTTTACAAATTTTGAATCCACCACTCCTGGCTTGATATTTCATTGTCTCTCTTACTTGCCTGCATGCCATTTGCATTCTGCCTGACTTATCAAAATGGCAGAGCTTTTCACGAACAGCTCCAGAAAGTCACCTTTCACGAACAGCCTAAGAGATAGAGAGGTGCATACACTGCCTGTGTCCCCCCAGCCCCCAGAGAACCACATCACATGACCTGTGGGGGAGGTAATGACTGTTGATATGTGTATGCTCTTGTTTGCGGCAACTGGGCTGAACTGTGCCTAATAAAAATAACACGGATTTGGTTTATTTATTTTGGTGTATAAAAACTCCACATTATCTTGAAACCATGAGAACCAGAAGCATATCTGGCAAAGAAAATAAAGCTGGAGGTGTAAGGAAAGAACAGATTAGGAGAAGCCCTGAAATCAAGCCTCTCAGTTTAGATTTGATGTGGAGGGAAATGAAGATCCCTTGAGGGTTTCTGAGCAGGGGAGTGGTGTGATGAAAACAGTGATCAAGAAGATGAAATACAAGCAGGACAAATTGAAGGGAAGAACCAGAATCTGGGAGGAGGCTGAAATCCAGGCCCAAGGGAGGTGGAGAAGGCAGGGTAATAGGAGAGCGGGCTATGATTTTATATAAATTAATTAACACATGCCCACCCCTAATTCACTTTACTATCAAGTTACTACCCAGGTTTTTTTTTCCTTCTTGTTTTTATGTTCCTGCTATATATGGGAAAGCAAAAATAAACCCAGGAGGAGCTGAATATTTTCATTAAACCGATAATAAAATTTCATCTCTGTGAATATAATGGTTTAACTGTCTGAGCACCCTGCTGAGAAAATGAGCTTCATCATGAGCATGTGGAACAGTTTGTTGGGCAGAAATGGATTTTAGGAAAATTTATTTAAAGTCCTTATTCACAGAATTAGCAGCACAATGAAAACAAAATACTTTTTTAAGGCAACGTCATGAAGATAAATCCCACATGACGGGACAGAAATGGCTGTTCTCAAAGTTTGGGCCCTGGCCAAAGAGTGCTCCCAATTTGTCCTGTGGGACTCTAAAAAATGTCCTATCCAAGTCAGCTCCTGCAATGGCAGGAAGAATAGGTTCACTCTCAGGCATATTGGCCAATATTGTTTGCCCAACTCCAACTCAGGAAACCCTACTCCCTCAGCTCTAGGCTCTTAACTTTGGATACAATTTTAAATGATCCAGAGACTCAAAGGTTATTTTTAGTCAAGTTTAGATCTGGAAAGAGCTCAAAGAACCTCTACACCCATAGTTTAAGAATATTTTCAAGATGTACAACCCTTGTTGCCAATTAAATCTAATGGAAATATATAATAGGCCAATAATATTAAAATTGGGATCCTTGAGTAGGGGTGGGAGTGTAAGGCCCAGAACTCCATCTACTCACTCCAGTTCCTTCCCTCTTTTCTACCACACACACACACTGTGACAGACCCTGAGGTTCTCCTTATGACCTTGGGGCTGCAGAAAAACTAGATTTCAAAATTCTTTTATTATTATTATTATTTATTCTAATTAGTTATGCATGACAGCAGAATGCATTTTGACTCATTGTACACAAACGGAACACAACTTTTTATTTCTCTGGCTATACACACTGAAAATCTAGATTGCGAAATTCTTAAGAGGCTGGTGTGTGTGCTTGTGTGTGTGTGTGTGTGTGTGTGTGTGTGTGTTGTATGACTTCTTGTGACAGATGAAAAACTGAAGCCCAGAAACCTTAAAATAGGACTTCCATTTCCAGTTGTATGGCACACTAAATAGCTTGAAAAGACATCTTCTAGAAATACATAGAACACTAGCTAAATACAAATATCCATTTAGATATTCTAATAAGATAAACCCACAAAGACAAACTTACCAGTTTGACAATAATGGGCACAATCTATGACCCAGTAAGTCCCTATTTACGCATGTATCCCAGATCAATGTTTTTTCAGATTGTCAGTGGAGAAGCTTCATTGGATTATACAATCACTTTGGTAAATTCCAACTGGCATTTCCTGGGTGCACAAAATAGACTAGCTTAAACTGGATTAAAACTAAATAGAAGATAATGGTATTATTATGAGAAACTTATGTTCCATATACTTTTGCACACATACAAACACACATAAGTATAGCATATACATAGGCTGGGTTTCCATGTAAAGTATACCTTTTAATTTGGGTATAGACAAAACATTTTGAAAAAAATAATTTTAAAAACCCCACTGTCTTAGAGAAGAGGACAAGAAAATGCACAAGAATACTCATTGAAGCATTGTTTATGATAGCATAAAATTAGAAGCGATTCAAGTGTTCATCAATGGAGAATAGATAAACATATAGTAGTCTGATTATGAAGCATTATGCTACAAAGCAGTTCAAATGAATGAACCAAAAGCTAAATTGCTGGAATACAATATGAAATTCAAAAGTAGCCAGTTGTAAAATAATATGTATAGTGTACTCTTATTGATCTAAAGTTTTAAAATATGCAAAACGATAGTACATATTATGGACAGATGCATGTGTTTACAGAAAGTATGAAAGCATGAAAATTCAAAATAGTGTTTATCTTTGGGGTGGGAGAAAGGGAAATGGTATTTAGGAGAAATCTACAAAGAACTTCAACTATGTCAGATATGAATCCATCAAAATGTTAGGATTGTTAAAACTGCATGATGCATATTCAGTTTTATCATTTTATTCTTTTGTTGTTGATTAAAAATATATATTTTAAGTCATACAGACTAACCTGAAGCCAAATGGCTCATTGCTGGAGTCTTCTAGACTAAGCCCACCAGGTAGGATCCTGATGGATTGCAAGTTCAGACCTCCTTCTACATGACTCCCAGTTCTATTATAAGTGTACAGGCTGAAGGAGTTGTATAATTTTGGTTTTAATATTTTTAATTTATTTTTACCTGAGAGAGGCTGTTCCCACTGTCCATCAAGGCCACATCTGCTCTGGCCAGAAATAGCACAGAGCACATCCACTCTATGAAGGCTGAGCTGTTACTTCACAGTTTGTCACTTGGCTCGGTTTTCCAGCTTCACTTGTACATTGCAACAAAATGTTAAGCCACTGAAAGGTCACTAGAGAGATGACCTGAATATGAAAAAAAACAAAAACAAAAACAGAGAGAAAGAGAGAGAGAGATGGCAATAGAAAGCCAAGGGGGAGGGAGGGAGGACCAGCTCTGAATGAGGAAATAGGCAAACTCTAGGAAGTGATCAATATAAATCAGAATATTGCTGAGAAACCACAAAACAAACATGGCTTTTATTTTAGATGACTAGAGTGATTTGGAATTGTCGTGTTTTTATAGCCTTTAACGGCAAATATACAATCTAACAAGAGGTGGGTTCATCAACTTTTTTCTAGTCTGTCTTCAGACAAAAACAAGAGGACAAACAATACCTTGGCAACGACTGGAAAAATCTTAACATGGAGAGATTTATGGTGCTTTGGAAAAGTTCAGGGCAGCGGTTTTATCATTGCTCCTTTACACACTTCAAGTTACATAAGAGGCTCTGACTTCTCCACTAAATACTTAATCATAACCTCCAGGTGAGCTTGGGCTTTTCAGGCGGGTGAACTAAAGTTCTTTTTACTGTTGAGGGAGCGATGTTGGCAGAAAAAGAAGGTAATCCTCGGAACACAGGAGCCAGAATATATCAGTGCCTGGAATTAGGAGGAAAATTGTGTCTTCTGGATACATCTTACCCTAGAAAGCCCACTGTTAGGGATTAGGAACTCATTCTGTTTGTGCTGTTGGGGAGAATTCAGATCTGCGACAGAACTCCTGGAGCTGGATCAAGAGCAAATGTAGCAATGACTAGCACTGACGGTTCACTGTTCTGAGCACTCACTGTGATGGTCATTCAGAAGTCCTCATTTAATCTTCATCACCACAGGAAGGTTCTATACTAGCTCCATTTTACAGATGAAAAACCTGAAACAGGGAGGTGAGGTGATAGATCTCAGGTTCCCCAGAAGAAGTTGTGGATCCAAGATTTATACCTAGTCAGTTGATTGGAACATCCTGGCCTTTTAAGTGCCACAGTAAGTCTGAGAGGTGATATTTAATATAAGGGGACGCTGCAACTGAGATGGGTCAGTTCCAAGTTATGGTAGTAGCCATCAGGCCCCTGTTTCTGTTACAGGCACTGCTAGAAGGAGGCATGGATTGGCAGGACACAGGAGTGAAGAAGATGTGTCACTAAAAATCAGAATTCTTTGTTTAGAGCTCTTAGCAACCCAGAATATCTGCTTCAGGAATGGACAGTGACTCTTCAGGGCTTCTGCGTATCCTGTCCTGCCTAAATCATGGTTAATCTCTGCTATGCCATCAACACCCAGAGGATGAAAATGGAGATTGACTTAGAAATGCTATTGGTTAAAAGTCAAAAGATCTAAGTGTGGGTCCAGTATTGCCATTTACTAGCTAAATGGATTTACCCTTCCCAGTATCCTTTTCCTTGTCTATGAAAAGAGGGAAAAAAAATGCCTACTACATATGATAGCAAGAATAATCCAGACAGAGGAATAGACAACTCTTATGGGCACAATAGGAACTTTTTGTTGTTGTCCCTAAGTCAAGGAGCACATTACAACACAAAGCTCAAACGTCCATGAAAGACCCAGGTGTGTCCCAAAGATTCTTTACTATATATAGTGCCATCATTAACGTTGGTTCTGGTCATTTTTCCTTTTTTTAAGAAATTTTCCATAGATAAGAAGAGAACTGTTAATCACCAAGGTCCCTGCCAATTTCAATATTTTGTGTTTTTTTTTTTTTTTTTGGGGGGGGGGTCCTAGAGGACCGAACCCAGAGCTTCTAAGTGATGAGTTGAGCTCTTTTAGGCAACTTTACCCTGCTAAGGCCAACAGTCAGATTCCTAAGGTCCAATCACACAGGAAATCTAATTGCCCAGAGATAGACCGTGTTTACAACTGCTGCTAAGGTCAAGTGTAAGAGAAATGAGAATTCTGTTTTCTACTGTAGCTGAGTGGACATCTGGTTTAGTAGGCACCCTGCTAGGAGAGGGGATCCTGGTGTTCCAACACTTTTGTTCTGGGCAACACCAGACACAGGAGGAATGCAAGACAGGATCAACTCTGAGGGCGATTCTGGCCTTGTGGTGACATGTGACTGCTTCACTGATAAGTACCACTTGAAGACGATTTGGGGTATGACCAGCTGCAGCAGGCTGTGAGCCACAGCCAGAGGCCCCACAGGCACCCCGCCTCTGCCTTGTTCTCTCCATGGGTGGTTCTCAGCATGAGGCACGTCCAACGTGGCAGCTGTGACTTGAGTAGGTGACTGTTGTGTGGTCTGAAAGCAGCTATGTGCCAGCTGAACGCTCTGCCAGTCCCTTCTAGAACAGGGCTGATCCTAATCGGAAGGAAGCCAGCCCTGACAGGACCAGAGAAAGCCAGTCCCCTGGGGAGCATTGGCTGGGAACGATGGAGCCATTCCCAAAGGGAGAGGAGAGAAGGGATCAGTCACTCTGGACTGAGAATTCACTGCCCAAAGTGAACCCCAGAAATCCCGTCCTCTGACAGCCTACAGCAGATGGCAGGAAAGCCTGCCCTGTGGAACACATAGCTCAGCCAGCAGCCTGGAGATGTGTCAAGAGGTCAGTGAGCTGAGTCGCTGGCACAGTGTCAGCGAGATAAGCATGGGTAGCCTTCCAAGTCACCATGCAGGACACACTACCACACACCACTCTGTCTCCAGCGGGCCAGTGTCTCCCACTCCAACCCTGGGGCCCCTGGACTGGCCGTTCCCTCCTGAGGGGCTGGCCCTCAGGTCTTGCTCAGTTGGTTTCCTTTTGCAACTCAAGTCTCATCTCAAACATCCCTTTCTTAGGCCTCCTATGATAACAGCCTCCCTTAATTCTCTAGCACAACATCCTTTTTGGTATTTTTAATAGTTTTTCACTATATAAACAAATACTGTTCATTTCGTTTGTATGTTTATTGCTTACTTTCCTTTCTAGAATGTTCACTTAAGGAGAGCCAGCGTCTTCGGAGGGATGGGCGCTGTGCAGGAGCACCCACACTAACTCATGGAGCACAACACTTGCCAAGGGTCACATCGCAAATCTATGATAAAGGGCAAAGTCACACCAGGCCTTCCAAAGTCATGCCAGTCTATGCTCAGCACCTAGAAAATTATCTAGCATAAAATGAAGGATCCATAAAAATCAGTAGAATTAATAAATAGAATTAATTAACAGGCATGTACTGGCACAAAGTTTCTCTGTGATCTGCAGCAGTGAGAATTCAAGGCTCCTGGGTGGCTTTAGCACACACTTTTGAATATCTCACTATTTCATGCGTCATTCCCTCTTCCTCTCTCCCATTAAAGATCTGAAAATCTCTTTGATTCCATTGGTTCCTGGCACCCATGAACTTACTGCATATTTTTTTTTTCATTTATAAATGCTTTTGATTATAAGTAAAACCAGTAACAACGACTTATTAAAATATACTGTGATTTCAACAAATAGGTTTTCATTTTTCTCAAATACAATTTTTTTTTAAAAAAACAGAAATCTTGGTGGAGGAATGAAAAGTGTTTTAAAACTGATTTATTGTGATTGTTGCACCACTCAATGAAATTACAAAAAATCATTGAATTCTAAACTTGAAATGAGTGACTTTTATGAAATGTGAAATATACAAACAAACAAAAGAAAAAGAAGAAGCAGGAGCCAGAGCTGGGTGTGGTGGCACACACCTGTAATCCCAGTGGCTTGGGAGGCCGAGGTAGGAGGATTACAAGTTCAAGGTCACCCCAGCAACTAAGTAAGGTCCTAAGAAACTTAGTGAGACCCTGATTCAAAATAAAAGGGGCTAGGGATTTGAGTCAGTGGTAAGTGCCTCTGGCTTACATCCATAGTACCAAAAAAAAAAAAAAAAAAAAAAGAACAAACCAGAAGGTACACAGTCCAGTGTTAGTATAGCAGCCCGACCATACTTGGGCAGGACCTTGGGTTTTTTTCATTCGTGGCCTCCTTTCCTGACATACAGCTTTCATCTCATGTTTGTCACATCATGGTCACAAGATGGCTCCTGTACCACCACACATCATATCTGCATTCCAAAGAAAAAAAAGAAAAGCAACGAGAGAGTCTCACCAGGTGAATTTGTTCCTTTTTATAAGAAATTAAAAACTTTCCTAGAATTAAAGTCAGCCAACTTCTACATTAAACTGGGTCACATGGTTAGTTACTGAAAAGAGAAATGGGGTTACTACGACTGGTGCTGACTATCAGAGTTGGCCCCTGAAACAGGAGAAGGGATCTGTTTTCCCTGAGGTCAAGCTGTTGCCTTGAACAAATCAGGATTTTAACAGAGAGATGAGAGAGATAGCTGCTAGTTATGCCATAGTTTAGTGGACTTCAGTGGACATTTACTGAGCTATCAACTCTCTTTTTCAAGAATTATAGTTGAAACACACATAAACTGAGTTTTTAAGTCAGATCCCTTAATCTGTCATGCTTCTGAACCTTCTGAAAACTTGGATGTTTGCATTCTTTAAAGTCCATCTTGTTTAAATATCTTCCCCCAAAAATGTCTTTTTTCCCTTAAGTCACTCACAGTAGTTCATGTTGTTAAAAAGCAAAGGCTCTTTATGGTAGGAGCATCCAACGTCCTGCTTGGCCCAGGCACCATGTGCTGCATAGCAGTCATCCACACCTCCTGCGGGAACCACACAGTCCTTTGTACCATGGTGTTTGGAGGTGACCCCAGCAGTGTAGACATTATGTCATCAGCATGACAACATCTTCCTCCTGTTCTTCACCTCCAGACAGTATTTGCTGAGGTCCCCAATACAGAGAGAGGCCTTGTTGGGACTAAAGGACTACCTGTGACAGAGGGATGGGGTTTTGCAGAAGCTAGAGGAGGTCCACAGCTGCTGAGCGTCATATCACAAACCTGTGATAAAGGCCCAGATCACACCACGCCTTCTGCTTGTTGGCCCAATGCAGTTTTTGTTGTTGTTGTATTTGTTTTAAGTCACTCAGTTATCCAGATCAAACACACACATCCTCATACAGTCTCCACACACCCCACAATTAGGAAAGATCCTAGCCTGTAAAAAGCCTGGCCAGCCCAGTTGAGGATTCCACCCCTGCTAATAGCCACAAGGAACGTTTTGATGTTTTGTGGCAGATGATAAGGATTGTCACTCAAGCAGAACCCTGTAGATCTCCTGGGTGATCATCTGTGAATTGGATCTAAATTCCTTTTTAATGTACATCTCTCTTAAGCTTCTGCAAATTTTAAGCAGGATTTCTCAAAATACATTGTTTACAACTTTCAGGTTCTCAGGGAACAAATGGGGCCGTGATCAGAAAACTTTCGGAAGCACCTGATCAAAGTTAAATGGCTTCTTCATTGCCAGACATAGAGAAATCTGTAATGCTCCAATTTGCCTGGTGAGTTTCTAAGAGAGGAATGGAATATGAGGCATTTCCCAAATTTGTTTGAACACTGATTTTTTTTCTTTCGCATATGTTAAGTCTGGTGACCCAAGACACAAACTTTTAAAACTCTGCTAGTGAGAAAGAGTGCAATGGTGCACCCCCAAACCTACTCAATACCCCATTTTGGGTGCCAAGAAACATATTGTGCACCATGGTTTAGGTCGTGATCAAACCTCAGTGTGCTGCCAGTGAGTGTGGCCAGATGGTTCTACATCACAGCTGCTGTCCAGAGTAAAAGCACATTGGTCTAGGAGGGTTGTGCACTGTGCCTTTGTACTAACCGTATTATTTCTCTCATCATCAGGTTACTCTCCTTCAAATTAAGCATCTTAGGCCAGGTGAGAATAGGAAGAATGGAGTCACAGTTGGAGACTTTAACCTGCTTTTGTTTTTCTTCTGTTCAAACACTTCATCAAAGTTGATGTGAGCCACACTAATCTCAATGACATGGTTCATAAACTAAAAACGTATTACCCTTGTTTCGATCTATCTACCTTCCTAAAAAGTCCACCTGGTACAACATGACAAAAGTACTTTCCACCAATATGCAAATGTGTCCCTAAGATATCTGGCACCAATTTGGCTGCTTCCTAAACTTATATGCTTTAAGCATCCCTAAACTTGAAAATGATTTTAGGAGAATTAAATGCCTAGATTGGCAATGGTTCAGTCCAAGCATCCTCAGGACATCTGGAAAGAAAAGCTTGCTTCCCGGGAACCTGTTTTCCTAGGGGTAAAGAGACTCAAGTCAAAGGGGAAGATAACTCACAAATCACACAATTTAATAATATAAACTCATGAAAGATGTCTTGGAGAATCCTATCTCCAAAGGTTCGACATCATCAGCCCTGTAATAATAAAAAATTTGTTTATCCCCAAGATGAATATTTTCAGACTATATTAATAAGGCTTATTACTCCCGTAAATTTACTCTGTCCTTATGTTCCCCCTAAACTGAATTTTATGAGGTATCTGAGATAACTCCAGATTGCAACCACAGCCTTGTATGTTATCCCAGTACAAAAAAGAATGATGTTCTCTGAAGGGATGGGAAATAAGAACATTAAAAGTAGTGTAATAGGAAAAGAACTACTAATGATGGCATCAGAGGACCCAAATCCTATTCAGTCTTTAGACAGAGGATGCTGTGGGTTGAATTGTGTCCCCCATAAAATTCATGTGTTGAAGTCCTAACCCCCAGGACTTCTGAATGTGACTTTATTTGGAGACAGGGCACTTTTAGAGGTAACCAAGTTAAAATGAGTTCATTAGGGTGGGCCCTAATGAACTCATGTCCTATGACAAGAGGAAGTCTGGGGCTGGGGAGGTAGTTCAGTGTAGAGTGCATGCAGGAGGCCCTGGGTTCAATCTCTAGTGCCACAGCGGGGAAAAATAGGGAAGAGGAATTGTGGATATAAGCAAGCATAGAGGGAAGGTGATGTGAACAGGCACAGGGTGAAGAGGCCATCAGCTAGTCAGAGAGGCAGTCCTGGAACAAATCCCTGCCCATTAACTCTCAGGAGAAACCAACACTGCCAACACCTTGATTTTGGACTTGCAGCCTCCAGAACTATGAGACAGCAAATTTCTGCTGTTTAAGCCACATGGTTGGTAGTACTTTGTGATGGTAACCCTGACAAACATAGCTATGTTCCTGGACAAGTCTTTTAGTATCTTGGGGCCTCAGTTTCCTCATCTACAGCATTATGAGGTAGATTGCCTTTGAAATTATTTTAATCTCTGAATGATGAACGTGATCTCCGGCTAAGTCTCCTGAGATATAAACATGTGCCATCTTCTAAAAAAGAAACTCTCCCAATTATCTACAGATCAATGGATTATTGACAGGTAAAAACCAGCTTTGATCATTCTGTCTGGCCATCCTAACTTATTGTTCAGTAATGACATTAGAAAGAAAAATAAGGAGGAAGGAGGGTTAAAGTCACTCCTATGAAAGGCAGCCAATCTATAAGTTTATGTCTTTTCACAAGAAACTCATCATCAAAAAAAACTGACCTATTATACATTCCAATGCAAGTGCTCATGTAGAGCACAGATGAAAAGATCATTAATAAATACAAATTTCATGGTAGGGTTCACCATGGCAGAACTTCTCTGAAGTAAACAGTAAAAGCACACATTCTGTTCTCTCTTCAGAGCCTGTTTCTGGGCTCTCTACCACTTAAATGTTTATCATGAAAGGAAATCATGTTTCAGGGACAACTACTAAACTTTCAAGTGTTGCTATCCTGTTCCATCTCACCAATAAAACAGAAAATAACAATGGCTTTTCATGACATCTATCAACCTCTCATCAGCTTGTATCATTCTGGTATAAACCCAGACCATTAATGCATCTTCAAAGCCTGGAATATAGAATTAATGCCAGAATCATAATGGGTAAGAGGCGCATTTTGGCAACTGAAAGAACAATTTTAAATGTCTAAGTGCTATAAAACAGAACTGATGGCCCAGCTCCCCTTCTCTGCACCTCATCGAATGTACACTCTCCTGCCAGAAGAAATAGGAAGATAAGCATTCTATTCTATGGTATGATTTTTTCACTGCCAACTAAGGTGACCTTCTTAAGCAGCTGAACAGCAGCCTGGCATCAACTTTACTAAAAGAAAAATCAACATACTTGGCAAATGTAATCCAGCATACGAATATACAGGGTCCCTATGAGATGGAATGCTCAGGGTAATTCAAAGAAGTTTTATTTATTAAGAAAATTTTTAACAAGTGTATACATAGAATAGAACCATATGAGTTTGCAGGCATTCACCCAGGGTTAGAAGCTGAAGCACTTTTATCATACCTTGGCCCAAGGACACAAGGAGAAGAAGTTACCATAATGTGGAAGAAGAAAGCTATTTTGTACAAATTGCCTTGAAAGGAGATATAGCCAAAGTTGGCCTCTTAAGAAGGGAGTAACACCCTGCCTGCACTCATCTCCTTCTCTTAAACTTGCTGCCAGACATTCACACCCAACCAGAGACAGAAAGCATGGTGCCCACTGATGTGACTCATAAAGCTCAGTCTCTGAAGACCAGATCTGGAGGGGTGATTAGCTGATATATGCCACAGTGCTAAATCACAACAACAAACTCATCAAGATACCTGTAAATTTTGAAAGCAGAAACTTCTCTACTTCTCCATTCTACCCCAGCTACATCATTTGAATACCTACCAATTATCTAATTTGCTAACAGCAATTAAATTGGCCAACAATCAATTCGGTGTGCATTCCAACTACTCAGTTCCTGCAGACTCCACAAGTTAAGGGCACAGTTTCAGAGGATGCTATCACATTAGGTACCAGCAGCATACAGAGTCCCCAGGCTAGCTCTATTTTTCTGCTCAGTCTACCACAAATTGGAGGAATCCCCCTATTAGGTTCAAAATTTGCTAGTACGACTCCCAGAATTCAAAAAAGGTTCCTACTTTCCAATAAGGTTTTGTTATAAATGATACAATCAATAATAGCCTGGGGCTGAGGTTTTGGTTCAGTGGTAGAGTGCTTGCCTCACACGTATGAGGCACTGGGTTTGATTCTCAGCACCACATAAAGTAAATAAATAAAATAAAGGTATTGTGTCCATCTATAATTAAAAAAAAAATTAAATAATAGCCAAATGGAAGAGGTTTATAGGGCAAAGTATAAGTGGCATGAGACCCCAGAGCCCTCCCTGTGTATCATGTGCTCACCAACCGGGAAGCTCCCTTAACTTCATCTTTTCAGAGTTCTTATAGAAACTTCATTATGTAGGTATGATTTACTCAATTATGGGTGATTGAACTCGGTCTCCTGTACCAGAGATGGAGGTGGAGTGCAGAGGGGCAGCTCTATCTGTCTAATTAGGTGGTTGGTTCTGCTGAACTATCTAAGCCTACCCCTTTTCAGTCACTTCACTAGAATATGAATGACACTGTTGTCACTCAGACAATCCTAAAGACTTAGAAGCTCTGTGCCAGAAACTAGGAGCAACACCAAATATAATTTGGATCATGTCACACCAGCACATTGTACCATGGCACATAATAGACACTTAATATTCATTTATGAATGCACAATATAGTCTTCAGCAGGTCACTCTAGAGGTTTTTCTTCATTTTTCTCATGACATAACTGAAAATTTTGAAGCCACCCTCCAGCTGGACAACCTAGAGAAGACAAGCCCAGCTTCCTCCCAGAATCTTGGGCCACATCATACCTCTGACATTGCAGGCAAAGGCAGAGGAGAGATCTTTACCTAGACTTTGTAGAGATGGAACCTAACCATCTAGGTTTGACCATCTTCCCTAGTCTTCTCACAGTTTCAACCCTTTCCTCCACCATCAACCAACAGGTTCTGATATCCTTAAAAGGAGTGTTACGGTTTGGATCTGAAATGTCCCCCATTTTGTGTTGAAGACTTGGTCCCCTGGGCAGCAGTATTGAGAGGTTTGGCCTTTGGAAGATGATTTGATGATGATAGATCTGACCTCACTAACCCACATGTGAATTAACCCACTGATAGACTCGTAATTTAATGGGTTTTGGGGAGGTGGTGGGAATTTAGGAGATGGAGGGATTAGTTGGAAGAAGTAGGTCCTTGAGAGCATACCTTCTGGCCCAGTCTTCTCTCCTTCCCCATCCCCCGCCTCTCTCCTCTCTTTCTGCTTCTAGGCTGCCAGGAGATAAGCAGCTCTGTCCACCATGCCCTCTCCTTTATGATACTCTACTTATCACAGGGCCATACTCAAAAGAGTCAAGTGACTGGGGACTGAAACTGTGAACCAAAACAAACCTTCCTCCTTTAAGATAATTTCTCTTGGGTATTTTGTCAACAGTGATAGAACTAATCTAAGGAAGAAGCTAGAGTTGGGCATTTTCTGGGGGTCATGGGATACGATTTTTCTAATGACATATGTTGTACATCATGCCACCCAAAGGGTTTTATATTCTAGATAGTTTCCAATGATATGAATCCCAATAATAATTTTAAAAACCCCAGGTGATCAATATTTAACACATGATAGGGAAAACTGGGTTACTACCAGGAGGAAACTTAAAACCAGGAATGAAGAAAATATAGAATATGGCCAGGCTATTCTAACTCATTCTGAAAAAAAAATGAAAATTAAAAATAATCATGGCCTAATCAGGGCATCAACTTTACTAGAAGAAAAATCAACATACTTTGAAAATGTGGTGTGAGATTCCAGGATTTGAATAGGAGGGAAAGAGTGATAGAAGTTTTCTCTCCATAAGCAGAGCTGTCGTTTTGTAGATTGTTATGGTTCTCTATGGCTAGTAATAATCTTCTAATATAAACCAAAATGAACAAAACTCTATGCAAACTCTGGGTTCTCAGACTGACTAGGTATGCAAGGACTTGAATCAGTTCTTATAGAGAACGTCTTTAGCCCTGCTCACATACTCCAGGTCCACTTTTCTCTGGAAGTGGGGTGTCCTTCAGCTTGAACAAAAACAAAAAGTGGGATTTCCTCAGCTGAGTGTCCTTCCTCTCTGGCCAATGTGTCCTCTGTGCATGTGATACCTCTTTGATCAGCAGCACACAAAATTGTCACTTCAGGCTCCAATCAGAAAATGTATCTAAGAACATTGTGATACACAGCTTGCAAACGTTGGCTAGAGACACTCAATATTGGAAAAAACTGCCTAAGGCCATTGTTCTAAACCCAACTGATAATCATCCTAACTGACACAGGGGGAGGGACAGATGGGAACAATGAGTGGAGTCATTTAAAAGAAAGAAGCAGTAGAGAATAGAGTGGATATGTTGGTCCCATCCAAGGCAAACTGAATCACAATTTCTGGAAGGTAGGGCCTTTTTAAAGTCACATTAACTCCATTTATACAATGGCAAAATTCATAATGAATGTCCTTTTCATACTTTTAAATTATAGTTACTTGAATTGGCTACATAGAAACAATGGAAATTTTTCAAAATGTATTCCTGGGAGACCTGCCCTACCCATACACCTAACCACACCCTTCTGATAAACTTTACATCGTGATGATGTATGCATTTTACAAATGCTCTTGAGGGGCTTCAGATAGTCTCTTCCCTTCATCCCACCCTATCTGAAGTTTAGAGCCACTGAGCACTAGTTCTATATTATAGTCAGTTGCTAAAAAGAGATATATTTGGGTCACATATCTTAATTCCCTACTGACATGTTAATGGAATTATTATTCAACAATACACATTTAGATCAGCAATGCCTTAGAAGAGTTATGTAGTTGAATTTTTACATTATTACATATTCTGGAAAACTACAACTTCACTCATCTTATGGTACCCCATATCTATCTATTCCATAAATGTTTATGAAATTCCATATCAGAAAAGATGTGGTCCCTCCAGTTGAATATGGCTGTGCCTTTCTAACCAATGATGACAAAGAGATATTGCAAAGCATTGCCCCAGAGCCTCAGCTTCTAGGAAACACCCTCCCCCCTTTTTTTCAGCAATAACAGTGCACAATTGAATGAGGACCCTTAAGAACAGCACCTTGAAGAACAGTGTTGTCCTAGACACTTTCTATGATAATAGATATGTTCTACATCCTCACTGTTAAAATTCAGTGGGGTAGTGAGTAACCACTTGTGGCTAGTGAGAACTTCACATGTGACAAGTGAGACTGAGGAATGAATTTTAAGTTATATTTACATTTTCAAATTTTACTTAGTATCAACTAATTTAAACTTAAGAAGTCGCATGTGGCTAGTAGCTACATTGAACAGGGCAGTTGTAAGGCTACTTTTTTTTTCTTTTAAACTTGTACTTGATACTTAACAAATAAACAAAATAATACCAATATTTCAGGGTACTTTCAATTTAGCTGTTAAACCTATGCCTAAATTGTAAGAGTGCCACTGGATTTTAGTAAAATTATTTGAAAGGATTTGTGCATACCTGCTTTTGACTGAAGAAGTTCGGCTGCTCCCATTAAAAAGAAGATTCAGGTCCTCTCTCTGGGCAGCCTGATTTAACTGGACATGCCTCTGGTCTGGGCTGTGACTGTTCCCACTGCTGGGACCTGATGACAGAATTGATGACCTTCCTCTGAGGATTGCTACCACCAAACCCCACCTGAATGGCAGGGCTATTCCCTGTACTCTGTTCTCCACTGTTCCTACCCAACCTGGTGAAGGGAAGGCAGGAGGAGGCTTAGGGTGGTTTTGTTTAATTCACACATAGAAGCATGTTCTCAGTTAAAGGAAGAACTCAGTGGGTTTGCAGGGTTTCTCAACCTCTACATTATCGATATTTGGGGTCAGATAATTATTTGTTGTTGGGAGTTGAACTGTGTATAATAGAACAGTGAGCTGCATCCCTGGCCTCCACCCATTAGATGCCCTGATATCTCCCTCCTTCCCAGTGGTGATCACCAGATATTTCCCAGACATTCAGAACTACTGATTTAGTTCAGTCTTGGGCTGTGGCACCTTAAGAAAGAAACTAAATCTTAATTTTTTGCTTCATTATTTATATTTTTTAATGTTCAGTACCTAGCAGATGCCTGATTCATGATGTGCACTCAACTAAATATTGTTTGGATGAAAGAATGAATAAAAGACCAGAATTTCTTTTTAACTATTTAAAGATCCCCTCAGTGCCTAGCATAGTATAACACCCAGTCAAAAATGTTTTCTGGATGGTTAATATTCTTTCAGGTTTTAATAATATACGAAATCATTACTAAAAATTATTTGAAGAAGAGAAATTATAGGTAAAATAAATGTTTTGTATATCTGAATATTAGGGTTTTAAGCAAAGAGTACAAACATAAAAATGTAGTCTCACCATTTCCAAACCAAGTGCCATCAATCAGGGCTCCTTCACTTATCTACCTCCTCACTGAAGTCCATCTAGGTACTGGGGTACGATTCCTTCCTTGCTGACCACTGTAGCCTGTCATCTGTACCAGACATGCTTATGGGGAAACCCAGCTGCTCCCTGCACAAGAAAAACAGACAGCTAGGTTCAGTTTGCAGTTCCTGAACCTTTAAGGTGCATTGCCACTAGATAATGCTTTTATCTCATTTGTCATAATCAAGCCCCAGAGAATAATTCTACTATCTAATTAAAGCCCAACCTTTTGTACTGAAAATTTAGAGACTGTCTCACCTCCGAGTACAGACAGCATAGCAGAGGGAAAATAAAGGCATTCCTACCACATACAAATTTAAACGGACAACACATTTAGCATAATCTGCCCTTCACTGTCTATTTACCTAAACTCTTTATGGTATTTTAAGCTTCTGGATAAGATTTTTAATTTAATAGGAAATATTACTCTCTAAATTCTATATCACTGGCTGTGCATTTAAAGAACTTGCTGCATCCAAACGACCAAAATCATTAAGTCACACTGCTACAATACCAGGGACAAGGTCAGAACATTTATTATAATTAAACAAAAAAGGTAGAAGGAAGAAAGAGCAGCTTGTTCGTAGAAATCATCCCTCCCCATAGAGTAGTGGATTGCTGGATACAAATTAGAATTACCTTGGGAGCTTCTAAAAAAAAAAAAAGTGTCTTACTTTAGAATAATCTTAGTTTTATGGAAAAATAGCAAAAATAGTACAAAAGAATTCCTATTTACCCCATATCCAGTTTCCTCTTTTATTAGCATCTTACACTAGTGTGGTATAGTTATTACTCTCGGTGGCCCAATATTGATACATTGTTACCTAAAGTCTATACTTTATTCATTATCTCCTCAGAGATTCCTTAAAGTCCATTTTCGTTTCCAGGATCTGTCTAGGATATCTCATTATACTTGGTCATCATGTCTCTTTAGGTTCCCAGTAGCTGTAACAGTGTCTCAGATTTTCCTTGTTTTTGATGACATAGGCTTTATTATTTATTTACTTATTGCAAATTACTGGCCATACATTTATAAAATGTCCCTCAACTGGGATTTATCTAATGTTTTCCTCATGATTAGATAAGGTTTATGTGCTTTGGGGAAGAAGACCACAGAAGGAAAGTACCATATTCATTGTACCCAAGGCAGAGGACATAGTACTAACCTGAGTCATCACTACTGATGTTGACCTTGATCATCTGGCTAAGGAACAGTGCCTGACAGGTTTTTCCAGCATAAAGTTACTCCTTTTTGCTCTTTCCATTCTGTACTCTGGAAGAAAGAGATCATGTTCAACTTACACTTGAGCAATGGGGAGTTATGTTCCAGGTCCTTAAGAAAAGAGTATCTAAGTATATTATTTGAAATTATTTAGCATAGAAAATTTACCCGTTTTCCTCCATTTTAAATTTATTCAATAATTTGCTCATTGTGGTATGAATATATGAATTTATTTTATGCCTCAGGTTTCAAACCAGTACAAATTCCTTTTATTGTTCAAATATTCCTTCTTTGAGCTGGGCACGGTGGTGCACGCCTCTAATCCCAGTGGCTCTGGAAGCTGAGGCAGGAGGATCCCGAGTTCAAAGCCAGCTTTAGCAAAAGGAAGGCACTAAGCAACTCAGTGAGACGTGTCTCTAAATACAAATGCAAAATAGGGTTGGGGATGTGTCTCCGTGGTCAAGTGCCCCTGAGTTCAATCCCCAGTACCAAAAAAAAAAAAAAAAAAAAAAAAATTCCTTCTTTGGCCACTATGGGTTCTTCCTGTTGGCTCTCTTTCTTTGACATCATTGGTGTGTGTGTGTGTGTGTGTGCGTGTGTGGTGTTTTCTGTACAATTCCTTACTTTAGCACTCCATGCTCATCTTTTGTATTCCCTACTCTAGTTCTAGAATTCATTACTTACCCAAGTCGTGGTTTCTTTTGGAAACCAAATCATTATGCTAGGTGTGTTTGCTACTACAGGGTTGTCACTAATTCTAGATTATCTTGACTGATACACCAAGAAAATATATATGTATAACTCATTTATATAAACATATCTATTTCTATGTGCTATCTAGAAATATTTCTATATGTAAAATTTTGTATCTGTATTAAGCTAACAGGGGTTCATATCATTACACCCAATACTAATCCATTACCACATGGATGATTCCACATACAAACATTCCTTCTCTTGTTTATCTGAAACTTCACATAACTACAGTGAGAAACTTGGCTCCTACCATTCCATCCATTTACTTAATTGTTCAAATCCAGTATGCCTATATACCAGCATGAGAATTGTTAATTTGACCAACCCCCTGGGGAAGCAACTTTATCAACTAGAGTATAGTGCTTATTTACAGTTCCTTTAGCTTTTAGACTTACAGGGTTCATTTACTTCCGAAGCTACTTAGTCAGTCCCCTTTTCCTCCATACAATTGAGTGAGATTGTTTCATATATTTGTAATACAGTTAGATCATCACAATTCTGCGTTTCATCCTAGGATTCCCCGATCTTCTAAATGATTTTTCAAATTTGTATACATTAAGGCTCACTCTTTGTGCTGTTAAGTTCTATGGGTTTTGACAAATGCATAATATTATATAACCATAATTATAATATAATGCAGAAAAATTTCACTGTCTGAAAGAATCCCCTGTGCTTCACTTATTCAGCCCTCTCCTACCCTACCTCTGGCAACCATTGGTCTTTCTACGATTGTTATAGGTTTGCCTTTTCCAAAATGTATACAATTTGAATCATAAAATATGAAGCCTTTTCACACTGACTTCTTTCACTTAGCAGCATTCATTTAAGATTCACACATCTTTTTGAGGCTTGATAGTTCATTTCTTTTTATCATTGAATAATATTTCATTGTATGTATGTACCTATGTTTGATTATCCATTCATCTATTAAAGGGTATCTTGGTGGCTTCCAGTTTGGTCAATTATGAAGAAAGCTGCTATAAATACTCACATGCAGGCCTTTCCGTGCACATATATTTTCAAGCAGTAACTTAAGCATTCAAATCATTAAATATGTAGTGATTCAATCACTGATGGTACAGTAAGACTCTGTCTAGCTTTGCAAAAAGCTGCTGCACTGTCTTCCCAAGTGATGGAATCATTTTACATTCCCATCAGCAGTGAAGGAGAGTTCCTATTGCTCCACATCCTTGTCAGCAATTAATATCAGTGGGGTTTTTTTGTTTATTCGTTTGGTTTTTAATGTCAGTCATTTTAAAAGATATGCAGAGTTATCTGGTTGTAATCTGTAATAACCTAGCAACAAATGATGAATATCTTTTCACATCCTAATTTTCCATCTTTCTATCTTCTTTGGCAAAGTGTCTCTATTCAAATATTTTGTCTATTTTAAAATTTGACAGATTATTGTCTTATTGTTGAGTTTTTAGTGTTCCTTATAATTTGAATACAAGTCCTTTATTAGAAATGTGTTTTGTAAATATTTTTTCCCAGTCTGTGGCTTGGGAAATTCTCTTGTCCTGATTTCCTTAATAGTGTCTGTCACAGAAGTTTTTAATTTTAATGAAGTCCAACTTACTATTTTTTCTTTCCTAACTCATGCTTTTGCTTATGTGTCTAAAATTTCCTTGTTGAACCATGGTTACATAGTTTCTTTCCTATTTACTTCTGACAGTTTTACAGTTTTGTACAATATATTTAGGATTATAATCCATTTTGAACTAATATTTATTAAAGTGTAAGGTCTGTGTAGGTTCTATTTAAAAAAAAAAACTTATGGATTTTCAATTGTTCCAGTGCCATTTGTTGAAAAGCTTGTCATTTCTATGTTGAATTGCCTTTGCTCCTTTGTCAAAGATAGGTTGAATCTATTTGTGTGAGTCTACTTCTAGGCTCTCTGTTCCTTCCTACTGATCTCTGTGTCTGTTTTTTTTTTTCAATGCAACACTAGAAAGATCACTGAATTGTACAGCAAGTCTTGAAATCAGATAGTAAGAGTCCTCCATCTTTCTCTCCTTGTTTGGTACTGTGTTGGGCATTGCTATTTTGTCTTTTATAGCTTTCCAGATGATTCCAAAGTATAGTTAAAGGTAAGAACCACTACCTTGAAAGCTGCTGGGAACGGAAGCTAGGATATGGATTTTGAAGTCAAATAGCAGCCTTTTGTTTAAATTCTTGGTTTGCAAGCAAGTCATTTGAAATCTGGGGCTTTAGTTTCCTCTTCAGAAAAGTGGGAGACTCACAGGGCTCTTCTGAGAGAATGTGGTGGAAGAACCCAGCCTAGGAATGAGCAATTGACTGGTCATAGTGAGAGTTCCGTTTCCTCTAAACGCTTTCTTGACTGTTATTTTGGTGTACTCTGATGTAACCATTTTATACCAAATATTATGAAGCACCAGTATAATTCTTACCATGAAATACATCCTGATAGATGCATGAACATACAAGATGGGTTATAATCCAGCATTGCTTCTTCTAGTAATTGGCTGTCTAGATAGAAAAAAATAAGCCTATTTGACAAACTTTATACAAGATTCATCCCCATGTTGAATCCATGGGGAATTAACATTGCTCTATTTTTTAATGACTTGGGGGAAATGATGAGAATTTCCTGACATATAGAACCACTAATAAAGAATAGTAGCAAATAGCAAAAATGACTTTTAAAGGGTAAAGAAAGTATCTTTTAATTAGAAAAGTAGTCAGGATATTTTTTGAAGGGAAAATGGGTCTTGCTAGGACCATAGTTTTATCATTTCTTCTTTGGACAGTTCAGTGCACAGGTCAGTGCATAGTTACATAAGTGAGATTATTATGTAGAAAGTATAGATTTTTAACCTAAGATTTTTATATAAATGTCATCTTGCTTTCCAAAAGCCCATCCTTAATTTTACAGAATAAAATATAATGCAGATACAAGCAAGCAATCAAACAAATAGCAACAAGAAAGCCAAAAGCCAGAAATGGTTAAAAAAGAGAGAGAGAGAGAGAGAGAGAGTGTGTGTGTGTGTGTGTGCGCGCGCGCGTAGGAATTGAAGTGCTAACATTTACCAAGTACACACGTGTCCAGGTTTCATGCTAGGAATTATACACATTTAAATTACTTAATACCATTATCACTTTACCAAGTCTCAGAAAAGCTTTGTAATTTGCCAGAGGGCATAAATCTAGCAAGACACAGCCAGGATGCTACCCAGGTGTGCCTCCAATCCTGGCCCTCTATTCCTACTCCAGGACTCTCTCTCTACCGCAATGCTCTCTTCAATTTCCTAACAGGATAAACATCATGGGAAACATTTTAATTTCACAAAAATATTCCCAAAGTTCTTAGCTATTTTCTAAGCTGGATCCTAAATCCTGTTTGTTTACTTGTTTGGATATCCTAAGAACTCTGGCACTACTCTGTTGGCATTGATGAGAGGAAGGCCATCTTTCATTCCTTGCGCATCTCCCACAGCATGCCCCAGACAGTGGGTCCTGTTGCATCTCCTCAGGTGTCATTAGTGAATCCCTGAGGCCTCCATTCCTGCTTTCAAAGGATCTGGCTGCCCAGCAGTGGTGGCAATAATGAGACTCAGTCACAGCATAACAGACATTGGCGACTCACAGGACAGCGGGGCCAGGCCCTACCGAACTCCTCATAAGAAAAATGATGACAAAACTCAAAAAATGAAAATGCCAGGGGGTCAGAACTGGTCACGGAAACCACAGTAGAATCCAATTAAGAGTTGGTATTTACCAGCTTCTCTTGTGACAGATACTTTTGTGCACAACTCCCTGTCCTTGCCCTGAGGAGAGGTGATGAGACGCAGACCAACAGAGTGGAAAACACAGCTCTGAGAGGGGACCCTCTGGAACAGTCCCAGTCGCAGGTGCAAAGCAATTCCAGGGTAATTAAAGACACTTTAAGAGAAAACAATGTTCTGTCACACAAACTAGGACTTAAATTTCAAGATTTAAAATTTTGAAATGTTTAGTTGACTCATTATATAAATTTATGGGGTACCACGCAATAATTCAATACACATATACAACGTGTAAGGATCCAATCATGTTAATTAGCATTTCCATCACCTCAAACATTTATCATTTCTTTATATTGGAAGCTTTTGAACTCCTCCCTTCTAGTTTTTGAGAGCCCTATATCCTTCCCCTTCCACCTAAGCTGGAATCCCAGGTGGGAGTGTTTTTAAAGTTGCTAGTGTAGGATTGCAAATCCTCTAACTTGCAAATCCATAAATTCAGATTGGTCCACTTATTCAGAGCTACTCAAAGTTCACAGGAACTTCTACACTAACTGGCTTAAAAGGTCTTCAAACACAAACTAGAATGCCAAGGGGTTTTGTTGTTGTTATTTAAGAATAACAACTTTGCTTGTATGTTTATTTATAATGGTGGCCCAATTTTTTTTTATTGGTCATAAGATTCACATTAGAATACTCTCCTATGTCAATTAGCTATTGCAAACACTCAGAGACTTAAAACAAGTAAGCAGTTGATTTTGCTCACGTATCAGAGGTCAGCAGAGAAGTTCTGCTGATGTGGATGCAGTCCAGCTGATGTCTCCTGGGCTTACTCAGGTTCCTGTGGTTGTACTGTAGGCTAGCTGATCTAAAGAGACCTCACCTTTGTTTCTGGTGTTTTCTGGCAATCAGCCACAGCAGACAGGGTAAATGGCCTTGCTGATCATCATTCATTCAGTTGGAATGAATGTGTTCCCATGGGGCTGCAAGATTCAGAGGATAGAGAGAGAGAGAGCAGCTTTCAAGCCTCTTACAAGCTTTCAAGGCTTATCCCTGGCACACTCTCACTTCTTTCTCATCCCCTTGGCCAAAACAAATCATAAAGCCAACACAGGTTCAAGGGGTAAAGACATAGTCTCCACCCATGGAACGTATGAGTTATAAAGTCACCTCTTATGGGGTTTGGATACAGGGATGAAGAAGAATTATAGCCACTTTGACATCAATCTACCACACTTCCCTTCCTATGGCTCTTGGAAACTGAATTACTAAGCAGAGGATGCTTGGTGAATACAAAATCAAATATAATTGAATGGTGTGCAGGGGTTATTTAAACCAGGTTTCAAAAGAACTTGAACAGCCCTGCCTCCAAAACCAGAATGAACCATAATCCCAGTTATTCTCCCCTACCCTCCCTCTCTCTCTCTCTCTCTCTCTCTCTCTCTCTCACACACACACACACACACACACACACACACACACACACACACACAAATGTCCATTTGGAGATCATTTCTCAGGGTGGATCCCTTCTGCAGATGATTGCCACTAAACTCTTCTATTATTATTGCTGGTTTAACTTTTAGGGTGATACCTCTTTCCATGTAGTAGATTTACCTTTTGTAATCTCTACAATTACTGTTTGGGTTTTAGTCAATAAAATTTAATTGCTGCTGAAATTGTTTCAGGAAGAGATGGAGGAACATAGTTTAGAGAATACTTTGCTTTTTTTATTTCATTGGCTATAGCTCTAATGACCAGGAATTTCTGGTCCTGGGATTCCTAACCCAGTAGAATAAATACCTTGTGAGCCACAAGTTTATTGCACACCTAGGAACATTTCCCAAACTGATCTGAAACTGAAACCTGGTTGTACTGTGAAACTCCAAGGATCCCAAACCCTGTTAGAGTAAATTAACACTTCGGTTTTCAACATGGCTTTGCAATGAGCGTTTCTGTAGAAATTAGTTTTCTAGGTCGCTATTCCATTACACAGTGCCCTCCTTATAAGAGCCCAAGGGACAGATTTCTCTCTGATTTCAGAATGGGAAATGTGTGCTGCTTTTTAGAACTTGGAATGGTTTTGTGGTAGATCTTTCTCCAGACTATGTGGACCGTATAGGTGAGAGCATTTCCTTCTTTGCATTACCCACTCACCAATTTAATGCCACTTCCACGCCCCATTTCCAGCAAGTGCATAGATCCTTCTGGTGTGAATTTCAGCTGATAACCTCACAGTGGCTTTGCCTTAACTTTCTTAGTTCTATATACATTCATTTCTGCTTCCTTATTCAAATATTATATATTTATTTGGTTCTACTTAAGATACTTATTTAAGCTGCCTTATGCTTTATAGAACCTCAAAGAGAGTAAATAAATAAATAAATGCAAATTTCCCAAGAAAGCTATAGTTTAATTTTCTTCAATGCTTTTTGAAAAATGTCTCAGTTTCATCTAATTTGATGGAACTCAGTTTTTGATTTCAGGTCCTGAGGCTGAATTAATCACACTTCTGAATGGTTCATTAGCTTCTTTGGTCCAACAAGAACCCTCTCATTTTCTTTCTTTCTGCCCCTTTATTCCCCTCCTATTCCTCTGCTCCCCAGGGCAACCATTCCAACCATGCCCTTTGTTGGCAAGGGTTCTTATAAAATATATAGGTTTAAATAAATGGAACTTAACTATATGCAAATAGTGCTGTTATAAACCTTAGTCTGTTTCTTTTTCATCCAGCACTGTTTTTAAGACCCATGTTTTCTTCCTATGAGTAAAATTTTAAGATCCATGTTTTTTGCTAGTCTGTCACTTCTCTCTGCTGAGTAGCATGAACCCAATACATTTTGCCTCTTCACTCCCCAAACCACCTCTCTCTTCTTCCCCACCCCAAATATGCTGCAATGACCAGCTTCATATGCAGAGTGAACATTTTTCAGAATGAATGGATGACATTCATAATTATACTAGGACAACAATGGTATACTATGATTGTCACAAACAAACTGGGACACCTAATCATCTGACTTATATAGGACACCTACAAATCCTGAGAATTCCTTTGTGACATAAGTAGCTGGGAATGGATTTGGCTTGCTGTTTCAGAAAGTAGTCATAGAGTTAATTTTCTATTATACAAGTGTCCTCTGCAGAATTTCTGTACCAATCAATAATCCCATCAACAGTGCATAAGGTTTCTCATAATCCCAGATCATTCATTAACACTTGGCATTACCCAGCTTCATAAATGTTGCCAGTCTAGTACATGTAAAATGATATCTCATTGTTAATTTATTTTGCATTTTCTGTTGAATTTGAACATCTCTTCATATTCTTGCTAATTTCTTGAATTTTTCTCTTCTCTGAGGTTTAATTCTTATCTGTGCCCATTTTCCATTGACATATATATCTCTTTTTATTGATGTTTAGGAGATGTTACTTTTTCTAAAGTAAGTATACAGTTTCTTGTCTTCCTAAATAGTACATAATGACTATGACTGTTCCCCTGAAGAATAGGGTCACATGAGAAGTAACAATGCTTGATTATAAGATGCTAAAGAACCTTGAGTTCAATGTATATAAACCAATCAACATCTAAGAACCATCTTCACATTTGTTTATTTGCATATTTCTCCTAAAACACAAAGACAGTCAACTATAGGATGCATTAGACAGAGTTAAGATGTCTTTGCAGAAAACTACTGAGTCACCAGTTAAAGAAGCCACATCTCAAATGACTTCCTCAGACTCTAGCAAATCTCTTTTTTAAAAATTATAGCTATCAGTGTCATTTGTCTTAGCAGCATATTCCAAAACGACACAAACAATAGATCATGGGTACTGCCAGTCAACCTTTTCTCTCATTTTTATGTAATTCACCTTGCTTATTCAAGGACATGGGGGAGGTTTATCTGTCATCATTGATGAGTTTAGAAGTTCAGTAGAAGGTTTACTTGAAAATTTAGAAATTCTTCATCCTCCAGGAAAGATGTCACTTCTGAAGATATGTTATTGGAATACAGATAAAAAATAAGTTTTAATTCACAAAACATCAACTAAACTGGAAACAGATGCCTGAAATATTGTGTGGAGAAAACTTTGGAGGCCGAGTAGGAACTTGGTAGTTAAATATTTTGATGGATTAGTAATGTCTGCAACAGCCCTGGTGAAGGGTCTAGGTAGGCTGTGTGTTTACCAGCTCAATCTGAATAGACCCTCACAGTGCTTTAATGTCTGACTATGAAATAAACGAACAATCAAACTCTTGGCATAAGTAGGTTTCAAAATTTAATCTTGAATGTTATGTCTGAAACCCTAGTGTATTATTTACAATATAGAGAAAAACTGTTTCATATCACCTCTTAGCTTCATTTCTGTTCTGGAAAATGCTTGGTTAATAGTAAAACACAGAGTCCCCATTTTATAGATAAGGCCACTGGGGCCCCAAGAAATTAGGCAGCCTTTCCAAGGTCTTAGAGTCAGTAAGTGAGGATTCAAATCCAGATGTTTCACACTATATAATAACCAGTCTTAAAGACTGCATCAGTTTGATGCTTGCAAATATATATATATATATATGGCATATACCTCATCAGGAATTACTGCTATTTTTCAGAGTGACTTACCTTTTAAAATGGTTCCCAGCTCATAATACTGAAGTGGAAATTAAGAATAAAATATGTAGAACTAATCAGAAACAAAACAACTGTTGCTTATCCATTGATATAGTTTATAGTTTGAATTTTGAATGTCCCCCAAATGTCCATGTGTTAAAGTCTTGGTCAACAGCCTAAGGCACTATTGGGAGGTAATGGAACCTTTAAGAGGTGAGGCCTAGTGGAAGGAAGTTAGGTCATTGGGGGCATGTCCTAGAAGGTGATATTGGGATTCCTGTTTCCTCCTTTCTTCCTGGCTACTATGAGTGAGCAGCTTTGTCCTCCATATGCTCCCTATCCTGATGTTCATCACAGACCCAAATGTAGTGGAGCCAACCAACCATTGACTGAAACCTCTGCAACTGTGAGCTACAATAACCCTTCCCTCCTTTAGGTTGACTCTCTCAGGTATTTTTTCAGTGATGGAAAACTTACTAACACATCTATCCATGTGTTTCTGTAACAATCAGAATGTTTATCATGCCATTTTTCTGCAGACAGTTTTACATGGATTAACCATTTAGTCATCCAAACAATTCTATGAAGCAAGTATTTCTATTGTATGCATGAAGAAATGGGACAGAGAAGCAAAGTAACTTAAACATGTCCCCAGATCATACAACTGATGAGTTGATGGAGCTAAGATCCCATTCTGGGTATTCTGTCACTAAAACCCAAGTTTTAAATCCACTGGTCCTCT
This sequence comes from Marmota monax, assembly GCF_021218885.2. Taxonomy (NCBI): domain Eukaryota; kingdom Metazoa; phylum Chordata; class Mammalia; order Rodentia; family Sciuridae; genus Marmota; species Marmota monax. The sequence goes on from NW_026693595.1 coordinate 10,703,407, forward strand.
TTATTCAACATTTACAAACTTTTACTTTGGGTTCACTCTGGGTTAGACATAGGTAAAAATTATAAACTCTTTAACTTCTTACCTCGCCGAGTACTTGGAAGCATAAAAACTTTCTGTGTGACACTTGGAAAGTGTTATAAAAATAAATTAGTTCCTTCATTTCTATAAAATGGTTCAGGATATAAAATGTGCTCAGAAATCAGGTATTTTTTCTCTTTATTTCTGCTGAGTTCTTTTGCAGCTTCATGATTTCCACTTTTTTTATACTTCTTTTCCAATACGATGACCTTCTTTTATACCATCATCAATTTCCCTAGGGATAAAATACACATGATTCAAATATACCTTTGTTGCTCTTAAAAACCTTTGTCTTCAATTACTAATAGGCCAAAGATGCTGAGGGACCTGTGATTTTTCCACCTGGGGGAAATTTGTCATAGGTTTTGTAGGATATTTGGGGGATGATGGTGCTAATTATTTTGCTGCATGTGTGTATGGCTTTGGCAAATCATATAACCCCAAATATCTTGATCACTTCCTACAAATCTGTAGGGAGCTAACTGTAAGTTGCCACAATAAACTTCACTAGAAATTATTTATAATGCCTAATTAAATATCACTTGGCAGAATTTTATGGAACGGAGCTTATTGCTTGACTATTCTCAATCAGACTTCAAATCTTCAAGTTTCCAAACCTTCTGGAGAACCCTCTTGAATTTATGATGAAAAACCAATGACTCTACAGAAGCAAAAACCAATGACTCTACAGACTAGAATTGAGCTCACCAAGTGAGTTGAGGTTGGCAGTGGCTTAGTTCCCCACCCACTGCACTGCCAGCCTCAACTCACTTGGTGAGCTCAATTCTAGTCTGTCTGGAGGATATACTTCCTTAAGCTTCAAATACATAAATGATTTTCCCCTCTTCCCCATTGTACAATTTCTTTAACCTCTTTTTCTCTTTGCTGTTGTATTTATTTTTTACTGTTATTATAATATCTGCTGTTTATAACTTTCATGGCCACTCTGTTCTATCTGGCACTCCCATTCACATTTTTCCCACTTTTTCTTCTTTCTCCATTTCCTGTTGCTCCTCTCTCACTTCTTGACTGGGGCTGAACACAACATCCATTCAAGTGGTGGTTCTCAATTTGGCCCTTTGGAATGGGTACCTCCCCACACACACATTTAGCTGACAACCCCCTAAAATTACATAACAACTTGGGTTTGTGTGTGAGTACACGTGTACAAGTGCATGCACTTTTCCAGGGAAAAGACTTTGGCAAACCCTATGGATTACCTACCCCCAAGTGGTTCACAGTTACCCATGCCCTTGACTTCCATTGCCAAAGAAGATGAAACCTAAAATTTTCAATTTCTCAGCTTCCTTTGACTTGCCCAATGGAAAGGAAGACATCTTCTTGAATAAAAAGCAAAGCCTTGGTAGATGAAAACAATTGCCTTGAACCTACTCCCATTATTCCTGTTTGAAATGTGAGTGTAATATATATATTTGCAGCAGCCATATTACAGGCTTGAGGCTGGTGCCTGCCCATGAGGGCAGAAGAGCAGAGTTGGAAATAGCTTCAATCTCTGGGATCACTGTTCCACTTCAGGACTCTCTACCTCCAGACTTATTTTTCCATGTTATGATACACACACACACACACACACATACACACACACACACTCTTGATAAGAAGTAAAAGTATAGCTGGGCACAGTGCTACATGCCTGTAATCCCAGCATCTTGGGGGGCTCAGGGCAGGAGGATCGCGAGTTCAAAGCCAGTCTCAGCGAAAGCAAGGCACTAAGCAACTAACGAGACCCTGTCTCTAAATAAAATACAAAATAGGGCTGGGGATGTGGCTCAGTGGTCAGTGCCTTTAAATTCAATCCCCTGTACCAAAAAAAAAAAAAAAAAAAAAGTAAAAGCATTAACATAAACTCTAAAATTTTCTTCTCATTCCCTAATATACTTTGCGTATGGCTTAGGGGCAATCATCTCATTTCAGACACCTTTGCTAAATAACTAAGGAATTACTATTAATGGAAATCAGCAAACTTAAACAGCATAAATGAAATGGGTATGTGGAGAAAGAATACCCAGAAAAGTTACTATCAGGGCAATGGTGTGAGGTCATTTTTAGTTTATATGTAAATGACTGAAAGAACATGCATAGAATGTTAATGATGGTGGTCTTTAAACTAGTGTGTTCATAACTCTCTGCATCAGTCATGTATTAATTTGCAATTAGAAGAAAAAGAAAAAAATGTTATTTTTAAAGTAGCCTAATAGTTCAAGACAGATTCCTCCCCAACATCACAAACTTACTTTTTCCTTTAAGGTGCCCTGGTTGCAGTGATAAATGTCTTTCTGTTTTGAACAAAGATGCTTCTTGTTGGGCCTGACCCGTGGTGACAGCCAGGTAGGTGTGGTGGTGAGGACAAACGATGAAGCTCCCTTCAAGTGGTCTCCAGGCTGCTGTGTAGAAGAGAAGTTTGGAGTGGAGAAAATGAACTCTCTGTGGGATGTTGCTGATGGTCCCTCCCCCATGTCAGTGGACTTCTGCCTTGTCTCAATGCCCTTATCACAAAACATCCCTAATTCTGATCCCTGTCAAAGAATGGCGGGCCATTAGCTCTGGTGCAGCCTCTATCCCACTCCTGCCTTTTCAGAGTTGGGGAAGCCAAGCTCAAGGGTATGCCCAAGATCAAAGTCAATAGTCGCAGGGTGGACACCAGAACCCAACTACCCATTTACTACTACCACATCACTATCTATCCACTGTCATGCACATGGTGAGCATGGTGCTGGGTGCTGCCCATGTGGCCTCTCATCCTTATAAAAACATATCAGTTGGTGTTGTCACCCGTATATTAAAGCTGAAGAAAATAAGGCTCACACAAATCACGTGATTTTTCTAAGGCTAGGAAAAGGAGAATTTGGCATTGGCTCTGTCTGGCTTCCAAATTTAGGTTTTTCCATAACTTCAGCTACTCAGCACAGTTTGTCTAATCCCGCATGGATATGCCTATGCAACATTTTCTCATAATTCCTCCATAGGTGTCCTTAGCCTGGAACCTCAGAAAATCCATTTCAGTGCCACATTCCTCTCCCCTTCCGTGTAGGAAATGCTTCCTGAAAGAGCCTGTTCTCCCAGCAGCTGGTGATATTTGATTTGATTAACACCCTGGGACCTATCACCAGACTTAAAGATGATGCCTAATTAATTGCTTACATTAAAGAGCTGGCACTTTCTGCATTTGGTTCATACTTCCAGCCTCAATCATGTTTTTATTTCAGCAATAATATTTACATGATTATCAAATAGTCAATTCATACTCTGATGTGGACCTAAGCTGTGTGTGGGGCTTCCCAAAGCAGATGTCCTTGACAGGTGTAAAGAAATAGGTTTTCTTTCCCTAGCAAGAGCCAGGAGTAGGATCTGCTTGTTTTTCAATGAAAAATTGTGCTTGGATGAAAAAAATAGTAATTGGGCACTCTCATATTCCATGGACCAGACATTGCAAAGGCCCTATTGAGGCAAAAAACAATAACAACATCAAAAAACACACCAAAAAATAGTGAATTATTGAAGTCATATTAGACTTAACTCTATTTTAATCTATTTTCTCTTCTAATCTAATCTATTTATTAGGATCTAGGTACATAAATTAGGAAAAGGCTTTCTATATTTGACAGCTGAAGTTTCAAAAGGCATTTGCTAAATATTCCAAAATATTTTCAAGCAAAAGCCAGAAATGTGAGGCCTGGATGATCCTGAAATTGAATTTGTGATATTAAATGACCTTTATGAAGTGAAAAACTGGAAAGAGGCAAAGAACTATAAGACTATTCCATGTAATATTCTAAATCAATAATTTTGATGGTGATAAAGACAAGCAAGGTTATATCTTTTGATAACCAAAATTGAAAGGAGTGTCAGCATTTTGGATAACAAAGTTCTGGACAGATGACAATGGCTTGAATCCCAACATCATGAAATTTAGTAGGAATAGATGCCAAAGAACAACCAGCTCAAGTACTCCATAGGGAAGATGTGGATTTGTGTCCTCAGTGTGAAGAAGATTTGAGGACAGCAATCACCACAAGTTAACATGAGGCAACCATGTGTATGTGGACCAAGTCACTGACACATTTATTTGGCTGTGCTTGTATAAAGTAGAGTCAGTCAGTAAGACCTCTGCTCTAGTAGTCGCTCTTCAGACACGCCTCAGATATTGCACTCAATCCAATTCCAAGTAGGTTGACCATGCATGGTGTTATTCTAATCAGAAATCTTTTGAGAAGGGTTGCTAGTGAGAATTAAACTTAGAAAACAGCCAAAAACTAAGACTTGTGGACAAATAAGAACTATATTCGCTAGTTATAAAGAATATAGACTGCAGGATATTCAGAAGAGAGACTCAAGGATGGGAAGAGCCTCCAGGAAATAGATTATGAATTTTTTTTTTTTTTTTTTTTTAGAGAGAGAGAGAATTTTATTTATTTTTTAGTTTTCGGCAGACACAACATCTTTGTTTGTATGTGGTGCTGAGGATCGAACCTGGGCCGCACGGCATGCCAGGCGAGCGTGCTACTGCTTGAGCCACATCCCCAGCCCTAGATTATGAATCTTTGAAGAATGGGATGCTTGGTTTGGAGAAGAGCAACCTGAGGTCGATTTGAGAGCTTTTTTTTTTTTTTGACATATTCAAAAGTAGCATGTGGAAGACGAATGGTACTTGTAGATTGCTATAGTTTGGATATGAGGAATCCCTCAAAAGCTCTTGTGTTAATGCAGGAATGTTCAGAGTTGAAATCATTAGATCATGACAGCTATAACCTCATCAACATATTAATTCATTTCATGAATTAACCATTTGAAGGACGACTACACCGGGTGATGATTGTAAGCAGATGGGACATAGCTGGAATAAGCAGGTCACTGGAAGTGTGGCATTTTGTCCTCCTTCTCTCTCTCTCTGTTTCCTGGCCACCATGATCTGAATAGCTTTCCTCCTCCATGCCCTTCCACCACAATCTTCTGTCTCACCTCCAGCCTTGAACAGTGGAGTTGGCCATCTATGGACTGAATCTCTGAAACAATGAGCCAAAATAGATTTTTCTTCCTTTAAGTTGTTTTTGTCAGGTATTTTGGTCATATTGACAAAAATCTCACTAACACATGGATTGTGGTTCTTGAGATATACTCTAAGGCATCTGGGTCTTGATAAAATGACTACTTCTCAGAAGAACTCTTGCCCAAGAACAGGGGAATGACAAAAGCTGACCACCTAGATGTTATAATGCCAAAGAGCAATTTGGAGTGCTTAAGCCAAACCTTCAAATTGTCTCATTGTCTTTCTCTCCTGCCACCCAATTCCACTTCAGTGGTGATTCTTTTTTGTTGTTATTCTAATTGTCCCCAGAATGGACCTTGTGAAAGTCTTTTGAAAGCTTATCTATCAGTTCATGTTCATTTCCTACATAGGTCTTCAAAAATAGAAATAATTCCTTCTTAATTATATAATGATTTTTCTCTCTGTTTTTCAGGTCTCAGAAGCTAAACTTCATGGAAGTTATATACACATAAATCTGTGATTCACTGGGCCCTCTCAATAGTTTTGCATATATTTATCAATTTTAATTGGCAATCATTTACCAACAATGGGGTTCTATTTGGAGTTGAAAATCTTCAATATTCTCCTTTGCAAAAACAATACAAATGCCACATTACCCTGAACTGAAGACCTCATTGGTCTGCACTTGAGAAGCCTGAGACTATTAGAACAGTAAGAGCTCTAGTGAAAGTACCAAGCAATATACCCTAAGAGAAAAAAAAATGCTTCCAATTATATTGTACCCCAAACTTCTTCACATCTAGAGTTCAACTCTTCTGAGTCACTTTTCAGTTCAGAATTGGCATATTTGTTCCCATTTTTAATATGATATTGGAATCTGTGTCATCAAGTATATTAAGAACTCTGCATTTATTTCAAAAGGATTCCACTATTATCTCCAGAATTTTCTTCTCAGGAACTAAAAATCAATAAGCTTTGATGGTTTTACTTTCTTCCTTTTTTAAAAAAAAATCTAACCAGCAGATGACAACAGTAGATTCTCAAATAACCAGGATTTTTCTTTTACTCATAAATACTTTGTCCACTGAAACTTTGAGTAGTTGGAGTTATCCAGTAATGCCACCATAATAATGAAAGTCACTCTGTGTAAGCAATGACAATTATGTCCCAATGGTACCAGGTCAACAGATAACTGGAATGTTAAAATTTCAAATACGGATGTGTTAGAAAATATGGCAAGTTCTTTTGTATATCTGCCATTGTCCTAGGCTATACCCTTTATCCAATAATCCCAGCACTGCTTTCTCAGTTGGCTATGACAGTCTTTCCTGGCTCCTCTTTACTTTACCTGAGTCTCCCCAACTGCTCTACTTGATTGTCCTTTTCTTCATTCTACACACAACTTACTCTACTTTGTAAAAATTCCTACTCATTTCAGTTCAGCTGGTTTTCCATTTTCTGGCCATCAACTGATTGAAAGCAAAGCAAAATATAAAAAGTCAATCAAGATTTTGCATCTTAAAAGACACACTACACCTCTCATTCACTTTATGAAGAAGAACTGTACAGATTTACAGTCAAGAGGTAGTTCTTAACTCTCGCTGTGAAGTAAAATAATTTGTAGAGACTTTTAAAAATGTGGATTCCAGTGTGCTACCCTAAGATCCACTAACAATGACTATCCACTTGCAGGGTGGGGCTACAGGGGGAGTAGGCACTTGTGTTGTTTAGAGTTCCACAGATTAATGTGATATGTCATCTAAGTTGCAAACAATCAAATGACATCAGGAATTTTCTGATTCATCAAGGGACAACTCAGTAGGCATACACTAATGCAAATTTGTAATGAAAAGGTCCAACTCTAAGTGTGCCACAGAAAATTATTCACATGAACAGATGATAATTTTGTTCAACCACAGTGTTCACACAATCCTGTACTGAACATGATTAACTAAGTGAAGGATATTGTAATGACTATGCAAGGGGTAGATATGTGAGAGTGAGGCAGAAAACAAGAATGGGATTTCCTTTTTCCCACTCATCCAATGTCCCAAAGGGTGCTTGGTCTGAGGCCACAGAGAAGGTAATCTGCATTATCCAACCACCAGTTTACAGGGCAATTTCAGGGGCAAGATGAGCTGCAGCATAATTTAAAAAATGGTTCCAGTAATGGGATATTCTACAGCCTTAGAGCAAAAAGTTGTACTCATGAAAACTCATACTCAGAAAATTTGCAAACCCCTACATAAAAGAGCTCAGGGATTGACTTTTATGACTACAGAACTCTCTGACATTCTCTCCTAGTTATCTCCATTTTTAGCAATTTTTTTTCCTGAATTTTAGGTAAGTATAAGATTCCCCACCTTGTCACAGTGAAAGTAGATGATGGGTAATTCTACTATTGGCTCTTTTGAATTATACCAGGTAATTCTGAATGCAGTTTCCATACCAAAGTCCAGATGACCTGTTGCTCACCTGGTAGATCCAGGGACCTCTCACTCACAACCAAGAAGAGGCTAAAATTGATCATCTCCTATCAATTTCTTTTCCTTCTGGACCTAAAACAGAGACTGGAAGCAAAAACATCAGAAGCATTTATCTTTGCAGATCAGTGCCAGTGACTTGAAACACCTCTGCTTTTCCTCCTGCTACCCTGTGCTGAACACACACTGTGCCTGGCCTTTTACATGCCCTATCTCATTGATTCTCCACCCCTCTCTATGAAGTAGGCATTATTGTCCATCCCTATTTTGCAGACAGGAAAATAGACAAAGGTTAAACATACAGCCAAGGTCACACAGTAAGTACAGGCTGAATTCAGGAATAAATCCCAGATCTGATTCCAAAGGTTTATCAAACATTAAATATATTTGAAAGTCAGAGAGGTGGGTTAGAAAGATGGATAGATGGAGAGATATAGTCAGATAAACACTACAGAATACATATTACAAAAGCTAGGTGATTATTGTAGGAGTTTTCACTGAACAATTCTTTAACTTGTTTTATATGCTTGAAATTTTTTTTTTAAATAACTAGGGGAAAAAGAAGAAAAGCAATAAGGGAATCAAAGACGTGATCAGTTAAAAATTCTTTTAAGCATCTGTCTCATGCTTCACTACCTTTGTGTTTTATAATTTTAAATTCAATTTTGTTTGACAAATATGCATTAATGCTTTATTATATTCCAATTACCAAAATATCTGCCAGGCTAGGATACCAAATTCATGGTGGGTGCTATGGATGCACAAGATGAAACTCATGTGGGTTCACAACCCAGAGCTGACACAAACCCTCCATGCAAAGTTGATTTTCATAACAGGCCAGTGTCTGTGAAGTGCTAAAAAGAACAAACAACAACAACCACCACCCCAGGAAGATGGATAAAATAATAATAATGAAGAGGGCTGAAAAACTGTTTGGGAACAGATGAAACTTGAATTGTGCCTTGGAAAATGGAAGATGTCAAAAGGACAGGGAAGAGGTGCAGTATGAGTAGTAGGAGCAGTTTGAGTAAAGGTGCAGAAAGGGCAAGGAATGGACAGGAAAAGGGAAATGCTGTTGGGGGAAGAAGGAATCATTCGCAGCCTTATCCACCAAACTTCACAAAGGAGATGCCGGTCCCTCCAATTTCATTTTGTTGAGCGCACAATTACTTATCAATCAAATGGAATGATACCTAATTTCAGATGTTGTTTCAAGGGCTCAGTGGTTGAAAACAGTGACAGCTCCTAGGACACTGACAGCCACATTGCCTGCAGGAAATAAGCTGAAAGGCTGTGCTTAATCTAGCTACATAGCAATGGTCAAGATTTTGCTGAGATTCACAAAATTCCAAATTCCAAAGATGAGGGGCTGAGTGGTTGTGTCAGGTGTGCTTGATTTGTTTTAATTTATTGATTAATTGCATGGTTTCACCTTTGAGTTCACATCTCCATCCATACAGCCAATTGCACAAGAGATATAACTTTATTTTTCCATGATGACTTTTCTATTGGGGGCCTAGATCCAGTGTCAGAACCATAACTTCACTCGATGCTGCTTCCTCAACCCTTGTCCCAGGGGCTGCATTGGAGCAGGGGAATGGGGGGAGGCAGGCCCAGCTCTGTGTGATGCTGGCTCTGCACCAGCATGCCTGAGACCTCTGGTTCCTATAAGTCTTGCTATTGAGCTGTTGCCCAGTCTGAGACTTCAGGTACAGCACTCTCTCTCAGCCGCTGACACAGGAGGATTGACTGCACTGCTTTCTGTCCACAGGGCTGCTAGGAAGCTCTGGGTCCTTTATTACTATGCTGATGGCAGAGCACAGAGGATTCATCCTAACACTTGCACACTGTGCCAGATGTGCTCAATCCCTTGGGGCCAGCTCAGACCATCTGTCCTCTACACACCACTTATTCATTTCTGTTCTGGGGTTTTTCAGTCTTCTTGGGGTCTACTTGGGAAGTGATGGGAACCTCAAACCATCTGGGTTTTCTGTCATCCAGGACTTTCCCTTCTGGGGATCTGGGTCTGGAATCTGTTTCTCAAAGAAGAGAGGGGCCAGGGGCATCTAACAATGCCCTCTGCTTCCCCTCTATCCCTCTGTCTTCTCTTCCCTCTTCTTCTCCTCTCCACACCAGCATTTACCTGCTCTGTCTGCTTCCCTGGACCCAGCCCTATCCTTACTGCCCTAATAGCACATCTGGAAAACCTTATGTCCAACCAGGGCTAGAAGCCTTGCTCCAAATCATCATACAGTTTCAATGCCAAGTGCCCTCAGGGTCTTGCCTTTTGAAAATCAAAAGCCTTTTTTTTTTCCTTGATCTCTGGTGAAACTTCTTTTAATGGGGTTGTGGATAGAAGCAGAGGCAACAGGAGCTGCAGGCAATGGGGGAGGATCATCTATTAAAATATCACTCTGCAACAGTGTTCTTCCCACCCCTTTGAGTTGAGTTTATCCCTTGAGCAAGAGGGACATTTTCTTTATAGCCCATCTTCTTCTTGTGTCTCAGAATTTCATTTTCAGGTGACCTGTCCTCGACAGGACTACGAGGTAAAATACCAAGGTGATTCTGAGACCTAAAGATGGCAAATGTCACCTCCTAAGGCTCAGTGCTGTGGCCGACTCTCTGGAGGGCTCCTCAATAGATGCAGCAGAAAGATCCCAGGCTGAAAATCACCAAAGCACATAATACTCTGGAAGTCTAACAATTAATTTAGGTGAATTATATGGCTGGTGTGCTTGCTGCACAGTCTTTGGAAACCTGTAACACAAGATCTGTAAGTGGGGCTCTTGTGCTTGACAAGCTTCACATGTTATAATCCTAACAGGAAATTAGATACTTCTGATACCACCACCTGGTCACACATGGCTTGCTTGTCTCTTGCCCTGTTCATGGAGACTTCTGTCCCTTTTCATCCCTCGGATCATGCCTTTGGATAAATGCTAGAGTCATTCTTTCAATTCCATTTACCATCTGAGGTTCATATGATAGTCTTTCTATCAACCATGAGGACTGCAAGAGAAACAATTTGTTGATTTAAACATAAAATCAAAACCAATGATAAAGATGTTTTAGAAAAATATTACCCTGATTCTTTTCTCCACTAATGACCTCCCCAAACAAGTCCCTAAGGATATTCATGTTTTTAAAAATAACTCTGTATTAGAAAGACCCCTCCACAGTCTAGCTATTGTGAATTGTGCTGCTATGAACATCGATGTAGCAGTGTCCCTGTAGCATGCTCTTTTTAGGTCTTTAGGGAATAGACCGAGAAGGGGAATAGCTGGGTCAAATGGTGGCTCCATTCCCAGCTTTCCAAGAAATCTCCATACTGCTTTCCAAATTGGCTGCACCAATTTGCAGTCCCACCAGCAATGTACAAGTGTACCCTTTTCCCCGCATCCTCGCCAGCACTTGTTGTTGTTTGACTTCATAATGGCTGCCAATCTTACTGGAGTGAGATGGTATCTTAGGGTGGTTTTGATTTGCATTTCTCTGACTGCTAGAGATGGTGAGCATTTTTTCATGTACTTGTTGATTGATTGTATGTCCTCCTCTGAGAAGTGTCTGTTCAGGTCCTTGGCCCATTTGTTGATTGGGTTGTTTGTTCTCTTATTGTCTAATTTTTTGAGTTCTTTGTATACTCTGGATATTAGGGCTCTATCTGAAGTGTGAGGAGTAAAGATTTGTTCCCAGGATGTAGGCTCTCTATTTACCTCTCTTATTGTATCTTTTGCTGAGAAAAAACTTTTTAGTTTGAGTAAGTCCCATTTGTTGATTCCAGTTATTAACTTTTGTGCTATGGGTGTCCTATTGAGGAATTTGGAGCCCGACCCCACAGTATGTAGATCGTAGCCAACTTTTTCTTCTATCAGACGGCGTGTCTCTGATTTGATATCAAGCTCCTTGATCCATTTTGAATTAACTTTTGTGCATGGCGAGAGAAAGGGATTCAGTTTCATTTTGTTGCATATGGATTTCCAGTTTTCCCAGCACCATTTGTTGAAGATGCTATCCTTCCTCCATTGCATGCTTTTAGCCCCTTTATCAAATATAAGGTAGTTGTAGTTTTGTGGATTGGTTTCTGTGTCCTCTATTCTGTACCATTGGTCCACCTGCCTGTTTTGGTACCAGTACCATGCTGTTATTGTTACTATTGCTCTGTAGTAGATGCCCTTCAATGGATGAATGGATAAAAAAATGTGGCATTTATACACAATGGAGTATTACTCTGCATTAAAAAATGACAAAATCATAGAATTTACAGGGAAATGGATGGCATTAGAGCAGATTATGCTAAGTGAAGCTAGCCAATCCCTAAAAAACAAATGCCAAATGTCTTCTTTGATATAAGGAGAGTAACTAAGAACAGAGTAGGGTCGAAGAGCATGAGAAGAAGATTAACATTAAACAGGGATGAGAGGTGGGAGGGAAAGGGAGAGAGAAGGGAAAATGCATGGAAATGGAAGGAGACCCTCAGAGTTATACAAAAGTACATACAAGACGAAGTGAGGGGAAGGGGAAAAATAATATAAGGGGGACAAACGAATGTCAGTAGAGGGAGCAGAGAGAGAAGAGGGGAGGGGAGGGGAGGGGAGGGGAGGGGAGGGGGGATAGTAGAGGATGGGAAAGGCAGCAGAATACAACAGACACTAGTATGGCAATATGTAAATCAATGGATGTGTAACTGATGTGATTCTGCAATCTGTATATGGGGTAAAAATGGGAGCTCATAACCCACTTGAATCAAATTGTGAAATATGATATATCAAGAACTATGTAATGTTTTGAACAGCCAACAATAAAAAAATTAAAAAAAAATAAATAAATAAAAAAAAAAAAAAGAAAGACCCCTCAGTTCAAGTCAATAAATACCCATAGGACCTCTCTCTCACCAAATAGGTAAGGCTCAAGGATGTGGCTCCCCATTAAGCAGAAAGAAACTTTTCTTGTCACAAGTTAAAACCCTCCCTTGGGATCACAATGATCACCTTATGAATGGTGATTGGGAACAATAAATCATTTCCTCCTAACAGTGCTGCTCAAATTGGTTCAAAATGTCAGACTTTCTAGTGGAACAAACTTCCCATGGGGTATTAGTAATATTTCTAGGGAAAAGGTGAGTAATTAGAAAGGGTGGGACCCACATTTCCAAGATTTAATGGGAGACATTCAGTAATGTGTGCCTTTGTCATCTCACATGTATTATTAGACAATACCCACAAAATACATTGACCTCAAATTGCTGAGTATTTTTGTCTATTTTCACCCATCCAAAGAATTTAACATTAATTATGTAGTTGAACTTTTATTATTAAGTAATAAAAAGAAATACAAATGCACAAAGTCATCTATCTGTCTGTTCTCCTTTCCATCAGTGTCAGAGGAAGCTTCCTTCTACTTCAAGAACACAAATATAGGTCATCAAACTATAATGCTGATAATATACAAAGAATACGCTGATTAGGCTTTGCAATTCTGAAAATGATAAATCACAAACAGCTCAAGCAGTGGTCATTTTAAACAATATCCAGAAATATATTTACTTAATTGGGTATGATGTCATTCACTGCCATCGCCTTCTTGGTATCATACAAAATGCCCAGAAATTTCTCTCCCAACATCTTCCCTCAAAACAAAGCACATGCTTATAAGACTGTCCCTCACCTAACGAGACATTTTCTGAGAAGCATGTACAGGTATTTTTAACTAACTCAGGGCAACATTTGGATCTGTTAAACATTTTTCAACTCCTCTGAAGTCTTCGCTAAAACAAGGAGAGTCCATATAGCTTGTCATCTGCCTGACTTAGAGTAGTCTAAGGCAAGAATCATCCACATGCAGAGTTAAACAATGAAATTTTCTAAGTGTATACATTACATGCTGTGAGAATCAATAACCTCTTCTCAAACCAGCAAATTGGTTTCAAGTATTCGGTTCACTGGTTACATCCAACAGCTGCAAATAAGAGGCCACCTCCTGAGCAAAAGGGAAGGTGGAGATGTATTCTTGAAAAATGTGCTCTCATCATTTCTGTTCTTCCTACTGCACAGATGATATTTGCAAAACTCTTTGGAAGGAACTCTGGATTTAATTTCAGGCAACCCTCTTTGTTGGAATTTTACTAATAAAGTTTTTCTTTTTTTTTAAGTACTGTGTACTACCTCATTTAGTGAAAATAATTCATGGTAATTATTTATATAATTTGGTATTTTCTGGATGTTAGAGTCTTCTTAATTTTGAATGAAACCAGATTATTCTACCAAAAATAATATTAATACTCTCTAGAAAATTTTAACTGAACTATCCGGACCTTCTACTAAGCTCTGCTCTGGGACTATTTGTCAGAAAAGCTCCTCATTAGAAGTAGGTTTTTTATGGCCCTCACTCTCAGGCAGGTAGCCTGTGTTTGCTTTTTTCTCCTTTCCTTTCTTTTAATTCCCTGAGGACCACCCACCCTTCTCTCCAGTGGTCACTGTTTGTCATCGCCTTTGCAAATTGCCTTCACTCCCAGGCTCCCAGAGGGTTTCCAACCAAACCTTCAACCTTGGAAATCTCCTTTCATCTTCTTCCTCTTGTCATGAAGTGTTTACCCAGAACTGCTTGCACAAAGTTTGACTACTTTTATTATCTGGATGAAAGAGAGGTCTTCCTCCAGCAAGGCAGGCTGCTGTGTCTTCTATTTAAGTGCACATACTTTCAAAGGGACATTGAGGGAAAGGAAGAGGAACCTATGTTAGTCAACCATATCACCTGGCTTTCTGGCAAGATTTTCCTATAAGTGGCCCCAGAGACTCCCCTCTATTCCATTACTCCACCTTTACCCGTGCTGACTACCAGCATTGCAGACCTTAGAAATACCTCTGATAGCATCCTCCTTCCACGGAGCTCTGGGAGTTGCTAGGAATTGGAGACCTCTTTCCCTCCATATCCCCTGCATCCATCTCAAGGCTGACAGGGGTTTAATAGATCTCAGGGGTTAAAACTACTATTTAAAGACATGACAGGTTAGGCAGGTTTTTATGATATGGCTTGCAAGTAATATGAACATTAATTATGTTTTATTTACTAATAATCCTACCCCCTTATTTGTAAAAGGGACTTCAACTTTATTACTAATATCATTCACAAACTATCTGAGAGAAATTATGAATTACAAATAACTGAATGATACATCCCGTCTTTGAAAACCAATGTAAGCAGAGGCTGGTTTGTTGTTGTTATTACTGTTTATTTGCTAACTTTTGATTTCTGTCTGAGAAATAAAATACCTAAATACCTTTCCACATATTTATTTATTTATTCACCCAATGTTTGTTGATCATACAGTTGGATGCTATGAGCAAAACAATAAAGCAGAGATTTCCTGCCCTTACAGAGCTTACAGTCTAGTAGAATAGACAGCCAGATAATGGAGAGAAAACCTAAGAGAAATACTACAGTGATGAGTGGTAAAAAAGACAGGTACACTAGGCTAACCTAGGAATAATCTGTAAAATCTAAGAGGCGTAAGGAAGTTGGGTGAAGGCAGCAGAAAACAATATTCCAGGAGAGAGGACAACATGTATAAAAGCCATATAGCAGGGGAATTTGGCAAGGAAAGGTCCTAAAAAGCAGCCCACATAGGGACACAAGGAGGGAGTGGGGTACAAGAAGAGGCTGGACAGGTGGACTGGGGCTGCACCGGACAGGACTCTATGGAGAAAGTGAAGGAAGTCATGTGAGATAATGACTGCTGTGTCAGGGTGGACGGAGACAGACTCCACTGTTTGCTCTATTGTTGGCTGTTATCTATAGTTTTTATCATTTTACTCTCTTCCTGCTACTTTATTTTAAAATTCCCTATTGTTTGAAAATAACAAACTACAGAGCCCTTCAGCATTATTCTACCAATATTTACAAGTCCATTTTTAATACTATAAGATTCCCAAATGCTTTGCTAACACACACACACACACACACCACTAGTTTTCTGTGGGGCTGGGCTTGCCCTGGGGGCTTGTACCTGCCTGGTATGCACATGCTTGCACTCCGTCCATCACTGAGTTACACCACCAGCTCTGATTAGCATTTTTAAAGTACATGTGGTGTCTTCCCTTTATAGATATATTTTCTACTTAGTCTAATATCCTTCAGTGAAAAGGAAATCTGAAAGTTTGATGTAGTGGTGGAAGATTTTTAGCTACAAATAAGTAAAATCAATGAATCAACTTTTACACTGAAGAGAGTTTATTATGAGAATATGAGGGTGTCTCATGGAATCACAAGCAGAAACATAGAGGCTTCAGTCTTTTTTCTCCACTCTTTAGTTTGCATTATGGTTATATAATGGCTCCTGTATTTACATGATTTATGTTTAACCCTAAAGGCTGACCCTCAGTCCTAAAGATGGAAGTTTGGCCCAGCAATGGCCAGGTGTTCAACCTGGGAGATTAACTATGATTGGGGGTGGCTGGGTACAGCAGTTCAAGGAAGAACTAGACAACACCAATTCTGAGTTTCCAGAGAAAGGAGAATTGTTATGAACTTGGCTGACAGCCCACATGGAGAAGGAGGGAAACAATAGCTCTTTTACTTCAATGAGCACATGTTAAGACCCAACCATGTTTCAGGGCCAGCCTAGGCTTATAGATACAAAAACTGGTGCAAAAAAAAAAAAAAAAAAAAATTCTACCTTCAGGGAGTATAATAACCAGCATGACACCTAGACCTCTATTTATATGTGATCACTTACCTGTAACATATACCTGAAAACTTGTAATGTACAATATAGAACCAACATGAATGATATTCATACTGCAAAATCAACACTAAACATTATATTGGACACCATCAAAACATTTTCAGACAGAATGGCACAGATTCAAAGTTTTATTCCAGTTGTCAGATGCTAACAAATGAGCAGGAAATAAAATATAAAATTTATCATGCAGATAACTTTGGTATTTCTATTCCCCATCATTCATCTCTCTGCAAGTGAAAGGGATATACCTATAAATTCATCATCAGAAAAAAAAATGGACATTGAAAATGTACAACATGTCAGTCAAGGTGCTAGGCAGGCCCCTACCTTAGGAGTAGAAAGCACATCAGATTTTGAGCCGGAAGACCCAAATTCTGGTCCCATTAGCTCTATGACCTCCTGTGTCTGTGGGGAGGAGTTTCACATGCCTATAAAGTGAGGCTCATCCCTCCCCCTTCATTGTCAGCACGGGAAACAGAATTAAAAGAAATTACAAGCATGAGAGTCGAAAATGAAGTACAGAGGAGGCAGTCCAAAAACAAAAAGCGTGGATTATGAATAAAATTAAGAAAATGGAAACTCACAAGAAGTGCTCTGAGATTGGGAAGCTTGGCTGAAAAGAGAAGAGAATCTATGTAGATACTAAGGTAAGAGATAAGGCTGCAAACTCAGACAGGAGCCTTCTGCTGAGTATTTATAAACATAAAACAGGCTGCTGGGGAGTGAAGAACAAAGGGAATAGATACAAACAGGCCAGGCAACAGATCCTGAAAGACTCCAGACCCCGAGTTTGATCTCCAGGTGGTTAACCCACAGGCTGTATGTTTCCAATTTTCCCCAACGCGTGACATGCTCCTCACTTCGCAGACTGAGCTGTGTTTAATCTTTTCTTTTCAAACAAAGCAGAGAAAAGGCACCCAGTGATTATAGTAACTTTGGCCCACAGAAAAGAAAAGTTCATATTATTTCCTTCAGCTTTCTTATCCAGCACAATTACCCTTCCGTCTTATGGCCTCTAATTCTTCTTTTATGTTTCCTTTTTATGATAAGCTTACATTCAGATTAACCGTCTCTCAAGAAGCTTTCATCTTCTTTTCAGTTTCTCATATTTTTTGGCTCTATAAGATGATATTTTTGCATTTTCAATTTTCACTAAATATCCATTCATTTGTATGAGTATTTTTGTACATTTAAATGCCATCAGTCTGTAGCATTTCAAATCACTTGTAGTACTTTAGTTTTCTGTTGCTGTCTCAATAAGATTCCAAATGTAGAACAGGGGATGTAAAGCTCCTTTTGATTGAATACATAATTAAAGCATCATTAAAATAAAAACACTACTTTCAGAGTTCAATTCTATTTTAATTAAAATATACAATATCGATGGTGTCTATATTTCTCCAAAGGGTCAAAAGCTGGGTCTGAAAGTCTTAGATTTTACAGTGATCTATGGCCCTCCTAACCTCAACCCTACCCAACTACAGAAACAGATATACAGCACTTTTGTGTTACTAAAATTGCATGGGAGATGGGAACAATTAGGGGGAAAAAACTTAAAAAGTCTCCTTGGTGTGGAAATAATAAAAAAAAAATAAAGTTTGAAGAAAACAGATTTAGGAATGTATATTTGCATAGTACATCAGGTTAGAAGACAGTTAAATACAATCTTCCATTTGATCTCCACAAAAACCAGGTGAGGGGGCTGAACTTGAAGCTTAGTGGAAGAGCATTCGCGTCTCATGTGTGAGGCACTGGGTTTGGTTCTCAGCACCACATAAAAATAAAACAAAGATATTGTGTCCATCTACAACTAAAAAATATTTTTTAAAAAAACTACATTTAAATATATATATATATATACATATATATATATTTGTGTGTGTATATATATATATATATTTGTGTGTGTGTATATATATATATATATATATATATATATATATATATATTTGAAAAAAAACAGGTGAATTTGGTATCTTTTTCAGATCTATCTTGATGATCAGAGAGGTTACTTTTTTTTTGAGGCTACTTTTAATTGTATGACTTGGGTGGCAAATCCTCCCTCCATGTATGAAAGCACAGCCTATACATATTTTTAAGACAGTTTGGCTAATATTGATATTTTAAGTAGGATAATTCTTTGCATGGGGTCTGCCCATGATATTTAGGATGTGTGGCAGCATCCCTGGCATCTACTCACTACATTCCCATAGCAACTCCCCATCATAGCAGATGGAATAACCATTGCCCAATGTCTCCCCAGGGACAGAATAGGGGAAACCAGTCCTGGCTGAGAACCAACTGATCTGAAGCCTACTTATAATGAAAGATTATCTATTGTTTTTAAATTCATACATGTTGCATGGTAGCTAATAGTTATTGAGCATTTACTATATACAGACACTTTATATCAATTGGTCATTTAATCCTCCCCAAAACTGAATGATGTGCCTATTTTATAAATAAGGAAATCTGGGCCATATGATTGTAGATAGCAAGTTGTGAAGGTAAAATATATGAATACTGGCCCTACATTTATTTTACGAGGAAATGCTTGAATGAACTTGTAGCTTAGTGGTAGAGCATTCGCCTCTCATGTGTGAGGCACTGGGTTCGGTACAAATATAACTATTTCTGTTATAAAATTAATCAAAATAATTATGATTATTACATTTGCTTTGAATTTAAACCTAAGTCTGAGCACTGAACCACACCATACTATACTGTTTCATATTAAAAATGTTGTCAGTTATTTTCAAGTTTACATTATTTCTCCTATGTTATTCAATTTTATGTACAAATGTCAATTTCTTATAGGTGTAACTTTTTAATTTATTGATTTTGTTTACTCCAATATGCTCAAAATGAATTTATAATAAAAAGATGTTTAATATAAGAATATATACTAAAAATGAACTTAAAATTTTTATCTATATGCTTAATATAATCCCATTAGTATAAAATATTTTGTATACTATAGTCTTACACACACATATACACATATGTATACACAGAAAAAAGACTGAGAATGCATACCTCTCCACAGGATTTGCCTATGAAAAGTAAGAAAATGAACATTGCTAATTTTTGTCTTTTGCTTACCTATATTTTCAATCTTCTCTATGATAAGCACATTTAATAAATTATACAAAAGTAAGTATTTCTTTAAAAATAAAATTTGATGAATTAGGTAAATAAGGATACCATTAGGGGTAGAGATAAAATGTTTTATGTTAAACAAGATACCTAATTTCAAACTGCTAGTACACTGAAAGAAGAGGAGTACCATGTCCATAGATAGCTGCAGGCTAGCCTGTGCTTCTCAGTTTTCTAATTTTCTAATAAGACTAAAAAATATTCTTTTCCAAATTTTCAAAGACAATTAAATTTAGAGAGAAAATTTCAAGTTGCTCTCCTATATGTTTTCTTAAATCTTATATATCTGCTTCTGCTTATTTCCAGCAAAATTACAAAAAGGCAATATATGAAAAAAATGAGGAGCAAAAAACATCTGTGCAAAAACTTGACCACTCATGTACCTTATCTTGTGGAGTCGATAATCATGCAGACATTATTTCCTGTTCAGATGACAGAATTCAAAACTATTATTTCATGACTTGCAAATACTGTGACAGCTAAACAAAGTGAATTAGCCTGGGTTCTAAAATAAATCTGCACTTGATTTTTCTTTATACCTCCCATCAACTGGCATATTCTGGGAGACCATTACATTACTACTGGGCTCTAATGAATGGATACACTAAAGAAAAAGTGTCTTAGAAAGAATAAGAATGACAAATGACATGAGAGATGCCAGGCTGAGCCGGAAAGATAGAGAATGGCCAGTTGTTTACCAATTTCTTTTATTTCTCCTGCGAACACAAAGGTAGACAACAAAACCAGCATGCTTTTCATCTAGGTATGAAAACATGATCAATTTACATCCAAGGGAATGTGCACAAAAGTCAGAAAACTACTTCTGAACCTGGCCCATAAGACCTATCAGCTCCAGGGAGAGGACTCTGAGGAAGAGGAAAATTGCCTGACCAGGAATACCTGCATTGGAGCAGGAAAAAATATCTTATGTTAAGCCTCTGAAATTTGGGAAATGTTTGTTACATCAGTAGCTACCCTGACTAAGACTTCAGTTCAACCTGAAACCACGAATGCTCAGAACCAATCCCAGCACTGGAAGCTCTTTCAGATAAGCTGCTTCATAAACTCTCTAACTAATGCTGCCACCCATCTGTTTTGCCTTTGGAGACACAGAACCACTGTTACTAGGATAAAGGCAGGAATGTGAATAAAGTGCTTAAAGTCACATCTGAACAAAGGCATGTGAAGTAAGAAAATTCCTTGAGGCTCAGGATATGGCTCAGTGCTAGAAAGCTGGCAAGGCTCTATCTGCAGTAATACACACACACACACACACACACACACACACACACAAGAAAGAAAGAGAGAAATAATTGAGAAAAAAGAAATCCTTGAACTGAATGTACTTATACTTTAAAAGAACTGTTTTCATTTCTGTGTACTTTTGAAAATGGTAAACAAACACTAGTATGGCAATATATAAAACAGTGGATGTGTAACCGATGTGATTCTGCAATCTGTATACCGGGTAAAAATGGGAGTTCATAACCCACTTGATCAAATGTATGAAATATGATATGTCAAGAACTATGTAATGTTTTGAACAACCAATAATAAAAATTTTTTAAAAAAGAAAATGGTAAACAAAGCACATGCTTGATTCAATATAGGCAGGAGATAAACATGAGCAACTAAAAACATAGCAAGAACAAAAACTCGTTTATCTCACTCATGAAGAAATATGGAAATAAATTGTCCAACAGACCCAAGGTATTTATCTTAAATCCTCTCATTTCCAATTAACATTTATTGAGCATTTACTATGTGTGAGCCAATATGCTTGTCATCAGAGATATAAATATGAAAGAGGTTGCCCCTGTACTTGTACACATCCTGTTTAGGAGGCAAGGATGTATAAAGTTAATTCTATAGTATGAAATTGACATTCACTAGATATGCCCAGCCTAGCCAAAGAGGCACAACAGAATACCAAGAACAAATGTTTACTCCCACCTGGAATGACTTCACAAAGGCAGTGACCCATGAGAGTCCCAAGTCTATGCTGGATAAAAAAGTAACTTCTTTTACTTTTCTTCTATCATGTGTAAATTAGTAGCTTTGGCAGAATGTTGTCTAATTACTCAGATAAGGAAATGCAATAAAAAAATAGGGAGGCTCCCTTATCAATAAGAATTTGAATACATGCCGACTATTTATCTGTATGTGCCAGTCAACATCTGCTCATATAATATAAATAACAGAAAAAATTAATTATGTAGTACTAAGTTTAAAATAAATATAAATGTGCTGCATTTCTCTCTGGAGTCAATAATTACCCTCAGAAAGATACTATGCAAATCCCTTTGTTCTTCAAACCTTTGCCCATTGTGTCTAGAGTTCATCAGTAAATCCATCTGCAACAATTATCACTGTGGAGGTTCTGCAGTGGCGATTTTCTATGTCCTGAATTCTTTTTCATTTACTTATTGAGATTCTACTGCAAAGAGATGGTTGCTTCTCCATATACCATTGATTTTCATTGTTTATGGATTGTGTATTTGAGAAATCACTTACTTACTAACATGTATTTGTAACTCCCCAAAATATACTCCTGGTAGAATTCTTGGTCATTCATAAAGGTATGCAGAGTAGCAAAAAAATAAAAAATAAAGTTCCCAGTGTGCACAATCACAGCTGAGGTCAGACAAGGTGATAAATGCCTTCTATTTCAGCTCTCCTACTGTAAACAAGTCTTTTTGCAGTCTAAATAGACTAAATAGTGCTATATTTTTCATATTTTTATCCTTCATTTGGTAATTTTGCTGGTTAAAATGTCCTCGATCATAATGCTGAGGTGCTGTCTCATGTTCCTAAGCACAAGAAGCCAATGATGAGCCTTACAGAGAAAATACATGTCAAAGAAGCTTCTTTCATAGAGCATTAATCTCCAGGATATAGAAATAACTCAGAAAACTTAACACCCAAAACCAAATAACCCAATCAATAAATGGACTAAGGAACTGAACAGACACTTCACAGAAGAAGAAACATGAGTTGTCAACAAATATATGAAAAAATGTTCAATATCTCTAGTAATTAGAGAATGCAAATTAAAACTACACTGTGATTTCATCTCATTCCAGTCAGAATGGCAATTATCAAGAATACAAGTAACAATAATTATTGGTGAGGCTGTGGGGGAAAAGTACACTCAAACATTTCTGGTAGAAAGGCAAATTGGTGCAACCACTCTGGAAAGCACGATGGAGATTCCTCAAAAAACTTGGAATGGAATCAGCATTTGACCCAGCTATCCCACTCCTCAGTTTATACCCAAAGGACTTAAAATCAGCACTTTACAGTGATGCAGCCACATCAATGTTTATAGCAGCCCAATTCACAATAGGGAAGCTATGCAATCAACTTAGGTGCCCTACAACAGATGAAGAGAGAAATAAAGAAACTGTGGTATATATATACAAAAGAATATTACTCAGTCATAAAGAAGAATGGAATTATGGCATTTGCAGGTAAATGGATGGAACTAGAGAATATCATGCTAAGTGAAATAAGCCAATATTCAAAAGCCAAAGACTAACCGTTGTCTCTGATATGCAGTTGCTGACTCAGAACAGGCAGAGAGGAGGGACGAGTGGAGGTTCACCAGATTGGTCAGGGGGGATGGGGGGGAAGGAGAAAGGATGGGTATGGGAAAGACAGTATAGTGAATTGGATGTAACTGTCCTATGTTCATATATGAATACATGACCAGTAACCCCACATCATGTATAACCACAAGAAAAGAAAGTTAAACTCCATGTATGTATGATATGTCAAAATATATTCTACTGACATGTATAACTAAAAAGAATAAATTTTTAAAAAGAGGTATTTTTCAGGTATGAATTATACAGTGCTGTGTCTCTGAGTTCAGTGTTAATGAATCAACAAAATATATAAAACAAGGTATTTTTAGACAAAAATACATAAAACAATACTATGTATTGATTGGTTAACCATGGGCTCACAGGAACCTCAACTTCTACTTCCCCTAGGAGCAACAGTTCAGTATTTGCTAGTTCTGTGTTCTCAGTGACTTTAAAAAACATAACATGAATATGAAAATCACCTCTATTTGACCAATTATTTGTTTATGTCACTATGAGTTCATCGACATATGTTATTATATGGTTTATCATCTATATTATCATTACAGATTATGTTGCTCAAATTGTTCCATCTTTTCATTAGAATAATAATGTTATAGTAAAAAAAAATCCAGTGGCAACCACCTTGACTAGGGGGTCAACACCAATATCACCAATAAGAATGCATATTGACATCATGAATGCTGTGGTTCAGAGCAGAGAAAAAGGATAAAGCACCATTTCTGTGGTGCTCTTGACAGGGACACATAATCTCACACCAATAGTGAGAAGATTCTAGACAGGCCTGACTCAAGAGACATGCAGCAGAATAATGAATCAATCCTGCTTGTGGGTATCCGAGTCATGACAGACGAGGAACAACTGAGGACCTGTTGCAGATAGCTGGGGACATGACATAAATGACAACTGTAGGCAATGAGGAATTCTGAGTGGAATCTTGGGAACAAATCAACAGAGATGTGAGTGGGAAGCTTCTACCTAAAGTTCAAAAGAAGTCTTCAGAGGAACGTGGTGGTGCACACCTGTAATCCCAGTAGCTGGCTTGGGAGGCTGAGGCAGGAGGATCTTGAGTTCAAAGCCAGCCTCAGCAAAAGCAAGGCACTAAGCAACTCAGTGAGACTCTGTCTCTAAATAAAATACAAAATAGGGCTGGGGATGTGGCTTAGTGGTTGAGTGCCCCTGAGTTCAATCCCCAGTACCAAAAAAAAAAAAAAAACAAAACTAAAAGTCTTCAGCTATGGTATGGTATGAAAGTTAATATCTAGTTTTGATACTTATACTCTAATATGTAAGAGGTTAACAGTGGGTGTACTGACATAAAGAAACCCTTGTACTATTTTGTCATTTTTCTAAAAGTCTAAAAAGAGTTCAAATTTTTACCATTGGGCAGTCTTGAATATCCTCACCTATAAAAGTTGTACAAGAGGGCAGGATGAGGTGGGAAACCCTGTCTCAGAGACCATGGACAGAGAGAAGCATTCAATTTCCCAAATGATTTCTCTAAACCCCAAAAATGTTGGTCCACAGGGAATAAATGCTTTGTATTTTAAGATATTGTAGAAGACCTGCTTGTTCCTGAGCCAGACACTTGGCTGCTAATTGGTGACCTTGGGCAAACCATAATCTCAGTTTCCTTATCTTTACAATAAAGAGGTTGAAACAAATAATCTATCTTATATCTCATAACCCTTAGGGTATAAAATCTTATGATTCTAAACTAATTTTACTATTCAGCATTTGAAGTTGGGTACTGTAAGAATTCCCTTTTGAATGCTTATTTATTCTGCTTTCTTAGTAAAAACCATCAGTTTTGACATTTTACAGGAAATCCATGAAACAAATCATATTAGTTTGAAGAAATTCTGCAGCAGTACCCCCTGAAGCTCATCTATAAAATAGATGCAATTTAAATGCTCACAAACAATATAAATATACCTAAAACATCCAGAATTATGCAGCTCTTTAAAAGCATCAGTAACTAAAATTACATGGAAAAACAGATCATAAAAGTGCACATGTATAATGCTCTCCGATTAATATTGTTTCATGCAAATGTTTTTAGATGGAGATGCTGTAGAATTTCTGATAATACCAGGGTAGGATGCTATTTTGAGAGACATAAGTTACTGATACAATAAAATGTAGACTTTATATTGATAAAATATAGCACTAAAAACAAAATATTTTTAAGGACAATTATAATTTGTCAGAAGTTGCTAAATCGGCTGAGAACTTTAATTTCTGCCCATTTCATGACCTAAAATTGAGAAATTCTAGGAGAGTAGAATGATAAAGCAGTGGAACTGGTAACCATCAGTGTGTGTTGGTCACTCACGATGTCAGAGAGAGGTGGGCGAGGCAGAAGTTGAGTATGAACCTCTTGTGGGTTAATGAGGTCATTTCTCCTCCTCCCTTTCTCACATGAGAAATTCATTGATTCTTTTGTAATAGTTTAAGAAAAGAAAACATGAGAAACAAGGATGACGACAATAATGGAACTTAGTGTTTGATGCTTTACATCGGTAATAATTCTTTACCTCATTTTATGGAAGGCAAGAGAGGTACTCTGAAGAAATCAAAATTTATATATTTTCAACCATAGTTAATACATACTAAATTATTCAGTCAAAAGCTAATAACTCATTAATGCTTTGAAAACACTCCCTAATATATTTAATTAAATTTCATTTAAATGGTAAAATTCAATATCATAGAACAATATGGTGACCAAAGTAGCGTAGACTTAATACTGAAGACATATCTACATGGGTTTTCATTTCTATTTACCTTGCTCAAGTAACTTCATTCTGTAGGTCTTATTTCATCATCTTTAGCATGGGAATGATACAGGTCATACCACACAGGGTTATTAAATGAATTAATATGCATAGTATAGATAAAATCCTTGGCATAGTATATAGTAAATGCTGTGTACATAAGGATTATTAGTGTAACTTTATAACAGATAAATGGTATTTATGCACTAGCATAATTAATAAGCATATAAAGAAATATTCAAAATATTAACAATGGTTACCTCTGGGTAGAAGGAGTATGGCAATTGTGTTTCCCTTTATTAGATTTCTGTCTTTTGTTTAACTTCCTACAATATATAGTTATTTCCTCTATAATAAGAAAACACACGTTGACTTAAAAACTCAGCAAGGTAAATACATTATTTTATGTCTTCCTTTCCTTTCAATGACACATGGTCTAGTAATTTCTGACCCAGGCAAAAATACCCTTATGATGGACAGCTCACTTTCAGTTTCACTTGACTTGATCTTGACTGATGATGGTAGAGTGAGTTTGCAAGATGTCTTCATGGATGGGAATTAAAAATGATAAAAATAGTGGAGGGAAGGTGGAAAGTAAAGGAGGAAGATCTCAAGGTAGTAGCAAAACTATGAAAAATAAGAGGCAGGAGAGGAAGAGCTAAAAAAGGGAGCACTGCCAAAATTCTCACAGGCCAAAGAGAAGCTGCCAACAGAGCATCAAAAGAAAGGACCAGATTTTTATTGCAGAGTATTTTGTCCAAGAACTGTACCTAGGAAATAAGATCTATCGGAGACTGGTGCTCCAGCTGATAAAATAAAGAGCTTGGAAGTTGTCAATCAATTCTAACAGAAGGTAAAAAGCTGAACAAAGTGAAAAATCAAGAACTCTTCTTAAATCTGTAAGAGAAGTGAAATCACACAGGGCAAGCTGCTGCTCCCAAGCTGGAAAGACTGACAGGTGCATACTGAGAATCACAACTTGTCAGGGCAGAAACTCATGAGCAGAAATCTTTACAGGAACCAGTGTAGGAAATGTAATTATAATTGACGAATTGTTGGAGGTTCAGTATGGACAACTCTGAGAGTTAAAGACACCAAGGACCTAATCACAAGGCTGCTTCACCCTTACTAGTTTCAATTTCTGGACCTCTACCAAGTTCTCACAGTGAATATCAGGGAAAAACTCCCTCATCTTTCCAGCAGAATGGCAAAGGGAGCCATTTTGATATATATCATAACATTTTATTCTATTTTAATAAGATCTGCGTTCAGGATAGTCTATTTGATCACAGCCTAACTTGCTGAGGTTTTATCAGAGCCTAAGTGATTTCAGGGAAGGGAAATACCCAACTCCAGCCCCTCCAGCCATCCTGTCCCATCTATGAGATGAGAGAACTGAGAAGCACTTGTGAAGCTCAGAGTTCAAAGTCATGGTCTCAGTAAAAGATAGGGACTTAATCATTGACTGTGTTGGCTTCCCCTGCACCACACCATCACATTACTAGAGACCTATTTGAAACAATGTAGTTTATCTAGTACATCATGGTTGGCTATAAAGAAAACTTACAGGACATACTATGAAATAACACACAGGTTTAAGAGAGAGAAAGCCTTGAATCAGACAGAGCATGGCAGGGATATTTGAATTATTAGACTGGTAATTTAAAACAAGTATGATTTTCATGCTGAGGGCTCTAACGGGTAAAGTAGACAGCACTGTAAAACAGATAACCAAGCTAAGCAGAGAGATGGGAATTCTAAGAACCGAGAAAGATATTAGAGATTTTTAAAAAAAACATAAAAGAAAAGAAGAATGTTTTTGATGGGCTCATTGGTTGATATTTCAGCTAAGGAAAGAATCTCTGAGCTTAAGGATAGCTCAACAGACATCCCCAAAATTGAAAAGCAAAGAGAAAAAAAAAACAGTGATTGAAAAAAAGAAAAAGTTCCACAGCAATATCCAAGAAGTATGCATGGGACAATTATGAAAGGTGGAACACACACATGAAAAGAATATCAGATGTCAAAGAAAGGAATAGAAGAAATGTTTGAAATGAACTGTGAATTTCCCCTAAATTAATTTCAGGTATCATAACACAGATCTAGGAAACACGGAGAGCTCTAAGCATGATAAACGACAAAACAGAGCAATACAAATGTCAAGTAGGCATGAAGTTTATAAACCACAGAGAATTAAAGATAAATCAGAGACATTTGTGGGTACTTTTTCTATAGAGCAAAGCAAAGATTAGAATTACATCTGACTTCCCTTTGGTAACCAGACAAGCAAGAAGAGGGCAATATTTCTGGTGTTGAGAGAAAAAAACCACCAGCCCAGAATTCTATACCCTGCAAAATTGTCCTTCAAAAATGAAGAAGATATAAAGAGACCAGTCTTCCAAGAAATGTTGTCAAAAGTTCTTTAAAATGTTTAAATATTTAAAAATTATTTTAATTGAAAAATAATTGTGTATCTTTATGGGGTATAATATGAGGTTTTGATCTAGGTATACATTATAGAAAGACTCAATCAAACTAATGAACATATTCATCACCTTACCAATTTATCATCTTTTATAATGAAAATGTTAAATAGATTAAATTTGGATATACACACCAAAGTTAGACTACTGGATCATATAGTAATTATATATTTAACAGAAACTTGTACACCATTGATAAGAATATATGTTAGTATTGACATTTTGGAAAACAGTATGAACATTCCTAAAATATATCAAAGGGGTTCTTTAGAGAGAAGGAAATTGGTATAGTTCAGAAACTCAGATCTCAATAAAGGAAAAAAGAACATCAGAGAAGAAGAAGTGATATAATAGATAATACATTGTTCAAAATAATGATAGCAACAAGCTATTCAATTATGTATGGTTATGTGTGCATACATACACACATATTATGTATGCTTATGAATTAGTAAAATTAATAATAGCAATTATACAATGATAGGAGAGAAATTGGGATTTTAGCATTTTTCTAAGGTACTCAGACTAGTGTTTTAGTCTGCTTTCTGTTGCTATAGCTGAATACCACTGACTAAATAATTTATGAAGAATAAAGGTTTATTTGGGTCATAGTTCTTAAGACTGAGAAGTTCAAAGTTGGATGACCTCATCTGATGAGGTCCTTCTTGATGGTGGGGACTCTCTCCAGAGTCCAAAGGTGCACAGGGTTTACATGACAAAATAGATGCATACATGCAACAGAAGTAAACAGGCTTTTGCAACATCTGCTCTTAAAATAACCCATTAACCCATCAATTCATTAATCTATGAATGAGGGCAGAGCTCTCATTACATAATCATCTCTTAAAATTTCACCTGATCTCATCTCTTAACATTTCACATTGAAGATTAAACTTCAACATGATTTTTTGGTAAGGATATTTAAACTATAACAACTGTACATGAAGCGTACAGTGTTATTTGAAAGTATACCTTGGCTAGTTGTAAACATATATTGTAAACTCTAGGGAATTCATTACAAAAACTAATGAAATGTTAAGAAAGGAGAAAAAGCAAATTATTTAAAATATTCATTTAAAATCATAACACTCAGAAAAAGAATGGAAGACAAAATACAGGAACAAAGGATAAGAGGGGGAAGTAGAAAAGAGTAACAAATGGTATATGTTAATCCAAAATTCTATCAATAATCTCTTTGAAATTCAATGGTCTAAATGCACCACTTAAAGAAAGATAGTCTACAAGAAACTCACTTTAAGTGAACAACACGCATAGATTAAAATTAAATGGGGTTCAATTATCCAAGAAGACATCACAATCCTTATGTGTGTGCATCTAACATGAGAACGTCAAAACATGTGAAGTAAAACCGATAGAATTACAAAGAGAAATAGATGAATCCACTATTATGGTTAGGAACTTCAATATCCCTCTATGAGAAACAGATAGATCTTACAGGAAGAAAATCATTATAGTATAGTTGAACTCAACAATACCATAAATTAACTGGACATAATGGGCATCTACAGAATAATTCATCCAACAATAGCAGAATGTGCTGTCATGTCAAGTTCACATGGAACATTCACCAACAGCTCACATTCTGAGCCACAAAACATAGTTTAACAAACTGAAAAGAACAGAAATCATACAATGTCTCCTTTCCAACCAGGATGGAATAAAATAGAAGTCAGTAACAGAAAGATGGCTTGAAAAACCCCAAATTCTTGGAGATTAAACAGAGGTAATCATAAGGAAATTTCTTAAAATTTTTTTTGAACTAAAGTAAAAGAAAAACACAATTTATGAAAATTTATGGGATACAGTAAAAGTAGTGCTTGGTTTAAAAAAGTATAGCATTATTTTGTATATTATAAAAGAAAAATTCTAAAATGATTTATCTAAGTGTCCACCTTAGGAAAGTATAAAAGTGTAAATTAAATCCAAAGTAAGTAGAAAGTGAAATAGTAAAAATTAGAGCAGAAATCATTGGAATTGCAAAGAGAAAGTCAATGGAGAAAATCTACAAAACCAAAAACTTTCTTTGAAAATTTAAGTAAATCTTATAAGCCTTTAGTTAGGCTGCTAATAAAAAAAAGATCAAAAGCTGACCCAAAAAATCAATATAAGAAATTAAAGAGAGGACATAACTGCAGAAATCATGGGCATTGAAAGGATAATAAAAGATAGTATGAGCAACTCTATGCCCCAAAATGTGATAACCTAGATGAAATGAACTAATTCCTTGAAAGATACAATCTGCAGAAATTCACACAAGAAATAAAACTTTGTATGGATCTCCACCTGATAAAGAAATTGAATCAATAATTAAAAACCTTACCCCCACCCTCCCCAAAAGCCCCAGATTCATGTGGGTTTATAGATGAATTTTACCAAACATTTATGGAAGATTTATCCATTTTATACAATTTCTTTCAGAAATCTGCAGCAGCTGAAGTACTTCACAACTCATTCTATGAAACCAGCATTACCTTAACACCAAAATAAGACATAAACATTACATGAAAAAATCATAAACCAATATCTCTCGTGAACTAGACAGAAAAATTCTCAATAAACTTTTAGCAAATAAAATCCAGATAAGGATAAAATAATTATATGTACTATGATACGATGAGATTTATCCCAGATATACAGGAGTGTCCAACATTCAAAAACTAGTTATTATCATGCATTATATCAAGAAAAGAAGAAAAATCACATGATTGTATCAATAGGTGCAGAAAAAGCATTTGACAAAATGCAATATACATTCAGGATAAAAAACTCTTAGTATACTGGGTATAGAAGGGAACTTCTTCAACTTGAAAACAAATATCTTCAAAAAACTACAGCTAATATACTTAATGTTGATAAACTAGAATATTTTTCACTAAGATCAGAAATAAGGCAAGAACATTCCCTCTCACCACTGGTTTTCAACCTCATACTTGAAGTCTTTAATTATTGCTAATGCAATAAGGCAAAAAAGGAATAAAAAGATGTATATATAGGGAAGAAAGAAATAAAAATATGTTCACAGATGATGATTACCTATGTATAAATTTCAAATGATTCAATGACAACCACAGAAAAACTCTTGGAACTAAAAAGTGATTATAGTAAAGTTTTAGGATACAAGGTTAATGTAAAATAACATAATTATTGATTCAATTTCTTTATTAGATATAGACCTATTCAAATGGTCTATTTCTTGTTATTAAAATGTCACTTGCTTCCCTATATACTAGTAATGAACAGATGCAATTTAAAATTAAAAACTAAATAGTATTTGTATTACCACATTAAAAATGAAATATTTATCTATCAAAATATGTACATTTTGTTGTTAGAAAACTTAAAAATCCTGATGAAATAAATCTAGGAAGACTAAATAAATGGAAACATGATCCACATTCATGGATAGCAAGACTTAATATTGTCAAAATATCAGTCCTTCCTAAATTGACCTATGAGTTCAATATCACCTCAACAAAATCCTAACAAATTATCTTGTGAGTATAAGCAAACTGATTCTAAAGTTTATAGGCACAGGAAAAAGACCAAGAATACCCAATACAATATTTAAAAGGAAGAAGAAAATTGGAGGACTGACAGTATTAACATCAAGATGTTCTATAAAGCTATAGTAAATCCAGATGAAGTGGCATTAGTGAAAGAATATAGAACTAAATGGAACAGAAAGAAACCCAGAAATAAACCCAAACATATAGAGAGAGCAGATCTTTAAGAAAGAAACAGAGACGATACAATGGGGGAAAAAAGATTCTACTCCCTTTATAGGAATAAACTCAAGTGGATCACAGAATTAAGTATAAAACACAAACTATATAAATCCTAGAAGATAATATAGGAAAAAATTTAGATGACTTCAAGTTTAGAGATGAGTTTTTAGATAAAACATCAAAGGTACAATCTATTTAAAAGTAATTAATAAGTCAGACTTTATTAAAACTAAACATCTTTACTCTATGAGAGATATTTTCAAGAGCATGAAATTACAAGTCACAGACTGTGAGAAAATACTTGCAAAAGACAAATATAACAAAGGCCTATTATCTAAAATACACAAAGAACTAAAAAAAATCAATAATGGTGAAAAAGCCAATTCTATTAAAAATGGTCTAAGTATCTTAACAACTCACCAAAGAAGACATACTGACACAAACAAGCATATGAAAAGGTACTCCATATCCTATGTCATCAGAAAAATGCAAATTAAAATGAGATACCACTACACACCTATTGGCATGGCTAATATCCAGATCACTGAAACCACCAAATGTTCCACCAAGTATGTGGAGCAACAGGAACTCTCATTCATTGCTGGTGGAAATGCAAAATTATGCAGCCACTTTGAAAGACAGTTTCTTACAGAATTGAACACACTCTTACCATAAGATCCATCAGGTGTGTTTCTTGGTTTTTACCCAAAAGAATTAAAAACTTGTGTCCATATAAAGATATATTCATGGATGTTTATAGCAGCTCTGTTCACAATTATCAAAACTTGGAAGTGACCAAAAAATCCTTTACTAGATGAATGGATAAATAAACTGTCACACATCCAGACAATGGAATATTAGTAAGTATTAAAAAGAAATGAGTTATGAAATCATGAAATGACACAGAGGAAACCTAAACACACTAAACGAAAGAAGTCAATCTGAACAGATTTCGTGCTAAATGATTCCTGCTTTATGACCTTTCAGAAAAGGTGAAAGGATAGAGACAATAGATAAGAGGTTTCCAGGGATTGGGGGAAAGAAGGGATAAATAAGTACAGCACAGGTCATTTTTAATATGATGAAACTATCCTATACAATATTATAATGGTGGATACACATATTCATACACTTGCTCAAACCCACAGAGTGTAGAAAACCAAGAATGAATCCAAAGGTTAACTGTGTGCTCTGGGTGATAGTGATATGCCATATAGGTTTCTCGGATGTACCACCTGTGGATAGTGTTGATAATTGGGGAGGCTCATATGTGAGGATATGGGTATGTGGGAAATCTCAGTACTATCCACTCAATTTTGCTATGAATATAAAAATTCTCCAAAAACCCACAAACAAAAAAGGCAACTTTAAAAAGCTATTGGATATCTAAAACTGAGAATATAATTAGAGTTTACTGTGGTGAATGAATCTTGTCACGCTGCTGAGTAGCCATTCTGAATGGCTCTTTCCCACTCATACTCATAGGTTCATGATCATTTTTATTTCATTTCGAAATTTTGTGAAGACTTCTGACAGTAATAAGGATCCAAAACACCAGCAGATTAAAGAATTTTTTATTCACACTTCCTACTCTAATTAAACATCTAGTTTATTCTTGTTACTCACACAACTGTAAAACTACTATAGAAGGCACTGCCAATGACCTCACATAACCCCTATGTAGACTGGGGAGCAACCTCTGATGCCCTTTGCTCTTGGATCAGGAACTTCCCTTAACAAAACATGATGCTACTGACCTACCACTCATCACCAGGACAACTGTTCCAATTGGGCTAATATCTATGATTACCCAACCACTTGTAGTACTACTAAATTGTCCCCAGGGATCTATTTGCCATATAGCTGACCATGACGAAAGGTACAGCCAGTGACCATGGCGAAAGATACAGCCAGTGACCTCAGGAAAGATTCAAGTTGACAATATAACTAAGGCTTGAGTCCATGTCTTGGTTCATTAAATTCATGAACCAGATAGCTGTCCACCATTCAGTCAAGATAGGATTAGAATTTAGACAATTGCAAAGTAAGATCTGGCAGGCTCTGAACATAACTATAATTCAATTCCACTATCTTTTTTTTTTTTTTTTTAGGAATGGCTAGAGGATATTTATGGGTAAATCCTACATGAATTATTAGAAGTCACTAAACATATTGTTAATAAACTAAACATAGTATGTTACTAGAGACTACCAAGGATTTAGTCTATATTTTCCAAAAATAGTTTAGTGTCAAGTAATGTTTACCAACATTTGATAGCTCCCATTGGGCATGCTCCACATACAAAAAGAATTCTTGCAAATTTTTAGAAAGGATATTTAGGAAGGAGCCTCACTACTGTTGATTTGAGTTGATTGGGTTTTTAATTACGATTAATTTTCCTTCTTAATTATAAATTCCTCTTAATTTAGCATCTTCATTATGGATTTAGCTTTCTGTGGGTTGTTCACAGACTAACAACAAATACTGTTTGTTTAGTCCTGGCTTTATGCTGAAATCTTTACATGTCATCTGTTGTTCTTAATAACCCTTTGAGACAGATATTAATATCATTCTTATTTTACAGATGAAGAAACTAAGGCACAGAAAAGTAAATAAATTGCCTAAGATTATACAACTGGATACTGAAAAGCTAGTATTCAAACTCACAGACACTTACCATAGATTAAGGAGTCAGAAAACTTTTGGGGTTAAGGACCAAATACTAAATATTTTGGGCTTTGCTGACCATATCATGTCTGCTTGACTCTGCTGTTGCAGCCCCCAAAGCAGTCACAGACATTACATAAACAAATGGGTGTGGCTGTAATAAAATTTCATTTATAAAAACAAGACACAGGCAGAATTTGGCCTGTGGGCCATAGTTGGCTAATCCCTGCTCTGTGGTCCTCACTCTTAACCATTATGCCATTAACATTTTGCCTCTTAGCTTTCAGTAAAACATATGCAGTTTAGGAGATTGAAATGCCCTAACACTCTACCAAGATACAAAGGCATTACAATTCAAATATTCATCATCTAAGCCCTTACTGATAAAGGAGATAGAAAATATATGCCTGTACAGGGGTGTACATTCATTGATGATGTGAGAAAATCTTGTTTGCTTTCTTCCTTTTTTTGCAATCGGTAATCAAAATGAGCATTTGATTATTAGATTATTTGATTATTTAAATTTATCCCACAATGTTCTAGGATGTAAAATATTTATATAGGCCTGTCATTTTAAAGGTCAATATGTAAGCCACGTGTTTTGTTTTGTTTTGTTTTGTTTTTATGATCCAGATTTTAGGCCTGATGCTTTATTTAATCTTGTTGGAACACATGAGGGAGGAAAGTGAAGGGATCTTTTGAGCCACTTTGGATGGCTATAGTCCAAAATATTTGAGAGTCACCACATTGTGGGAGTGAGCCAGGGAAGCTCTAGGGCTCTTCGGCGCCTGGGACACTACAAATGGCAGCAGTGAGGAGTGGGGATATTCTATTTTGTTCAGCAACAGTCTAATATGATGGTTTCTGTTAAGGACTAAATTGTGGCCCCACCCCCCGTTCATAATTTGAATCCCTAACCCCCATGACTATATTTAGAGATAGGACTTTTAAGAAGATAGTTAGGGTTAAGTGAGGTCATTAAAATAGGTCCTGAATCCAAAAAAATTGCCTGTCCTTGTAACAAGAGGACAAGACACCGTGGCTGGCTCGCTTGCTTTTGCAAGTGCTCCCTATTTCCCCCCTTCCCTCTCTCTCTCCCTTTCCGCCCCCCCATCCCAGTGCACACTTAGAGAAAAGGCCATGTGAAGATGCAGAGATAAGGCAGCCATCTTCAAGCCAGGAAGAGAGGCCTTGCCACAAGCCAACCCTCCTGGCACCTTGATTTTGGCCTTCCAGCTTCCAGAATTGGGAGAAAATAAGTGTCTGATATTAAAGGTGCCCAGTCAGTGGTATTTTGTTATGGCAACCCCAGCTGACTACTAGAGTGAAAATTTTGAGGTAAAAAAATTACATGAACTTCCATAAGCTATTAGTTAACAGTGTATTCATTGCCAGTTGACTGTGAGATATGTTACACATATATAAATACACAAATAATTAGAAACAATGAATTCAGTAATACCTATATGTTACTAATCATCATAATATATAAATATGTTTTGGAGAAAAAGTTGTATATATATTTTTATATATGTATTATTATTTTATATTTAATCTGAAAATAATGTTTATCTGTTTTCAGAGTCGACCCTTTACAATAGTAACTGCAACTGACCCATTGGCATGGTTGGTCTTTGGGATACAAATAATCTATTCCCATCTCCTTTGAATTCTGGCTAAATCAGCTTAGTCCCTCTTCCACAGCTGCCTCCCTTATGAGGGCATGGCACACAGAATGAAATGTGTCAGTCACAGTTTGAGAGAATGATCTAATAGCAAGGATTCCATAGACAGGACAGATTTTAGGCTAGATAAGCATCATGACTGCCATGTGAATAAAAACTGACCTGTAGCTATACAACTTATTACACATCAGTCTTATTTATCTGAGACTGAAGCTCACTGGGAAGAAGCAACAACCTCTTCATCTTAGACTTGCTTCTATGTCCCTCGTAGCATTTGTGATTGGAAGAGCTTAATTAATATTGATTACCACAAGAGGCATTCAAGCCAGTTGTTTTGTTTCCAAACCTAGCTCATCATCAGTATCAACTAAGGAGCTTAAAACAGGGTGTTACAATGCTGCCCTGAGCATCACTAGGATCGGAGATCTGAAACACAGCATGTTTACTACACTTTGCTTATTAATTCAGATGCAACCATTTTAGAACCATTTCCCATAGTTACACGTGGAAACTATGCTAGATAAATTGTCATCAGTGACCTCAATTAGTGACCACCTCATATCCTCTCTCTTTGCCCTATAAATTTGTAGTGCCCTCTCACTCCGAATCTTGAGATACCCAAGTGGCTTTCTGTGGCCAAGAGAATTTTAGCAAACTTTTCACAAGCAGAAACTTGAGAAAGAGCTTACCTGCATAATTCTATTTCCTCCCTTCAGTTCCCAAAGATCCTAGGCTAGCCTACTGGAAGGATAATATTAGAGGCACATGGGCAGAGCTGAGTCATCCTGGCCAAGACCAGGCTTGACCAGGCAGCCCCCAGGCTACTCACTAGCTGACTGCAGATACATGAGTAAGCCCAGCTAAGATCAATCAAAACCAACACATACCTGTAAAACCACCCAGTGAACTCTAGACCTGGGAGAAATAACAAATGGCTCTTATTTTAAACTACTAAGGTCTAGATTGTTCTACAACATCACTAACTGATACAACTACCATTGTGCAAATTGAACAGAGAGACAGGGTATCTAAATTAAAGAATGGGCATTGATGCTGTCAGAGAGTCTTATCGAAAGTTTTGATTTCTATTCTGTATCGTAAAGAAAAGAAAAAAAAGGGGATTTTCCAAAGTCAGGTCTCTAGGAAATACTAAGTTAAAGATTAGCTGATTTTGTTGCTACAGAATTTTAAAGCCTTTTGTTTAATCATGGGAAATATTCCAAAGGAAGCGCTTGTAAGAAATGTTTCTGAAACTCATTTGACCATAGAACCTTCTCTATCCTCCACACCATGCTAAGAATTACACAAAATGAATATTCCTAGGATATACTTTGAGACATTATTTAAGATGAATTGTTCTTTCTGCACTTCAGCATGAAAGTTATAGGAAGAAGAATTGAGACTACATAAAGGATCCAAACAAGATTTATCAACTCTAAGAATTAACCAAAGATGGACTTGCTGACCTTGTAAGCAGTGACCCCATGCCACAGGACTGAAAGCACTCAAAGAGAGATGAATATGAGGTTTAGAGAATTTTTATGATGACTAGTTTGCTCCACCTGAATTCTTATTTCCCAATAGCATGGTGAAGAATAGATTACTTTCTGTTGTAAACAGTGTCATGGTTAAAATGTCAACTTGGCCAGTCTATGGTGCCCCATTTTTTGGTTAAACACTAGCCTGGATGCTGCTGGTGGTGGTGCTTTGTCAAAATGATTAATATTTTAATCATTAATATTAATCAGTGCTTTTTAGTAAAGTGGATTAATGTGGGTGGGTCTTATATCATCATTTGAGGGTCTTAAGATCAAAACCTGAGTTTTCACACAGAAGAAGGATTTCTGTTTGAAGCCTGCAACACAAAACACCACCCCAATTTCCGGTCAGTGGTTTACCCTGCAGATTTTGAAAATCCCATAATCCTGTGACCAAATTCCTCAAATTAACTCTTTTTCTTTAATTCTCTATCAT
Source organism: Marmota monax (assembly GCF_021218885.2). Taxonomy (NCBI): domain Eukaryota; kingdom Metazoa; phylum Chordata; class Mammalia; order Rodentia; family Sciuridae; genus Marmota; species Marmota monax. Next base: position 10,741,815 of record NW_026693595.1, read on the forward strand.
ACACACACACACACACACACACACACACACTTATTAATATATGTGTATATATATACACATAAAACATATATAATATATATTACATATATATACTACATATATTACATATACATCTCTGCAGATGACTTAACACAAGTAGATATCAAGCATCATTTATATTTTACCAGAATCCTAGGTTAAAAATATCCAGACGCTCTACTCTGTTTCCTTATCCTTGCCTTGCGTAAACCAAAGTGTTAGGTTTCCCAATTTCCCACTGCGTTTCTCTGAGGACTTTTCTGAGCAGTCAGCTGAGAGGAGGAGCTCATAATTGCATTATAGTGATAGCCAGGAGGTGACATTGCTAATACTCCCTTTTTAAGAGGGGCAGATGTTATGAGTCACTATGGGTGGCATAGTAATTTTGCAGCTGTGTAATGTTTGTAAGGAACTGACAGTCCCTTATGAACTATAGTGACCCAACTTGGCAGGGCCCCAGCACCTATTTATGGCCTAAAATACAGGGGAAAAGGTCAGAGGAGGTGGTTCTGTCTTCTAGAATTGAGTCAGACAGATGATAAAACTGCATGTCAGAGGTAACTCAAAGTCTGATTTACTGCGACCTGTTCTCTGAGAGCCTAACCAAACTACTACAAATCCTGTGTTGATATGCAATATCTGCTCATTTAGAAAAAAAAGAAAGGATTGAAAAAAACCCTAAAATAGAAGAAATAAGTAAGGAACATATCAAGTATAGTCTGGTAACTGCAGGAATACACACCTGAAAATACCACCCTGTCAGAGGACCTCACACTGCAGCACTGGCCATCCATAACCAGATCCTCGAGGACAAATTCTTGTGCCAATTATTCATGTATTTCCTGTGCCTTGTTCCACACTTGGTACATAATGGGAGCTTAAAAAATACATAGTGAATGAGCTAGTAGGTACACAAAGTACTTCACATTCACATATCTAGATAATCCAGTCAAGATTGTTTTTTGTTCTACCATTGAGCTAAGCAAGCCCAGCACGATCCAGCACTGGAGAATATTTTTTTTACTAAATTAGCTTTGATACATACGTGTGGGTTTTGAGTTCTTCAAGTCGTTAGGACTAGAGTCTTTTTATTTGTGTATGTAAATTTGTGTTAGTGTGCTATTACAAAGAAGCACAGACTGGGTCACTAAAGCAATAGAATTTATTTTCTCACAGTCCTGGAGGCTACAACTCTGAGATGAAGGTGTTGGCAGAGTTGGTTGGTTTCTTCTGAGATGTCTCTTTGGCTTGTCTTTTCTCTATACCTGTATCCTAATCTCTTAATTTCTTAGAAGGATACTAGTTGTTTGGATTAGGGCCTACCCCAATGACCTAATTTGATTGTCCCTTCAAAGTTCCTATCTCCACCTACAGTCATGTTCTGAGGTAACAGGATTTAGGATTTCAACATAAAGCTTTTGGGAGATACACAAATACACACCCTCAAAAAGATACACATAAGATAACATCTGTTTTTGCTTTGTTTTGTTTGTGCTGCTGAAATTAAATCCAGAGCCTCACACATGCTAGGTAAGGCTATACCACTGAGCTATGACCTCAGCCAGATATGTATGTAAATATTTTCATAATTAGGAAGGGAGGAAGATCTTTACATCTATTCTGTCTTCATATCCTCCTCCCCCCCCTCCGGCTCTGGTTGCATAGTTAGACCCCTTCTTTAAATGGGAAGGGAAATGCAATAATGAGATATGTTTTCTGTATCATTTTTCCTTTAATTGATAGATAAACCACCTCCAGTCTAATTAATCAGTTTCACATTCATTTATCTCAAAAGTTTATTATTCCTTTTAGAATTCTTAAAAACTAAAAGAAGTGGGAACACAAAAATCTACAAGTGGTCTACGGAGAAGTCATTAGATTATGCACGCCCTGGGAACTAACTGGATCTGGTATGGGTGTGTTGCCAGCATGTTCTACCCTAGGTGGCATATGATGGGTATTCTAAAAATATATGGTTAAAGTGATGCTCATAGGGAAAATCTCTGGGTTCCAGGTTCCTATGCTCATGTTTCAGAATCATATTTGCTCCCTGCACAAGATTACCATGTGCTGACTTGTGGGCTCACTGTACCCTTAATTTTCAGAAAACATTTATGTAAAATACTAACTTCCTGGAGTTCTAACAGACTTGAGTTTGCAGCCGTTTAAGTTAAACAGGAGATAGATAGAAGACTGTAGAATATTATATACCTATAATCCTAAATTCAGTGGCACATAAGATCATTAGCACTGTCCATTCAGAGATGAACTCCAGGGAGTGGTAGAGCTCAGATACAATACAGAAGTATTGCACTTGCCTAGCATGTCCGAGGCCCTGGGTTTGACCCCCAGCACCACAAAACAAGAATTAGAAAATAAAAAGATGACCGCACTGAATCAAATGCAAGCAGCCACTCTAGGATCTCTAAAGTCCCCATTACTAACACAGTGTATTCAAGAGCCATGCATAGGCTTTGCCTTTACCCTGGACAAAGAGGCAGTAGCAGGAAGCAAATGGGGACACTTGGTTAGTTTTTGGTGCCCTTCCTGTCTAACATTAGTTAGATATTCCTGAAATAGGCCAGTAGTATATTGATAAGGAAACTCTGTTGCTAAAGATCTTGAAAATTTAATGTCTAATATTCTGTATCTGGCTTGTGACTGGTTAGTCCACTCAGATCCTTGAATGAATAATTTTGATCTGGTTAACTTCTTATTTTCTGGTTCTTGTCTCAGACTTTATAAATAGTCAGTTTCTAGTATCCAGGGTTTCACATCTATAATCCAGCCAACCATGAATCAAAAATACTTGGGAATTGGGGAAAAGTCCCATTTGTACTGAACACATAAAGATCTTTGTCTTGTCATTATTCCCTAAATAACAGTATAACAACCATTTATATAGCATTTACATTGTATTGGGTACTATAAGTAATCTAGAGATTATTTAATATGTGTATACATTATATGCAAGTAGTACACCATTCATTATACGGAAATTTTTTTGAGTGAATTTTGGTAACTGCATGGGGTCCTGGAACCAATCCCCTACAGATGCCAAGGGTAAGGAAGCTGTATTCTAATTCTTAGAACGATGTGGTTATCTATCTGGTTGGGGTAGGGAAATAAATAATAGCTGCCATAACACAGTGATTAACCAACAAGTTTTCTGACTATTCATTCATAACAGAATGTAAAGAAAACAGAAAACTAAGCTCCATATCCCCCATATTGACACTGAGGAGTCTTGGTTGATAGGTATGTAGATGGGCCACAACTCACCTCTTGGAGAATTCCATTATTAACAAGCCAGAATCTAGTGATTCTATTGTGCCAATGAACATCAATGACCAAGTCCCAGAATACCAACCACCAGGACTCATAGTGCATATAGTTCCACATCGATAGAAGGTTTTAAAAGTATGATATGATGGGCACTAAACTCAGGGTCCTAATCACAGAAATTCAGAACTTAGCTCCATAGAAGCTATATCTCGAATCAATTTACTGAGTCTAATTTTTCTGTTTATCAAATCAAAATATCATCGCCTAAATCCTAAAAAAAATCATTAGAGGATTAAATAAGAAAAGGAATCATCAATCAATTTGCATGTATTTACTGAGGCCCCATGAGGTATTCTAGGATCTGGGATACAACTGTGAACACCCCTGCTGGGATTATATGTGAATTGGGGAGGGGAAAGATGGACAATAAATCAATGAGAAAATAACTAAGCAAGGACAGGATGCTGCTATTTTAGACTTTACACAGTTGAATTTCATTCTTGGGAAGCAGTTGGATGATGCAAGCAGTCGAGTAACATGAGTATACCTGAGTTTTAAAGGATCCCTCTGGTGCTGTGTGGAAAAAGAACAATAGACAAGATTGGAAGTAGGGATATAGGATAAGAGACCATAGCATTGTTGAGGTGAATATCACTGGAGGCCTGGACTTGAATAACAGGACAGAGAAGTAGGTAGAATTAGGACATATTTTTTTGGGGGGGTGGAGTCACAAGGATTTGCTAATAGACTAGTTGGGAATATGAAACAAATAGTGTTACTCAGTATGTGTGGAATTGGAGGTACTAGGGAGAGTACCTGTCCCACTTAGGTACACAGATTTAAAGGAATAAGATTATACATAGGCATCAATTCTAAAATCAGAACATAATGATTCATAACCAAGATCTTCACCTTAACAAGACAGTCTGGTACCACTGCCAACAATATGAGACCAGACCTCAAGGGTTTTAATATAGCTAAGTAAGGGATATGTCAGCTAGATCGGAGTCTCCCAGACATTGAAGCATATATATAAAGAGAATTATAGAGGTAGAAGCTGACTGTTCCTTTCCAAATACCATCAGAAATATGGGAGTCCTTTGCCAAATGATTTCAATTATTATGGTCCCATTGGCAGGGCCATCTCTATTGTAGGGACTGATAAAAGGGAGCTGTAGCCAACTGTCTTCGAGTATCCTGCCTCTTTGGCAAGATAGGCCTTATTGTGGAGATGAATGCTCATTACTTGGCAAAGATGGCAGGTGGTAATAAGGGAAATCCAGCTGTTGGAATCACAACCAAATGGCTATTTACAGGGGAATAGGCACTGAGAATAAAAGGGCAGACACTTTGGGAAATCATTAGTCCTTGACTCAGGTCAAACATAGATCCTTTCTTCTGTGGAAGTCCAATCTATAGTATCACCTTTAAATTAAAGGGCAATAAAACTTTTCATGCTTAGAAGTGTTTAAACAAGAAAGCACTGTAATAATTTTTCATCCTCGATGCTGTATAGCAAAGAGACTTATGGGTTGTTTTCAATGACTGAAATATCAACACTAAATTTTGTTAATTCTTGTATAATTAAGTTGAAAATAAAAAGTTTTTTTGAAAATGGTATCCTATTGACTGACCTTAGAAAATACTTAATGTCTGTTAATACATGAGATTTATCAAGTTTCAGAAACCATTTTATATACATAGATTTTTAAAATGACTGCAACTTGAAGCTTTAGGTACAGAGACAAAAATAATTTGAAAATAGATTATTCAAAAATAATTTGAAAATAGAGTACGCTCTATTTTATCTATTATCTTCAGTGTCTTATACAGAAGACACTGAAGATAATTCTTAACAACTTACACTCATTACCATGACTATTAGTAATCATGATGCCCTCAGGAAGCACTAACCTCCATAGAAGGACATGTCCCTGCAGTAAATAACCACTCTTAAAAAGAAAGTAATAATTTTTATTTGGTCCCTCCCTATAAACCACAACTTTCTCTGTCAACTGCTACTGGTGTGTTTCACTTTAATAGGGTGCTATGCATTGAATTGTGTCCCCCTAAAATTCATATATTGAACCTATAACCCAATATGATGGCATCCTGGGGGTCCTTGAGAGGTAGTTAAAATTAGATGAGATCAAGGGGGTGGGGTCCCAATGATAGGATTAGTGCCCTTATAAGAAGAGTCTCTTGTTCTCTCTCTGTGCGCACACAGAAGAAGACTATGTAAGAAGGCTGTCATCTGCAAGTCAGAGAAAAAGCCCTCACCACAAACCTGACAGTTTGCACCTTGCTCTTGGACTCCCAGCTTCTAGTACTATAAGAAATAAACATCTATTGTTTAAGCCTGGTGTGTGGTATTTTGTTATGGTAGGCTTAGCCAACCAGACACAGGATGACCATGTATCATTTCTGATGTGTTGCTTCTAATCTCCTGTGAACAAATTTTGCTTAAAATATATATTTGGAAGCAATTCATGGGTGCTTTTTAATTATTTATTTTGACTTTTTTAAGGCCTTCATTACCTACATTCAAACTCTGGATTAGGCTGGGAAGGGTAGGTGGTAAATGGCTGTAACCTCAGCTACTAGAAAGACTGAGGCAGAAGAATTGCAAGTTCAAGGCTAGCACACTACTCAAAATAAAATATTTAAAAGGGCTGGGAATGTAGTTCAGTGGTAGAGTCCTTGCCTAGCATGTACAAAGCCCTGGGTTCAATCCCCAGAACTGAAGAAGAAAAAAAGACTCCAAATAAAATTTTGGAATTTGCAAAATTCCAAAGCTCAGTATTTACATTTGTTTTCTAGGCTGCTAATAGCTGAAAACTGTTTAACAAAATTAACAATACAGGCCATAATTGTTGTTTTGCTTTGTTTGAATTTAAGGAAAGAGATAAAGTCTTCAATTGTCCCTCACTCTGAGTAAAGAGAAAAATCTTAAAGCCTTCTTAAAGGAGATGAGCATTTCCTCTGAGAAATTATGATAATAGGGTGTGAATGGTTGAAAGATTTTTGCAGGGGTGGGGGCAAACAAATATATATTATAGCATTTATTTTGTCTTCAGGGATATAGCTAAGATTGTATTTTTAGATGTTCACCCTTCCTCAGAGTTTGAGAATATTTGGGAGGGCTGTTGTTAACAAAATCTCTCAAATAATAAAAGTAATTAGCATGCAGCACATGTCAAACATATTATTACCATGGCTGGGTGACAAGATAAGCATAAACTGCAAAAGACTATTATGCTCAGAGTAAATAAGGTGACTTCTGACCAGTTTTAGCATTTGCTGTAGGTAGGGGAAGCTGGATGCTTTCGGGGACTTAACAATGAGAAGCTAGAATACCTAAGAGAATGGGGTCAAGGAATACCTGACCAGGGGCCTGCTTAGGAGATTTTAAGATTATCAGTTGCAAATAAGATCCCAAGGGGGGAAATAAAAGGTACTCTTTAAGCAATGACTTGTTATTTCATGTACATGTTATGCCATGTATAGATGATGAGAGTTCCAGGGCGTATGAGAGGAAAGGAAATGAAACTGAGTCATAAAGCAAATAAAGGAACCATTTACTGATTTCAACTTCCACCCCTGGAGCAGAGCCAAGTGCGTCATGTGGGTAATATGATAATGAATACAAATATTCTATGGGCCAGGTACCAAGACATTAGGAGTGGCCATTGAAAAATGAAAACTTAAAAAAGTAAGTAAGAAAACGATATAACTCTCATCTTACCTGTCTTATGATCACAAGTTTCCTGTGTAGAGGTAGATTTATAGTACCATCTCTCCCCCTAGAAAACTTTGCAACCTAGGCACAGCAGCTAAGACACAGAAGGACAGGTAGCAAATGTCGATACAAAAAATAGCCACTGGGGCTGGGAAAATAGCTCCCTGCTAGAGCACTTGCTGAATGCACAGGGCCCTGGGTTCCAAGAAAAAGAAAAGAAATAGCTACAGTTGTAACATAGCTTACTGAGTATTCTCACCTAAATTATTCCTAAAACTTTCCTAAAGAGATCGCATTATTCTTTCTAACTTTTAGATGAGGAACGTAAAACTCAAAAAGTTAAGTTCTTCACCCAACACCAAGAAACTAAAAAGGGTCAAAGAGGGGTCTCTAACTTAGATATGTCCACATTCATTGCTCTTCCCACCCGCTATATGACGACATGGCACAGCAGAGAGGAGTCTTGATCCTATAGCACCAGGTTAGAGCACGCCTGACAGTATGATAAAAATGAGATTAGAATATAATAATCTACATCCAAGTCATAGTTTCACATTATATCTTACATTTCCTAACATATTTCAGTTATCTTAGTCTTCCCAAAAGTACAGTGACGTCCTGGCTTAGAAAAGCCATCTCATCATTCACCCTATGGTGTATCCTATTCACTGGAAAAATAGGTATCTGCTCATAAGCTCTGACTATCATTCATTGCACGGCTTTCAATCTGTTGTCTGTGAGCAGCACTTGAAAAGACAGATCTTGTTTGTAATGAATGACAGGATAATTTCTAGCGAAGGTCAAGACTCTGGACCAGCAAGACTGAATGTGTTAAGTGAGATTGAAAATGCCACCACATCAAATAGTTTGAAAGGTTTTTCAAAGTTTAAAAATTTTCCAAGGCATGCCCAAGAATCACCAAGTTACTCATACATGTCATTAGTTTGAATTGAAAAGCATTTCAAAGGCACTTTTACACGAAGATTCTCAACAAAGATTTTGTTTTCCAAAAATGTCTTAATTCAACTCTGGTCTGATCCGCCACGTGGAGTACTTTCTAATCCATTTTACCACACATCCCTTAGAGCCTGACTTACCTCAATTCCACCAAAAGGTCATGAAGATTCCAGGGTTTTTCTTTTTCCTGAGTTATTCTGATCTTCTCATTCAAATCATTAAGTTTGACACTTAACACATACCATCTATTATTTTTTTCATACATAGATGTCTTTAATTCTTTGTTAAGATAATACTCTCCCCGAGGATGAGGATTGTATATTGTACACTTCATAGTATACACTAACCCTACTAGATAAAGTAACTGCATGATCTCTTTAAAATAGTGTGAATTTAGAAGGAACTGAATTACAGTGACAGAACAGTAAAGAAGCCCGGCAGGATAAGGCAGCCCACAAGTTAACAGCTTTCACAAGACTCCAACATTGCTAGTGTGAGGGTAATGGGCAGAATGGTCCAGAAGCAGGGCCTGCAGTAAAAGCAGGAACAACAGAGGGAATAGAGCTATCGACAGACATCATAGAAAGCAAAGTCAAGGTAAGGATCTCCTGACTTTTCTCCCCTGTTCTCACTCTCCAACTTTCCACCAGTGCCTCATTTTGGTCACACTTTGAGATCAGAGAAAGAGAGAGCCTGTATCGGTGATGCACCCAGAAAAGAAAGGGAGCAAAGAATAGATCCAAGCGTAACCAAGCAGGTGACAGAAATGGTGATCAAGGAAACCCTCACTGTAGATCTGTAAAATGGCAAAAATAGCTATATCTATTTCATAGGATGGATAAAGGATTAAATGAAATAATCCCTGGTATTTAAGTGATCTATAAAAACATCTTATGATTGTTCTCAAAAGTATTAATGGAGAGATTAAGGTAGGGATGTCAGCAAGATTGCTGATTATAGATGCCTGGTATGTTTCCCTCCACCAAAACAACAAACAAACAAACAACAAAAAGAAAGTGACAGCAATTTCACTGGAGTGTTTGATGCCGAGCATGGGAATACTGTGGGGGTGTGGCAGACCACAGAGATATGTGGCAGCCTTATAAACAAGGGAATAAACCTTCATCTTTAACATTCCATCTCCAAGATCAACCCTGAACCAAGACAGACTTTGCTCAGTGAGGAAAAAGATAAGCAAGGATTCCCAGCAATCCCCACAGGGACACCTGAAGCATTTGCTGCTGGAGAGGCCTGAACCAGGTGGGAGCTGCCAGGTCACCACACCCACCACATTGCCTTGGAGAAGGAGCCCCACCACTTGCACCTCCTTCCATAATAGCAAAGACCCAAAGTCTGGGGTTTCCTCTGGGGACTTCTACCAATGAAAGAAGAGGCAGCCAGAGGAGTAAGTGGTACCTTTGGTGGTCTCCTAGGGATAAAGTCACAGATCATTTATCCTGGGGCTCAGGTTCACCCTGACAGGTATGAACCAAAAGGAGACTGGCTCTTGAAGGCATTTCAGCTCGGCTTTGAATCATCTTCATCCCTGAAATTGGATTATGGTGATTCCTGATGCAAGAGCTGCCAGGCAATTAGAAGAAAACATAAATCTTCCCTGCAGAAAGAAATTACCCTGGGCATCAAATTATTTCTACAAATGATTCTTTCAATATGACTTCTGAAATATCATAAAATAATGGCAAGAAGACAAGAAAAAGATACAGCAGAACCAACAGATATTAGAACTTTTCTATTAAAAGTAGATTCAGACACTGGACTTCTATCAGGCATAAATTTTAACTATGGTTGCTAAATGTTGATAATTGTTGAAACTGAGGGATGGGGTCTGTGAGGTCATATACTTTTTTTTCAGTATATGCCAGAATTTTTTATAAGAAAAAAAAAATCTATGAACCAATTCAAGGAGAGTCTTAGTTGGCTCTTTTATGTTTCTGTGAGGTTTATTGGTATGCTATGAATAGCAAAGACTACATAAAAAATTTTTATTTAATCTTTCAAGAAAATTAAAGGTCAAATTGTGAATTTAGCTCAAAGTAGAAATTATTTTAAAAGGACATATTAGATTGGTGAAAAAAAACTAAATGAATATCCTATAATTGAAAATTACAATTGCCAAAATTAAGCTTTTTAGTGGATCAAGTTAGAGTAATTTATACCCAAAGAGAGACTTAGTGGACAAGAACTTAGAAGACAAGATCTGGGGGGAGATGTTGGAATGTAAGGGGGTAGAGAAAACAGTGAGAAGCTCTAAATTTCTTCTAGAATCCTACCGTGGAAGGAGAGAAAAAACAAGACCAAGGCAACATTTAAAGTAACAGTAGCTGAGAATTTACCAAAATAATGAAAAACAACAACTTCTAGGTTCAAGAAGTTCTATGAACACCAAGGAGGATAAAAAAATGTTTACTTATGAAGGTCATGGAAAAATTATTGAAAACTAGACACAAAGGGGAAAATTTAAATGTAACTAGAGTAAGAGGAAAATTACCTTCCAAGAAGCATTGAGACCAACAGCCATCTTTTCAATACAATGAAGGATGGCACTGGTGCTGTTGCCTTTTGTAGGGAGGAAGGAGCCACAGAGACTTAAGAGGACTTTAGGATTGCTGTCTTTAGGAATGCTGTCAGCGATCTACTTCTTGATTTGATGCTGCTTTGTGAATACCCATCAAGCTAGGTATTCATATGCCTCATGCACTTATCTGTATTTTTGTGAAAATCCACACAAGCTTAAAGAACAGATTGTAGTAGAAAGAATTTTATCAAATTATTCCATCATATTTCCCTCCCCTCACTTTATTTGAAAGCAAGTTTTTTTTTGGTATTGGAAAAGTTTAGGCTACGGAAAGGAAAAGGTTGAAAATTCAAAAGAGAGAGAGAGAGAGAGGGAGAGAGAGAGAATTTTGTAAGACCCAGGTTTTTAACCAAATCTAGCCTAACCTCATGTTTCTTGTTTGTGATCCTAAAGAAGCCTGACTGTAATAAATGAAGAAATATGTCAATCATAAGTGTTCAGAACCACAACATGTTAAAGATGCTCCTAAAGTTCTTGAGATGTTGAAAGTCACTTTTCCCCCTTAACTAGTCACCATCTACTGTTCTTTATTATTGGTCAAAATTTAAAACAACAAAGGGGAAATACTAGGTGTTTTCAAGTTATCCCAAATGGAGAATGAAGCATCATTATTTGTACTGTTTTAGATAATTTAGTTTCTCTATAATAAAATTTGTATGTTTTTAAAATCACAGGAACAGAAATAGACTGATGCCATTCTTTGCAGTGGCGAGGCCTTATCCATGCCGCTTGTCACACTCCCCAGGGCTGCCATGAAATCATGAAGAGGAGCTAATTGCACATAGTAAGGGTTTTAATTGACGAGCACCTGACCATTACAGCGATTTCCACTTCCAGAAGCATCCCAGCTGCCATTGTTATAGAGTAGCATAACTGAAAAGAGTGGGACTAATTGGAGCAATTAATTAAAAGCACACAATTAGCTCCTATGGCAGAATTTTTTTTCACTTTCTTTCCTCATTGCTTGAGGCCTGTGAGGGTTTTTATTGAGTCTTACCACACTCAGGATTGTCTGTGCTGATAATTAACAAGGAGAAAATGGAAAGAGAGGGATTGAGCTTACAGCTCTACCAGGTGATGGGGCTTGGCCACTTTCCTCCTGGCAAGCCAGGAACTGAACAAATAAAACCCCAGAGCCTGAATGGGAACACAGGAGGGGGTGGGTCTCAATGAGAAGTGCTGAAACTGAGAAATTTAATTCTCCTGCCAGTTCCTCCATCTGCAAAAAAAGTAAGATGACTATTACTTGTCTGTTTCCCAAGAACATGGAGAAGATTCATCAATGATAGGGTGTTGCAAGAAAGAACACTGCCCTTCAAGGTGGAGCATTGCTACTGCCCAGGGTAAGGTTGGGGGATTTCAATATTTGACAACTGGTTTCTAGAATTAAATCTGTTTTGTTTTTTGGACCCTTCTCTGAATGATACAAAGGAACCAAAACATCTCAAGGAAGAAGTGAAGAAAGTTAAGAAAGGAACATATTCTTTTCTACCCACATCCTGATATCATGGAAAGTTGACCCAGTTCCCACCTAAAAACATGCCTAGAACATACCAACAAGCCTGGGAATGCAGGGTAGTCCACAAAATCCCTCCTACATACAAAATCAAGGAGTCAGGCTGAAGTTTGCTCCTATTTTTTGCCACAAAAGAAGCTAAAAGTAAATAAGTGAATTGAAAGTAAAGATACTTATTCACAGGCTGAGGCTGTAGCTCAGGGGTAGAGTGCTTGTCTAGTGTTGCACAAGGCCCTGGTTTCGATCCCAAGTACCACCAACAAAAACACAACAAAGAAAAAACAAACAAACAAACCTTTGTTAGTAAAGACTTTCTCTGAAAAATGTCACTGTTAAGTCTCATTAGTCTGTAAAGGATCTACCTGGGTTTTGCTTTGCAACCTTTTCCTGGGGTGTTTTGCTACGAAATAACACTCTACAAAGCTCCCTTCCTCCATGATCAATCTCTGTTCCAATCATAGGGAGCTGGAATCATGGTGACAAGGCTGCATAAGGAGGATGCTCCAGTGAGCAAGTACTATGAGTTAGGCTCCAAAGAAAGCTCTTTTTCATAGTTGCTTTCATGGTCCAGTACATGTCACATCTGAACAAGAAGATGAACTTGGAGATTCTTAGTTACAAATAAACCAAATATTTGTTTCAGCTTTTTAATTCAAGCCCAGAATTGTAATTACACATTTTTAAATTATAGTTTCACATACTTAAGATGACTGAAGAAACATGTAATGACAAAACACCAACCAGTTCTATAAATTCCTACACATCATATGAGAAATTATGAGCCTCTAGAAAACATTGCAAAACCTATCTAAAAAATCTCAGCTAAAAACCTAAAATCTTCTGAGGTTTATTTAAGAGGTTGAATTTACCTTTACTTCCAACTTGATTCAATACTTAGCTACTGTCACAGTGACTAAACATTTGATTCATTTCTCTTTAACCTGAAAGGATTTGTATTTTCTTGGTCATCTCCCAGCTAAATGCATTTGAGTCACAACTCCTTGTGTTTAGTAAATATACCTTCAACACATAACCAATCAAAAATTTATGGTGCTTCAGTGATTGATGTGAAATGCCAAAAGGTTTTAATTGCTTTGTATACCCAAAGCTTCCAGCTTACTCCAACAAAACCAATTAAGTCACTGGCATAACATTTGGCAGCACAGAATAAATATATGTAACCTCAAATTACATTCATTACCAAAACTGTTTCAATCATTAAGGGTGAGAGAAATTATGTCAAGATTGGAATAATATAATGGTGTTTAGATGGAAGAGGTATTGATATACTGCCTTACCTATCAGACTCTTCACCTTATAAGGACTGTGAAGGAGAAAAATCTATAAGACACATTGGCACTAGGAAGCAAATAATTATATGCACTTGAGGGCCCCCAATTTTAAGTTGAAATCTTGGAGATGTTAGTACAGACAGCTTCCCATTTGTTTCTATCTGAATTAAGCCTAAGTATCTTTAGGCTGAAGCAAGTCAATCTACTAGCATAAAACAGAATTATAGAGACAAGTGACAAGAAGCAATGACTTTTCCTACTGCTCATCCCAAATCTGGTCTAAATCTGACCACTGCCATGAAGGAGAAGACAATAGAAAGTGGCAGGGCCTCATTCCACTTAGAAATAGTCATGACCTTTTATAATTCAGCCATTATGTGGAATCAAGAGGAAACAGCAAGCCACAATCAATGACTGGCTATGGTATCGACTAATATTTGAATGGGTCAAGCATGTTTTCAATTGAAAGTAACAGAAAACCAACTAACACTGACTTAGCTAAGGCTGTTTTCCTTACGCAAGGAGTCTACATGTGGGCAATGGCCAGTGTTGTTTCAGCTGTTTAAAGAGTGCAGCACCTGTAACTCTGTCATTCTCCTGATCTCTTCCTTAGGTCTGTAACATCATGGCTGCAAGATGACCATCAATGTCCAGTCATCACATCTGAATTCAAGATTAGAAGTTAGGGAAGGGGTTTCTAGTACCACCAAAAATGAACCTCTTTCCCTAAGCCCTCAGCAGAATTTGGTTTACATGTAAGTGGACAGAATTGTGTCATGTGGCCATGACTGGTTGCAAGAGAGTGTAGGGAAACAGAGGTGTGTGAGGAAGTTCTTGGCTGGGGAAGAGAAAGAAGTAGGGCCTGAAGCAAGATAGAAATGAGGAAATGACAGCCTTTAAGATCACAGAGATAAATATCCAACATCAGATTTTCTAGGTAAAATCACTAGAGGAGAAAACATTTCCTTTCTTTATTTCACACACAAAGGAAAATACTTCAGGAAAGAACAGAACATTACACCATTACACATCAGCTTACACAAACAGAATGAGTGAAAGGATTTCCCTGGACTAACTCAGTCAAAAGCAGACCCAGAACATGTTAGGAGTTTCACTGAACCTTCATTAAAACTGACAGGATAAACTTGCAGTTTATTTTTAGTATTTGTGTCTATAAAACAATAAATAGGATATGGGGGAAATAATACCACACTGAGATACAGAAGAAACCCTTGCATTGGACAAGGCATGTCTTGACATTCAAACACCTAAATACAGGAAATGTTTGACAATCAACTGAACAGTGATGAGAAAGGCAAAATAATTGAAATTTGCTACTTTAGAAAGAATTTCAGATATAAACTGTAGAGCTGAAATTTTAAAAAAGTATAAAAATGTGCTGTAAAGTTTTTCTGAAACCTAATGGGTAAGATGGCTAAATGGGGAATGCTATTTTGGTACAAGAATACCCCTTTTTTTTCCCAAGGGTAGGCAGTTCTCCATATCTGGGGGTTCCACATCCGCATTCTACATATTTAACCAAACTCAATGAAAAATATTTGGAAAAAGTATTGTCTCTGCACTGAAAATATACAGACTTTTTTTGTCATTAGTTCCTAAACAATATACTATAAAAACTATTTATACAACATTTACATTGTAAGTAATATAGAGATGATTTAAAGTATCCATATGTGCACAGGTTATATGAAAATACTGTGCCCTTTTATCTGAGGGACTTGAGCAAAAGATTTCAGTATCCATGGGGGATCCCAGAACCAATCCTCCTCAGATGTCAAGATACAATCGTATAGCAAAGTTCAGTTGAGTCCAGATATTTTGGCCAGGATTATAATTTTGCTAAGTATGTTTTTCAAGCTAATAAAATAAATACTACTTAAGTTCTAATGTGCCTTGCTGCCAAAAGGATCTTAGACTAGAATATTTTTGTTTGCTCAATTAACCAAGTGGTTGTGAACTTTTTCTATCAGCTAGACACATTTGGGAGCTATAAAATTTACAGATGCCTTGGCCCCCCTAGTTACCTGAGAAATTACAATTTAATTGGTGTATGTCCAGTCAAAGGTTTACTTGTTTGGCTTTTGGTCCTTTGTTGATTCCCATGTGAGGAGAATTAAGAGCCACTGGATGAAGAAAATACTAATGGCATCAAAGATGTAGTGTTGGAGCACACAAAAACACTAATGAGTGAAAATTAGTATCATTAGTCAGAGATACCTTTGGCAATACGTCAGATGCCTAAATAAATTGATTCCCTTTCTAAGAATGTATCTTAAAGAAATGGGCAAAGAATCAAAGATTAATATACTGAAATATTCACTGTAACATCATTTATTAGTAAAAGTATCCATTAATGAGTACAATTAAATAGACTGACACATTTGTGTTAAAATATTTTCAAGGAAAAACTTCAAAAATGAGAAATGTTTGATGAAGTTTAAATGAAAGTATGATTTAAATTATAAAGAAATGCATGCATATTAGAAAAAGGAAGCAAGGACATTAAAGCAGTAACCAAAGAGTATTTTAATAGGAGTCTCATGGTGGGATTACAGATGACACTGGTGAGGTTCCTTTTTATCTTTAATGTACTTTTTTCAAACATTATGTGTACACTTGTTAATTTTATGATCAGGTAAACAAATATTTCTTTCCAAAGCTTTTAACTGCAGCATTTATGAGTCCCCATGTGGTTGGAAATCCCTAGTCTGATTACTACGAATATTAACTGAAGAGAGGAACTTCTAGTTTAAAAAAAAAAAAACAACGTAGGTTTTCATCATTTAAAGATCAGGTCAATAATTTGAAAGTACTCAAACTATTTTTTAAAAAATGTTTCCATAGTTCCTTTATGAAATTGTGTGTTTATATAAAATATAATCTAATTCAAAAAATGTCATTTTTAAAGGAATACAACTGTATATAGTCAAGATTTGTTCAATTTTCTGTATTGTAGTTGTCAAAAATGTTAACATTCTAGGGAAAATTTAACCAGAAATATTTTTAATATGTTAAATATACTGAGTAATCCATAATATAATAAGTAACATAGGAAAGCTGTAGATATTTATTTGTAAAGGTATTTTCCTACCTAGATACGTTCTCTTTTTTTTTCCCTCTCTTCTATACATTCCCTCTGTCCCCATCATCTTCCTCCCAAAAGGACAGTTAGCCTGTTGCCTCTCTGAACTATAAGATTCACAGAATTGACACTTTCAACATTTAGCTTTGCTTCATGGCAGCTCATGGCTGCACCCAGCACACTGCAGCATTGGTTTCCATTTTTATATTCTCCAGGGAAACAGCTGGCTTAATATCATGGTTATCGAGTTAATTGCTGTTTTGATGACTTGGGGTAATGACTTGTGTAACCCCCTTAATTTAAAGCATTTCAGAAAATGTGCAGTTGCTCTGTTGGGTAAGAACTGGAGTCCAGTGTAAGTCACCATGCTCCAGGGATCAAGGGAACAGGAAAGCCTCCACCTCCAGGCCACCCTGGCTGAGAAGTTGAGAGAGAACCTGATCACCCAAGGGTGCTGAGGGCTGAGAACACCTTGCTATTTGCTTATGAGTATTGGGTTAGGAAAAGCACTAGTGGCTTGGGAGATCCAGGCTTGAGCTTTTACCATTCAAGTCATGAGGCCGGAACACACTATAGGGAAGGTGTGGATAGTTACCATGGGACACACAGAGGAACAGTACAGCTTATATGGATTAGGCTCAGCCTAATTAGTGCAGAAAGAAGCCAAACTAAGAGCTGATGTGATTAGAGAGTCCACATTTGCTAAAGGCAAAGACAATGGACTATATATAGATTGTATCCTAGGCAGGCTTAGCAAAGGAGCTAAATGGAAATTAGCTCAGAAAAACCTATAACACAGGCAGTTTGTCTTTGGGCACTTCTAAGCTGCTCTGCATGCTGGCTTTCCCCCCAGCATCAACTCCAGATCCTGTTTTTGCTCTTAAACAATTGTCAGCCAATTCCCACTAACTCTAAAACATAAAAGGGACTGGTTGGCAACGTCCTAAGCAGTGATGCTTCTTGGGTCTATTTACATTTTGTAGGGAGAGCAGAGGAGGTGTATAGAAGTTCCGAGTAAGGAACCAGTTTGCTGCCTTGCACTACCAGCAGCTCTCCTCCCCCAAACTCACTCAATAGCAAACTCTGCTAAGGGGCCTGAGGCAGCTTTCTCTCTGTGTCGTCATCCAGGGAACTGGGCAGAAGAACCAGGCTGGAAGAAGAGGATCCTAGAGATCACTGAAGATTTCATTTACACCTTACAAACAAATCAAGTCTGTCTTCTCTAAAAAGACACAAAGGCACTGACTATTCATCTGAACTTTATAGGTTACTAGCCCTTCATCTCAACTCTGCCAGCACCTGAGAAATTCAGCAAGGGCCCAAGACTAATCCTTGAGAAAATATTAATGAACATATTATAATAGCAAAGATCACTGAACATTCACTATGCTTTAGACACTGCATTAAAACTTTAACGTGGGTGCATCATCATCATCATCATCATCATCATCAATTCCCAGATACAGAAACAACTTCAGAAAGGTAGAAGGATTTACCCAGGTGTCCTAACAAGAATCAATGGAACCAAGAGCCAACCAAGGCAGCCCCATGATAGAGCTATGTTTTGAACTGTGGTAGAAGGAGGAGGCAGAGGGAGAAGAGAAGAGTCATTGTGGGAGGGGGACACCTGAATGCTAATGCTATGTCAATCTCTTCTGCTAAGCACTTTTTGCCCATTACCTCTGCTTATCACACTCTAACATATGTTTCTTTCACCAACCCGTTTTCCACATGTTAAAACTGAGGTTCAAAGGGATTTGATGATGTGCCTAAGATCCCCCAGCTGGTAAATGCTAGAGTTAGCAGTGTTTCAATAGCCAAATGCTCCAGTGATATCCCACCCAATATCTTGCTGCTGCCAGAAAGGCATTTACTGAGCAGTCTGCTTAGGAATTTAAACTTTTGGCATCTTATAATATTTAGGAGGATGAGAAATGGTTTCATTTGGGTCTTTTTTTTAATGTTTTATGTTATTTGGTTTGTTTTCCTTCAAAAGCCTAAAAAAGGAGACTGGTAAGAGAATCCTCTAATACCATAACATGACCTTGAATAGAGATGGCTCAACAGCCCAGAGAAAAAGTGGATCAATTACTCTTTCTTACAGACCACAAGTTTAATCACTGGGGGTTATAACACCAAAGAAAGCTAAAAATGGAATATGTAAAAATAGAGGGTCATTCTTCAGGAATATCATCATTTTACATACTAAATTGAGTATCTCTCCCCATCACCCCAGGCAAACGCTATCTACAGCATGTGTCCTGAATCTCAGATGACTATTGGAGTCTATTACTCACTATATTATTTCCCTGGTATTTGATGAAGGGATGAAGAAAATTTTGGCAGGCTTTATACAAGGCAAATCAATATTTTCCATTTCCCATTTATGTATCATGACAATTCACCAGCTGAGAGGACAAGTATGAGAGAAAAAGTCAACCCAACTGATGAGTCAAGGCCAAGAGAGAAGGAAAAAATAGTGGAAAGAAAGGAAGAAGGGTTAGGAGAAGCAAAATAATAAGAATGTCATAAAGAAACTCGTAAATCGACAACAACAGATATAATAAAGGTGGGGGAACCAGTGAGAAGGTCCCCCACATATACCCAGCACCAGCCCAGCATTGTAGGCCTCATTCTCTGTGTTCCTGACAACAATTCTTGAAGTCCTGGGAAGCAAGAACCTCAGGTCCCAGATTAACCACCAATAGAAGGCCTAGGATCTTGAAACTGGATAATTGCAACATCGCGCCTGCTAAGTTCTGCCTTGGTAGGCAATAGTTCACCCATTAGTTATTTTGACATATCAGGCTCTAGGATCCCTGAAACATTTTCATGCCTTGCATCCTGGGCCCATTTTTGCTCACAAGGACCTGAAAGTTGGCAATAAGGGCACAGAGCTGTGCAGATCTAGGGGCAAAGCCAGATTTCAGCCAGGTGGATAAGCAGCCCTTATTACCTCCAAGATTGCTCTGGTGTGTTACAATGAGGAGGTTGCATCAGAACCCACTGCTTAGTTTCTTCACCTAGATGAAGAAGAGCTTGGGGATGGTGTACATTAAAGATATCAAAGCAAGCCATCACACAGTCAGGGAATCAAGAAATAGCCATGAGCCAGCATTACAACTCTAGACATTAAATCCATGGAGAGAGAAAGAAAGAGAGAGAAGAGAAGAGAAGAGAAGAGAAGAGAAGAGAAGAGAAGATGAGAATGAATATGAATATGAATGAGAGAATGAGATCAAGAATACTGAAAACCCAAGTTGAGTTTCTTGGACAGTGAAGGAGAACAAGCTGGGCATGGTGGCACATGCCTATAATCCCAGTGACTTGGGAGGCTGAAATAAGAGGATTGCGAATTCACAGCCAGCCTCAGCAACACAAGGCACCAAGCAACTCAGGAATACACTGTCTCTTTTGTGTAATAAATACAAAAAAGAGCTGGGGATGTGGCTCAGTGGTCAAGTGCCCCTGAGATCAACCTCTGGTGCCCCTCCTCCCCGCAAAAATATGAAGGAGAACA
The DNA here is from genome assembly GCF_021218885.2 of Marmota monax. Classification (NCBI taxonomy): domain Eukaryota; kingdom Metazoa; phylum Chordata; class Mammalia; order Rodentia; family Sciuridae; genus Marmota; species Marmota monax. The sequence goes on from NW_026693595.1 coordinate 10,761,841, forward strand.
AGGAAGAGTCACCAAGGATCTGGCTACTTAGACAGAGGGAAGACTGGAGAGATAACACTCTGGCAGGAACAGCTCCTAGGTGCATCTGCTAAACTCTCCTCCACTTACTGCTTCCTCACAAGTTTAACCCTGGGGCACACAATCTTTATTTTTCCTATACAATTTAGATACAAAGTTTGTATTAAATTTGCTTTGGGACTGTGCACAATCCCATCTAGCACACATCCCCTTCAACACAACTCGAGCATCCTTTATCCAAAATGCTTGGCAGCAGAAATGTTGCAGATTTCAGAACAATTTGGATATTGAGTTCTTGGATTAGGGATGCTCAACCTGTGTAATGAAATACTGATCCAAAGCAAGAGGACTGCCCTGTTAGAGTCCTGTTAGAATAGCTGTGGTAATATAGAAGGACCTTCAGATGAATCATTTGGACTTGTGAGATATTCAAAAGAGGTCAACTTTAGGAAGAGCAAGAGGAAGAGAATGGGACTCAAGCATCTAAAGACTTTATCTATAGTTTATGAAAAAAATGAGGGGTTTAAAATATTAATTATAAATTTTGTATGCTTTTGCTATATATATATTTTAATGTATCAAAATGTAAAGATTAAACAAAACAAATTATTACAGGGATAAAGAGCAAGGGAAGGTGGAAAAGGTGAGGTGGGGGTAGATAGGAGAATGTGAGGGAGGAGTAGACCAATGAGGGAGAAGTGGAGAAAACTTCTTGGTTGAAAGGCTCTGGGAGATTATTAGTAACCACCATTAGTAAACCCCAGCTCTGGTCAGGTTGTAAGTAAACAAATGAAGGAAGAATAAAGATAAAGTTCTCGAAGCCATGAATAGAGCACCAGACATTCTTAGGATCCAGGAAAAGACCCAAATAAGTCTTCCTAGGAGTTATGCTATCAAAGCTCCAAAGGAAAGAAAAAGATTATAGTCAACAGGCAAATTCTGATTTTTTTCCAGAATTCCAGGGACCTGGCAGCCATCTGAACATCTCACCAGACACTTTAAATTGATTCATATAGTTCAGTATGGAAGTGTTTCTCTAGCCTTAAAACAAGAGCCATTGAGAAAACCTGGCGAGGTGGTGCATGCCTATAATCCCAGCATCTCTGGAGGCTAAGACAGGAGGATTGCAAGTTCAAAGCCAGTCTCAGCCACAGCAAGGTACTAGGCAATTTAGTGAGACCCTGTCTCTAAATAAATACAAAATAGGGCTGGGAATGTGGCTCAGTGGTTGAGTGCCCCTGGGTTCAATCCCTGGTACCTCCTCCTCACCCCCACCCCACCCCAAAAACCATTGAGAATAGAGAATTCACTTTTCAGTTAAATTCTGAATAATTGTGTCAGAAAATTGACCTTCTGTACAATGGGGAGCAGCTACAGTATATTTAGTTTTCTGAAATAGGAGCATGGGCTGGAAATAAGCAGACCACCTGGCAATCACCTACCTGTTACTCTAGACACACACACAAAAAAACTCCATTCCCATTTCAATAGAAGAAAGGTTTTTATTTATTTATAAGACTTGAATATTTAGTAGTAAGACTAAGTAACTTATAAAATCTGCAGTGTCAGAAGAAAAAATTCCAAACACGTATTCTTTCCTTTCATTAAATGAATACTAGGTAATGGAAGCAGCTTCTCAACTGCAGGCAGAATCCATCCTCTCATTAATCCCAGCTGCTTCATTACATCAATTCAAAGTTTCTAATTTCATTGTGTCTTTTCAGATACTTCCACCATTTATAGGGAAGAAGGGATTTTAGGTGGTTAAAGACACATATGGCTGAATTTCTTCAGAAGAAATAGTTCATTAGCAGTTTCTCTCCCCCTGTTTTTTAAAGGTGTCAGAGAACAAAGCAAAAGCAATCATATATAGTGGCACTGATTTCTGCAGGTCATATGTGATAAGAAGAAGAAAGTTTATCCGTTTTCCTTGTAGCCCCATTGCAGTCCTTGGAGAAGGTGGAATTTGATGGCAGCATCTGGTGAATAGAAAACTTAGAATAGAATTTAGGAAAATGCATTTACCCATCCCTTCCTGGAACAGATGGTAATACAAAAGTGCAAAGAAAAAAGTAAAACATTTCAGGTTGGGGATATAGCTCAGTAGAAGGGCTCTTGCCTCGTGATGCCCTAGGTTCAATCCTCAGAAACAAAATCAGAGGTGGGGTGGGGTGGGTGTGGAGAAGGGAGACATTTAAAATAATAAGGGAGCTCGAGGTGGCACAAGCCTGTAATCTCATTGACTCAAGAGGCTGAGGCAGGAGGATTTCGAGTTCAAAGTCAGCCTCAGCAAAAGCAAGGCACTAAGCAACTCAGTGAGACCCTATCTATAAGTAAAATACAAAATAGGGCTGAGGATATGGCTTAATAACCCAGTGCTCCAGAGTTCAATCCCTGGTATCCTCCCCCCCAAAAAAAATTTTAATAATAAGGGAACAAAGAAACCTGTACAAGGTCACAAAAGGAGTACCTTAATCTAGAGGTCACTTAAGACATGCCTTCAGTGAATATCTGGTTGTATTTAAGCACCTGAAACACAAAATTTCTGGGAGGGAGAAACATAAAATGTTACAAAGTGAACAGATTATTAAAAAGTATTTGTATTGGGGGAGGCTAGTGTAAATGTAAATACCAGTGTTTCCCTCTTTAATAATGGATTACATTTATCCCCTCCTTAGTAAAGAAAAAGAAAAAAGAAGTTCTTAACCTTGGAAAAAGGTGACTTCTGGAAAAGATGCTTTTAAAAGAGAAAAAAACTTGATCAAATAGCATCAAAACCTATTATTATAACCCATCAAACATCCTATTTTTACTTCTTTTTATGAAGGGCAAGTCTTATACATGCTGATGGTTTTAAAAGGATCTCAGGAGGTACACTTGTTCCATCTTGTGATAACATAAAATTGAGTCCCCAATCTTGCATTCAGTGGAGAGACAAAAGTTTCCCAAACTCTCTAGGGGCTTACATAACACAGTTATTTCTCCTTCTGTTTCTGTTTCAGCTGGATCCTCCCCACACTGGGGTCTCACCTCCCAAGATCCCTCTCCTCCCTTTACTGATCCCCAATCTGTTTAAACAGCCTCTTTTCTTAAAGCCTCACTTCCTTGTGGCATGTCGTGTATAATACACTTTATGGAAGGTCTGAAACCATGGTGATAATGTATCACAGCACCCTGTGCATTCCAGGAATATAAAGTGCAATAACTTATTTTATGCTGCTTAATTAAGTGAAAAATGATATGAATTTGTATGCACATCTTGATTGTGTTAACATTGCCCATGAGGAGATTTTAAAAAAAAAGAAGGAAATATGCAAAAGTGTGAATAGCAACGAAGGTAATAAAATTATCATTCATTTTTTCTTCCCCTCCCTCAAATGCTCTGCATCTTCTTTGATGTACTCATCCTACATGCAGAGGTGGGTGGCCTTCTCTTCCAGTTTCCAAACCTCTGGGTTCCCTTTTTGCATTGATAAGGGAATGTCACCTCCACCAATGAACTCTTTCAAGTCTGTGGTTTCACACTCTCTGGTTGCCAATGAGGAATTTTGCAAGGAGACGGCTAGGCGAAATGCCGCAGTCTGGCTGGGCACAATCAGGAGCCACCTGTCAAAAGAAACTAACTTTATTTTTAGAACCACACACGCCAAACAAAACAGCCTCTCAGGAAAAACCCTCAGAGCCTCAACTGCCACCACCGGCTTCCCACAAGCCTCTCTCTCCAACACAAGCTTCTCTCCACCTCCCCCAATCCTCCTGCTCTTGAGGCCCATTGGCTGGGTCACGTGGGCGGAGCCAAAAAAGTCCCCCAATGAGCAGCTCCGTGGTCTGAAAGGGCAGGGAAACAGCCCAATGAGCATCACCGCAGAGGAGCCAATCAGCTAGATGTTGCTGGGGCCGCTGTGAGCCAATCATCAGCTGGCAGCTGGAAGTTTGCTGGGGCCCGTTCGGCTGTGGCTCTCAACAAGTGTTAGCTATGATTTCCATTTGGGGACAGAGAAGGAACATTTATTTCTTATAGGTAGGAGTAACTGATAGTATTGAGAGCTGCTCTGTTTCTCCAACTAGATGCAAAACCCTGTCTAGGAAGCATGGGTCTTCAGGTAAAATGAAGTATGGCTCCCTATCCCATGCTATTTCATCTGAAGGTGCCCATGCCAAAAGTGACTCTGGCTCCCAACTGCCAGTTCTTTAGGTTTTACACACCAAAGCCATGTGCTCAAGTCAGAATTCTTTGCATGTTGGAATAAGGCAACATCCAGCGCCATTGCTCACACCCAGCATGACTCTTTTTATCCTCACTATGTTTTAATACAAAGATCTTTATATATTCCAATAGTACTGGATCACATAGCCCACCCTAAAGGTCTATGTAACCTGAAATTATAATGAAAAAGGCCTAGATTTCAATCCCTTCCTTCCCAGGAAGGCCACTACAGTCCTTATGCACATTCACTTACTCCTATCCCCCAATCTCCCTACTATTTTGAATTCTGAATATCCATGCACTGTCACAATGAAAACTTCACTGGACATGCTTCCAGAACCATCAATGATCACTTCCATGTATGTTCCCACAATAGGAAGAAAGAAGGGCATAAATTATTTCCTTTCATCAGTTGAAAAAAAAGTGAAACTCAGCAGTTATGGGGCTTTTTCAAGGACATATAGTGTGTGAGTTGCAGAGCCTGAATGAAAACCCCAGCTTCTGAGTCCAAATGCCACCCCAGAGCAGAAAGTCTAAACTCTCTTTCCATGGCCAGTCCACATGCAATGGATCTAAGAAGCCTCAAGTAATTCCTCAGGGCTGGGAAAATTAATCCTTCTTTCTCCCACTTATCCCCTAGAGCCAGAACTCAGACAGGCTCTTTGGATCCCAGAAGACCATAATGGTTGCTTATAGAAGATGGGTACTTTGGAAAACAAAATTAGGCCAGAAATCTGGGTCTCATGAAGCTCAAAATGGTCTTTATTGGTTATCCCTGAGTTTACTGGAGGGCAGTAAGGTGATGAAAATGGAAAATTTTGCAGTTATCTCAGATTCAAATGAGTCCCTCAATAATATAGCATTTTAAAATGGCTTCTTTCTTTCTTAAGCAAGGCAACTAGAGTCAGCCTCTGGAGAAACAGGGAGACTATTACTTAAAATTTAGACAGTATTTTATAACCAATATATATGTCAGAACTCTTTTCACATACAACTTACAAACTCCCACCTGTTACTTTTACATTTGGTTACTAATGGGACGTGCCTAGGCAATTTAAAATTTTTATCAAGGATCTGAAAACTTCATTTTGGAATTATTAAACACCACTGGCTTATTAGCCTCATTCACTCCTGAACTCAAAGGTCCTACCAAATCTGAGGAAGAGCTAGAAGCTTTAATGGCGCCATTTCTAGGATGCTTTCTTCACCAGAGGAGGAACACTAAGTTCTCTGTCAATTTTGAAATGCAATGCTGCCCTGACAAGGGCCACTTCCTTTCCCTTAGCAAACTGAGTGCTTCACTCTGAGGGTCTCTGAACCCTGGGAGAACATGCCAGGCTCTGCGGGACAGCTCTCCCAGTTACCTCTAAGAGCTCATCTAGAAAGAGATAATCTGAGGGCCACACACAGAACTACCAGGGAGAGTAGCTGTGGGTTTCTGGAACCTGGAAAACCACTAATGGGAATAACTCTAGGCACAACCCGCAGGGCCCACCATCAGAGTTTATATGTATAGACTCATGTCTGTTCTACATTACCTACAGCAATGTACACATACCACAGAATCATGCTGGGTTGTCAAAACTACACACAGTGGAACCTTGCTGTTAACTTCTTTCCCAGAAACAACTTCAGTACAAGGTAGGTGTCTCTTATACCTAGTCCAAAACTGTGCTGCCACATTATGCAAGGATTCCAGTACAACATATGGCACCTACGAAAGGCCCATGCCACATGCTCCAAAGGACAGAACTTCACCAATGCTTTAAACATTTCAGGTTGAAGTCCAGGTTCCAGTAGGAATTTCAGTAGGTTATAGAAGGCATCGTCCATATAAACTAAGTATAGATTAGTCACTTTAAGGACTCTTAAGTGAGCGCTGGGAGCCTTCCAGGGTAGGCTCCCTGGATGTGGCCCCAATATCATAGAAATGTCAATGCCCAGGAAAAAATATTTAAAATAATCAAAAGAAGACAAAGTTACATGGCAAATTAATAGTAATGCTTTTGTGATCTCCAACCCTACTGAACAAGACACATATATTATAACAAATTTCACAGCTCCTCTCCCACATGATACTAGAGGTCAAGGTCAAAGTTTAGGTAAATGAGGAAAAAAAATGACTGTATTAGGGAGTTCTGTGTGGAGATAGCAGACAAGGAGCTCATAGAGACAGATAAAGGCAGGAGGTTCTAAGAGCTTAGGAAGGGGAAATACTGAAACTTTCTCAGCAAGAATACAAGAAAAGGAGATAAGATGAATCTGGCAGTGCAATTATAAATACATACCACCAAACACCACAGTCTCGTATCCAATCCTAATAAATCAGAGATTCCCACCACCCTCCCAAGAAGATTTTTTTAAATTACCAAGGAAGTATTTGGGGAGAAAGTAGGAAGAGCCCTTCCAAACTCAGTTAGCTACTTGAAAGAAACTGTCAACTCTCTGCTTTGGTTGTAAACTCAACATGTACACTGCCAAGTCTAAATACAGGACAAGTATTTATAGCTGAGCAAGATTTACATGGCCAGTAACATTCCTACCATAGATACTTTGGTGATTAAGAAAATAAAACACTCCGAGGGTCAACAGGAGACTGGGGGAGTTAGAGAAGGAGGAAATGGACAGTGGTTGATCAAAGGGTACAAAGTTTCAGATAGACAGGAGGAATAGGTTTTAAGAGCTATTACACAGGAAGGCAATTATAACCAATAATAATATATTTTGTAACTCAGAGTAAATTTCCAATGTCTCACCATAAAAAAAACAATAGATAAGTGAGGCAATGAATATGTCAATTAGCTTGATTTAATCATGCCACATTATTAAGATATCACAATGTACTCCATAAATGTATACAATTCCGATTTTTCAATTGAAAATAATATTAACAATCAATTTAAAAGTAAAATTTAAAAATGTGAAGATGAAAATGAAGGAGGAGGAGAAAAGAAAGATTCTAGATTAGTTACCCTTTCTGACAAGATATCAGACCGGCTTGCAGAAATAAACAATCCAAAGGCAGCTTATATCAGAGGCAAAGGAAATTGAAAAAGAATTTGACCTGATAAATACTTCCTGTTTCACCTTTGATTTCCAAACAATCTTTGGGGAAATATTTCCAATAATTTCTTCATTGAATCGTCTCCTGAAATGAACTTGGTTTGAGGAAATGATATTAGATCCACAAGGCCCAGCTCCACTTCTCTTCATGAGCAGAGCCTCCTGAGATTTCTCAAGACAGCCAAATGGCAGGCAGAGCAGGGTTTGATGGGGGTGGGGAATAAAAAAGGAGAACATAAGCAACTTTATTAGATGTGATTAAAATTTCCTTACAAAGACAGAAAAAGAAGTTATAACTACTGCAAATTATAACCACTGCTTTTATTTTCCCTTCAATTTACTAACAGAATTTTGAACTACTGCACTTTACTACAAGGTTAAAATAAGAAGAGCAGAGGGAAGATGTCTTTAGTCCCCTTCTGAAGAGTCCTGCAAGACCCTAGGTATGACCTGAAGTGCTAAATCAGGTTAACACAAATACTACTTGGTAACTCCTGTTTTTCTTTCTTTCTTTTTTTGTTTTGTTTTGTTTTGCTTTTTTTTTTTTTTTTCTGTGCTTGGGATGGAATCCAGGGCTTTGTGAATGCTAGGCAGGTGTTCTACCACTAAGCTATCCTCCACCCCTTTTTATTTTGAGACAGGGTCTTGGAAGTTGCTGATGTTGGCCTAGAATTTACCACCCTCCTGCCTCAGTCTCTGCATTGGCCACCATGTTGAGCTCATTTTATTTTTGCCTTGCTTCAAGAGAAGATGCCAGATAAACATCAGTTCTAAGAATGACCATTTGGAAGAAACAATGGAGTTCATCACTTAGATGTTCTAGCCATGATAAGTATTAATGTTCATTCTCCTGTGAGGGTTAGGATTCAAGGACACTTTGCATGAACTCAGTGAGAATACTTATTTGTGTTTGAGCTCTTCCAAACTTCTGAAAAGAGATTATTCTTCTTAGACTCAGCCCAGGGTCTCTTCCCAGGGAGTAATGATGTAATGTTTGCATAGTACTTTGAACCTACTCAGAATAAAGGCAATGTGCAAATTCAAGACATTCTTCTCACACTCTGTAAGACATAGCTGTCATTTTTTTTTTTCACATGGAGAAAACTACTCCTCTAGTCAGGAGAATTTTATGAAACCATTGTACAAGGAGGAAGAGATCTTCCATGACCTTCTTAGATTGAGCCTATATTTCCGAGCAATTTTACTGACATGATAGGCAGGTTCTGCATGTATTTAACCATTATTTTTGCCTTCAAGGTATTTACTTCTTATTATAGGACAGGAATATGTTTTAATTAAAAAGATATTGATGATATTGTGGTTAAGAAAGTGAAAGGTACTACCATTAAAAGCAGCAGAAGTCTCAGGTATGTCTTATTTCTAAGCTGTCCCATCCCAATCCAAATGTTCCCCTCTCTCTCCACAATGTACCTCTGATCTGTCCTTCCAAATACCCTTTCATTATTTTCATCCCAAAGCAAATCCAAGTCAATTTAGGAACAAGGTCTGATTTGGGACATTAAGCATCAATTGTCCTGCAACTTGGGTCAATAACCATGAACTCTTCGACCGTACAGAGAAGTCTCCCAAAGATTGAAGCTTCTTTATTTCCCTCATTTGCATGGATCAACTATTGAGAAAAACAATGAAACCTGGAAAACTTCTGTTTCCAGGTTCTAAGAATGTTCAATTTCTCCTAGGGTAAAGGGAAATAATTCTCAAGATCCTCAAAAAGAAATCCAATTTCTATCAAGTTCTGTTCTCACCGTGATTTAGCAAAATAACAACCTTGTTATCCTATCAGCTAAAATCACTATTCCTTTATGTTAAAAAATATACTTGCTTTCCCACACAACTCATTCAAGAACTCCTTTAAGAATTCAGTGGAAGACCCAGCTTCTGCTAAAAGGCTTCTCCAATTACAATGAAATCCCCTTAACTCTTTGATCTGTCTATCTATTTATTCCAGACTTCTGACTCTAGGAATCATTAAGTGGTCTTTCCTTTCTTAGATGGCAAACTCTGTCATGCCTCATAATTGAGTGGGCACTCGATAAATGAATGCTATAGTACTCTGAGAAATAATACACTTCCTATTGGCAGCAAATCCAAGAGAAACTTCCTTAGAAGAGAGGACTGTCAATTACCACTTAACAAGCCTGAGCTGGCTCCCGTAGAAAAAGCAAACAAAACAATAACAACTTCCTCTCCAACAGCAGTCACATCACTATCTAGCTGCTGCCCTCCAGTCACCTGGCATGCTGCTGGTCCCACGGAAGGCACACAACAAGTCCTTGTTGGAAGATTGATTCATAAAGGCATGAGACTTGTGATATGTAACCCATGACCTGACAGGTAGATGCCAGCTGGGTTCCTCACAGTCTGGCTGTGCCCAACTTCTGACCTCCCATGGTCCTTGGCTCTTGTACAGCTGACAAATCTAGTAGGCTGTGAGATGCTAGGCCAAGAGCAGGATTCACAGAGCAAGGCCTGGGAGGCTATTCTGGAACACTAGCAAGGGCCTGCAGCAATTGCCACAAGATCCCTCTTCTCCATGCAGGTGAAGTCTTGTTCAAATTTTCCTGTACTGGTTTCCTTCTATATTACCCCCACCCTGTAGGCCAGAGCTTTGGGCCCCACACCAAGTGATTCATAATTAGAATGTACATTAGACTCACCTGGGAAACCTCAAGCTATTTGTGCCCAGACCCTACTTCCAAACATCCAAATATCCTTACTAGAGTAGAGCTCCAGTGCTCCTATTTATATAAGCTCCCCAGGGGATTTTAATATGCAGTCAAGATAGAAAACCACTGCCTTACATTGTTCAAGTCCAAAGTCTATACCTCTAATCCCTTTGCCTCTCTTTCACATTGCAACTATTCTTCTTTATCATCATCATCTTCTTCACAGCAACAAATGTTGTTATTAACAATAGTAGCTACAATTATTGAGCGTTTATTATATGGCAGGCACTGTTCTAAGTGTTTTAATTGTATGAATGCATTTAATCCTTAGAAGAAGTGAGTGTACTTGCTAACCCCATTTTTCAGATGAAAAAACTGATACATAGGGGTAGGTTAAATAATTAGACTAAATCTTATAGCTAGGAAGTTCCAGAGCCAGCCTTTGAGCGTAGAAAACCTAGTTTCATCACCTACTTACCCACACTGCCCCTCTGCATTCATTTAATTAGCAAAAGTTTTCAGCAAACTACTGGGTGTCCCCTGGATCTTATTCAGAGAAAATAATTTTTTCAGTCATATTTCTAAATATGCATGACCAATTTCTTAATCAAAAACCTTCAAATGTTTAGTAACTGCTTTGGGATAAAAATCCAAACAATATACCATTACATTCTTCAACTGCACTCACCTACCTCTCTGATACTTCCTCCACCTTAAGTCATGCTACCCTCCAACAATTCTGAATTACCTGTTGTTCCTAGAGCCACCATATAACACTAAAAGCAGGCTCAAAAACTGGGACTCCCCTTCACTCTCCAGATATGCTCATTATCATCATTAGAACTCATCATAAATATATTTCTAAAGCAATTTAGGGATGCTAGGATAAGAACCTTCCTTTGGGAGGTTTTCCTTCCTTTGGCTCCCATTTGGAGCCTTGAATAGTACTTTAAGAAGCAGTACACTATGAATTTAAATCACACATATAATTAAATAAAAACAGTAGATACTTTAATTATGCACTTCTACAAAACTCCTAAAAGTTTTAAAATAGAATTATGCCTGGTGTGGGGGTGTGTGGCCGTCATTCCAGTTACTTGGGAGGCTATGACAGGAAGATTTCAAGTGTAAGGTCATCCTGGGCAACACAGTAAGAACTTGTATCAAAATTAAAAAAAAAAAACAAAAACATTTTTTAAAGGGCTGATGATGTAGCTCAAAGTTAGACTGTTTGCCTAATCCTGGGTTCAATCTTCAAAACCTAAAAAAAAATTAAAGAAAGGAATTACATGGTAAAATTGTACATATTTAAAGAACTTTCTACGTTATTATAACTTGCAGATTAAAATTCTTATGTCCTAACAAGCAATTTATGCTTAACTAGCTTATGAGGGGCCACAAATTCACCATTTGAGTAGGAACCTGTTTTAAGAATGCTTTCTTTCAATGCTCTGGTACTACATTTCAAAATCTCCTGCAAATTGCATTATGACAAATGAGAGCAATCATATTTAGGGTCAGAATTATAGGAATTAATTATGAGAGTGGCACAGCACCTCATTCCTGCATTGAAAAAAAAAAACAAAAAACACCAACATTTGCAAAATAAAGGACACTGCTGAGTTCTCAATGCAGCCCAGAATCTGTCCAATATTGATCTACTTCAATTTAAAAGGTAAACTACTTGTGATTTGCTTTATATCTCCCAGGCCTGTAAATCTGTCCCTTGCCTCATCTGACATCCCATTCTCATCTGTCATTGACTAGACAATGACAGTTCATCCTTTCTTTGACCAGTTGGGACATCATTCTATTAGGTCACCCAACTCTTAAATAATGTCCCCCTATTCTGCCCCAAATAAAAAGTTCACACATTACAGAGTCATCTGATTTGTCATAAATCTAACCCATGATGTCTCGACTGTGGCTCTGTTGACATTGAATTGGCTAACTCTTTGTTGTAAAGAGCCGTCTTGTGTATTGTAGGACATGCAGCAGTATCTGTGACTTCTAGTCACTAAAATGCCAGTTGTACTTCTTGCCCAGGAATGATAAACATCTGAAGACCTTGAACAATGTCAAATGAAAATGACAAATGTTTTTTTTCGGGGGCAAGCGGCGATGGTATAATAGCTTCCAATTGAGAACCACTGCTTTAACCTCACACTCAATACATTCTGGAGTTTCTCTTCACCTACAAATAATTTGTGCCACATCTGGCCACATTCTACTTTCTGAAATTACTCAAAAGCAGTCTACAGCCATACCACCCTGAATGCACCTGATCTTATCCGAAATTATTAAAAAACAGTATGCAAATTGCCTTTGGCTTTGAGACTTTTAAAAAATCATTCTTAATAGATTATAAATTTGACTCAGGTTTAATTTTTATAATAAGTCTACATTAAGCATTTTATTTGGGGTTGAGGCAGGGATAGGAACTTGATTTGGCCAGAATATAAAAGAAACAAGTTGTTCAAGACATCCTTACAAATCCTAAATTCCTCTTCTGAATGCCCTCCAGAGGGCATTGGGCACATCAATTCTTTTTTTTTTTTAATCTTTTATTGATTTTATTTTTTTAAATACACAACAGCAGTGGAATGCATTATAATTCTTATTATACATATAGAGCACAATTTTTCATCTCTTATATAAAGTACATTCACGCCAATTTATTCTTTTATACATGTATTTTGTTTTTTTGCATTACAATTCTTAATACACATAATACCACAATTTTTCATATCTCTGTTTGTATATAAAGTACGTTGCACATCAATACCATTGGGTGGCCACATGTGGAGTTTTGCCCATTGCTTTATGGTAGCACTGCAAGTCACCCTTGAGAGGGCATCTTCATCAGTTTAGTGCAAGTAAGAGCTTAATCTAAATTGACTAAACAACAAAGGTAATCTATTGGCTCAGGTGAGAAGTCCATAGAACATCAGCTTTCAAAACAAGCTGACCTGGGCCCAGGATTACAGTTTGGATGCTGTTTTTGATTCTCTCATATTCCTCTTCTCCAAAAGTCAGTTTCATCTTCAAATTGACTTCCTTCCTGGGGGTACAATGGTAAAATGGCCAGCAGATCTGGCCTTATGCCCACATAATCACATTACTTAGTAAATACCTTTCTAACCAATTAAAAGTCCCTAGAAAAAGTCCTAAGCTTCACCACAAATGAAGCAAATTGGGTGATGTATTTAGAGCTTAAGTATCCAATCATTGTGGACAGAGAAAGCCACAGGTTGACTGGTTGAGGCCCTGACCAATCACAGTGGTGAGGAAGGAAGTTATACATACAGATTTAGAATAGTGGTTCTCAAAGGGTCTTCCCTGGCACCAGCATTCCATGGGAATTTGTTAGAAAAAAATCTATTCTTGGCCCCCTCTCCAGACTTATTCAATCCTAAACTCTGGGAGTGGAATTCAGCAATCCATGTTTAAATAAACCTTGGCCGTCAGATCATCCACCTGCGAAGCCCAGAGAGAAGAATGAATTGTATGCATTTCACTGGGCCATCACACAATTAGAAAATGCTGAAATGGAGACTTGGGAAGTCACTATCAAAATACTTCCCAAGAAATATTAGGGACTGAATTGGAGCAAATTATATTCCACGTTCATATAATTATATCAAAATGAACCCCAATATTCTACAATGGACTAATAAAAAAGAGGTTTATTTTGAAAAAAAACAAACCAACAACAACAACACAAAACTTCCCAAGGGGATAGCTCTTTTTCACTTCTGACTTCCAATGCTGGGGTTGCAGAAATCAGTGCTATAAATTAGCAAATTGGTTTGAAGATGACTTCTGAGGCCTGTATTTATGAGGCTAAGGGCTTTGAAGAAAAGGAAATGACAAGCATCAATCTTAGCATTTTTCTGTGGGCCCTAACCTACTCCTTTCAGAGAATTTGGAGAAATAATGTTTCAAGTATTTGAAAGAAGTAAAGCTATATAGGATTTAAAACTGAAGAAATTATTCTCTAAAATAGTTTCTTAATCATGACTAATCCTAAGAATCAACTATAATAAAGTTACATATACAGATCCCGTGGCCCCACCTTGGACCTACTGATTCAGGGTCAAGGAAGGGCCTGGGAATCTGTACCAAGAACAGTAATTTCTTTTTCTCCTTTCTTTAACCTACTCTCTCACTACTGATGCCTCTAACTAATTTCTCTTCCTCTAGTCTTAGTCTACTCTACCCCACAAAGAAGCCACCCCTCATATCACTGACAAAGTAATCTTTCTTAAAAAACTAACAAAACTGGATGTGAGACCTATGATCAAAATCTGTAACAAGGCCTTGCCATGCTTCATAAGATAAAATCTAAAGTCTCTGTGTATCATACTAGGCTCAACCTAATCCTGTCCTTCCTTTTCTTCTGCCTTACTTCCCATCATTAGTCCAATTGAGTCTACCCATCCTGAGTCTCTTACACTGCCTAGAATACATGCTGCTCTTGTGCTTTAATTCCCTCTGCTCATCAGGTCTCTCCTTCCTTCTTTCCAAGTGTTCAGTGAGGTAAATGCTAGGTTATGCTGATGTTACAAAATATCAGGAGATGAAGAAGCCAGAATTTATCTCTTATTCACTCTATGTCAAGGTTGACAAGTTTTTTTTTTCTATAAAGACAAGTGATAAATAGTTTAGGCTTGATAAGCAATATATAGTTTCTGTTGCTGCTGTTTTTTCTTTTATTTCTTCCATATTTTTTGTAAACCTTTAAAAATATTTTTAAAAATCATTCTTATTCATAGATTATATAAAAATCAATCACTTGCTAGACTTAGTCCATGAGTTCTAGTTTGCTGACCCCTAATGTATGTAGCCATTTCCAGAGACATATAGGCAGCCAGGAGCTACTGAGATGAGTAGTTCTGAGTCACTCAGAGACCTGGGCTAATGAAACAGCACCTTTGGAATGTTTTTTTGTCACCGTACAGACAAAAGGAGTCTCACACAAGGAATAAATGCCTGTCTGGAAGAGGCATCTATAACTTTTGCTCACAAATTAGCCGAAGTTAGTCTTTAAAACAACCCAACCATCAGGGGGCTAGGTATTGCAATCCAATCATGTGTCCAGAAGGAGGAGAATTTAAATTACTTGGTAAAAATCATGAGTATGCTCAGCTCTGCAACAGATCTCTGTAAAGCCTTTTCTGGTACCCTCATACTGAAGCCAGATTAGCTGCTCTTTCTTTGTAATCAATTTTATAGCCCCTTGAGCATCTCTGCCTTATCGTTCAGTAATGGAGCACTGCAGTTGCCTACTTGTTTGTCTCTCCCACCAGATTCTCAGGCCGCTCAGATAACGGCCTCCATATGCCCAAGACCTTGCAAATAACCTACCTTCCTGGGATGTTCAGTGTGTGTTACTTAAACAAACCAATGAATGTGGTGAATTGTGGGAGAGAATGGGATTACCTATGCATTTACCGGAACACTTCTAGAAGCCAGCAGTATCAACTTCTTTAAGCTTGGTTAGTTCATCCACATCAATCTCCACTCATGATTGACTTATTATTTTACTACTGGTTACTTTCTATACCAATTAAATACATTCTTTCTCTTGTCTCATCTACTCTTTGCAAAGAGCTGGTTTTTGAAACCACAGAACACTCTGATATTATGTGGGTTGATTTTTTTTTTCCAGTTTATAGGTCAGAGGCAGGCACAGAGAAACCCAGTGATTTTTTCCAAGATACACATCCAATCAGAGAGTTTATACTTCCCTTTGATTCAACAAAAAGGTAAAGGATTGAACACAGAGCTGTAGCTAAGTTTGCCAACAGTTTATTTATGCTAGAAAGCATAATACATGTTTGTCAAAGATAAGTCTTATTGTCCTATATCAATGTTTAGCTTGTAGTGTACATTTCTCACTGAATAAAATGTTAAAAACAAACTACATCATTCTTTATTAATGCTGTGCCTTTTCATGTTGATTCCATCCATGCCCTCTACTCCCTTTTGTCCTCAGTAAAGTGGAAATGGCCTTTTCCCAACCTCAAGAAAACTGAACACATCATGCACCTAGGGTTTGACCATTCACCTCAGTGCCTGTGAGGTGGACAGCACAAGCATGCATTTGCACTACCAAATGGCACAAATTTAATTTGTTTCACATGCAACATGTGTGTGGCTCCTGCAGTTTGTATTGATCATGTAACTACAGAATGAGCAAAGTAGCATTCACAATGAGCTGGAGTACAAGTCTTCATCTATACATCAAATAAAGCCACTTCATGTTTTTCAGTCACAATCTGGATAAACCCCAGATAAACCAAAATGTATCCTGACTCAGAATTTTCCTCATCTCTCTGTCTCCTGGGGATGGTAAATTCCCAAATAAACATCCCTTCTGCTGACTAGCTTTGACAAATGCCCAGGAGAACCAGGGCAAGGAGAATACAGCTAGGTAGTGTCCTCTACTCCTCGGATCAGCAACAGAATAGAGCCAGGACATGATATTATTGAAATCTGCCAAGTTTGAGTCATTCAAGGTAAAAACAACTTTAAAAAAAGTATAAAAACTCTTCAGTGAAGGTGCAATAACTCCCACTCTTGTTAACTGCTCAATGGGCCACAACAGACAACGCACCTCAATCAGGCGAAATAAACTGAAGTGCACAAAAAGCAAATTATAGGCTCAGGAACTGTTTGACACAAAACAAAGATCAGTCCTTCTAGGAGTGTTGCTTTTGCTTCCGTTTTTCTTTCCTTAAGCCTTGTAATTGAATGTTACAAAGTGTATCAAGAAAAAAAATATCTACTGGGGTCCCCTTCCCCCAAACCAGAAAGGTTAAGCTTTTAATTACAGGCCCTCAAACTATCATTTTGTGCAATTAGCAATTAACTATAATGGTTGATGAGAGAATGCAGAGCTGCGCTAGCAATTTCCCTCCTCCCCATCCCAGACTGGGTTATTTTAGTCTTGTTCTATTACAGAGAACAAGCCACAACCGCGCGCTCTCTCGCTCTCTCTTTCTCTCACTTAAAGACACATTTAATTTTTAGCAAAATGACATCTCAGCGTGCGATTGATAGGCATCCCGAACCCCACATCAGAGCAGCACAAACGTTTGGAACCCCCTCTCTTTGTCACTTTCTAGTTGGAGAAAGGAGGCCCAAGAAGACGCTACCTACCGGCCCCAAACCAGCCTCTGGTAGAGAGGGTGGTAGAGAGATGCTTGGTGCCTCTAGAAGGTGCAACTCGTCCCCCCCACCCCCACCCCCCTCGCTGCAAGCCCCGTTATTGGGGAGGCGGTGGCAATAGCAGCAATAGTTGCATCAGCGCTAACTGCTGCCGCTGCTGCATTTACTGTTGGCGGCTGCCGGAGGGTACAGTAATGACTGTAGGGAGCGCACAGCTGCTGCGGTGGCAGGTTCCCTGGATCAGGAAATTAGGACAGGCACCCGGGATTGGAGGCGAGGGCGGTGCGCGAGCCAACCAGCGGCCGCCCCGGCCCCCCGTGAGCCCCGGGCGGACGCGCCGGGCCCCTGGAGCAGTCCGGATGGCGGCGGCAGCCGCGGCCACTGCTACTCACGCAAGCACGCTCACACTTGCACACACACTCGCACACCCCCGGCGCAGGCACCCGGCTGCTTGGCGCGTGTGAGACCAGCGCGAGGAGGAGGGCTCCTGCCACCGCCCCCCCGCTGACCACTCCCCCTCCTGCCCCCTCCCGGCTCCTCACCCCGCGCTCCAGCCGCTGCCAGTGTGGGTGCTCCGCGGCTGGCTCCTCTCTGGTGTCTTCTCCTTTGCTCTCGGCTCCCCACCCCCTCTCCCTCCCCCCTTCTCCTGTACCCTCCCCTCCCCTCCCCTTCCCTCCCCTCTTCTGCAGCGCCTGCATTATTTTCCGCCCGCAGCCTCGGCTTGCACCGCTGCTGCAGCCCGGGGAGGTGGGTGGGTGGGCGGGCTGGCTGGTGGGGAGGAGATTGTGCAAGTTGTAGGGGAGGGGGTGCCCTCTTCTCCCCCACTCCCTTTCCCCCCCTCTAACTCCTTCCCCTCCTCTTCCCTTTCCCCCTCCCCGCCCCCACCTCCTTCCTCCTTTCCGAAGGGCTGGTAACTTGTTGTGCGGAGCGAACGGCGGCGGCGGCGGCACCATCCAGGCGGGCACCATGGGCACGTCCGCGCGCTGGGCGCTCTGGCTGTTGCTCGCGCTGTGCTGGGCGCCCGCGGACAGCGGCGCCACTGGAGCCGGTGAGTGGGGACGCACCCCTCCGCAGACGGCCTGGAGCAAACCAGGGTGCCGGGAATATGTGTGGGGGCCCTAGGCGTCGGTCTTCTCTAGCCCACCCCCCTCCTAGGAGGCGCCGCTCCGCTCTCCTCTTTTCCCTCCCCACCCTGGTGGCGCTTCTGAGCTGTCAGCGCCTCGGCTACAGGGAACCGAGCTTGGGGGACAGCGGGGTTTTGGGTGTCCTAAACCCTCGCTTGAACTAGTCTTCATTCCCTTATGCCCCCTCCCCCAGAGCTACTGCTTTGCCTCGTTTTTCACACCCTTGACAGGGGCTGGGGACTATGAGCTTCTGAGCCACTGAACAATGGTTCTGCCTCCTCTGCCAGGCGGGGTGTTAGGAAGAAGGCAGAGAGCCGGGCCTGGCCCAGAGGTGCGCGACAGCCCAGGGCGCGCCCCTCGGACTTAAGTAGGGTGAGAGCCTACAACGGATGGAGGTGGGCATCTCCAAGGATGCGGGGCGCCAGGTGCTGGCCGGGGCAGGGAGTCCCCCAGCAGCCGTGAGCTGACGCACGTTCGGTGGGCGGCAGCCCGGGAGGCTCCGCGGAGCCGCCAGAAGTGCGCAGCCTGCGCACCCCAACTGCGACTCCCCAGGCCCCAAGCCTTCTCTGTGGCTTGCGGTTTAGAGTGTGGCTTTCAAAAGGGCTCTCCTTGAGGTGCTTCTCCACACCTCTTTCCACTCCGGGGCGGCGTATGGAAACCTCTTGGTATATGTACATGCTCCTGATGCAGCTGAACGGGGGAGAGGGGTTGGACACAGACTTAATCAGGTTAGTTTGCCGATCCTGTTTCTCACTGGGCTTCCTCCAGAGGAACCGAGTCCTAATCTAATGACTGTAATTAGCCTTCATTCTAAACAATAGATCAAAAGAGTAGCGTGAGAGCTGGTGTATGGTTGTGGCTTGTTGTGAAAGGCGGGGGTGACTACCCTTGAGTCCCGGGGGTCAGCTGCCTTGGGCCTGGAAGCCCTGTCCAGTGTCCAGCCACTCTCCCACTTGGGCCATACAACTTCCCTGAGCAGGCGACAGCAAGCCTATCTTAAGAAGGTTTGGTCAGTGTCTTGGCGGGTCCCTGAAGTGATCTTAAGACGTGACACAAAGGGGCTTGCTTGCCAGCCAGTTCTAGGGAAAGGGGACAGAAAGCTGTCTCAGCCCTTAATACCCATTCCAGAGTCCTTACCTCCTATCGCCTGGTGGCTTAGGAGGCCCGCCCGCCTGCCTGCAGTCACGTGTCTCTTGAAGTGAGAGTGAACTTTCAAATGTGTGGTCAAGCAGCCTCTCCGGCAATACTTGTGGTTTGTAAAAATTCCGAATGCCCCCTGCCCTTTGGTTCGACTGTCCGGAGCGTGTGAAACTGGGACGGGCTTTTCAGTTCTTTGCGATTGGTTGGCTGCCCGATCGCGTTTAGGTGGGTCACGTGGCTCCACGGACTCTTAATTTAGCTGCCTGAGAAATGTTATCTTTAAGAGAAAGTAAGAAAGCACAGGTTACTAGCGGGCTGTAACCTCAAAGGCTTTCCTCTGTCTGAACTCTGAAAAAGGCTAGAGTGTCCTGAAGGTGGAATGTGACCTGTAAGGAAGGAACCTAAGAGCCCAGAAAAGCCCTTTCAGACATTAACAATCATTGATGGATGAGTAATACTAACTTATTAAACGATCTCTCAGAATAGTGCCAGGACTTGCATTATATTTTTTGCAAACATTTCAAAACACTAAATTACACCAGAAACTGCCTACAATTATCCAAGCAAGTGAGGGAAAATATTGATTTTTTTTTTCTTTTTCTTGCTGCGCATCCCTTTATATTCTGGGATTTTAAGAAATACTAACTTTTCTTTAGAGGTTAACGTTCCCCTGTAGAATGCGAGGAATACACCTAAACGGTGGAAATGAATTCGTCAAAGCCATATGTTGGTCTTGAATTAGATAGGTGAGGATCCCTTTATTACATGTGAAATAAGGGACATGCCGTGTACAGTGGAAAAGATACCCGTGCAAACCTAAATTTGTCAAAAGGAAAGAAGTAGTTCCTTTCTGAACTGGAGCAAATTTGGCTGAGGCAGATATTGATCCCAAGCCAACCCAGACTGGCTCCTGTCTTAAGTTCAAAGTCCCAGGACATGTGAACTGACTTTCTGCCCTTGGTATTCTATTCTTACTATTTCTCTCCAACTCTCCTGCCCCCCAGCACACACTTACTTTGCTGGTCCAGAATACTGTAGGACAAGGCAGGTATGCACAAGACTCAGGGCAAAGAGCTTAAGTGAAGACAGCAAGAGAAGTTAGTATACTTGGTTACAAATTACCTGGGGGTTCTAGGACATTTTCCTCCCACCTAGATATGGATTAAGATCTGGGGTACCATACATTCTTCAAGGCTAGAGTCTAGAAGAATTAAGATTTGTGAGAGCTATTCAGATACGGTTAGCAACAAGCAGAAGAATAGGAAGAAATTTCTTTTATTGTGGGGAGTGGGTTGATATAAAATTGGCAGTATTAATAGACCTAAAGGTAAAAAAAAAAAAAAAAAAAAAACAGGCACTGAGAAAAGAAACCTGACCTGTCTAGATAGAACTAAGAGAAGGTACAATAATGATGGTAATCTTTGCCTAAGTCCAAGAATGGGGCATGTTAACAGGGACTTTAAAAACAAGTCACTAGAAATTATATTGTTAAAAATATAAAACAATAAATCTCACCATTATGTGTAATTATGCACCATTTTTTTAAAAAAGGAAGAAAAATCAGGTAACCAGCTAAGCCCTTGTAGGCAATGAGAATTTCTTGAAACAGTTTTGTCCCCTCAATTATCCTCTTGCTCCCTTCACTTGGCACTTACCTGTAGTGCTTGTCCTATGTTATTTGACTTTTGCTTTTAGTGCTCACGTCTTCAGATACCTAAAGCATGCATATCAAGGCCAAGTTCAGTAGAGCTGTCAAATGTTAAGACTTCAGTACAACAAAGTGCATATTTAAACACTCAGCATAGCTAGCAAAGGTGGCAGCCTCCATCATCAAAAGAAATACAGCCCTGATTGAAGTGTTTGTTCCTTTTATAAAAATTGAATAACCATGTGCTTGACTTGAATTTTTGTTATAGTCCTGAAAGAGGTGAAAAGTCCTTGTGAGCCCCTTCTTTTCCAGGAGGAGTATCAAACTGATATGACAAAACTAGAGTAGAGCAGGAACCGGCCATATGGCTTCAGGTTTTGATCCAAAAACCCTTAAACTTGGCACACAACATAGAAATATAGATAATTCATAGTAAATAGCTGGGCCATTTTCTATTTCTCACAGACTGTGTATCATGTTCTTCTCAATACAGGGACTAGTGATCTAGAGGAGGCTGTTACCTATATCAGGTTACAATTAGCTTCAATTTGCATTGGGACCTTCCTTTGGAAAGCCACATTTGCATGCTAGCCTATTAGATATTAAATGCATTACAGGGCCATGAGGTCTATAATGATCCTCAGAATATGCATACTTGCCTCATGAGAGCATCTCATGGTTAGACCAAATCAACTGCCCTTCGTGTGGTTAGTTGATAGATTCAAAATTGCTTGATTTATTCCCTTCTAATTTGATCTCAAGAGAATACCCAGGCCACAAACTACTTTCTAGATATACACTCCAAAAAATGCTTTCTTTGAGATTATGGGTGAGATGTACTTGTTGAACAGAAATAAGTGGTCAGGGACAAACCCCTGTCCCAAGCTAAAGATGGGCAAATCTAAGGAATGGTAATATTTCTGAGGACTTAGTGTCAAGTCTAAGAGAATTTGGCTTTGTAAGTGAAAACTATCTCAATTTCACTCTATGTATTTATCAATCTAAATTAGCATCTCTTTGCTATCCTCTGCTGTTGGCTCAAAATAAAAACATTGAACACTGTTTCTACCAATGAGTTAGACACACTAACAGCTCTGTGGATGCTAAATAAGATGGCAGGTGATACATTAAACTTAGCCCAGTTTCCCTTTCATATGATGTCTCCTAGGAAAACTTGGGCCTGCTAGTTATTTTGAGGTTTTCAATTAACAATTAAGCAAGAGAGTGCCTGTTAGGTGCTGTCAGAGTAGGTACAGAGATTCTGCTAGAAATTTCTTCATGTTTGTTCAGACATCCTTTGCCTGCTTTGAACGTTAACCTCTAAAGCTGTATGGCTATGGAAATGAGTATGCCTAGCCCTGTATTGAAGAGAGAACTTTAGGGAAAGAAACTACAGAATGGGGCCATCCGCTAGGAATGGCTGATCTGCCACCCTCTGGGGGTATATGGGTTAGCCCTGAAGTCCAGGAGTCTTAATAGGTCTAGACATAATGTTGGGAATTGGGTGTGAGTATGTGAGGGGAAGTGAAACTTGCCAAGCAAGGGAAATCGTAAAGCCTTGGTGATCAACGATGTTTGCATGTTACTTCATGTGTTACAACTTAATATAGTTCCCAATATGGTGAGTGAATAGGATTCCTATTTTATAGACTGCCTCTAATCCTTAGTATTCTTAAGAAAGTTTTCCAAAGACCTGAGTTACTAAAGGATCTCTAAGTCTAATAAATAGGTTATAAACTGAAGCCAGTCTCCATTGTACATCTGCTTGAAACCAGTAGATGTACACCCACGGAGCACCCACCCATATGTTGTATGGCACCAGACGTAGGCAACACAGTGACCACGGAGTTCATGGCATTTCTTCTAGTGGGGAAGTCAAACTGGGAATTCAGTGATCCAAAGACATACTAGGATAGGAGCTCTGAATTAAAGAGAGTAGATCTGGTATTTAAGATTTAAACATGAAAGCAATAAATGGCAGCTGAAGATTGCCAGAGTTCCCATATACTATTGGAATTATAGCTCATGAAGTTTCACTAAATTCTCCAAGAACTTAGACTTTAACATGATGCCAGGAATTATCCCATCTCTGCAGATGATCTTGCAAAGCTGATACAACTCAAGCAACAATGGATTGCTGCCAGCATGACCGGAGAGCATTACAATGGCAGAAATAAAATCTGAGTCCAGGAACATCAAACTCTTAAACTTACCAGTTAGGGGCTGCTGATTCCCAAGTACTGGGATCTATTCACATGAAAATGCGGCTGACACACTCATTCTGACATACAAGTGTATGAAAGTGTATTGTTTTTTAATGATAATGTGCCACAAGCAGGAGATGAAGGTACTCTCATAGGCATAGGAAACAGGGGCCTTTCTAACCTGAACTTTCAAATATTCTAGCTTGTAAAGCAGGTAATCACACTTAGTTTCAGGTTCAGAAAAACTGGGGAGAATATTCTAACAGAATTCACACCTGCTTTATTACTGAATTAACAAATCAATGCATGCATCCAGGACTAGTAACTAGGGTCTAGAGAATCTTTGGATGTCAGACACTAGGGTCTGAGTTATAAAGATGATCTACAGGCCCCACCTTAGGGAATCTGCATCTAAAGGTAGAAACAGGTAGATAAGCACATCTCAGTGGATGGTGTTTGTGAAGGCATAGGGAACTATGGGAAATAGCCAGACCACATCTGGTTCTGTCCCAAAAGGCATACGAGGGCCTCATTGAAGAGGTACCATCTGAGCCCACTTCTGGTGGATGAGTGAATAGGAGTGACATGGGCAGGAGGAATCAAAGCAAATGTAGAGGTGAGCTGAAGCATGAGGAAATGACTGAGGCCTCTTAAAGTGTTAGCTCAGCTGCTATAACCTGAGCAGGTGATGACCAAAAGGGAAAAGTTTGGGGACACTAGTAAGGAACTTAAACTAAATCCTAAGGACAGTGGGAATCCAGGAAATGATCCCATCCTTGGCTCTTCTGGCCATTCTGGGTTGCTTGAATCACTGTCTCAATTTGGACAGAGAATGTGACAGCCTGGAAGCAAAAGAACAGGAGACCTAAATTTAGATCAAGTGAGTGATGAGGGCTTAGATATGGCCAGGGCTAGATGGCCAAATGTCAGAAGAAAAGAATCTGGGTTCATTTCTCAACTACTGATTTAGTGTAAACAATGGGACTGATTAAAGCTAGGACACATGAAGAAAGGGAGAGAGATTTTAGAAGAATCTCTTTACTATATATGCCTATTAAGGAATCCAAATAAGTTTTACCTGCAATAATGCACTCAAGAGGTTGTTATCATCACTTCTGTTATAAAAGAGTAGCATTTATCTCCTATGTCCTTTCAGTGATGAACATAAAGGCTTATGAGGGTTAATAGTATGGATAGTAATAGAACCTTGAAAAGGCCTCTTCTGTTATGTATAGAATTCATAACTTCTTAACCTTATTGCCATAGTCTTAAAGTATACTGCAAGACAAACACAATTGACATTAACTCTTCAGAAATGCAAGTGAGGGCCCCTCCTGGACCCACTGCATCACATTCTGAGGGGTGGACTCAGCATGATGCGATAGCAAGTCTTGCAGAGAATTCTGATGTATACTAGGGCTGGGGAACAACTGTTTTAGTTTATTACCCACAGAGCCTTATAACTTCCTGGGTGTATCATGTTGAGAACTTTTGCTCTGCCTTGACTAGTGTGCTTAGACAAGCAAACCAAGAACTGTAGCCCTGTTAGAAAAAGACTTGCTAAGGGAATTCTGGCAGCATTTTTTAAAAACTATAATGGGAAAGGGAAATAGAGGTCTAGCTCAATAATAAAACTGTACTAAGAGAGAATCATTCTGATAAGTGAATCCACTTAATTCTGGATTAATTTAAGCCAGCTCTACTATCTAAATTCCAAGTCAAAATATTCTAGAAGGTACAAAGTCCCGAATTGTGTGCTTATTCTAGAAGATACATAATCCTGAGTTTACTCATGTGCATGATATCAGAAGGCAGAGTGCCTGGCTTCACATCCTAGCCCTGCCCAGGATGATCATGGGCAATTTCTATATTTCCATTCTCCAAACAGGTTTCCTGAATTTTAAATGGGAAGTAATAATGCTGACCATGAACAATTGAGGATTAAATGAGTTAGGAGACATGAAGTCTTAGAGCCATGTTTGACCAACAACAAAAGCATTCAATTATTTATCTTTGATTCTTATTATCTTCATCAGATGTAAATGGAAAAACTGTTTGACAATCTAACTGTAAAATTCACTTATTTCAGTGATTAAGAAAAATTATCCAAAGTAGTTAGCAGTTTGTAATTAACTCCTAAACTGGTTCTTAATGTTTCCAAGGCTGACTTTAGGATCAGAACCTCTTAGCACCTTGTTGCAATATTTTCCCTCTGATCAACCTCCTATCCTGTAGAAAAACTTCTTTGCTGACTCAGAAATCTGTTTATCCTAAAAGGAGTTTTAGTCTATGAATAGAAAATTTGGCTTTAAGTAGCAAGCATTAAAGGAGAAGTGAACTAGACTAAAAATAAATGCCCTTAGTGGCCCCAGAAGTGCCAAAACAAATGGACTGAAGAAATTCCAGCAGATGATAACACCTTTATGCTTGAGCAATGAGGAAGGACATGAAAGAAGTGAATTCTGGGCTGGATAGCCCCACAGTGTGGCCACATGAGCCCCTCTGTGCAGATTCAAGTGCATGCTAAGCCTGAAACTCAAAGACGTCTCTATATTCTAGGCATTCATGTTGGAGCACTTCTGCCAAGATGCCCACTGAGAGTCCTATAGGAAAGTTGTATCCTATCTTAGAAGCTTGGTTTTTACTGTAAGGTCTGTGCAGTTTTTAACTGAAGCTTAATTGTAGGAACAATTAGACAACAGCAGGCTGACTTCTATGTGTATTAAAAATCCTCAATCTTTTGGAGCCAAGCGAGTTGCCATCACGTCTGGGCAGCTTTAAACTGTTTAGGTAGCAAGTCTCATGGGACACTGTTGCCTTGAAGGAAGTTTGTGTAGTCTGATTCCATAGATATGAGTGACAGTGAAAGCAAGTGATTCTTGGGGAATTCACTCACTGCTAATTTAAATAGACACATCAGTGAGTAGGTACAAATGACTCAAAGGCCTCTCACCCAATGGGACACAATATTCATTCTACTAAGTATTAGAACTAGAAGGAAACCTAGACAGTGCAATTTCTTAAAGTTTTTCAAATTATCTCACACAAAACTCTAGTATTGAAAAGAAAATCTTCCTGGGTGAAACAACTGGGGATTCCTCCTCCAAGACCTTCCTCCTCACTTCAATACCCCTGAAGCCCTAAGGCAATTCCTGTGAAACACTATGACTATAAGGAACCGCTGAGAATTTTATTTTACTCCAACTTTTCATATTTCTGAGCAGAAAGATCCTGGACTGTAGAATACCTAGTACTTTGACTTCCAAGGTAATTCTTTCAGGTATCATTAGGCTTTAGCTTAACCTGAGAATTAAAAAGAACCTTGAGTGTTGATGATTTCAAGTTCAGCCTGTTTCCTTTATGAAAATATAATACTGAACTTGAGATTTAACTGTCATGGATGGAAACAGACTACAAGTCTACAATCCTGTAATCCCCAGAGTTTTGGAAACCAAAAGCTTCTTAACTCATTTGGTGCTTTAAATTCTACCTCTTTGTGCAGTAGCAGTCCCAGTTGAACACTGAAGATGGAAAGGTAGACTCTTTGGGGAACTTGGAGGGAAGACCCACAGTATTCTCATCAAGTGGCTGATATCTTAGTATTCAATATAGCCTTTGAGCTCTTCCTGCTCTTCATGAAGCAGGGAATTAAATGGAACTGGAGGGAACTTTCTGCCTATGAGAGTCTCTCAAAAAAAATTGCTTAGAAAGGTAGGAAACAGAGATGTCCATGAAGCTTAAGGTCTTTATTTGCCCTCTTTTTAAAAAAAAAAAAAAAAAAAAAAAATTATTTTTTAGTTGTAGTTGGGCACAGTACCTTTATTTTATTTATTTATTTTTATGTGGTTCTAGGATTGAACCAGGGCCTCACACATGCTAGGTGAAGGCTCTATCATTGAGCCCCAGCCTCAGCCCTAGCCCCTTTATTTGCCCTCTTTAAAGCATCCTTTATAAAGCCAGCTACCCTGCCTGCTCCCACTCTCATCTCTCCCCTCTTTTAGACAAGCAGGGATGTATTGGTAGTACATTGAACTCCTAATTCCAGTTGTCCCTCCTTCCAAATGGAATGTCATGTTTGTGTGATGGTGAAATGCAGCTTTATGACAGGCAGACAGCAGTTGGATGCAGTGGACATGTGGGATAAGAAAGGCAGAAATTAAACTCCTTATTGTCTTAGGACATTGGAATGAACACTAAGAAAATCCTATGTCTGTTAAGAGCTTGCTTAATATACATTCCTGAGGCAGAATTGCTGGGATTCTAATATAACTTATTATACTTGGTAGTTTTGTATTACAACTAAATTCACCTCTTCAAGGTAATAGAATATTGTATGTTGGCATTTAATCTGAGGTCAGCTTGAGCACCTGCAAGATCTGTAGCTTAAAAACTAATTTTTAAGAAGGTTATCTTCCAAGTACCTCACTTGGGACCTGGAAGTGGTACATCATTTGACAGTGGAAAATCATATTTTGACATCTACTGTTAAGCTTTATCCAAGTCTGATTATATGTTTATCATTCTGACTATGTCAATGTCAGTGCTTTTGTCTCATTTTGACTTGACCTTTGGTAAACTAAAACACTTAAAAAATTCAAAGCCTTTCAATCTTCACTGTATTCTAACAGCAGTTCTCTATGTTCTCTGCCTACAAATAGTTATTTTACTACTTTTTCAAATAAAGTACTCAAAGTAGACTCTTACTACTCCCACAGTCTTCACAGGTCCTAAGGACACTGAACTATTGCGAGTGGCCCCTGGAACATGAATCCACACATTAATAATATTCTAAGCATGCATGGTTAATGGGGACAAGAGGAGGAGGCAGCCAGGTACCTCACACTGGCTTAGTGGTAGAAAACAAACAGGTGGTACTTCTAAATAACTATCTCTATCTCCTCTTATTTCCCATTATAACTCCCTAGAATCTTATATTCAATTAAAATATTTATAGAATTAATAAATATTGTGAAATGCTGATAGGAAATGCCATTAAAACATATTGCTTTGCAGCCAGATCCTAGCTTGACTGGACTCTTGGGAGTAGAATAGTTGATAGAGTTTTAAAAGCAATGTATTTAGTACCTGAAGGTAACCACAACCATATGGTAATCTTCACTGGAACCAAATTTTAATCTCCTTGAGAATTAGCCAGAAAGCATAGAATTCTGCCTAGCAGCAGGGGGTGGTTGATACTAGGGAGACCAACTAGAGTATTGTGCACATAACACAAGAGTTCCAGTCTGTGCTTGTCTCTATAGTATCTGTTCTTATGCCAGCACATCCCAGCTGCAGATGCTAAGAGTGGCAGGAAATCGGAAGGCTTTCTGCTTGAGTCTCCCCCGCCCCCCAACCCCATTCTCCCAGTAATCTACACGCACTACATAAGTCCTCTGGCTTTCCCAAATATTTGTGCATGTTGGCATTAAGAATCAGGTCTGTGCCTTTTATTTCAAAGCAATCGTGTCCTCCAGAAGGACAAGCTGTCAATGATAGGAGACCCCTGTCTTCTGTGCCAGGCAAAAAACTTGAGTGTCCTCCTTCAAGTCTTAGTTCATACTACAGTGAGTTAAATAGCCAAATATTAAGCCAAGGAGAACGGGCTCAGAGATACCGAATGCTCGTCTGTGGCTTAACTTTCCTTTCCTTTCCTTTTCAATCATCACTAAATTAGAAACCATTTCCGTTTGCCTCTTAACTATACTTCCTTGTTTCTTTTGTCTTAGAGCTGATTCATAAATGTGTTTTTCCAATTAGGCCTCAATTTCTAAGATGAGGAACCATATCTTAAACCTCTTTTTCTACCCTCTTCTTGCTGATCCCTTTCTAAACCTGCTTTACTTTGTGATAGGAACATCATTTATGAATAATATTATAGATGTGGACAAGAAATGTCATTAAAGGATTAGGATTTGGCTGCGGAATTGTAGCCACACAAATGGTTTAAACAAATGAGAGCATGAGTCCAGAGGGGGATGGGGTGCCCTTTGTGGACTATTGGCAAACTAGATTCCTTTTATCTTCATCTGGTTCCTTTGACCCCAAATCACTATTCCAGCCACTGTGTCCAATTTTTAGGAATCAAGCTGGAATAAAGGGAAGGAAAATGATTCCCTAATTTTTTAAGGATACAGCCATATATCACTTAATAATGGAGGTACAATCTGAGAACTGTGATGTTAGGCCATTTCATCACTGTGCTGACATCAGAGTAGTTACTTACACAAACCTAGATGTGGTGGCCTACTATACACCTCAACAATACAGTGTAGCCTGCTGTTCTTGGGCTATAAATATGTACAGGAGGGAACTGTACTGAATACTGTAGGCAACTGTAACATGATAGTAAGTGTTTGTATATCTAAAAACAAAAGGTATAGTAAAATAAATATGGTATAAAAGATAAAAACTTGTGCACCTGTGTAGGGCATTTATTATGAATGGATCTTACAAGACTAGAAGTTGCTCTAGATGAGTCAGTGAGTGAGTGGTGAGGGAAGAGAAGGCCCAGGACATTACTGTGCTGACTTTGTAAACACCATGCACTTAGGCTACATTAATTTCCAAAAAAATAAGAAAAGATTTTTCTTTCTTCAATAATAAATTATTTATAATTTGTTGCAACTGTTTGTTGTTATTTGGGTTTTGATGCTGGGGATGAAACCCAGGGGCTGCACACTATATAGCAGGTGCCCCATCACCATGCTGTATCTCTAAGCTTTACTGAAATTTTTTGGCTTTATAAACCTTTAAACTCTTTTTAGACTTTTTGACTATTTTGTAATAATACTTAGAACACAAACACACTGTACAAAAATATTCTCTTTATATTCTTATTCTATAAAATTTTTTCTATGTACAAAAACTTTTGTAAATTTTACTTTTTAAACTTTTTTTTTAAACACTAAGATACAAATACACACATCAGCCTAAGTCTACACAGGGTCAGGAGCATTAGTATCCCTGTCTTCTACCTCTACACTTTGTCCCACAGGAAAATCTTCAGGGGCAATAACATGCATGAAGCTGTCACCTCCTCTGAGCCTTCTTCTGGAATCCCTTCTGAAGGACCTGCCTGGGGCTCTTCTGGAGGCGATGTCACTCTTTTCAGAAATATGTCCATGGTGGTGTGCTTGGTTTGTGTCCTTTTTGCACTATAGATTTGCCTATAAGCAGATAATGCGCCAGAGCATTGTGCTTTATTAATGAAAACCTCTAGGTATTGGGGTCCCTATTTTCAAACTTTTTAAGAAGCTTGTTTAAGTCTGCAAGAGGTTCTGCTAAGCCCTTCACTGTGAATTTTCTTAGGGGTTCTTTTTCTTCTAATTTTTGTCCCTTATTTTTCAACTATGTATTCTCTGGCAATAGGAATTCTTTAACTTCAGTTTAGTTTTTTTGAGACCACTGTCCTAATCTGCATTCCATTTTGACCAAAACATCATGCAGCACTTGATTCCATTTCTTCCATTTCTATTGGCATTCCATGAGCCAGAACTTAATATCCCTGCAAGAAAGGTTAGGAATCTAGCGATTGGTATTAGCCTGTGCCCAACTGAGAATTCAGTTATTGTCAGTCACTGTCTTAAAGGCCCATCCCGTGCTGGCCCCTGAGTCTGAAGCTGTCCCTCTAGGGTCCCCATTCCTAGATTTTAGGTAACTTGTATTTCTAACTTTCTACTCTGGCTTTGCTAAATGTTTCTTCCTTATTCTAGGCAGAAAAGCCAAATGTGAGCCCTCCCAATTCCAGTGCACCAATGGCCGCTGTATAACCCTGCTGTGGAAATGTGATGGAGATGAAGACTGTGTCGACGGCAGTGATGAAAAGAACTGTGGTAAGTGAAGAGCTCAGTCGCCTCATTTGTCACCTCACTTGGACTCGTGCATGTTACTGAAATGCGATGATGGTATCTTAGTTTCTACAAGTGTGTTGAGATTCTGCAAATAAAATCCACACAAAAGAATTGCTTTGAATCCAAGTCCGAAGAATCTATACTTCCTGGTCCACAGGAACATAATTGAGTGTTTGACACGGGGTTATCAACTTGAGTATGGAATGTTGAAGATAAAGTGGAGTCCCTTTCAGATGACAGGACCTGGTTTATCTTAGATCTGGCATATGGGGCATAGGAAGCTGAGGAAAGGGAAGGGAGGACCAGAAATAGAGGCAAACAGAGGTTGCTTAGAAGTAACTTTTTAAAAATTCTCAAACGGCTCTGATCCCAGAAAAGAAAGCAAGTCACGGACACTACAAAAATCCACCAAAGTTTTAGCATGGTAATTAACCCTGGGCATAGAAACTACAAGCCAGCAAAGACGAAAGATCAGATAAGGATTCATTTCTAATCCTGTTCCCACAATAGTTGCTGATTCTAAAGCATTAAGCAGGGCGGAAGACATTCTCTCCCCAAGAGAATGGGGATATAACATCATACCATTGATCAGTATCCAAAGATCATTGCGAAAAATGCTTGTGTGTGCGGTCTACATGACTTCACGTCAAACAGAACATCTGAGAGCTACATATCAAGGTCACATTTAGGTACCTAAAGTACATGGCTGAAGTTTCCTTTTTGAACCCTTTCTTTTGTGTTGTAAAAATCTTGAAGCAGTTTTGTGTGCAAATATTGGTTACTACCATTGTCATTTACCTTTTAAGAGATACTGTATACAGTTGTTTATTATGCACACCAGAAACACAGAAGAAAAACAGAAGCTAAGCAAGGGTCTTCAATTGCCATCTTGTAATGCTCTTACCTTCTTCTTCATGCAACATTACTAAAATGTTATAAACATTGTCTTATGCTTGCTCTTTCTGATGCAATATCATGGGTGTTTTCATGCCTGTGTGCAGATTAGCAGCTCTTTTGAAAGCATAGAAAGTCCATTCTGCAATCTTGGATAAAAAAATTATCTCCAGTCTCATGACCAAGAATAGTTCTCTTGTGCTACACTTTTCCATCATTTGCATTTAACACTAAGATTTTAATCTATTCCACAAAACATTAAGTTCCATGCTATTTCTAGGTTACCTAGGTAATACAGTTCTCAACAAATATCTCATGAGAAAGACCTCATTCTTTTCAACTGTTCTTTTGATCTAAGGAGCAATTCTTCCCTTATTCTAATTGTATATTGGGCAAAACCCATTGCTTTTTCTTAAAAAGTAATTAATTTCTTCATGTTGTAGAAGTCTTCTTTTATCATCTGACTCAGTAGAATCCAGCCTGGGCCATTTTAGGATAATTATTGTTTTTTTCCTAAAATACCCTCTACTAGCCATACTAGGAGGATTTGGGTCAAGGAAGAAGGTAGATGAACAGTACAGTGAATCAAGATCATTTGAAGTAGGAGAACTTAAATATATTACAGAATCTGTTGCTGTTTCACAGATGTAAAGAAGAGAAAGAAAGTGGAAACTTCGCTCAGGAAGCTCTGATTGCTTATTCCAAAATGTTTCCTGATGTAAGGAAAAAGCGACATAATTACTTAAAATTTCCAAAGTCACCTCCTGATTCTCCTGTCTAACCTTTTGATAGGGAACTTGATTACAATTTCAGCAGAGCTCTTTCTTTCAAGCATGACAACTAGCATATTTAGTCAACTTGAGTTTAGACTCCATGAGTTATGTGCTTCTATTGGCCCCAGTAACTCATTTTCTTTAAATGTTAGGCTGAGCTGGTAAATCAGTAACTGAGACACCCTAAGTACGTAACTGCTGGTTCACCTCCCTGGTGGCACATTGACATTTCCATCCATATCTCAAGGTCCAGTTCAAATGTCTTCTTTTTTCTTTTCCTTTTTTAAAATTAGTATTACATTTAGGCATGAACTCGGGGGTATTCTGTCACTAAGGTTCATTTTTAAATTTTTTTTTTTAAATTTTGAGACTAGGGTCTTATTACTGTCTGAGACTGACCTCAAACTTGGATCCTCCAACCTTAGCCTCCTAAGTTACTAGAGTCACATGCATGTGCCACTATGCCCAGCTTTGAATATCTTTTCTTTATTCCACATCCCTGGCCAGGGTTTGCTCAGATGGAGAGAGATGAACTCTTCAACAGTTTGTTCGTCCCTATGTATCTTTGTGTGACACTTTGTTCCACAGCCAGTCTTTCATATTGTCATGACATTTTCTACTTCTTGAAATCATGTCCTCTCTTTATGGCCATTCCCCTACTGCCTCTTTTGCAAATTCTGAAATATATCATAGGTTGAATTATACCAATTAACCCTGCTGACTCTGGGTTCTTCCCAAACTGCAGAGAATGTGGGCCTCAGAGAGCACTGAATGTGTTAACACTGGGGCTTCTCTGTGAAGGTGATTTTAGAAATAGGTGTGAATCTAAGCTAATATGGCTTTTCTTATTTCCATAGCTACTTAACTCAAGGAGATGAATAATCCTTTTTGGATTACTATAATTCTTCAACCCATCTTGAGTGTTAGAAATTGACTATAGTCACTATAGCCCCACTTCACAATATCTTAGGCTTAACTAGAGTGGCCCCAGGGTAAGCCCTAAATACTGAGACCTTTACATTGCTTAAGCCCCTGTCTTGAAGTGGTCCCTTTCCAACTTTTGGCAAATTGTGGTCTTTTAGTTGATTCACAAGCATAGTATACTTATTAGAGAAGAATGTTTTAAAATGGAAATTCAGGCCAGGTATAGTGGCATACACCTGTAATCCCAGCAGCTCAGAAGGCTGAGGCAGGAGAATCGCAAGTTCAAAGCCAACCTTAGTAACTTAATGAGGCCCTAAGCAACTTAGTGAGACTCTATCTCAAAATAGATAAATAAATAAATAAGGGCTGGGGATGTGGCTCAGTGGTTAAGCACCTCTAGGTTCCATTCCTGGTAGTCCTCCCCCAACCCACCCCCCCCCCAAAAAAAAGGAAACTCAAGTAGAAAGTATAGGAACTTAGGCAAGGAAAGAATATAGCCTAAGAAAGAAAAGCTGTGGGCATCCTGTCTGGCTACTTTATCAAGACAGTTTCATACTTTGTGGCTCATTTGTGTTTGGGTGACCAAGCTACCTGGTTTGCTTAGGATAGTCTTTCATGCTTATTTTCCTGACATAATTAACAGTGACCCCTTGAACAGTGAACTGCATTATAATCCTAAGCATAGAGGAAGGACCTGCCCTAGGAAGAATTAATAGGACTGACCCCTTGCCTTGGGCTATTTTGACACCAGCAGTAAACTATGGGAATTAGCTCTGGCAGCTTCAATGACTTTTAGCAGGTTGATGTGACACCACCCCTTGACAGGGAAGGTGAAAATATCTTCTCCCTTGAATTTTAAATAGCTCTTGTCATAGTTCCCTTTAAATTTTCTCCCTTTTCTATTGGATGAGTTCCTTGTCCCCTATATACCAAAAAGGGTGACAGTATTCAACACTGGGGCTTCACCTTCTATCCACACACTAAAACATGTTTTATGAAGAGATGCCCTAGACCAGTGTCTTAGCTATAAGAAAAATACCATAGGCTGTGTGGCATAGACAAAAGAAACATATTTCTCACAGTTGTGCAGCCTGTGAAGCTCAGGGTCAAGGTCCTGGCAGATCTAGTATCTGGTAAGGACTCTTGTCCTTATTTGTGGTGTGAAACTCCTCCGAAACTCATGCTGAAATTTTATTTCCAGTGTAATCGTGCTGAGATGTGGTGGGACATTTAAGAAGTGACTTAGGTCATTAAGAGAAAACAGAGCCTTTCTCCCTGGACTGGGTTAGTTACTGAGAGAGCAGATTGTTACAAACAAGGATGCCCCTTGTATTTTGCCTTTTCCACATACATCCACTTGTCCTTCCATGTTTCTACTGAGGCCCTGACCAGAAGCTGGGCAGATACTGGTGCCATGTTCTTGGACTGCCACCTTCCAGCCAAAATATATTTCTTTCCTTTACAAACTACCTAGTGTCAGGTATCCCGTTATAGCAAAAGAAAGTGGGCTTGAACCAAGACACTTATGCAGTACACAAATGATTTGGAAGAAATTCATGAAGAGAATACAAATATTAGTTAATCTAAGCATTCCAAACAGGCAGGAAGTTCATTGTAAGGTGTCCCTGGCCTGAAAGACAATGAACAAAGTTTGTCTTTCCTTGAATTTGGTATCATCCAAGTTTCTCAAATGAACACCTTCATCTGAAAAAATATATTATGAGTCTTCCAAAGTTGTCTGAATGTTGGCAATTGAGCATCCATCAACTCAGATTAACTTTTTTTTTTAATTTTATTTTTTTTTATTTTTAATTTTTTATTGTGGGTTGTTCAAATCATTACAAATTTCTTGACATATCATATTCCACACTTTGATTCAAGTGGGTTATGAACTCCCACCTTCACCCCATACACAGATTGCAGAATCACATCAGTTACACATCCATTGATTTACATATTGCCATACTAGTGTCTGTTGTGCTCCGCTGCCTTTCCCATCCTCCACCCTCCTCAGATTAACTTTTAAAGGAAATATATCAAAATGTAATTGGGGCTCTAAGATAGGATCGGGGTCTTGGGTGAGTGGCTTCAACTTTAACTTGTGAATGAACTTTGCAGTGAAGAAGACATGTGCAGAGTCTGACTTTGTGTGCAACAATGGCCAGTGTGTTCCCAACCGGTGGCAGTGTGATGGGGATCCAGACTGTGAAGATGGTTCTGACGAAAGCCCAGAACAGTGCCGTGAGTGTGACTTGCTTCAGATTTAAACTCTTCCAAGATGTTTTGTGTTTCATAATTTTTTAAAAAAAAATGCTTAATCTACTACTTGGTATTCATTTTCCTTTGCCTGCCTTAAAGTTTAGGTCAATTGACTCCAAGGTCATTGAAGTTATTAACAGTTGATCAGTCTCCTGTAAAGAACAAGACTGACATTCTCTTGGGTAGCTTCACTCTTGAACACTTAAGATGGAAGCCAGCAGATTTGATTAAGAACTCCTTGACTAGGTGCATAGATTTTCAAATGCTTGATAATAATGACTCTGAGCAGATGGTACTTTGGTCCTGGAAGCTAAGTCAAGACGTGAGGGTTCCCTGTGGGCCAAGCTTTTAGATGCACAGCTTTTCATATTATGAAAGAAAAGCTGTTACTGAAGGGGCAAGGTGACTAGCAATCCGGTGATTTCATGACTTTTAACAAACTTGTCACTTGTAGTTGCTAAGCAGGGACCTTATAGCTTGTTCTTAAAGAAACATCATAGACATGCAAATGTACATCTTTGTCTGTAGGCTGATATTCAGGGGAAAGTCTAAGACCATAGAGGATGATGGTTTGTGATCATATAATTGGCATTGTTTGAATGTCAAGGTAAAGAAAGTCTTAGAATTCATGTAAGGCAGAGATCTGCAGACACAGAAAAAGGAAGGATCAACATGAACAAAATTTAGGTCCAGAATATGATGATGGGGGAAAAAAAAAACAACTTATGCTGAGACTCACAATTTTTTAGGCATGAAGCGAGGAGAATGATTATGATATTAGTTAAAGCAGATGAGTTCAAGACAGGCTTTACAAAGATTCAGCCTCAAATGTTAGTGAAGGACAACCTGGTAAAGTCAAGAATTAGGGCTTATTCCTACTTTGCAAGATGTAGATCCAATGGATACTGTGATGGAGGCTTATCAGGGAGCCTAGGCCATGGACGGTTTCATAGGTATTAGCCCATCTGGCCTTTGATGAAGTGGGGTTAGGTGACAGTATCTGTATGCCCACTTCATATCCAGGAGATAAATATGGCCTAGGAACAGGCCAGCCAATCAACCTAACCATGCCAAGTAAAACAAAATCCAGAATTGAGCACACCATGGAGCCTTGAAGGAGTGACATGGTCAAGGTTCTCAGGTGCACTGCCAGGTGGCATTGGTTGGCACGGCTTCTAAGGAATAGAGCTGGCGAAGGATCTGCCCAGTGTGCCAGGCCACCAAGGTACAGGTGTTACACTTCCAGGCAGTGCAGGAGCACAGCTTTGCACTGATCGGTTTTGAGGCTCTTTTGAGACTGTATATCATCAACAGATATGAGAACATGCCGCATAAATGAAATCAGCTGTGGCGCCCGTTCTACTCAGTGTATCCCAGTGTCCTGGAGATGTGATGGTGAAAATGATTGTGACAGTGGAGAAGATGAAGAAAACTGTGGTAAGAAGATCAGTGTGCAGTGGCATATCCCAAAGACCCTTTTCCTCAAAGAAGGGTGGGCAAGGGAAGTGAAATTAAGCATGAAGACTTACATTGACTCACTTTTCAGTGACTTCACTATCTGCTCAATCCTTGTCTTTCATAACTGCCCTAAAATTCTGAAAGCCATTCTCATGGTAACTAGCTATCGTGTGGTATTTCTTTTAGGAAAATAGAAATAAGAAGGTAACAGGGCATTTATATGTAGCAGTAGCTCAGGGAAGCAGCAATCATGTGAGCTTTTGGCTCTGTTATAGTAATTCATAGACCTTCCTCACTTTGGCTCAATAAAACTGTAAGGTGAGTAGGGTCAGCAAACACATTCATAGGTCTTAACTAGATTGGCTTATTGGAATTAAAAAAAATTCCTTGAGTATTATACAAGCATTTTTTATCCCCAGGCTAGATTCTGTTACAATTTTTCCCAAAGTTAAGGTGGCAGAGAGGCATAAATTAACATTTTTGCTAGGAAATTCCTGAAGAAAATTCCACCCAATCCTTATCTCCTGTCACAGTTCCTATCTCTGAAAGCTATCTCTTTTTCCTATTCTTTCATGTTTCAGTTCTTGGAAAATCTATAAAATACTACATGTTACAGGTGAGGCCCTGGGAAAATCTCTAGGTTGAACAAACATTGCTTTGAGTGTTCTTTCAACCTACCGCCCTTTTTACATGGCCTCTAAGACCTACAGCTCCTGAGTCTGATGAGTGTGGCCTACTGATGCAGTACTAGACCAGGGAGTATACAGGCCCTGGCAGTTGAAATGCCAGACCTGCATGGAGAAGTCACCTCCTGAGGTCAATGCCACTGCACCTAGTCCAATGAGTTTTAGTGTTCAATCCTAGAATTCAGAGCTTTATACACTGGTAAGCCCTGGAGCTGCCAAGTGTTTCCCTCACAAATTGAGACATTGCTTCCCAAGAGAGTCGTGGTCTCCATTCCAATCACCACCAAATTGTGACCTTTATCTGTTTGGCAGGAATTTTAAGTCAAAGTACAAACTGGCTAATATGATTAGCTTATCATTATTAGCATACCTTGTTGCCAGATTGTGTTTCTAGCCATAGCAATGACTTTTAAAAATTGAAAGTGTTTAAGCTTTATTATTGTTGATCCTCATTTAAAGGACCAAAAAAAAAAAAGAAGAAGAAGAAACAATGTATAGTGGTGTATGGCTTACTTCTTTTTGGTGATAATGTCTTAATGCTTACTGTATTGTGTTACCTGTTTACATAATGCATGCTGTGTAACCTGGCCCTGACATGCATTATAATTTAATTTAGGTGTAATTTAATCTCTGCCTTCCAAAATGAAATCTCTTACAACAGTTTAAATTTTTGATCCCTGTCCCACTAAGAGTCAATTGTGGTTCTCATGTCAAAAATAATTTCTAGTCTTCAACTATTTTCTTGGTCCTTTATTTCTGTTCTTAACTTATTCATAGTATGCCTGAATACTTTTTTTAACATGGTGAGACTGTTTCTTCAAACTTTAAGAACTTATTCTTAATATAACTCAGCTATAGCTTTTAAGTTAAGCTTGGAAGCTAAAATTAATGATCAAAAATCAATATAGTTGCTTTTTTGGATAAGAGTCTTGTCAAAAGAGCAATGCTGAAGTGCTTTCAATGGGGCATCTCCTCTCTTATTAGGCAACATAACATGTAGCCCAGATGAGTTCACTTGCTCCAGTGGTCGCTGCATCTCCAGGAACTTTGTGTGCAATGGCCAGGATGACTGTAATGATGGCAGCGATGAGCTGGACTGTGCCCCACCTACCTGCGGTGCCCATGAGTTCCAGTGCAGCACCTCCTCCTGCATCCCCATTAGCTGGGTATGTGATGATGATGCAGACTGTTCGGACCAGTCAGATGAGTCCCTTGAGCAGTGTGGCCGCCAGCCTGTTATACACACCAAGTGCCCGGCCAGCGAGATCCAATGTGGCTCTGGCGAGTGCATCCACAAGAAATGGCGATGTGATGGGGACCCCGACTGCAAAGATGGTAGTGATGAGGTCAACTGTCGTAAGTAGCTTTCTTATCTGCAGGGCATGGTCAGTTTTCTTCCATATATCAACTGGGGATAGTTTGACCAGCTTCATTCCTTTGTGTTTCCTCCTTTTGTAGCTTCTCGAACCTGCAGACCTGACCAATTTGAATGTGAGGATGGCGGCTGTATCCATGGCAGCAGGCAGTGTAATGGCATCCGAGACTGTGTTGATGGTTCTGATGAAGTCAACTGCAAAAATGGTAAGGGTTTTGGGGGGTTGGTTAGGCAAGGGATTGCTTAGCTTAGATCCACTAATGGAACCTCTCTTCTGTTTCTTGTTGTAGTCAATCAGTGCTTGGGCCCTGGAAAATTCAAGTGCAGAAGTGGGGAATGTATAGACATCAGCAAAGTGTGTAACCAGGAGCAGGACTGCAGAGACTGGAGTGATGAGCCCCTGAAAGAATGTCGTAAGTGAAGGGGTTGCTCAAGGACAGAGTGGGCAGTTTGATTCAATCCATAGTGCTAATGCTGTTTGGATCCTGCATGATGACTGGTTAAACTTTTAATGAACTATAATTTAATTGAATTGTTAGGCTTGAGGGTTAAGTTTTATGATTTGAAAATCCAGGCAGTGACAGACAAATTTGTAGTTTAGCCCCCTTAAAAATAACTGGGCAGGCACAGTGGCACACACCTGTAATCCCAGTGCTTCAGAGGCCTAGGCAGGAGGATCATGAGTTCAAAGCCAGATTAAGTAACTTAGCAAAACCCTAAGCAACTTAATGAGACCCTGTCTCAAAGTAAAACTAAATAGAAAGGGGAAAGGGCTGGGGATGTGGCTCAGTGGTTAAGTGCCCTTGGTTTCAATCCCCAATACCCCCCCCCCAAAAAAGGATAATTGATGGGCAATAGAGAAACTTGACTAAATACTGTTTAACTGATAACTTGCCAGGGATATTGGGTTGCCATTTCCCTCTATCCACCCTAAGATGCATAACTATAAAACAAATAATTAAATCTTAGAAAAATCATGAGTCTGGTGAAGTCAACTAAACAGTTATCACAAAGCCTGAATTTTAAGTGAGTAGGGTAAATATCAATTGAGAATAAGTTGTCAAGTGACTTTGCTACATTTTTATTTCAGATGTCAATGAATGCTTGGTAAATAATGGTGGATGTTCCCATATCTGCAAAGACCTAGTTATAGGCTACGAATGTGACTGTGCAGCTGGGTTTGAACTGATAGATAGGAAAACCTGTGGAGGTGAGTTGAAGAAGAGATTCTAGTCCCCCGGGGAGATGGGAAAGGGCAGAATACATCTAGCAAGGCATAGGAACAGCAAGACTAATTCTAATTTCCCTCCTAGATATTGATGAATGCCAAAATCCGGGAATCTGCAGTCAAATTTGTATCAACCTAAAAGGCGGTTACAAGTGTGAATGTAGTCGTGGCTATCAAATGGATCTTGCCACTGGCGTGTGCAAGGCAGTAGGTAAATGGACTTGGACTGGTGTTGCTCTGGTACCTTTATAAGTAAGTGCTTATAAAAGGTACAACCAGTGGCTGCAACAGTCACACCAAATACAAAACTGAATAGTACTGGAGAGCAATGCTACTAAACTCCTAGTGCAGTAGGCTAGGTTACATAGCAGACCATCTCCTCACACGTCTGCCTTGGTCATTCCTTTTGCATATGGCATCATGAATTCTTACCATATTTGCTTACTTTCTGCTTCTGAAACTAAGTGCAATTCAAATAAGTAACCTTTCGTTAGCCACCTTGTGTGGAATGCTAAACCCTAGACCGCCTTCCGAAACAGTAGGAAGCACCAGCAGGTCCCCAGGGCAGGAACTTTGGACCAGGGGCTACCGAGGTGTTCAGTATTACAGTTGCTTTGCAATTGCTCCTCTGCTGGGAGGAGGTGAATTAGAAAGACCTTGTCATCTTACAGCAAAATTTAGTCCACCTGACTTGTATCTTTCAGGCAAAGAACCAAGTCTGATCTTCACTAATAGAAGAGACATCAGGAAGATTGGCTTGGAGAGAAAAGAATATATCCAACTTGTTGAACAGCTAAGAAATACTGTAGCTCTTGATGCTGACATTGCTGCTCAGAAACTGTTCTGGGCTGATCTCAGCCAAAAGGCCATCTTCAGGTAACTTTCGGTTCTGTTCCTGGGCTTTGGGCATAAGTCACTGTCACTTGGCCTGTGGGAAGGTTTGGAGGGGTTTCTCTCATCTCTAGCTCCAATCTAGCATCTAATTATCTGGGAGTATTAAATCTAACACTGATTCTTTAGCTATTAAATTATTGTCCATTCTTAATTAGAAACTAATCGTTGTAAGGTAAAAGGTGGCTAAAGCTGTGAAACTGTAGCAGATGACATCTTAATTTCTCATATTTTCTCTCCTTTCTCTATGGTTCATTGAGAACTCAGTTCACTGAGTTCACTGTTACTATAAATAGAAATGATATAGCAGCCTTTTCTTAATGGGATTCTTAGTGGGAACTTAGAAACTCAGATGATGGCTAGTGAAACAAATAGCTTCACTTAGAACTTTTGCACATATATAGAATATGTATCAGTAACTAGATAAACCTACAATGTTACTAATTTAGCATGAGTGAGAAGCATGGTTGAATAATTTGAATGGTAAGCTATGGTGTTACTAGAGTTCTTTCTGAATAAAGTCCTTGACCATTTTATAAGCAGAAAGCCCATTCTCCAGGCTCTAATGGTGTCAAACTCTTAAATTTCTTGTGACCTATTCTGTTTCAGTGCCTCAATTGATGACAAGGTTGGTAGACATGTTAAAATGATCGACAATGTCTATAATCCTGCAGCCATTGCTGTTGATTGGGTGTACAAGACCATCTACTGGACTGATGCGGCTTCTAAGACTATTTCAGTAGCTACCCTAGACGGAACCAAGAGGAAGTTCCTGTTTAACTCCGACTTACGAGAACCTGCCTCCATAGCCGTCGACCCATTGTCTGGGTTCGTATTCTATGTTTGCCATTGTCAGTCTTTTGGATGCTATCTGCTTAGATCAGGAACTTTCCTCATACATCCCAAGATTAATCAGAAACAAAGAATTTTCCAGTTCAAGGTGTCCGAGGTGCCACGGTGGAGCAACCTTGGGATGGCCCCTCTATATGGCACGTCCTTTCTTTCTGGCTCCTGTACATGTGACTGTTGGGTGGCCTTAGGGGAAACTGTACTTCTGGTTTTGACTACAGAACAAGCTCTGACTTAAACCTTATGCCCCCCCAGCTTCTATACTCCTCCTCCTCCTCCTCCTCATCATCATCATCATCATCATCATCATCATCATTGTCTGAAAACTTTGCTGGGTTAGTTCTAAGTTATTGAACTTAAATACTAGCATGAAATGCTGGGATTTTAAACCATAGTCCCTGAAGGCTTCCAAAGTGCAAGTTGTTTAAAAGTTCAATTGAAACAAATGCCTCTCTAGAAACATATTGCTGAGGGGTTTCCTTAAATTGCCACTAAGTCACATAGACAGGTAGCTTAGGAAGTTAACTAAAGTAATCACAATTACTCCTTACTAAGTATCATTAGAACATAATCAGCCAGCCCCTACTATAAAACTTAAGGGTATTCTTTTACTCCTCTGAGATAATTCAGTGTTTTAAAAGGAAATACATAGCCTTGACTTTGGACTGAAACTCAAATGTCAGAGTGATACCGATTACCACAGTTACTAATGAGCTTGTAGATTCTTAGGGTGAAATTTGATTTACCCAGAATATAAATTAAATCCTTAAGTCTCACTATTTGTCTCTAAAGAATCAATCCCCAGAGTTTTCTATTTCTTTTGTTTCAAGATACCACTATATTCCTTCTCACTACTGAGACATAATTCTGATCTCCCTCTTCCCAGCTTTGTTTACTGGTCAGATTGGGGAGAACCAGCTAAGATAGAAAAAGCAGGAATGAATGGATTTGACCGACGTCCGCTGGTGACAGCCGATATCCAGTGGCCCAATGGGATTACGCTTGGTGTGTATGTCCTTCCTCCTCACCCACCAAATTTAACTCTCTTCATAGCATTTTCACTTATCTCCATAGTAAATTCTGGATTACAGCAGATGACTTTTCTAGTTTCCTCTATAGAGGGAACTTAGATGAGAGTACTTGAACAACACAAATGGAATGGTAGACTTAACAAAATAATAATGCTGTTCATTTGGCCTAACATGAAACATGATTTCAGGGAATCTTGCTTTTGGAGATTCTTCTATTGAATATGATGGGCACAGGTGCCTTGGCATTTCTAGAATCACAGGCTTGTAACAGTTTTCTTCTGGTTCATTAAAGAAGAACTATAAAATTCTAACCTCTTTTCTTTTACACTTTTATTTGAATATAAAATGACAGAAAGTGTGACATTCAGAAGTTGCTGTCAGAGACAAATTTATGAGATTTTTGTGGAATAATGGTTACTTTGGTAGAACTGTGTTAGATTTTTGGATTTTTACAAGTTTATTGACTGATAGTTGCTGGTTTCCTTAATTCTAAATGTGTCATTTTCATTCATTGGTAAACTTTAAAAAACATGGTCATTGTAGAAAGTTATAATTAAGTCAATTGAATAGACTTTAAATTGCTAGTTTTCATACTTTACCTTGAGACAACAATCCTTATTTTTAGGAGTAAATACATTTTTTAATCATGCTATTCTTTGGTCAACCATGAGCTAAATTCCAAGACAAGGTATCCATATGTTTACCACTTTTTGACTTTGAAGATGAAATTCTGTTAATAAACAGGATGTCAATTGGTTTTGCTAACTGACTATTTGGATATTCAAATTTGGATTAGTGGTAATACAGAAATATTTAAGTCTCAGAATAACAGATATAATACAGATGTGAAATGAAAAAGAATATATAAGAAGGCATATGTAGAAATAAGTATGTGCATTATTTTTCATGCATATTTTCATTATATCCAAATTAAAATACATTACATCTATGTATGTGTATATATATATATATATATATATATATATGTGTGTGTGTGTGTGTGTGTGTAAAATATAGGTGTATATGTATATATTATATATGTTTATATATATATTTAATATGTATTTATAATATATATTCATTTAGCTTCAATATTCTTAGGCTGTCATAATAGTGAAACAACATGAGTATTAGGTAGCTTAAACAACAATAACAAAAAATATCATGTAACATTTCTTAAGTCAGTTACTTTGAGAGTCTTCATTTGTCCCCCCAAATGAATCTAAATACAGATTCTGTATGCTTCTTCATAAGCTTTTGGGGAACCATTAAGAAAAGAACCCCTGCTGGAGAAGGAACCATGAAAGTAGAATATTAGATTCCTCAGATATTTTAATTGTAAGCCAGGGCAATAATTATGTATCATATGGTGTCAATCTTTC
Organism: Marmota monax; assembly: GCF_021218885.2. NCBI lineage: Eukaryota > Metazoa > Chordata > Mammalia > Rodentia > Sciuridae > Marmota > Marmota monax. The sequence continues at coordinate 10,806,705 of NW_026693595.1, forward strand.
TACCTAGATCTTATAAAAAGCCGCCTCTATTGGCTTGATTCCAAGTTGCACATGTTGTCCAGTGTGGATTTGAATGGCCAAGACCGGAGGATAGTACTGAAGTCTCTGGAGTTCCTGGCTCATCCTCTTGCACTAACAATATTTGAGGTAAGCTATGTGTCTCACATTTGAGTTTCCACCTTTGAGTCACTATAGCACTTGGATGAGAAAAAACAAGGATGGGGAAGGACAGGAGAGTATAGGACATCTTGAAAAATTGCTTTCATTTAAAAGCTGGTACAAATTAGAAACTAATTCCTCAAAGCACTTCAAGAAACCTGAACTTGCTTCTCTTACAGTTTTACATCTAATGTCCCAGAGCAGCATTCAATAACCTTAGTCCATTAGATAGCCAGTAAATAATGATGACCCTAAATAATTGACTTCTATTAATCCTGGGTGTGCATGCTAATTGTTGGGGCTCTGTTTCAGGATCGCGTCTACTGGATAGATGGGGAAAATGAAGCAGTTTATGGTGCCAATAAATTCACTGGATCAGAGCTGGCTACTCTAGTCAACAACCTTAATGATGCTCAAGACATCATTGTCTATCATGAACTTGTGCAGCCCTCAGGTAACCTAGAGAAACAAGTCCTTAGTGGTCACTTATTGGTCACTTCTGACCCACAACCTACTGGGAGTCAGCAGCTCTTGAGCAACTCTATAACTTTCTATAAAATGAAATGAAAATTTTGCCCTCCTGCACTCTACCTTAGATACCTCACACTTGATATTTCTTCCTTCTTAGGGAAATGGCTTCAGAATGTCACCTCATCTTTCTTTCAACCCTCAGTGTCAGACCTTGTGTTTCTAATTCTTCCATACCCCTTTGGTCCTTCTTGCTAAGCCTGTTGCACCAGTCTCCATAGTAGCTTCTGTGCCACAAACTTTCCCTACTTCTAGTTTTCTGGGGTTTCTTTAACAAAGTACCCCAGATTGGGTTTATTAAACAATAAATTTATTTTCTTACAGTTCTGGAGGTTTAAATCCAAAAATCAAGATGCTAGCATCTTGTTGGTTCCTTTTGAGGGATGTGAGAGGGAGACCTGCCCCAGGTCTTTTTCCTTGGCTTATAGATGGTCATCTTCTCCCCTTCTCTTCACATCATCTTTCCTCTTCACAAGCCTATGTCTCAATTTCCTCTTCTAAGAAGGACACAGTTATATCGAATGAGGGACCACCTGATGACCTCAGCTTGGTTATCTCTGTAAAGGCCTTGCCTCTAAGGTCACATACTCAGGTCCTGGAGGTGAGGATTTCAACATACAAATTTTAGACAGGGATGCAGTTCAACCTATAACACCTACCTTCCTCCTGTGACACATAAGATTGTGCAGATCCTCAAACACATCTGGCCATATTCCATATTTTCTCCTGTTTGAAATGCTCAGCTCATCTATCTAAATGAAAACTCAAACTTTCCTTCCACTGTATAAGAGCAAGTCAAGGTAAAACCAGGAGAACATACTTGGTCTTCTTCTGATATGGACAAATAGTGACATACCTAGCTGGGGACATACCTAGCATGTTCAATGCCAAGGTTCAATTCCCAGCGCTGCAAGACAGACAGACAGTGAGAACTTCATCTCCCTTCCTTGCCTCCTTCCAAGACCTGCCTGTTGAAGACATAAGTCATATTCTGCACTCAAGGAACCTCTTAGAATCTGGTGTCCTTAGAGCATGCTGCCTGTGCCCTGATACTATTCATTTACTGGTCTTGAAGCTTTGACAGAGTAAGCAAGTTTAAGCTCCATGGAGAAAGAAAGCACTTGAATTCCTATTCTAAAGGATTTTATTTTTGACTAGGTAAAAATTGGTGTGAAGAAGATATGGAGAATGGAGGATGTGAATACCTATGCCTGCCAGCACCACAGATTAATGATCACTCTCCAAAGTATACCTGTTCCTGTCCCAATGGCTACAATCTAGAGGAAAATGGACGAGAGTGCCAAAGTAAGGCTTTTTGCATTTTGACCACAAGCAGTACATACAAAAGGAATAAGACACTATCTATAAAAACTGGCCTGGATTTTAAGAATTCTGTTTTACCTAACCCTTGAAATAGATCAGACATGTGCTACTGTTGCATGCCACATGTTCACCTCAGAACTTCAGAACTGACCTGTAACCTATTTCAACATTAGATAAATTTATAGGTGACAAGGTGTCAATGTATCTCATACCAATTTGTGCCAGTTAACACTGTACCAGTACTGAGCTAGTCAACTGGAAGGTAATTAAAGTCTTAATGTTTTCCTCCACAGAAGGCACACTGCAATTATTCTTAAGTAAGTCCATGGTTACAGGAAACCTGTAGCCTCAGTGGGTAACACTGGTTTAAACTCATACTGAACTTGCATGTTAATCCTCTGTTCTTGGTTTTTGATTAAGTAACAAATTAAACTTGCTTGTTGTGAGCAAGGAATATGACGAGGCTTTTATTAGCTTAATTCTGGGTCATGACAGACTTTATTGAGAAAATAGCTGCAGGACCATCTGGTAGGCCTAGTACATCAGAGCATCTTGAGAACACATCTTGCAACTTCCAGGAGCCTGGGTATTACTGACGGGGGTTAAGTGTGGCTGTGCATCTTTTTGAATTGTCGTATTCCATATGCAAACTGTTCTACCCAAAGCTTCATGTACTTCTGTTTTTGCATGAAGGCTACTATTTCTCTCAAGTTGGACACATACATCTATTTCACTTGATGTTACAATAACCTCTTGCATGGCTTGTCTACAGTAAACTGCTAGCCATTTGGGAGCCTGGGCATTACCCAGGTTCTTGGTTTTTGTAATCCAGGTACTTCAACTACTGTGGCTTACAGTGAGACAAAAGATGCCAACACAACAGAAATTCCACCAACGAGTGGACTAGTTCCTGGAGGTATTCGGTTCAGTACTACAAACTGTTAATCTCCACTAACAGCCACACTCTTTATATCCATAGTGTACATAATTAATGCAGCCTTTAACTACTAGTTCTGCCCCTGATTGGTAACCTATATTTAAACTCTAAAGACTTAGAACCTGCATATCCTAGATCTGCCTGACTTAGTAATGCTTCTATTATAGAATTATGAGTGAAATGGCTCCTCCAGCCTGTGACTGAAATACTCCTAGGCCAGAGTTGTTCCTGGTATTCCATTATTTTAGTTACTAAACATTGATTTTAGTTGCAAAGGTATGAGGCTTCTACCTGATGGGTAAATTTCCAAGTCTGAAATCAGACTCTTGTAAACTGATTGATTTTATTCTCCTATAGGGATCAATGTGACCACAGCAGTATCAGAGGTCAGTGTTCCCCCAAAAGGAACATCTGCTGCCTGGGCCATCCTTCCTCTCTGTAAGTAGATTCCCTTCACTTGGAGATCTGATGAACATCTTAGACACCTGATGAACAACAGTGCTCATTTATTTAGAGCCTCCTTCCCATGGCCTCTTAGGTTGCCATAGAATTTGTGACACTGATTTATTCTTACTCTCTTTCCCCACCTGGTACACACAGAGTCCATATTTTCTATACATTGGTTTCCTTAGTACAGTAACAGGAAATGCTGATGTTCAATAATTTCATGAAAGGTGTTTATTGATTTCTACTTTAGAGTTTCTACTTTAGCCTGTTATCCTCATTCACAATAAGTCCCTTTAATAAGAGTTCTGTTCTATTCTCCTTTGAAATATGCATAATGCTTTATGCAGATGAGATGCACAAATGCTTAAATTCTTTCTTCAGGAGAAACCCAGAGAATCCTTAACTACTTTTAGTTTATATTCTATAAGTCCTATGAAGCTGTTATAAGACATATGAATTCTAAGGCACTTTGCATAAATGGCCTCTTTGTCTTAGATTATTGGATTTCAACATTGCCTAACACACCAGAACCCCTGAATAGCTCTCCAGAAGCCTCTGCAATTTTAATTTAGTCTTCCTGGGAGTGGGGCCCAGGACTCTACACTTGCAAGGATGGTTGTGACTAGCTTAGTGTTTAGAATACTACAACCCACTAAGGTGATCTTATTTCAAACCCCTGGCTCATATATATTCCAATTTCTAGTTGTCCCAGTTCCCTAAAACATGAAACTTATTAAAGTTGGTTATCATGGATCCCTGAATATTGCCTTTCCTATGTGTTCTGAAACTAAACCTCATTTAGTCACCCTCTAACTTTTTCAGTGCTATTGGTGATGGCGGCAGTAGGTGGCTACTTGATGTGGAGGAATTGGCAACACAAGAACATGAAAAGCATGAACTTTGATAACCCTGTGTACTTGAAGACCACTGAAGAGGACCTCTCAATAGACATTGGTAGACACAGTGCTTCTGTTGGACACACGTACCCAGCAGTAAGTCAGCTTTGTGTCTTTCTATACCATAGCTTAAAGTGAGACTTTTTTGAAAAGGAGACCAAAACTTGAGCTCAAGCTATCTAGGCTAAGAAGGGCCTTAGGATCATGGAACCACCAAAAATTTCATCCACTACCAGATATCAGACAGACTAGCTTGTAAGTTAATAAGTTAATAAGCATCTCACCCATGCAGGATAGCAAGCAGGTCAACCCAAGGTCATCACTATAATATTTGAGATATTTTTAGTTACAGAAATGACATGTAAATATTAGTATAAACCAAGTAGCTCCTTGCCTACTGGACACCTAAAAGCAAATTAGTAACTCATGCATAGGGATTACCTATAAGGAAAATGACTTGAAGTCAGGGTATTGGGTAAGATTCACTTAGCCAAAATACTACTAGATGGTTTACTTATAAAGTACCCCATTCCACCAAGTATAGCTAGTTTTTCCTTCAGCAGTAGAGTCACTCACTTGTTCTTCAGGTGGAACCCATATCATTATGGGAACTTAGGGAACAGGATGAACAAAACATGTGCTGAGTACTCCCCTCCAAGCTTTCTGGTGAAACAGGTAATGGTCAATTCAGGGCATACATGTGTCTTCTCACACTATTTTCCAAGCATTATTATGACCATTATGTAGAAAAGCCAGAATAAATAATGCTATTTTCACTGTCTACCAAGTATGTATAAGTTGAGTATTCCTTATGCAAAATACTTCAAATCAGAACTGATTTGAATGTTGAGTTTTTTCAGAAATTGGAATATCTTCATATTCATAATGAGATTATGTTGGGGATAGACCCATGTCTGAACTCAAAATCCATTTATATCCCATGTATACCCTATACACATAGCCTGAAAGTAATTTTGTGCAATATTCTTAGCGTGTGTTCATTTTGACTGCAATCCTCTCATGCGAGGTCAGGTGTGGAATTTTCCATTTGCAGTGTTATGTCAGTGCTCACAAAATTCCAGATTTTAGAGCAATTTGAATTTCAAATTTTCAGATTAGGAGTTTAATTCAAGTTAAATGCATGAATGCTACAACTTAATCATGTTTTGTACCTGGCTTTCCTACTAAGAACTTTGGTCTCTGACCAGCCCAAAAACAAAGAAAGCCCGTTTTAAAGACTACAGTTACAACCAGTGAGTAATCACCAAGTTCATTCTAAACATTTTTATTTTTCCACAGATATCAGTTGTAAGCACAGATGATGATCTAGCTTGACTTCTGAGACCAGTCTCAACCTCTAAGGTATAAACCAATAATGCCCCACTTCGGAATGGTAACCAAGCCAGCAGCTGAAGTCTCTCTTCCTCCTGTCTGGAAGATTATCAAGATCTCTTTGCGTGGATCAAGCTTGTGTACTTGACCATTTTTATATGACTTCTGTAAATATTCTTGTCCACATTCTACTTCAGCTTTGGATGTGGTTACCAAGTATCTGTAACCCTTGAATTTCTAGACAGTATTGCCACCTCTGGCCAAATATGCACTTTCCCTAGAAAGCCATATTCCAGCAATGAAACTTGTGCTATAGTGTATACCACCTGTACATACATTGTATAGGCCACCTGTAAATATCCCAGAGAACAATCACTATTCTTAAGCACTTTGAAAATATTTCTATGTAAATTATTGTAAACTTTTTCAATGGTTGGGACAATGGCAATAGGATAAAACGGGTTACTAAGATGAAATTGCCAAAAAATTTGTAAACTAATTTTGTACGTATGAATGAAATCTTTGACCTCAATGGAGGTTTGCAAAGACTGAGTGTTCAAACTACTGTACATTTTTTTTCAAGTGCTAAAAAATTAAACCAAGCAGCTTAACCATGGTTTGTGCCTATTCCTCTCAGATGAACTGCTTGATGTAAACAGCCTGAGTAGTGTCAAGTGTTCTAACTGAATCTAGGAGCCACAGTTCTCTATCATGTGTAACTAAGCCTGTAATTGAGCTACTTTATCTTACAACCAAGTACTAACTAAAGAATACAGTACCATTTGATGTATTATCCCCAAATATTTCTTATTTTGTAAAAATAACTTTATTCTTGCTTAAAAAAGAGTTCCTTTTTTCATTAATCTGTCTCCTTATCTACAAACATGAGCTAAGATTTCTATGAATTCTTTTACTTCATACTTAAGTCTCTGTTTTCCGTGTTCTGTCGTTATCTATGGGTCAAGGACAAGTGCCTTCTAAGGCATAGGGGGGACCTCTCTTATAAAAAGCCTGTTATCATCCCATGAAGATGGCTGAGGGGTATAATAAATAAGCAGTGCCACTCTTGAACAATCTAAGATGGTGTTTCTCAGTGTGAGTCTAGGAACAGCAGCATCAGCATCATTTGAAAACAGTAGAAATGCAGCTCCTTAGACCCAAACCCAGATCTACTGAAGCAGAAACTCTAGGGGTGGGTTCCAGGAACCTGGAACAAACTCTTGTGCCTATGCTCATGTAAACTGAAGTTGAAAACCTCTGTTCTAATGTGTTTTTTTGTGGGGGAATATAATTAAAGCGTCTTCAAAATTGTCAGCCTACCTGGCATAGGACAGATTTCATCTATGGGCACCTTCCAGAACTTTTAGTATGAAGACCAGAAAAAGAGTTTGGAAAGAAGAAAAAGGACCATGGGGAGCTTAGTGAATCTTCCATCAGGTTGGTCATCGCGTCCTTCCCCTGAAGTCTCAAGATGCCTGGAAGCAAAGAGATATGTAAGGCATGAAGCACTGAGAGGCTGCTCTACGTCCAACAAGAGTGGGGAGTCGACAGTGGAAGGTGCAGCAATCCCTCTGGGACTAAGTGACCAACACAGTAGCAAGAGGATGAATAGAAGATGTTTTGAGAAACTAAATGGATTGGTGAGGGTCTCATATTTCACTTATACATGGAATATAAGGCAGTTACCATTTTTGCTTTTGGCTTAGGAAAGGAGATCAATAATGCTAGAGGAAGGGGAAGTGGATTCGTCATTTCGTGGATGCTCCCTTGTGATTCTGTTCAAATGGACAGAAAGAGAAAGAACAGATTTGGGGCCTTTGTTTAGTGGGAGGTGTGGAAGTCAAGCATGTAAAAGGCAAAGGCTATCATGGTCATGGTAGGACTGTCTGCTATCAACTTCAGAAGGTACAGTGAGCACACAGAATGTGGCCTGGTGATAGAGAACGGTGTACTGCCTATTTGGTAAGTAGGTCAACATTCATCCTATCTAAACTCTGAAGGCCATTTCTTTGGTGTTTGATCCCACTGTGATCCAAATCCACTGATTAATTTTTTAATTGGCATACTACCAGGTTTGCTTTTAGAAGCTTAAAGATACCTGTTTTCTTTCCTCTTTTATGAGGCGACACAATAGTAATCAACTACAAGACCCAAAGTCATAGTTTTTGCAAATAAAATATTATTCAATATCACCTTCTGTAGAATTCCAATCTCCAGTGTCATCTTTCAGGTTCTGGGTACCAATTTCCAACCCAGAAAGAGTCTAAGGTTGTCTGTCTGTCTCTCTCTCTCTCTCTCTCTCTCTCTCTCTCTTTAACCTTATTCTCAATAAAAATCCAAGATACATCTCATTGTACCTAACTTAAGAAATTATGAGAGGTGCAAACTCTTTTGAAAACAAGAAACTAACCAAATCTATTGAGATAAAAGTAATTATATGGCCAGACTGCTAATCAATTGAGCACGTAATAATAGTTCATGAGGGACTAGTGCCTTGGATTTTATCACCCAAAGATGATCTTAAGGAATTCTATTGAGACGTGTTGGCATAAGTTTGTTGTGTCTCTAGAGTTTAATGCAGGAGAAGAAAATTAAATAAGAGGAATGATACTGAAGCTTATTAAACACTAGGGAGAATATGTGGTGTTAAACGAGCTTGTTTCATGAAGTGACTGAAAGTGACTTTAGGAATTGGTACCAAGGAATGATTTATCAACAGATTTGTGGCCCCTGGTAAAGAAATCCAGCCAAGTCTCTGAATCCAAATTTGTAAGTGGCCTTTGCAAGCTATCAACTATTTGGCAAGAAGTAGTCCTAGTTGATCACTGGTCCATTAAAACATTCTCATAACTATTTGAAAGCCTTGTTATTATTTCTAAGCCTTTGGTTCTTTATTTTTTATTCTAATTGCTATATATGACAGCAGAATGAATTACAATTCATATTACATAATAGAGCACAATTTTTCATATCTCCAGTTGTATAAAAAGTATATTCACACCATTCATGTCTTCATACATATACTTAGGGTAATGATATCCATTCCATTCAACCATCTTTTCTACCCCCAAGCCTCCTCCCTTCCCCTCCCATTCCTTTGCCCTATCTAGAATTTGTCTAATCCTCCCATGATCCCCCTTCCAACCCCACTATGAATCAGCCTCCTTATATCAGAGAAAACATTTGGCATTTGCTTTTTTGGAATTGGCTAACTTCACTTAGCATTATATTCTCGAGCTTCATCCATTTACCTGCAAATGCCATGATTTTATTCTCTCTTAATGCTGAGTAATATTCCAATGTGTAAATATACCACATTTTCTTTATCCATTCATCTACTGAAGGACTTCTAGGTTGGTTCCACAGTTTAGCTATTGTGAATTGTGCTGCTATAAACATTGATATGTCTATGTCCCTGTAATATGCTGTTTTTAAGTCCTTTGTGTATACACCGAGGAGAAGGATAGCTAGGTCAAATGGTGGTTCCATTCCCAATTTTCCAAGGAATCTCCATAATGCTTTTCATATTAGCTGCACCGATTTGCAGTCCCACCAGCAATGTATGAGTGTGCCTTTTCCCCCACATCCTCGCCAACACTTATTGTTGTTTGTATTCTTAATAGCTGCCATTCTGACTTGAGTGAGATGAAATCTTAGAGTAGTTTTGATTTGCATTTCTCTAATTGCTAGAGATGTTAAACATTTTTTTCATATATTTGTTGACTGATTGTATTTCACCTTCTGAGAAGTGTCTGTTCAGTTCCTTGGTCTATTTATTGATTGGGTTATTTGGTTTTTTGGTGTTTAGCTTCTTGAGTTCTTTATATATCCTAGAGATTAGTGCTCTGATGTATGAGGGGTAAAGATTCGCTCCTGGGATATAGGCTCTCTATTCACCTCATTGATTGTTTCTTTTGCTGAGAAGAAGCTTTTCAGTTTGAATCCATTCCATTTATTGATTCTTGATATTAATTCTAGTGCTATAGGAGTCTTATTAAGGAAGTTGGGACCTAATATGACACGATGGAGATTTGGGCCTACTTTTTCTTTTAATAGGCACAGTGTCTCTGGTTTAATTCTTAGGTCCTTGATCCACTTTGAGTTGAGTTTTGTGCATGGTGAGAGATAAGGGTTTAATTTCATTTTGTTGTATATGGATTTCCAGTTTCCCCAGCACCATTTGTTGAAGAGGCTATCTTTTCTCTAACGTATGTTTTTGGCACCTTTGTCTAATATAAGTTAACTGTAATTATGTGGGTTAGTCTCTGTGTCCTCTATTCTGTACCATTGGTCTAACAGTCTATTTTGTTACTATTGCTTTGTAGTATAGTTTAAGGTCTGGAAGAGTGATGTCACCTGCTTCACTCTTCTTGCTAAGGATTGCTTTAGCTATTCTGGGTCTCTTATTTTTCCAGATGAATTTCATGATTGCTTTTTCTATTTTTATGAGGAATGTCATTATGATTTTGATTGGAATTGCATTAAATCTGTATAGTGCTATTGGTAGTATGGTCATTTTGACAACATTCATTCTGCCTATCCAAGAGCAAGGTAAATCTTTCCATCTTCTAAGGTCTTCTTTGATTTCATTTTTTAGCATTCTGTAGTTTTCATTATAGAGGTCTTTCACCTCTTTTGTTGATTCCCAAGTTTTTTTTTTTATTATTTTTGAGGCTATTGTAAATGGGGTAGTTTCCCTTTCAGAGGATTTATCACTGATATATAGAAATGCCTTTGATTTATGGGTATTGATTTTATATCCTGCTACTTTGCTGAATTCATTTACTAGTTCTCAAAGTTTTGGGGTGGAACTTTTTGGAGGGATAACAAGAACATATCTCAACCTCATAAAGGCTATCTATGCCAAGCCCCAGGCCAACATTGTTCTAAATGGAGAAAAATTGAAAGCATTCCTTCTAAAAACTGGAACAAGACAGGGATGCCTTCTTTCACCAATTTTACTTAACATAGTTCTTGAAACACTTGCCAGAGCAATTAGACAGCCTTTGGTTCTTGACGAACACAAGGCAAAATAATTGAGGCTTCAGAAACTTTGGCACTTGTTTGTTTCATTCATCTTTTGAAGTCAGCCTCTTCAAAAACAGAAGACGGGCTTGAGATAGCATGACTATAGGGCACTTAAAGAAGTAACTTTCCAGTTAAGAACGCTGTAGAGATTCAAGAACAACCTAAAGTCTAGCTTTTAACTGTCTTCAACTCAAACCAAAAAATTCTTGCAGGGTTTCTCTTGTATCATGTGATTTCCTAGAATTCTTACCAAGTGAAGTCTTTCCTAATTAGTTTGTTATTTTAAACTAAATAAAAGATAGTCTACTTTCTTTTAATATCAAAAAAATATAGATCTTTTTACTAATTTAGGCTCAAGAATAAAGAGTATACTTTGCTTACCTTGATTTCTAAATTTGAGTCCTTTGGTTTCATGATCCTTTTGGGGGGGTAAATTGTGAATTATGCATTCATTTTGCAACAATATTATGGACCTGACCTGTGGGAATTCTGCGATACATAGAGGAAATTTTCAAAGGTATCTTGTTTAAAGATACAGGGAAATGAATTGGAAGACAAAACAATGATTTTATTGTTTGTTTGCTTAGTTGTTTTCTGTTTCTTTGGTCATTTGGTTTTTCCACTTATTTCTGTCAACCCATAGTGGACTTTTCCAGCTCCAAATAGTTGTTTGTGAAGGAGAATCACTCATGTTTGTATATACCTCATTCACATTGACCTTCACATATGGAAAGCTGAATCTAAGTTAGCAGTTGGGGCCTACTATGAAGTTTGGAGACCCATAGATAAGGACCATCACTCTGGGGTGGCTCTTGGACCTGTCTAGTGTTTTTGAACTTGGTTCATCCAAGAAACAGGAATGAAGTTGGACCACAGCTCAGAATCCCCGGAAGATCTTCCATCCACAAACACTAATGCAAGAGTAAGACAAGTTGAGGTTGGGGAGTTTGGTTTCCTTCAGATGGGAAGTCTGGAGCAGTAGGCAGCATGGTCAACAGCACAGACTCCTGTGTTGGTCTTGTGTGTTGTAGTTAGGCAAGTTACTAAGCCTCTCTGCAAAATGGAGAGGAAAGGCACCATTTCACTGTGACATGGTAAAGAGTACGAGCAATGACTGAACTCAGCATTTAGCATCCATGCAGGTCAAACACCACTATTGAATATAGCTATCAATGCTGGACATCAGTGTGTAGAAAGCACAGTCCAGAAAATGTAAGTGACTTTACCAGTGAATTTTACAAGTAACTTTACTGAGTCTACTGTGTATTTGACTGTTATCCAAGTGCTCTCCACGACATCTCTCTTTTGAGATCTAAGTCTGAAATGTAGGCAGTGATGTGACCGTGTATAGTTAAAACGTCTTAAAGATTTACATGGTTTAAACCCTAAAACCACAGCTGGTACATGTCTGCCTCAATCTTGATTAACTTACTACCTAGGAATGGAGATAAACATTTGAGGGCCTGCATAGTCTTTAGATGGTCACTAGAGCACTCGAAATCACCCTTAAGTTCCTACCACATGCTTGCTTAATGTTGTGCTGAATAAATGATTTCATGTCTCTTATTGGATTTTCACAAAAACCACCAAAGGCATGTATTATCTTCATTTTACAGATGTGAAAACTGAGGCTACAAACAATGTGAGATTCTAGTCCCCTGAGCTTACTGCCAACCCCTCCCAGAAGAGGATGCTGTGCTGTGTGAAGGTTAAGCTGGAAGTCACATTATGTTTGCTGAGTCCCCTTTACTACTAATTTTTGGGTCTTCAGCAGTTTCTTGGGTGTCTCAGATATCCTTCTGATCTAGCGGTATGTAGAAATATAAAGCTAGCACTACTACTTCAGTACAATATAGAATAACTGTCCTATATCATGCCTTTAAGATGCTAGACATTCCAGAATTTTGGCCATTCAAGTGAAGTGAAAATAGATTTCTGGATTATATTGAAAAAGATTCCCTAAAGGACTGTATAGAAAGTCACATCATTCCTAAATGTAAGATATTGGAGGAAAACAAGCTATAACACCATGAATCCTAATTTCTAAGGCTCTCATATAGGCCAAGACATGGTCAAGAGGATAGGAAGAATTGCAGTTTTTCAACTGAATGATGTTGCTATATAACTACAGAATTGGATCTTAAGCATTCTAGGTCCTAATTCATACCTGGGTATTTCTCAATTTACTCACATGCATAGGGAGAAAAAGACTTTTTTTTTTTAAACAAAACTATTGACTTTGTCAGAACTATATTGCCCTTCTTAAATGTCACACTTGATACTAAATTATGTAATTACTATGTAATTACTCAGGAGTCCAGTGCACACAACCAAGTTATCATCCTCAGGATCTTCAGAATTCTAAAGGCACGCGTTGGAACACATCCGGTCCTGTAGATAAGCATTTTTCTTTTACTAATGATCTGTACATTTATCTTAAATAAAAGTTTATTTTTGAGATAATTGTTGTAAGCCTTTCCATTTTCTAGTGAAATTTTATAATTTCAAACTTTTGCTCATATCTTTCCCCTTCCCTCAACTGAATTGCTGGAGGCGATGTACTCACCCATTACTGGGGGACAACAAGGACCTCAGACTGAGAAAGAAAGTCCACTCTTTCACCACACTTAGAAGAATGGCTAGTGCCCCACCCTGGGCAGCCAGAGCACTACCTTCTCACACACATCCCCTCTACCCATATCCGAAAAAAACAAACTCAAAACTACTATCACCAAGGAATGTTCTTTAGATCAGAATTTCCTCCCAGGGGCTGGCTGAGAACAGGCCATACCTGACTACAGGGAGGGTGCCCATTGTGTCAGACAAAACAGACTTTGACAAGCAAGGAGAGCATCTCAACGCTTTCCCCTCATCCATTCTTACAAGGTCTGTGTTGAAATTCATTTGCAATAGGCTAAATCTTTGTGAGCCTTGGAATTATTTCACCTGATACATTCCCAAGCAATGGTACCCTATTGTTTGAATTATATTGGATGCTAAATCTTAAAACTGACTTAGGGGAGCCAAAAGAGTAAAGAAAATCAGTTAATTGAAGGAAAGAGAAACTTAAAAAATATACATATATATTATAGTATATATTTCAGAAATGTGAAATCCTTAAGGTAAATATCACAAAAGATATTCAAAATGTTTACCTAAAAACTACAAAAGATCATCAAAATTAAATTAAAGATGATCTAAATATATGGAGAGATATTGTGTGTGTGAACTGAAAAAAAATGTTATGTCCACAAGTTTTCCCTAAACTAATTCAATATAATCCTTACCAAGAAGCAGCAAAGCTCAATAGTGAATTAATAGTGAATGAGAGGAGCTCGCCAGCTCTGCAGTAAGATAGGGGCAGATGTGGAGGGTCTTCCACTACATAACCAGAGAAGTTGCTTGCCATCCAGGCTTAAGTGCTCTTCTGAAAATTACACCTACTTTCATAGGGATCTCATAAGATCACATATAAAGTGGTTTTTTCATTCAGATAATAACTGCTATTTCTGCCTAGTGCATGCATGCACACGCATACACACACACAAATACGATTCATAAAGTTAAAATCTTTTACTTATGTTCATTTTAAATCTGATTTTGATCTGCACTATTGTATTAATATCCCATTTGCAAATGTCCCTTGTTAAATTTCTCCTTGAAATGCTAGCATTGGCTTTTTTTTTAATCCAAAAAATCAAGAAGATTAATTGTCCTGCACCTATTAGCTTTGCAAAAAAGCCTGGCATGTGTGACCTTCTGCTGATTAAAGAGTACAGGTGGTTGGTTTAAGTTCACCAATTATACAGAGAGGTCTTTTTAATCAGTGGGGGAAAGACAGGCCATACTTTGGACCACTCAAGGAGGTAAGGCTAGTATGCTCTTTGGATTTATTATGCTCAGCAAATATGGTTGGCCCATAATCTAAAAAATGGAGAATGCTAAATTTCAGGTCTGAATATCTAATGCTGTAGTGTCCGAAGCAGAGAGTAAGTTTAAACCCCTTAGTCATTGTTTCCATTTTCCTAAATTTATCCATTTACATATGAGATTTACCAGGGATGAGTTGTTTAAATTTGAAAACAAATTTGACTTTTTAGCCTGATCCCAAATGAATAAGCCTGTGGTTTCCTAAGAGGGATTTCTAAATGTTGACAGATGATGTTAAATAACTAGTCAGCAATTGGTATTCCTCCTCAGGCTTCAGAAGACTGAGAACAGTCTCTAAAAGGCTCTAGGACAGTTTTTTAATGTGCATATCCTAGATTGAGCATCAATTAGAGGAGAATGCAACAATTTCTTCAACTTTCAATGAAACTGAAGAAGAATATAGGGACCAGTCCTTTCAGAAGTTATTCCAACAGCCCCCTCCACTTTCTCACACACATACACCATGTGCACTGTCAATACTTCATTCGCTTGTTCAGTACCTCCTATGCACTAGGCATTGTTCTGTAATTGTGGGGAACTGGTGAGAACATGGCAGGACAAAGCCCCATCCTTCATGGTGCTCACTCTAGCTGGAAGCCAGGTACTGAACAGACAAAGTCAGGCAGTGATAAGATTTATGAAAGAAAACAAGAGTACAGGATTAGAGAATGACAGAATGTGCTACTTTAGATAACATGGTCAATGAAACCCTCCAAGAAGGTGAACTGAGCAAAGAATCCAGAGGGAGAATGGGGATGAACCCACCCAGAAGTACTGAGGCGAGGTCCTGAGTCAGGAGTGTGTTTGATTCATCTACGAAAAAGCAAATTGGCATTGTAGCTAGGGGTGGCAAAGTCAGAGTGGAAGGAAAGAAGGGAATACGAATCAAGCAATGTTCACTTCCACAGCTGTGGTCTAAACTCAGGAGTTTCTTTTATGTGATGGGACAACTTTAGAAAGCTTGGAGTAGCAGAGGGACTTCTAAAAGTTTCACATTGGCTTCTTTGTTTGGAGTAGACTGTAGCGAATCAAGAGCAAAAAGAGATAAGTTCAGAGATTATGGCAGTACTTCAGGTAGATGGCTGTGGCTTGGGCTGGGCTGATGGGACTGGAAGAAAGCTCTCGTTTATTATCAAGTCGGTTATGTCAGAAGAGTATGGTGTACAGGATGTCTCCCTGGAATTGAGAATGTGGCATTCTAGACAAGCTGCTGGTCCAGAAGAAGCTAATAGGTTCCTAACTCAGCTGTGCCCTTTGGCTGCAGATACCAGTTTGGCTGCACACCCTGACTGGGCTGGAATAACAGGCACAGCTCTAGCATGGGTAGAAAAAAAATCAATAAAGTTGCATGGAAACTGGGAGGAAAGCCATCCTACCTCTCCTAACCCAGGGAGTTTGAAATCCAGAAGAAAAGAAGAGCCTTGAGCATAAACCCCACCCACAAAAGTGCAAGGGCTTCAACCTTTCTATGTCAGTCCTACCTCCAAGGACAACCCCTTCAGGTAATGTTTTGGCAGGGCTATGTGGGTGGGAGCTCTGTGTTATCTTGAGTAATGGTCTCAGAAACCATGTTTTCTCTGGATCGAGCTTCTTCTTTTTAATGTGAGAGCTTTAGAGAGGGTAAACATGTTCTTTCTATCCAATCGCTTTCTATTTCCCTGAAACCCACTTGGTTCCTGAAAGCACTGAAGAAACATCAAAATATCTTTCCTAAGAAATTTTAGAATCCTGGCATTTCTGAGTTGAGAGAGACTGTCACTGAGTCTGATACTTATCTAATAGAGGAGGTAACAGTGAGGAAGTAGAACATGCTGGCCTAAAGTTACTTAGTAAAGAGCTCATTCAGCAAACAAATGCCTCAAATCACCCACAGCATAGCAATGACTCTTATCATAAGCTTATGAATTCCACAACAGCTCATAACCCTCTAATATTTTTTAAAGGATATTATTTTTGAAAACAAGAGGCTCCTAAGACCCAAAATTTGATGAATTATTTTTAATGGGTTAAGAAGTGAGGTGAGTCTCTGAACTGCATCCAAGCATGTCACAGAATTGAAGCCAAATATTATCAAAGAGCTCATGGTGTACAGGATGTCTCCTGTACAATGCAGTGTCTTCTCAGACATTAGCCCCACTATCTGTTTCCATTCAGAGAAGCCTGCCTCCTATATCTCAGGATCTGGTAACCTCCAGAAAGGACGATGCTGAGAATAGTGACTACATGCAGTTCTCCTCACTCCCCCTCCTCTGCAGCAGACACTGTGTTCCCAGCACTCTGTGAACCGTCTCCATTATGAGACAGATAAAGATTTCAATGGGCTTAATTAATAGTGCCAATTCAACAGAAGTAGCATGCCAGCTTGCATGCAATCCCAGTCCCTCAGAAATCCAGTGAAACTGGGGTAGAAGATGATTTTTCAAAACCAAAAGCCTATCATCTCTTGCGTTGGCAGGAGTACTGGGAATGTCCCTGGGAAAAGCAATTTCTCTATTGCTATATCGGAAGGAAAATCTTTGAATTTGCTAAAGGAGGTCCTGAGCTGACTTTGGGGACTGGACTACAAGATGGTTGAGCTGATCTGCATTCTCTGAAGAGAAAAATCAGGTCATGGGTGGAGAAGTGGGAGGAACTAAGCAGTACAAGTTTGGTACCCTATTTGACAGACAACAGAAACATGTAATACACAATTTTGGATTGCTTATACTTTCTACACCATAAACCCTCTACCTCCTTTGTCTGTGGTACATGCTTGTGGTGAGCCGCTTCTGCCGTTTCTGCAGATTATGGTCGCCATTACAAGATGACGCTGGCTCCGCTGTGGTCTGTGACAAACAACTTCTTATCTGGGAGAGTTGGCACATGATTTTTCACCACCCTGTGAGAAAGCTCCACGCGGCAGCTTTGCATTGGGGCTTGGGATGCTTTATTAAGGCTGGGAGGGGCACCCGAGAGAGAGAAGAAGAAATATCAAGGGCCTGAATAAACTGCTGAAAGAAGATTCCCGAGTTGCGTCTTCCTTGCGGGCAAGGGGTCGCGACAAGTGGTGCCGAGACCCGGGAACCAGAACTTTCAGCAGTCAGGGGTGGTGCACCGGTTAGTCCCAGGTAAGTGGGATCCGCGATCAAAGCGGGGTTAGTCCCTAGTAAGTGGGATCCGCGACCAAAGCGGGACAGCTCCTCTGTAATGAAAGAGAGAGCCTTACATTTTATTGCAGCTGCACTGTGTACTTTCGCTCCTACTTTCGCTTTCTTTCTTTTGTGCTTTCTTTGTTGTTGTGTCATGGGTGCCGCATCTTCAAGTCCGCTTCTCCTGGCCCTAGATGGCCTGTTACGTTCCAAGGGACTGGAAGTGAAACATAGTACTTTACAGAGATTTTTACAGAAGATAGATATCGCTGCACCGTGGTTTGCATTTTCGGGCAGCCTTACTGTGCCTAGTTGGGATAAATTAGGCAAAGATCTTGACTTTGCTTCTGAGCAGGGCATATTAGAGGGTGGGGTGATACCCCTTTGGAAAATGGTCCGTGGTTGCCTTACAGATGGTAAATGCCAGGAAGCTGTGAGTGAGGGTCAAGCTATTCTTGAGCAATTGCATGAGGAAAAATCTGAAGGATCATGTAGTGAAGTGGCAGAGAGTATTAAAAGTAACAGTAGTGAGAAGGCAAAAGAGCCTGAAGATAAAAATAGGAGAAGGCTCTACCCAGACTTGACCGAATTAAAAACGCCTGAGAACACAAGCGACTCAGAGAGTTCTGAGGACCTTGATATATTGTTACAACAACTACATAAGATAAAAATGAAAAAGAAGAAAAAGGAGACACAGGGCACGCAGGCCTACTGTAAGAAGGGGAAGGGAGTTAACATTGGTCAACAAAACTCTGAGGAGGAGGAGGTAGAATATCTAGAAGAAGATATGGTGCCGATTGCCCCACCTCCGTATGTGGGGGGGAGCCAAGGTTCCGGGAGATCTTTTCATGCACAAGTTTGGAGGACAGTTAATACAGATATGGGACTTGCATACCCTGTATTTCAGGACAATAACAGGGAAGATATCATGAGCCTTTAGACTTTAAGATAATTAAAACCTTGGCAGAATCTGTCCGCACTTATGGCATAGATGCCGCTTTCACTCTCACTCAGGTGGAGGGACTTACTAGATTTTGCATGACTCCCTCAGATTGGGCTAGTCTAGTCCACGCTTGTGTTTCCCCAGGGAAATATTAGGAGTCCAAAGTTGGCTGTTTAATGTTTCTGGCAGTACCCAAGACTTGGAGCGAGGTAGGAGACTTAAAATTACTTCACACAATTCACAATTGTTTAATGCTACATTACCCTCCGCAGCAGTCTGTCTCCAATCTCCGTTCCTGTTTCTTTTGGCTAATGATACATCACAGGGGATGCTTAATTGCTCTAATATTACCTGTTATTTGTCTGAGTGTTGGAATGGCTCCTGGACTATGGCAATGGTTATGAAATTTCCAACTTTTGTCCCGATCCCGGTTACTGCAGATCCAGAGTCTTTTCCTATTGTTGAACTGATTAGAGCCCGTAGAGATTTTGGAATTACGGCAGCTATAGTGACAGCTGTGGCGGTGTCTGCTGCTGCAGCAGTTACAGCTGGAGTAGCCATGGCCAGCCAGGTACAAACTGCTGCCACTATTAATCAGGTTATTCAACAAACATCCACCATACTTGAATCTCAAAGTAGAATTAATCAACACATTTTATCTGGGATTCTAGCTGCTAATCAAAGGATAGATCTGCTTCAAGCTCAAGTTGAGGAATTGTCTGACCTAGTACATTTGGGTTGTGTTGACCAACGTGCACATTTATGCATAACCTCTGTCAGATTTTTTGATTCCAGAAATGCCTCCCACATCATCGGGGAGTATCCATCCGAAACCTGGTCCATGGAAGCAGAAAACATGATCCAGTCTCAACTAACCCAGATAGCTGTCTTGAACAGTACCCGTGTCGATCCTGTGACTTTGGGTCAATTCACCGATTGGATATCTTCTGCTTTTTCCTTCTTCAAAGAGTGGGTGGGAGTAGGCATTTTTGGTGCAATGTGTTGCTTCAGTGTTGTGCTCTGTTTGTGGCTTCTCTGTCGCCTTAAAACTCGCCATGCACAAGAAAAGGCTATGATCATACAAGCTCTTGCAGCTTTAGAAAATGGCAACTCGCCTCAAGTCTGGCTTGCGCATCTTAAGCAGTAAACCTTTGTCATGGTCGTTACACCCCAAGTTATTATAACATTGCACTGGGATCGACATGACTTTCCTTGTTATTCTCTTAGTGTTGGAAAGCCCTTGCACTCTGCCGGTATTACTGCCATTGCACGCAGATGGGTTTCCACACTAGTGCTTTTCTATCGCCTTGAAGTTCGTGCCTTTCTTTCAGGGTGCTGTCAACTTGTTTGTCATTATAAACAGCCACAGTTCAGCCTCAGCTATCCCCCTTCGTCCACCATCGTCACGATACAGGATGCGAGGCAAGGCACTGCACTTGAGTGATCCTTGACGAGGACCTCAAGGAGAGCATGTCCTATTGCATGCGGGTTAGACGCGTTCACGCCCCGCCCCACGAAAAAAGGCGTCGGCTGATATGGCCTCAGATCTGGGGAAGGGCCCTCCTTAGGACTGAGCCATACTATGCAGCCACTTCTGCACAGTGGGATAGGACCTCTACTCTCGCCTGTATTGTTTTAAGAAAACAGAAAAGGGGGAACTGTGGTGAGCCGCTTCTGCCGTTTCTGCAGATTATGGTCGCCATTACAAGATGACGCTGGCTCCGCTGTGGTCTGTGACAAACAACTTCTTATCTGGGAGAGTTGGCACATGATTTTTCACCACCCTGTGAGAAAGCTCCACGCGGCAGCTTTGCATTGGGGCTTGGGATGCTTTATTAAGGCTGGGAGGGGCACCCGAGAGAGAGAAGAAGAAATATCAAGGGCCTGAATAAACTGCTGAAAGAAGATTCCCGAGTTGCGTCTTCCTTGCGGGCAAGGGGTCGCGACACATGCTAACACCATGTGAGTGACTTTAGATGAAAATCATAGAAAGGAATCCAATCCTAGACCTGGGTTGACAATCCACTTTCTACAGGATGTGGAATGGAAGTTCAAGCCCATATTATGTGGAGTTTAAGGAGCAGAGTGACTCCAGATGATGTCCCAAGCTATTAAATTTATTTGGTGAGATCAGGTGGCTTTTAAATGAAATGCACCCAGCATTTCACTAGTTAGAGTATAGTACTTATTTTTCCATAATTTCATTGGTGTGTTATAATTATAGATAATGGTAGGATTTGCTGTTACATATTAGTACATGCACAAAATATAGCAATATAATTTGGTCAACATAATTCACCAATATTTCCCTTTTCCCTCCCCCTGATTTCTCCCTCTGATTACCATTAAATTATCATGAGATCTCCCACCCACCTTTCTTTTTTTCTCTTCTCTACCTTCCATATATGAGAGAAAACATACAACCCTTGATTTTCTGAGTTTTACTTATTTCCCTTAACATCGAGTTCTCTGGTTCTATCAATTTTCCTTCGATTGACAATTTTATTATTCTTTATGGCTGAATAAAATTTTATGCTGTATATATACACCACATTTTCTTTATTCATTAATCTGTTAATGGACATTTAGCGTGGTTCCATAATTTGACTATTGTGAATTGTGCTGCTATAAACAAGAGTATGCAGATATCATCACAGTATAATAACTTTAATTCTTTAGGATAAATACTGAGGAGTGGTATAGGCGGATCATATGGTTCCACGCCTAGTCTTTGGAGGAACCTCCATACTCATTTCCATACTGGCTGTACTAATTTACAATCCCATCAACAGTGTAAAAGCATTCCTCTTCAGCATTTATTGTTTGTGCTCTTGATGGCTGCCATTCTGACTGGTGTGAGGTAAAATCTCTGTGTAGTTCTCATTTGTATCACTCTAATTGCTAAATATTTGAATTTTTTTTGTATTTTTTGGCCATTTATGCTTCTTCTAAGAAGTGTAAGAGTACAGAACTTGTGATAGCAATGGCCTGTGGGAGCTCAGAATATTTCAGTCTATGGGATAATCTTTCCAAAGCGCTAATATGACTGTGTCCCTTCCCATCTTAGATGACTTTTTATTGCCTACGGGATCAAGGCTAAGGCCCTTAGGTGCAGGCTGAAGTCCACTATGACTTGACTTCTGCTTCCTGATCCTACATCCTGCAGTTCTTTGGTAACACTCACCTGTTCATAACTTACCCTCCCCTGCCCCACCTACTGTTGTTTCCTATACAGTGTTGTGCCTTTCCTTCTTCTCTTCTCTCAGATTGCAGTGCCCATCTCATCATTCCTTGCTTGCCTCTTGTCTTCCCAGCCTTGACTCAGATGTCTCTTCCTCCCGGAAGCTGTCTCTATGGCCCTAATTGGAGTCATGTGTCTTTTTCCCACTTTGCATATAGTTCTATAATAATATGTATATCATCATATTGAGATTATCTATTTATATATGTGGCTTCCTGACCATGAAATATAAACTTTAATGCAAGAATTTAGTCTTGGTCATCTTTGTACCTCTAGGACAGAGCACCAAGTTGGGTACTTTATTTATTTATTTTTTATTGGTTGTTCAAAACATTACATAGCTCTTGACATATCATATTTCATACTTTAGAGTACTTTTTAAGTCCTCAAATACTGATCGTTAAACTAAATTGATCCCATGAATTTAAGACATACATTATTTTCTAAAAAAAAAAAAAAAAAAAAAAAAAAGCACGAGAGTTTGGGCTTCCAATAGAGAGCATTGTCTCTCAAAAAATGTTCCCATGGGAGGTTATTTGCCTACTCCAGTGATGTCCTACATCCCACACAAGTTGGAGGTCCTTCTGTGGATTTATATGTGAAGACAGTAAAGCTGTTTTTTGTAACCATATTGTTATAACAAATCTTACATCTTTGAGGGTAGACCTAATATTTTGAAGTAGCAAAAAACAATCATTGAATTTTCCTTCAGAGACTATAATAATTTCTCATGCTGCTTAATACTACATTTAGATCCTCCCTGACTGTCCTAATGAGTTACTCTTACAGAACATAGCTAGAGCCAATGATATCACCCTTGAAATAAACATAATCAGCCAAGGGAATTACAGTAAATAGAGTAACACTAATCTAGGTCATTGTATACTGGTGCAGCTATTTTATTTGTTTTTTTGTAGTAGTAGGGATGGAACCCAGAACCTCATGAATGTAAGCACTCTACCACCTAACCACATCCCCAGCCCTGGAACTAATTTAAAAGTTATTATACAACTTGATAATTATACTGTTTTTATTTGTTTATACCTTTTTATTGTTTAGAAGTGATTTGCTAACTAAGGAGCTTAATCAAGCATGGTTACTGAAGGGCTTGATCCCATATCCTTTACCAGAATAATGATTCCTTAAGAAATAGACTCATGCTTGAGAGTTTGGTGAAACCAAAGAATTCTCCTTAAAAAAAAAAAAATACACGTACAGTCGGCACTCTGTAGTTAGTTTCACATCCATGGACTCAATCACCCATGATCAAAACAAAATTGTGTCTGTACTTAACATGTATAGACTTCTTTTTCTTGTCATTATTCCCTAAACAGTATGGCACAACTAGTAACATAAAATTTACATTGTATTAATATTATAAGTACAAGTTAACTATTCCTTATCTGAAATGCTTGGGAATACAAGTATTTCAGATTTCAGATTTTTGCATATACATGATAAAGTATATTGGGAATGGGACCCTAAGTCTAAACATGAAATTTATTTATGCTTTATGAATACCTTATATACATATAAACATAATTTTACATAATACTTTTAATAATTTTGTACATGAAACAAAGTTCCAGGATATGAAATTTTCTGGTGTCATATCAGCATTCAAAATGTTTCTGATTTTGGAGCATTTTGGATTTGGGGCTTTCAGATTAGAGATGCACAAACTTTAACCTAGAAATGATCTTAAGTATACAGGAGAATGTATATATGTTACATGCAAGTAATACACCATTTTGTATAAGGAACTTGACCATCTGTGGAGTTAGGTATCCAAAGGGGTCACAGAACCAATCCCCAGTGAATTCCAAGGGGCGACTGCACTCACAAAGTTTACATTTAATTTCAGGGATTCCTGTATGTCCTGGTGCCTATCTATGAACTCTAAAGATTATATCTCAGCTAGGTGCAGTGACATATGTAATCCTAGCTACAGAGAGCTAAAGCAGGAGGATCTCAAGTTTGAGGCCCATCTGGACAACAAACACAGTAAGACCCCATTTCAAAAACAAAAAGTTCATATCTCAGGTTAGAATTCTCTTGTATACATATTTAAATAAATTCACCTTTTATATTACCGTTTCCTTCTCCCTAAAATCCTATACATACATTCTCTACTTCTCTGGGATGCCAGCAAAACAGAGTTAATGATAGAATAATTATTTTATTTAAAAGCAAGTATTCCTTTCTCTATGGAATTGTAGCATCTGGAAGCTTATTGACAAAGTATTAAACTCCAGATATGTAATATTGACTTGACTTACATTATGAACCATATGTGTGTATTTTGGTCTTGCAAACTAGCAATCATTTAATCACCATATCAGTGTTTTCACTTTGTAGAGGCAATGTGCTATAATGGTAAAAGCACGAGAATCTGAATTTAAAACTTTCAGTTCTGACCTCAGTTGCCACTTAGTTGCTTTATAATCCTGGTAAATTCCCTTCCATCTCTAAACCTCTGTTTCTTCATCTGTAAAATGAGCCAATGATAAAATTTGACTTAGTCACTTCATACAGTTGTTATGAAGACCAGATGGGAAAACAGATGTGTACTATCCAAATGTAAGTTTCTTTTTCCCCACAGGGCTGTTTGAATAAAAGACGTTTACCATGTGTACATTTTGTAGGTTCACTTCCCAGATAGAAATTTTATTGAAGTTTGACATCATGGACTTTTGGTTTACAATGAAAATCACTGCTCACGATGTTCTGTGGCTATAATAATGCTACCCATATTGACAATGCCAAGTCATTCACACTAATGCCAGTGAAAGCTATTCCCTAATCTGTTAAATCTTTCAGTGATGTTGACGTGACTTCCTTCCAACAACACTTTATTATATTAGAAACATGTGTGTGCTTTACCAATAGGCATTGCTTGAGTTGCAATGCAGAAAGAAATGCCAAAAGACACTCTCATAAAATTATATTTTAGGAAGTATTTTTCATGAGATGTAAAGGGCTTATAAAATATAGTGGTTTCATTCTTCAATTCATATCATTATTTTTACATTTCAAGTTTCTAAGCTTTTTGCTTGGTCCTGGCTTATTCTATCCTGACAGCTGATGCAATAAAATGCAACTCAAGGAGAGTGACCATTGCAATCAGAGAGATCGAATTGCAATATTGTCCTTTAGAAATAATAAACAGTGCAGAAGGAAATACATCAGATACTATGCCCAGAATAGGAATAGAATTGTGCTTGTTCAAAATGACAGATCTCCAGTGTTGTGGGGAGCCAGCAATGTTACAGAGTTGTGTTATGAATAGCTCCTTCAGATTTGTTTCTTTTATGACTCTTTAAACATATAAGGAAAAGAAAATCTAAAATAGTCTTACAAAAATTTCAGTCACTTAAAAATGCTTCAATTTAACTCCAGTCCTGGCACTTCATAAAGCAAGTGTCAAGCTAGCCTGGATTTATTTAGCTAAATTAGAAACCCCAGGCACCAGGAGTCATTTTTCAGTAGTGATAGTTGCAGCCTTTTCATAAAGGAAAAAAAAAAAAAAAAAAAAAACTTCCTGCAGACTGCAATTCTTATCAAATGGGGTCACTTTCTCTTCTCCATGGGGAATTCCCTCGAGCCTTTGAAAAATTAAACAAAAGCTTTATCATTGGGAATTTGGAAATTAGAACATAAGGTTTTTCTTGGTACTTATATCTAGGCCCTCACTATCCACAGCTGCCAGATATCATCTTTTTACCATGGGATCCATTGGAGGTTTCCAAGAAAAATCCAAGTTCTTGAACTTGGCCTTCAAGGCCCTCAAAATGACATTGCTGGTGAATCTTACCAAATATTTAAGAAAGAAGTCATACCATTTTTTTTCTACCTAATCTTTTTGACAAAATTGAAGCAGATAGAAATTATGCAAGCACATTTCAAGAGATCAATATTATTCTGACACAAAAAAACAGATAAAATGTTATAAGAAAACAGATCAATATCCCTTATGACCATAGAGGGAAAACATTCTTAACAGAAATATTAGGAAATCAAATTTTTTTAAAAAGATACATCATATCCATGTGGGGTTTATCCTAAGATACAAGAATGATGTAACACTTGAAAATCAATCAATGCAGTTTGTGGTATTAGTAGATTATAAAGGAATAACGTGATCATTTCAATAGATATAATTTTTGATGAAATAAAGCATTTATTTCTGATAAAAACTCTCAGCAAACTTAAAAGAAAGGTAAAATTCCTCAATCTTAAATAGCATTTACAAAAAATGTTTACAGCCAACATCATACTAATAATGAAAGACTGAATACTTTCCCCTCAAAGATCAGGAAACATACCAAGGTGTTTTCTCTTGCCACATATGTATCTTCTTGTGAATTCTTGCCAGTACAATAAAGCAAGAAAAAGGAAATAAATGCATCCAAATTGGAAAGTAAGAGGTAAACATTATCATAGACAATGCTATGGTTTGTACACATATCCCCCAAAGGTCCACGTGTTAAAGGCTTTTGTCCCTAGAGTGATGTTATTGGGAAGTGGTGGTAATTTTAGGAGGCGGGGCTTAGTGGGAGTCCTTAGGTCATTAAGGCTGAGCCCTTGAAGAGGATTACAGGACCATAGCCCCTTACTCTTCTCCTGGTCAGGAGAACAGCACTTTGCATTGCCATGTATTCCATTTCTCACTATTCCATCCAGCGTGTCCAACAGAGGCCCCAAATAATGGGTCCATCTGATCTTGCACTTGAACCTCCAAAACTGTGAGCCAAAATAAACCTCAGGTGTTTTTAATAGTGACAGAAAGCTGAAACAAATGGCATGATAATCTGTGTAGAAAATCCCATCAAATCTATAAAAAGTTCCTCTAAAATATATTTAGCAGTTATACAACACAAATGCAACATGCAAAATCAATCTTTCTATAAAGTAGTAACAGTTAAATATCAAAACTTAAAATAACAATGCTTTTTACATGATCAAAAAATTTGAAATACTTAGACACAAAACTGACAGAAGAAATAAAGATCTGAACATAAGAGTGTAGTCTTGAATAAACGCCACACACAAAACCTTAAAAGAACATGTATTCTGCTGTTATTGAGTTGAGTGTTCCACAAATGGCAGTGAGTCTAAACTGGTTGATGGTGCTATTTATAATTTTTATGTCTTTGTAGATTTTTCTATTTACTTGTTTTATTAGTTATTTTGTTGTTGTTGTTGTTTACTTTTTTTTTTGTTTTGCTACGAAGGATTGAACTCAGGAGCACTTAACCACGGAGGCACATCACCAGCCTTTTCTGAATTTTATTTTTGAGTTTCTTAGGGACTCCCTAAGTTGCTGAGGTTAGCTTTTAACTCACAATCCTCCTGCCTCAGCCTCCAGAGCTGCTGGGATTACAGGTGTGCACCACCACACCAAACTTATCAGTTATTAAGAGGTATTGAAACCCCTGACTGTAAATATGGATTGTCTATTGCTTCTTCATTTCCATCAGTTTTTATCTTTGTATGAGTCTCTGCTCATAGATAGGATAATCCTTTTCCACACCTGACAATGATAGCTTGCACACATGCATATATAATCACATGAATACATACACCTTCAGATCACTGTCACTTATAAATGCAAATGAGGAAATCCCAAATAAAATGCTAGAAAATCAAATCCAAAGATATCATAAAGGGCATTATCCACCATGACCAAGTCATAATTCTCAAGCTATGCTAGAAAGATTGAATAGCAAGTAATCTAACATGGCATATCAATGATCAAATAAGATAAAATTTATAATAAAAAACCTAAAGGGCATTTTGTAAAATTCAATAAGCAAATTTAAATTAAAAACTCTGAAAATCAGTATTAGAAGGGTACATTTTTAAATGATAAAAATAATTTATTTTTTAAAACCAGCAACTTTAAAACACACTAGAAGCATTCCTTCTCAGATTCTCAATAAAATAAAAATGCCATTTCATCCAAAGATATTTGCAATCTGTTTACTTTCATTCCTCACATTAGCTGCTTTCTGGTCACAGGGTCCTTGAGTTTTCTCAGAATGTCAGACATAGTTGCTATAGGGACCTGGATCATTTGAGTCACAGAGCTTATACCTCACTTTCTACTTTGGCCAAATAGACTGTGAGCCATATGCATTAAAATAAGTAGAAAATAAAAAGCCAAAATGATTGGAAAAACTATTTCCTTATAGCTTCATTAAACAGAACAATGTTTTTGAAAAGATGGCCTTTAAGTCTTGTTTTTAAATAGCTTTATCCACTGGCTTATCTTATTAACATATCCTTTGTCTTGTAATTTAAAATATTTATAGAAATAGTAATTTTATAGAGAGGAGGCTTTTGGTTTTATTTTTAAAATAATATATTACACATATTTTATAGCTTACATTTTTCACTTTGCCATTACATTTTGGCCATTTTCCTATATAATATGTATCTCTCTAAATCATTATTTATAGATCATATAATATGTTATGATACAGCTGTAGTATATTCTACTTAACCTTGTGACTATTGATTGGCATTCATTTTGTCTCCAATTTTCTAAACTTAGCATTATAAGGAACAATTCTACTTCCTTGCATCTACACAGCAAATAGAAAACCCCTTCAATTTTCCTCATAACCAGAATCACTCTCTCCCTGATACTGATAGAAATCTTCAAGTTTAGAATGAAGCTCACTATTATCTGTAATTATAATGCACCAATAAAAATTTTTCAAAAGAATAAAGAAAAAAGAAATCTTCAAGTGTACAGTATGCAAGAAATAAACCAGAAGAACTTTGGGTAAAAATAGAACCATTAAAAAAAATTAGAACCATCGAAATGGGAGTCAGCATCATCCATTTTCAAAACCTCAAGGCCCTTAGTTTCCAAAATATTTCAGCCCAATTTATACTCCTATTTTTACACACATACCTACACACACACACACACACACACACACACACACACAAAACTAGAAGTTTGGATCCAACCAAAATAAAATAACAAAAAAAAAATGATTTGTAATATCAACATTTAGAATTCCCTCTAAAATGGCCAGGTCTTAAATTAAACCACATCTAGAGCAAGCCACCAGTCAACAGGCCTTACTCATGCAAACAAAGTTTTAATTATCATTTTAGCTCCTCCCTCCTAAGTATGAACAGTCAAAAGATCACATGACATTTTTTAAAGTCTTACAACATGAAAAACATACTAAATGGAATAAAAAATACTTCAAAATAAACTATGTCAATGGAAGAAACAGAAATATCAAACAAAAACATGATTCATAGATTTAAGACATAAGATATTGCTGTATAAAAAAAGAACAAGATGCTGTAAAAAAAAAGGAACAATTTGAGAATATATAAAACTCTTGGAAGTCAAAAAATACAATAACCAAAACTTAAAGGGTTAGAAAAATAACTCAAAGATGATTTCTTTTTTATTTCAAAAAGTAGAACAAGGACTGGGGTTGTGGCTCAGCGGTAGAGCGCTCGCCTAGCACGGGTATTAAAACAAAAAAGTAGAACAAAAGACAAAGAGGAGAAAATATGAGGAAAAAATATTTGACATTTAGAAAATTGGTTGGGAGGCTCAATACTCAAAGACAGATGTCCAGAACGAGTTAAAGATTATCATCAAAAACATAATATGAGAACTTACTGGAAGTGAGATGTGAGTTTCCAGACTGAAAGGGCCTACTTACTGTCAAACACAATAAACACCCCAAGATGGGACATCACAACATGCTAGAAAACTGAAAACAAAGAACAGATAAAACAGCAGAATGCTACTGGACTCCTCAACACTACTACCAGACGGTAGAACACAATGGAATAATGGCTTTCATATTTAAGAATCTTAAATATTAATGTTTAAAATTCCTTTAACCTAGACTTTTGTATTCCATCAAACTAGTCATCAAAAGCAAGGGGAATGATATAAGCTCATTTTCAGATGCACAAGATCTGCCAATGACTATAGTCCCAGTCACTTGGGGAGGGTAAGGACCAGATTCCTTGATCCTGCAAGTTTAAATTGTTATATGAATGTAAATACTAACAACTAATACAATCTGAAACTGTAACAGGAAGATGTAGGGAGAAAGAATGTGAAGGCAGGGTGTTGGGAAGGATTTTGACTAAAATTTTCATATTCATTTGTAACAAGTCAATTGACAATATCTAATTCCATTAAAAAAAAGATAATATCTAATTCAAAAAATTAAATTGTATCATTTGAAAAATGAAGTAAAATATTATTAATAAAAACAGTAATAGTTAATAGTACTTGCCTGAAGGTAGCTAGGATCAGGGATGAGAACTCGGTGGGAGAGGTTTTTTTTCCTGTAATCACTGTAGAATATTTTGAATTTTAAACTATGCCTACATTTTTAAAACAAAAATAGCTTAAAGCATGAAACAAAAGTTCAAGGATATGAACACGTAGTGTTGAGGAAGTCCTTTTATGCAATGATGTAAGGAAGAGAACATGATGTTCCAAGAAGCAGGCTGGACTCTGAAATCACCATGCATTGAGGCATGTGTAGGCTCTGTCACCAACGCCAGAGGCACACAGAAAGGAGTCTAAGCTCTCGTTAAAATAGCTGCACACAAAATCATCCAAACACATTCCTATATCAGAACTGTGATCTCTATGAGAACTGTTCCCTGAGCCCAGCCAGGGAGAATACCACTGGTCACAGATGTAGGTCGTGGATCAGAGGACCCAACTTTTCACAAAATGGAAAAGATGGAAGAGGATGCTGGGGAAGGTGAGTAGGTACAAGGATGGAGGAGAGTAGAAGAGATGATGAACTGACTGTTTATTGCCTGCCTGTCTGTCAGGCCCTGTGCTAAGCATTTTATGTGCACAATAATGTTTATTCTTACATCACAATAATTATTTCTCCTCTTTCCATTTTATTAGTGAGAAAGCTGGAACTCTGAGAGATAAACCAGCTTGATCAAAGCCAGACCATTAGCCAGTGGCGTGGTTTGGGTTTAAGCCAAGTCTGTCTGATGCCAAAGTCTTTCATGCCATGACAGAAAAAAAGAATCAGAGGAAAAAAGATGAAGTTTCTTTTGCTTTCTGGACATATCAAAATATCATATTTTGCTATTGTTTATTTTCTTAAACTGTAGCAAAATATACATGACAGAAACTTATCATTTGAGCCATTTTAAAATGCACATTTCAGTGGTATTAAATAGTTACAATGTTGTACAATTGTTACCATCATTCAGGTCCAGAACATTTTCATCACATCAAATAGAAACTCTGTACCCATTTAACAATGGTTCCCCTTTCCCCTTTCTCTGGCCTTGATAAACTCCATTTTATTTACTGTATCTATGACTTTATCTAGTCTGTTTACCTTGTAAAAGTAGAATTGCAGAGTACTTGTCCTTTGGTGTCTAGTTTAATTTGTGCCGAGATTACTAAGCATAATATTTTCAAGGTTCATCCATGTTGTAGAATGCACTAGAATTTTATTCCTTTTAAAGCCAGAATATACCATAGTACCTGTATAATGATGTATTTTGTTTATTCACTGATCTATTGATGGACACTTGGGTTGCTTCCATATTTTGGATATTGCAAATAATGCCACTCTGAACATTTGTGTACAAGTTTCTGCTTTAAATTATTTGGGGGTATATACTATTTGTTTATTTTAAGCCTTTCTTTCTCTCTGGAGAGACAATATTGTCTCAAAGTTTCAAGATTTCTCAAACTCTCTCCGCAACTCATTATTCAACCCCAACCCCATTCTTCAAACCTCTTCAACCCAAGAACAACAACAACAACAAAAAAAAAAAAAAAAAAAACAGATGAAAAGTTTACTTTTCTATAGCTCTCTGTATTGTCTGGACCTAGTAATTAATGACCAACACACTTGCATCTTTATTAAATTATTCCTTTATTCATTCAACAAACGTTCAAATACTCTGAACATTTCTTTCATGCCTGGCGCCACTCTAAGAAGGTGGGATACTTCAATGAATTTAAAGACCTCTAACATCATTTTCATTCCATCTGCTGAATTTTTTCTGACCCAAGTTTATCAGAACATTTCTAGATCACAGGAATGGTTTTTACAAAACAGGAGAAGGTAAAGAGTATTTGTCAACCAAGAATGAAAATCTTAAGTGTAAGTGGATGGAAGTCATGGCTCTTCTGAAAAGATTGAGACCTTCTAGGAAGAATGTGAGGTATTCTTTGATCCTTTCTTCTTTATTCCAAGGAA
This sequence comes from Marmota monax, assembly GCF_021218885.2. Taxonomy (NCBI): domain Eukaryota; kingdom Metazoa; phylum Chordata; class Mammalia; order Rodentia; family Sciuridae; genus Marmota; species Marmota monax. Next base: position 10,838,841 of record NW_026693595.1, read on the forward strand.
GAGATGATCCCAGAAAAGCAGCAAAAGGAGAAAGCAGCAAGACCATGAAGCAAGAGTCTTACATCTAGCATTCATTCATCTTCCTTTGCTAAGTCCCATTTCCAGGAGCAAGATATGAAGGCATCTGAACCCTTTCCTTGAGATATTTGAAAGGCTGGTGTCTCTGGTGATTTCACCAGATGACTTAGTAGATGATAGGCAGTGCTGACTCAAAGTCTTCTGAGGAGTCTAAAAGGAACTTGAGTCTCCAACAAGCTGGAAAAGATGACTTTTGCAACAATGTCTCATGTAAAGGCACAGTCACCTATATTTTTTATATTAAAAAAATGTCTGGGGCTGGGGCTGTGATTCAGGGGTAGAGAACTTGCCTAGTGCTTAAGAGGCACTGGATTCAACCCTCAGCACCACATAAAAATAAATAAATAAAATAAAGGTATTGTGTCTACCTAAAACTATTAAATATTTTTTTTTAAAAAAATTGGCACTGCTATATATATTGTACACTGTTGAATCTGCAAACTATTTTAGAAAAATCTCTGACTTTATTGGCTCTGAAGCCTCTTGAAAGGCACCAGTGCCACTGCAAACTGGGACATTAGATTTCCCCAGAGGACATGGATTTGGGATTCAGGAAATGGCATCAACTGGCATCAAAAGCAAGTCTTAGTTGGATACAGCCCCAGCTGTTCTGCAAACAACACGACGCGAGGGTTGCTAGATCTTTTCAGGGCACCAGCTAGAATTTGGTGAGAACCACACAGGTGTACCTTAGTTTTTCTAGGTCAAAATCAAGATTACAAATTAACACTGAAAAGTGATCTTGAAGAAGTGGGCCTCTTTAGTTTGGTCAAAGAGGGGCCAGAGGAACAAAGAACTGGTTATGCTCAGTGACACATACCAGCCCTAATCCCTTTACCAAAGCCAGTTAGTACTGCCAGGATCAGCACAATATGTTCTAATATCCAAACAACTTAACTGGAAAATAACCAGCAAAGCAAACGAAACAGGTTTACCAATATGCCACTGCCCCAAAATGGACTTACCTTGGAGGCTGGGAAGCAGCTGGAATGAGATCTTCTTGGGTCCTTGTTTTCTTTCTTCCTTCCTTCAGCTATCTCACTTCCCTAAATGCATGTTCTATCTAGTCTGTTTTTTTCTATGACAATAATATCTTTTAGGATATCAAGAAAGTGTTATGTCCTCAGGCAAGAGTTTTAAAGTCTAGGTTATCCTCATGAGGATGTTTAAAGGTTCCAATGATCCACCCTGCCCCCACCCCACCTTTTGGTGGACTGCAGGACAAAAGGAATAACACATGGAAAGGTATGCAAGGAAGGAAGCAGAAAGCTCTCTCACCAGGTAAATCACTGCAAAAACGATTTCATTTACACCGATGGGCCCACTTATGACTTGCTGTTTACACCAACACTGCACAGTTAGCTGAAGTAACTAACCCATGCACACCCTCTGCATCCAGCACTAAAAAATAACAAGTGACTATGAGCTTCCCAGTCCTGGTTATAAAGAGGGTTCTAGAGCTCTCTTCCTTCCTTACAGTCTTTAGTCTAATCTTCCTCCTCTGTGTTTGTTTTCCTGTTGCTCAACCCACAGGTATCATCTTCTGTTTCTAGTCTTTGCACACTTTTGGGTAGGCTCACACCTCCTACTGATCTCTTTTGGCACCTAACCTCAGACTGTCTGCTTTAGAAGCTATAGACTCACTAAAGGGTGAGCTTATGAAACCTGGAAATTTATAATCTGAAATGCTTGCAAATTGAAAACTTTTTGAGTACTGATATGTAATCATATGTAAAAAAAAAAATCCACATTGAGTCATGGTCAAAGCAAGGTACACTAAAAATATTGTATGAAATTACCTTTAGGATATAAACATGAGGTGTATATGAATCTTAAGTGAATTTAGACTTGGATCTTATTGCATTACATATATGCAAATACTTCAAAATCTGCAAAATCTGAAAATCCAAAATACTGGTCCCAACCATCTCAGATAAGGGATAAATTTGCACCTTGGCTGGTAAAGCCACTGACCCTTCATCCATAGGGTCTCCCTGTGCCTCTCTCCTCAAGGAAAGGACTTAGGCTACAATTTCCACATCCTCTAATCCAAACTGTTCTATTATAGACAATGTTTGCAGGCACTGAGGTTGAGTTCACCATGTCATGGTCCCATATAGAAGGAATAACTGAGCTACAATGAAGAATATCCTGGCCTTGGATATAGATAACTTGAATTCCACCTGAGAGATAGATACCTGCCACTTATAGGCTGGGTGACTAAGTGACCTAGGTAAGTTCAAAGTTCATATCTTTTAGTACCTGAGCCTATGATTGTGGGAGTTCTGACAAATCCTCTGGTTTCACCTCCCAACATGGCCTCCATTACTACATTCAACCCAGCCATATAGCCCAAATGGTAATCCCTTAAACTCCAGTAAAGATCATGCCTGTGGCTTATATACATGTTTTTCCTTCAGTCTACCTGCCCTGAATTCTCCTTGTCTTCTTCTTTGAAACATATCTCAGGAGCCGTAATTATTAGGAAGCCTTCTTTGTCACTACACCATCATCATCATCGCTATTTCCAGCCTCCTCCATGCTTCTGTTCTAGAATCCTTGATGGACACATCTGCCTTCCCCAATGGGTGAAAATGCCTCAGGTCAGGTTCTGTGCCACGTTTGATTTTTAGGTTTCTGCCCTAACATAAGCCTGGAACAGAGCAGTACTCAATGAACATTCGCAGAATGAGTAAATGCTTCCCATTTCCTCTCTCACTTAATCCTCACCACATCAGTGGGATTCTCCATTTGGTAAATAAAGAAACGGAGGTTTATCATTCATTGACTAATTTCTGGTTTAAGTTACAAAATTTCTGAGTAACAAAAGATACAATGTGAGCTCAGGCTGGCTTGACTGTAAACCCTACTCTCTATCACTTCAGCCACATTGAAACAACTCCAGTGATAAATTTGGAGCATGCAATTACCCTGTATGGGTTTAACCCCCTCTGAACGTTTCTAAACTCTTAAGAGAATAGAATATGCCATGTTTTACTATCTTCAACTGATGGATTTTTCAATTGAGGTGGGCCTTGTATCAATGGAAAGCTAGAAGTCCGCTTTTGTACTCTTATTAGGAAATTTCCACCACCTCAAACTTATAAGAAATAGAGGGTAAGAGGGTGGGCAAGAAGACCTGGTTGGAAAAAGAGAAAGAAAAATATATGAAATGATGGTAGTTATAAGATCTAGAAAGGTTAAGACAGCTCAAGATCGAGAATGTCATGACCACATAACTCAATGGAAGACTTCTTTGCTGCAACTGGTAGAACTTGTTAGTCAGGGTTTCAAAGATCTTTTCTTCTTTCACAATCATCCAGTTGCTTTATTTTTCTAAAATGACCTGTTTTATATGACTTTGGGACTCTTATGTTCAGAATTCTATAAGCAAATATCACTCTAAAATTCAGAGCAGGGTTGTATACACCTGCCTCTGTAATCTTCAGAAAACTCAGGGTAACTAAAAATTAAGTTTGCAGGGTCTTTTAGGCAAGTGCTTACTATGACCCATTGCCAAAGTCCAAAACATGTATAGGGTAGAGGAAGGGGCTTGAAAGAGAGAGCCGCTGTGTTGAGGCAGTGATGAGATGTTAACAAATATTGACAGGTCTAATAATAGTTTATCCCTAGCTAATCCTATAATTTGCTTCCATAATACTATAGCTAAGCACATAGGAGCCTGAACTTCTAGTAAGCTTGCCTTGGCACAAAACTTCCTGCTGTGAGTAGACTAAATTCTGAATTGACATTTCTCTGTTTTAAAGATACTGACAGAGTATGGGTGCTTTGCCTGTATTTTATTGATTTGGTTATTGATGCCAGAATCACCATGGACTCCACACATAATTTGGAACAGATTGTTTTTGCCCATGACCTTTCAAAAAAATCAGTTTAAAAAATCTACATAACCAAATTACAATGTTATCCCATTTTAGAGTGGAAATATTCTACTACACCTATCTTCATAAATAATTTTTAAAGCTGCCCAAATCTGTAATATCTCTTCTTCAAGAAGTTTATAAGATTTGTGATAGTTATGACTTTTCTTCTTGTTGTTAAATCAACACTAGAGTCTGTGTTATCATAGTTGATGCTTCTTAAAATTTTATAACAGGGAGAAGACAAGAAAATTGCATCTTTTATTCTTTGATCATTGAGCTCCAAGTTTCAACCAGTGAGGACTGCTTAGTTTTCACCAATCATCTGTACAATTATGATAAAAGTGACAAATTTAGGATAGTTTTGTCTGAGAGTTACAACAACAACAACAATAAAAACATGTTAACTGTTTAAGCCATAAGGAACTTATCTTTTTGTTTCATTAAAAAATCCAGAAGCAGAGTTGCTCCACAGTTAATTATATCATAATTAGACATGGTCATCAGAGGCTCAGATTATGTCTATAGTTTTGTTCTATCATGCTGGGACTTCTCAATTTGTCTTCAAACTGGCTCTCTCAAGATTGCACGAAGGCTGAAGAGTTTCAGGAGTCAGGTAGATATATCAATGGAGAGACCCTTTTTGTCAAGAAAGCCCATTTTATCAGTGAGGAAGCTTTCCTAGAGCCCCACTGTCAATTTCTCCCTAATTTATCATTGACTAGATTATGTGACCATGTTGAGACCAATCACAAGCAAGAGAAATGGAATCACTATCATTGCCCAGTGCCACCTTCTAGCACTGGGTCTGAAGACCACACCCTCTAAAACTTATGCAATATGGAGGAGGGAAGATAAGTAAATAATAACTGGATTCTGCAGCAAAGGAGGAAGGAAGAATGGCTGTTGGATTGGACAAGAATCTACAGCAAATGCAAAAGCTTCTATAATACAGCCATTATATATATTCATTTTTCATCCATTAGCAAATGTTTCCTGAGTGTTACTCCAGGTGTCATAACATTATTGTAAGTAATGGGAGGACACCCACAGCAAGAAAAAATAAGTACTGTCTCAACCCTCACAGACTTCAATTTCCTGAGAATTGTTTTTGGCAGGGGAGGTATTGGGATTTGAATTCAGGGGTACTTGACCATTGAGCCACATCCTGATCCTATTTTGTATTTTATTTAGAGACAGGGTCTCACTGAGTTGCTTAGTGCCTTGCTTTTGCTGAGGCTGGCTTTGAACTTGTGATCTTCCTGACTCAGCCTTCAGAGTCACTGGGATTATAAGTGTGTGCCATCGCTCCTGGCTCCTTACAATTTCTTGAGTGTCCACATTTTACATTGTTCTGAATCTGAAAGGGGCCTGAAAGAGAAAATATCACAACCCTCTTGTTTTATACTTGAGGCAACAGAAGCCTGCATTATCTAAGTTAATTGTCAGACCAGGGAAAAAGCTGATTTTGAAGTACCTATTGTTTATATTTTTTGTGACACCGATTATCCTAGGTACAAAAGATTTTTATCTATATAAATAGAACTTGTCATATGCCAACCTAAAATATAACTAATAAAATAAATCACTTCAAGGAAAACTACTTACTCTATAAAATGATTCACCACAAGATTAATTTAGATAGTATCTACATGCCATTAAAATAAAAATGCATAAAATGTCTTCATAATCCTTATTGGAGGTAAACTATTCATAAATCATGACAATTCAAATTTCTCACTTTCATACTCCATTTCAAATCCCATCATTCTTTCCTCTCTAGCTCTGTGCCAGTCAGTTCCAGTGGTAAGGGAGCCTCCTCTGATCTGCACCCTAATAGGCCATTTGGAGTCTCAGAGTCCTCTCAGGGATAGGTCTGTTTTTCACTTCTTGCCTCCACTCACCACACTGGCAGTTAAGAGATGCTTGTACCTACATGTTTTTTTTTTTTTTTTTTTACCCCACATTCTCTGGGGTTGCCTATTCGTAGCAAATTCCTGAAAAGATTCAGACATTGAAAGCTGTATTGGAAGTGGCCAAATCTCTGGTCAGAAACTTCACTATATTTATGCCTACAACAATCCCGGAGGTGTACAAAGGCAAACACAATGATACCTGCTGCAGCATCACTTGGAAAAGGCAAATATCAGAAACAATCTTAATGCTTATCCATGTGTCACGACCCATACATGAACGTTCCATGACCGATAAAATCAAAGAAGCTACTCTCCAAACTGATATGGAATAGTGGCCAGGAAACCTTAGCAGAAACTTCCCAGTGCAGAGCAATATATATGGCATGGAGCCTGTGTTTAAACAAATAAACATAAGGAATATATACTAACAGGAGACTGAATATGCAAAGAACAATTCTAGAATGGGTGTCAGCAAATCCAAGCTACCACCTATTTTCGTATGCTATGAATGGTGTGTGTATATATTTATCCACCCACTTATGTATCTATACTATGTATCTATACTTATGTATCTATACTATACTATTTTTAAGTTTTTTTTTTAATTGACAAATAATCATACATATTTATGGGGTACAACAGGTATTTTTTGCTCAGTACCTGTATACATTGTGGAATGACGTAATCAGGGCAATTGTAGCATATCCATCATCTCAAATATTCCTCATTCCTTTATTGTGTGGACACTTAAGTTCCTCTTTTCACAATTTTGAACTATACACTATTCTATTCAGTACATTTACTAGCTGACCACTACAGCACCCGGACTTCTTCCTTCCATACAGCTGCAACTCTGTGCTGTCCACCAAAAATCTCCCCTTTCCCCATCCATGCACACTACCATATTTTTTAAAGGTTGAAAAAAATTAACAGAAGAATAAACTTAAGAGAATTATATGATTTTATTAAAAGTATATGAAATTCAACTTTCAATATCCATAGTTACAGATTCCTTGGAACACAGAGAACATTTCATATTGCTTGCTTGCTCCCAGGTCACTACAGTAGAGCTGAAGAGTTCTGATAGGGACTTTATGACCTGTAAAGGGTAAAATATTTATCATCTGATCCTCCGTAGGACAAGTTTGCTCACCCCTGCTCCAGAAGATGTATTCCAATTAATAACTATGGGTGCCTTGGAGGCAGGGGACTGGAATATAAGACAAGGGCTGAAAGAAGATGTATGTTTTACTCACAATTCTTTGATGCATTTTTGAATTTTTATACTGGGCATTACCTAATTTAAGAACATGAATTATTAATTTGTTATTAATAATTTTTCTTAAATGATTTAATGAATAATGCATTAAATCTCTGTTTGCTCAGGAGAAGAAATGACCTTATAGGGCATTCTGTCATTGGCACAGATTTCCAAAGTGGTCCTCGGGAGTGTCAGGAGATGAGGTAGCTAGGTCAGTGTGTGTCCTGTATTATATTAACATTAAGTTTTAAATGGTCATCTCTGTTCTGAAGTAACAGAAAAAAAAATAGGGTGCTAAAGGTACTTCTTCCTTTTGATGGAGAAACAAAAATACATAGCTGTTTTTGTGTTTCAGACAGTGTCAAGGGATTCTCTGTAGCTACACTGGAAAAGTAAAAATCCTCCCTATGACTTATTGACCCAGGCTTTGCAGGCACAGAGGGGAGCCCCCTGTCGGGGAGAAAGGGAAGACATCTGGAACTTGGAAAGAAGGCACCTGGGTAGTTCTGGCCCTAAGTCAGCTATAAGCTGGCACATCATAGGATGTCCCTCAACTTAAGAGAATATTGACTTTTATTTAAAAAAAAAAAAGAGGGTGATGGTTATTAGATGTCCTATATTGTATTTCAGGTGCACCTGTTTTTAGAAAAGAATAGTTTTTTAAAAAATGACTTAAATCTGAATGAGAATTTCACTGGGGTTGAGGCTCCCTGGAGATTCCCAACTACATCCAAGGTTCAGAACCCTTACTATAAGAAAGCATCTTGAAAATTCATATCAGCATAATTTGAAAGAAAATGTGATGAGAAAAAGAAAAGAAATACAATTTATGATCATAACCAAGTACAGAAAATAGCCCTAATAAAAAAAAGTGGCCTTATACAAAGAAAATAATGAAACTTAAATTAGTCTTGAATGAATATGGAACAGTGTCTTCTATGACTAAATATTTGAAGAATGAGAATTTCTCCCCTCCCCACTTCCACCCTCCAAAAAACTTAAGGAATTTTGAAAATTTGATTGTCACTCTAAAAATATAGAAAAGAATAGCTGTGCTAATATATCAAGGACAATTGTAGAAATTATGGCAGGAGAGGAATTTAGAAAAATAGTGCTCTGGTGCACCCTGCCTTTCCCTGCATGTACAGCTGCACCCCAAGTTTAGCTCTCTCCCCTGAGCCAGCATCGGTTCAGGCACTGTCTAGGCCCACTGCACACTAGTGTGGTACCTTCACCCTCCTGGCTAGTACAGCCAGCAAAATACAGTCCCAGGGTAAGGATCTGAAACAGTCAGCTTTGGGGGAAAAAAAAAGAATCCTGATCCATTGGGATCTCTGGACTCCCAAGGAGAAGCTAACTCGGGCCAAAGCTTCCCAAACATTGACCAGTCTCACTAGGGTAAAAGGAGCTGGAGAGTAGCTGACAAGGTGGACTGAGGTCTCCCTCAGTCTACAGGATGAGAAAGCTGTGGAAAGCTGAACACTTCTTCCCTCTTTCCCAAGCCTTGATAGGAACCTGATAAGTCCCACTGCAACCCAGGGACCTGTCAGGGTCAGAACAGCTCTCCTGCTGTCACTCTCACATTCTCTCCCCACCCTCAATCTCAGTTAAGGATTCCCAGCAGCCAAACTCCAGTGAGTAATAAAGAAAGATCACCAGATCCTAAGGGGCAGCAGCCGCAGAGGGGAAAATAAACATGGATTAGGCAGGTCCCCAGTGACACAAAGCTAACTGGAGCGGACAGAGGGCAACCTGTGACAACCACAACAACATTCTGCAGATGCCTGAAACCACGGGTGGTACCAAACGCTATGTAGACTATGGTTTTTTTCCCTATACTATCTACTTATCATAAAGTTTAATTTACATATAAGGCATAGTAAGAGATTGAAAATAATAACTAACAATAAAATAGAACAACTACAACAATACTTTGTAACAAAAGTTATTTTAAAATTTTGAATTATGTTTGGTGTTTTCCACTTAGTGTTTTCAGCCCAAGATTGACCTTGGGTAATTAAAATCACAGAAGTAAAATTGGCCCCAGGGTAACAAATGTAATATAGTAAGAGTACTTGAGAAAATTCAAGTACAGCACAAAAAAAAAAAAAGACTTCCTCGAACCCTTGCCTTTAAAGTACATGTATGAAGACATGAATTGTCAACATACCTTATATACAAACAGAGATAAGAAAAATTGTGTATATATGTGTATTAAGAATGTAATGCAAAAACAACAACAACAACAAAAAGTACATTTATAATGGCAAAAAAAAAAAAAATAGAAAAGTTCAGTAGATAGATTTAAGCAGAAAACACTCTTGGTGCTCAAATTCAGTGGCCTGGAAGATTGCAAGAATCAAGTAAGGAAGACCACAAGGCAAAAATATAATCTAGTAATCATAAAGAAAAAGATAAAAGGCTTCTACAATAAACCCAGGAAACTAACATGTGCAGAGTAAAGGTCTAGAAGAAAATGAAAAGAGGAAAGGGAAGAGATAGAGAAGAAACAGAAGTTAAATATATATATATATATATTCCTTGAAAAAACTCTGAGTTTTTAGATCACAAGTGTCTAATGAATTTTAAGCAATATTATTTAAAGAAGAAATATATTTATGATATTCTGGCACAATCCCAAATTCCAAACATAAAAGGAAAATCTTAAAACCTTCTAAGTTGAAAGAACAATTGTCTTTAAAAAAAATCTTATAGACTTTTAAAATTTTTTCATCTTAGTACTATTTCAAACAGGGAAGGAAAAAAGTCATACATTGCTATCAGAAATGTAACTATGAAAATGGCAAATTTACGTTAAATTTTAGGTAGCCACTAAAAAAATCACTAAAGTTATTCTGTAGTTGCATGGAAAAGCACAGTTATAAGGTAAGACAGCAATTATAAAGAGAAAAGCACATTATGAAACTCTGCAGTAATGATTAAAACTTTTAAAATGGACGTGTAAAAAATAAATGAAATAAAAGGTTAAAGGAAGTGATAGGATTATTTTCCCCTCTGCTTCATAAACTTTCTGTAATGTAATATTATAGTGATGATATTTAAGTAATAGTTTGTGTAAAATTCAAATTTTTAAAAGGAAATTTTAAAGGATAAGTAACATGAAAAAGCCATGTCCTAACCTATAGATGCCAAGGGAAGGTCACAAACAGCACATGTCCTGCAGCTGGACCAGATGATTCAGGACTCCAGACAGATGTGCCAGGACCAGTTTTAAGACTGATACTCCCTGGGACGAGGTTTTGTCCTAAAGGTCTTTCGGGAGGGGGAGGGTGTTAAATTATTTTCACATTACATGAAATAAAAAGATGCCCCAGTGCCCTTATTTGTCTGTGTGCTTGAGCAAATCCAAACCCAAGTTTTAGGGCAAAATCATGTCTTCCTTTGAAGGTATTTCCTTCCCCTCCTCACCCAGTCGGGTGCCTGTCCTGTTTAGGCTTCTCAGAAAAAGAAAAAGAGTCCCTGACAGTAGGAAGCTGGCCTGCCAGGCAGGTCCTGGGGTTGCTAGAAGGTAATGTCAGACAAGGTCACTCTACTATTGTGACAAAGGTCAGTCTATTACTGTGATAAAGTGAAACAAAGTGAGTCCACTCCAAATCATATCTGAGCATAGACAAAAATAAGGTCATTGTGAACACCACTGAATCTCTCTCTCTCCTGGCTCATAAGGGAGACTGCAGCTTCTTAACAGTCATGGTTTTATCTGTGCGGATTCCTCCTGCCTTCTGGATAAAAATTCAAATACAAAAGCCAAACTGCCCAAAAGCAATTAATCCAGAGCAAGGTCCTGCTTCCTTGAATTCTTTCTCCAATCACCTAACACAAGCTTAAATCTGATAATATCAGCCTCTTGCACCTTCTTCCTACTCTTCCCACATGTTTATGTAACAAGACAAAGACCCCAACTCACTTTGACTCTAGGTTTGTTCCTGGTGGCCCCTAGTTTTAGAGCTATGACAAATAAATGGCACCTTTGTTACTGACTTTGGTCACCCTTAGGGTAAATAGTCAAAATTGAGCTGGCAACCCAGAAGAGCTTGTGGTTTCCTGACATTAAGGAATCCACCACACATTGTTATCCAGTAACTATCAAATCCACCACTTATTCAGTATTTATCAAAGCCCAGTTGAAAAAGGCTAACAAATACATGAAAAAAAAAAAGGCTCAGTTCCACTAATCATCAAAGAAATGCAAATCAAAACCACAAAGAAATAACATCTATTTCTGAATCTCTCTATCTCACTGGCTCATAAGAGAGACTGTAGCTTCTTAACAGTCATGGTGGACAGAGAATGGCTGCCATCACAAAGACAAGACTAAATGCTGGTGAGGATGTGAGGAAATGGAGTTTAAATTAGTATATCCTTTATGGAAAACAATGTGGAGATTCCTCAAAGAATCTAAAAATAGGATGACCATATGATCCAGAAATAACATTACTAAATATATATTCAAAGGAGATAAAGTCTTTATACCAAAACAATACTTACACTCCTATGTTTGTTACCACAGTACTCACAATAATCAAAATATGGAATAAACCCAGATGTTCCTCAGTGGATGAGTGGACAAAGAAAATGTGGTATAGACAATGGAATATTATTCCATAAAAAGAATGAAATCCTGTCATTTGCAGCAACATAGATTGAACTAGATATCATTATGTCCAGCAAAACAAGCCAGATCCAGACAAATGCCATATGTTCTCACTCATTGTGGAAACCAACAACCCAATATTAGAAAAGAACAGAACAGAATAGTGGTCACAGGAGACTGAGAAGAGAACATGAAAGGGGGATAGAAATATATTTTTTAAGTGGCACCAAAAACAGAGTAGAGAAACCACTCTAGGTTTAGCATGGCAAAACACCCTACGATACATTTCAAAATGTCTGGAAGAGTACAGAATTCCCAGCACATGAAAATGGTTAAAGATTGAAAAGATGCAAATGCTTCTCACCCTGATTTGATTAATATACGTTGTATACATGTATCAAATTACCATAATATATCCCAAAAGATGTACAAATTTTAAAAAATTAAGGCAGAGCTAAAACAAGATGATGAACTAAAATATATGTAATCTCTCTCTTTCTTTAAGACATCAAAAACCTATCCCACAATACAATTCAAGAAGACCAGCAAAGACCTCTGTACCTGAACCCTGCTGTGGCATGTGTGGAGCTGCCACTACTAAATTGAGCTTTTGCAAAATGCCCTAAGAACTTTCCTGACATCTCAGCACTGTCAAGATGTTGACAATACCACTCTTTACAGAAGTTTTAGAACTCTTGGGAGAAGTTTCTTTTGATGATACCAGGAACACTTAGTTTCTTTTCATTGTACACACAGTGTGAACTGTATAACTGTAAAGCTTGCACTTTCAGGTTGGTTTCTTGAAAAGTGAGTCAAATTTGTAGCAAGACTAGTCCACTTTCGGATAATTATTTGCCTCATTCTTGGCTCCCTTTTATATCTCTGCCATTATTTTCCTTTCCCTGTGTGCTGAAATTATGCTATATTGCTGCATTTTATGTACCTCTGTAAACTGCCTGAAAGTTTGTTTGTTTGTTTGTTTGTTGAAATTGGGTAGACTACAAAGAAAGAAAGAGAAATCAAGACTGAAAAACTGTGGCACAAATTATAAATCAGGGTGGGCATTTAGAAGAAGGTGCAAGCACTGGAAGAACAGTCAAAAACTGGGGCCTGGACAGGTGGAGGATCCAGGAAGTACATCCCAAGTTGGAGGAGCAATGGAATGTGCAGAAAGCAGAACAATAAAGATCTGTGGCTGGCTGCCTTATCCTGAGATAAGCTGCAGGATAAAGAACAGGAGGGGGAGATGGAAGAGGAGGCTGAATACAAGAAGCAAGAGTTTAGGCTTGATGTCAGTTACCTCTAGCCTTTATGGGTGTCTAACATACATTATTGCTCTCATCCCCCACTCTGAAATCAGCAATGGAGATGGCAGAAAGAGTAACTGTATCTGTCTGCTAAGGCTGTCACAAATGCCACTGAATTGCATTTCTTAAGCCAGGCACTGTGACACATGCCTGCAATCCCAGTGACTCTGGAGGCTGAGGTGGGAGAATGGCAAGTTCAAAGCCAACTTCATCAATTTAGCAAGGCCCTAAGCAATTTAGCAAAATGCTGTCTCAAAATAAAAAAAAAAAAAAAGATGGGGATAATAGTGGTAAAGTGTCCCTGAGCTCAATTTCCGGTGCCTGATTTCTTCTGAGGCCTCTCTCTGTGGTTTGTAGCTAGCCATCTTCTCCTTCTATCTTTACACAGTCTTTCGTGTGTGTGTGTGTGTGTGTGTGTGTGTGTGTTTCCTAATATCCTCTACTTATAAGGACTATTGGTTTCATGATCTCATTTCAAAATCCCAAGAAACAATCCTTCCCCCCGCAAAAAAACATAATCCCAAATGTTGAAAGTCCCCAAACCTCAAAATCCTAAAGTCTAATATCCAGAAAAATCACAATCCCGAATAAATAAAATCCTAAACATTGAAATATTAAAAACCAAATCACCAAAACCACAATTTCCATAGAGGTTAAAAACAATTCAGAAGAGGGGTAGAGACATGAATTCTAGGGAAGAGATTGACCACACAATATGCCAACAATGAGAATTTCAGTTTAAACCTGTGTCACTTTTCTGCGTTGGCATTCCTTCCAGCTGTTGAAATTCCCTGAGCTTTAATGAATTACAGCTGCATTGACCGGAAGAAAAGAGGAAAGCAACTGACTGCTTTGAAAATACTGTGTGCAAGATGAGATAGAGTTATTTATGTGACAGTGTTGCTGTTTGATCACCAGCACTGTTTCTGCCAAATCTGCAGTCTGTATAGAAATACACACAGAGTGGTTTTCCACGTACCCCAAACAACCTAGAATCATGGCACAGAAGATGGAGGAACTTAAAAGGGATTGCTCATGTCGGTGTATACAGAATCATAGAAGAATTTCAAAAACAGCAGTGCCATGTAAGAAATGAATGTGAAAATAATCTCTGAGGACAAACATACCCTAAAAGAAAAGAGCATCTTTTGTCATGATACAAGCCTTCAAAATATAGTTACCAATGGTGAAGTTTATCCAGCCCCAGACCACCTCTATTATGCAATGGTCTGGAATCTAGACCTGTGATACACTTTCATATGTTGAATTTTCTTTTTCAGTGTTTCTTTGCCGGGGGGGGGGGTCTTTTTTTCCTTTCTATAAAGTTTTTCCCTTTTCCCTTGCTATTTTAAATTGTTAGCTTTTTTTTTTCAATTTTTTATACTATGTATTTCATTTTCCCACCATTTTCAGGACTAGTACAAATTGACTAAGAATTTTGAGGAATTCCAATTTATTTTATGTACTGAAAAAGTTTTTTTTACTCTGCAAAAGTGCATCACCACAATGTTGACTTTGTGTACAAGCATCACACATGTATGTACAAACACTGAAAACTTCCTCTGTGAATGAAGAGAGGTCCTTTTTGTACAGATGCATTTGTGAAAAATAAAAAAATTCTTGAGATCTCAGCTCTTTGGACAACTGCACATGGAAAGTGACCTATAGTGGTATTTGGACAGTCTCTTGAAAAGCTTAGGTTACCCATCATAGTATTTCAGATAATTGCAGTTACAAATCTTGGCGCATACAATTAAGGAACACAGTGATAATCACTTATACATTTTGTTTTTTGAACTATTTTCTAATAAATAAGTGTATCTTCTCAAAACTATTATGCTCACATGACTATCATTAGTAAACTTGAGTGTTTATTCTTGCAAAAATGTTATTTTCCCTTTTAGTCTGTAAAATAGTCTATGATATGTTCTATAATAATCTTATACATTTCTCAAACAAATCCCTTCTAAAAAGGTAAATAAACATCTTTTAAAGCATTTTTTACAATAGCTTTGTCCAGAATAATATTTTTCTGATTTTGATCTTGGGGGTTTTTAAACTTGAGGAACTATGACTTTTGGGAATGTCAATATTTGGAATTGTATCTCTCAGGATTGTGGCCCAAACCTGTTTACAGTAGCCACTGCCTCCAAATGTAGCCACAGTGTGAGGTTTTGGGGGTTAGGACTTCAGCACATGAACTTATAGCAGGCAGTTATAGAAGCTTCTGGAGAGGGCACAAAGCAGATAGTAGCTAAGGCAGGGTTCAGATGAAAAATGCAACTTACCTCTGTGAGATGTGGCACTCACTGTTGGAAGGAAGCTGGGGTAAGTGAGCATTTTGAAAAAGCACTGGCCACTTACCCTGACCCCTGAAAAATCAAGAAGGGCTCATCATTTCCAAATAACTTGAATCAATATTGAAAAGGTGTAGATTAATATTAAACAGAGACATGAGGTGGGAGGGAAAGGGAGAGAAAAGGGAAACTGCATGGAAATGGAAGGAGACCCTCATTGTTATACAAAATTACGTATAAGAGGTTGTGAGGGGAATGGGTAAAAAAAACAAAGAGAGAAATGAATTACAGTAGATGGGGTAGAAAGAGAAGATGGGAGGGGAGGGGAGGGAGGATAGTAGAGGATAGGAAAGGTAGCAGAATACAACAGTTACTAATAGGGCATTATGTAAAAATGTGGATGTGTAACCGATGTGATTCTGCAATCTGTATTTGGGGTAAAATTGGGACTTCATAACCCACTTGAATCTAATGTATGAAATAAGATATGTCAAGAGCTTTGTAATGTTTTGAACAACCAATAAAAAAAAGAAAAAGAAAAGGTGTGTTAGCTGATCATTGCTATCACAAAATACTTGATAAGAAAAATTTATTGTTATTGGAAAAAAATTATTTGGTTCATGGTTTCGGAGGATTCAGTTAATGGTTAGCTGGTTCCAAGGTAGTAACATCATGGCAGAAGGGCATGACTGAGAAAAGCTGCCAGCTCATGGCCGCCACAAACAGAGAAGGAAAGAAAGAGTCAGAGAGAAGATAAATCCTTCCAGGGAATACCCTCGGTGACCTACTTCCTCCAGCTAGGTGCCCCCTCCCAGTAGTTCATTCAGTGGATTAATCCACTGATGGGGTCAGAGCTCTCACGATCTAATCATTTCCTAAAAGCTCCACCTCTGAGCACATGAGACATTGGGAGATATTCCAGATCTAAACCATAACAAGAGGAAAGGGTAAAATTTGGGCTAATGAACATGACAAAAGAATTTTATTGACAATGGCTATGAAGAAAACTGCATGCAATTTATGATTTATTCCCAAATACAATGAATGACAAAGGATAAGTAGCGACTCATGATAATATGTTGTATCTCACCTCTAATCTGGTGGTGAGAACACAATCAGTTTCACCTGGAATGATCACCCTCTAGTTTTATCTACACTGTCTTCCATGGATACCTGTCTGGCTGAGATGCTCGATTCTCCCTCTTTTGCAGGAGGGCAGTGCTGGGGATCAAACTCAAAGCCTCATGCGTGCAAAGCATGCACTCTAATAGTGAGCTACCCTCCCAGTTCCCATTCTCTCTTTTCTAATTCTCTGACTAGTTTTCAGAGAATTTCATAAATTTTGCTAATATATCATCTCAATGTCTTTAATTGACAATGCACCAAACTGATTTCTGTGAAAGTATGGCTTTTCTTATTTTCAATTTTCTCCATAAAAAAAATGTTGGCTGCTTTTTACATGATCCCAATTAACCTTGCACTAGCCTCTGTGGGGCTGGGCCCCTCTTCCTCTTTAACCTGAGCATCAGGCTGGTGTTTTGGCTGCTGTGAGGGCTTCCTAGAAGTAGCATTCTCTCCATGAAAATATCATTTCTGGCAAAATCCTCAAACTCCAGCCTGCTATGAGTATGGGAAGGAAATGTTACCTTCTCAACAGGATGAATTACTTCCTATTAAGGAGCCAAATAAAAGACGAATCCTTCATTAGGAAGGAACAGAGAGACCATGACATTTTCTGTGCTACCTATTAAATACCCTCTTTACAAAAATAATATCTGATGTTATAGTTCAGTCATTTCAACATTGGGTTTACTAGATTAGCAAGTAAAGTTCTCTTCTTGCTTTCATTGTAATCCTTTCATGTAGATATTTGTCATTCTGTAACACTACATCTATGCATCATTGCATGAGCTCAGGGCTATTCCTAAAAATTACACCCATTATAAATTTAGTTGAGTGAGGTTTCCTTCCTTATTCTTTTAAAGGGACATTCTCTCCTAAGACAATAACATTAATAGATAAAAGTAGATACCATATCCAACTTGAGAAGGCTTATACTTGAGGAATAGAGAATAACTGAAAGCTACTAAGAAAAAGCTTGTAAAGAAATTCTGGTTGTAGCATTCAGGGCAGCAGAGTGTGGGAAAGGGCTGAGAGGGGGGGTGGTTTAGGTGGCCTCTAGGACAACCTGACATGGTAGTTCAAGTTCTTGGCCTTCCCAGACCTAAGAGAAAATAAAGGACCATAGGAACAAGGAACCTTAGAAAATGACCACAGTTAAGAAGAATAAAAAAAAAATAGGTCAGCTAAAAGGACAAGATGGGGCCATTGAGAAAAGATGATATATAACCAACATTTTGAGCTAGAAAACGTTTAAGATCTTATAGCCCAAATTGCTTTAATTTTTGATGAGAATTCAGACTTCAGAGAAAAACCTGATGTCAGAGTCTTTGGTTCCAAACTCTACACCCAGTGCTAGAAGGCACATCAGCATACCCTGGCGAGGTTGTGGAAGATATGAAGTTCCATTTGGAAGCAATTTTGCCTCCAAACATCTTTCTGTGAACTGTTCTCTAACCCAATTAGCTTTCCAGCCTGGCCCCGTTTTGATACTGATGGGGTGAACAACCATGATTTACACTGTCATTGCAACTGCTCAGCATCACCACCTGGCTCCCTCCACTGACATGGTGGCTCTGATTTAGTGATATTGCACTTGTTGATGGGAACGAACAACTGCCAACTGTCTGAAATAAGAAAGAAAAGTCAATAACCTCCCTATCCAGAGAAGGGCAGGAAAAGACAGGATATATACTAAACTATCTCCCATCACATTTTTTCTTCATCCCTCACTAAGAAATAAACATCTTGCTTCTGGGGAGGTCTTGTGTTTTAGGGCCCACCATGGAAGGTCAGATTTGGTGCTAAGAGAGAGGGAAGGTGAAGGAAGCTCCCCTCACAGCAGGAAGATTGAGGAAGAACACAACATCTGCATTCAAATTCCAGGCCTGACACTTTCTGGCTAAGACTTTGACTACTATTTAGATTCCTTGGGATTGTTTTCTCATCTGCAAAGTGCCAGAATAATAAAGAATCTTTTGCAGGTCATAAAGAAAAAAATGTGCAATGAATAGGACAATATTAAAAAAATGCTTTAAAAACAGCAGCCACTATTGACATTAAAAGAAGTAATATTTCAAAATGTGCAATACTGCCAAAGAATATTGAATATTGACCAAGCGTTTGTGCCAGGAATGGCCAAACACACTTGACATGAATCACCTCATTGAATCCCCATATCTGTTTTATGAAACAGACATTATTAACCTGGCTCAGACAGGTGCAACTATTATACCAAGGTCGCTTATCTATTGAGGGCTGGCTTCAGCTGTCATCCCCCAGGTCTGTTTTACTCCATAGTTTCTAGCAGATGGCAGTTTTAACCATGTATCAATGGCCCAGGCCGGGGCATTTTTCAAGGAATATTGTTATTTCCCTAGACTTTTATGACCTTGCTGTTAACTGGCTCGTCCTATGGAGTTGTTACTTTGAAAACAGTCTAGGTCATTGCATATTTTCAGCTGCCTCTCACAGGGAATTAGAGATGCATTTACATTTAGTTTAGCTCTTATATTGTGAAAAACAAAATCCTACTTTCAGGATGTTTCATTGAGAACTCTACAAGTTCTTGGCCCTTGGATCAGAGCAGAATGGGTACCAATATTCTAAGCTATGCATTTTTCCTCCAACAGATAGGTAGGTAGGTAGGTAGGTAGAGTGATGGATATAGAAATTTATGTTCTACAGAGAAACAAAAGCAATAGGATAGACGGACACACATTTATTATGAGGAACTGGCTTACGTGATCAAGGAGACTAAGTCCCATGATCTGCAATCTGCAAGCCAGAGACTCAGGAAAGTTAATGGTGTAATTCCAATTGAATGTGAAGGTTTGAAAACAAGGGGAAAGTTAATATAAATCCTAGTCCAAGGCCAGGAGAAGACCTCTGCTGCAGCTCAAGTAGGCAGGCAGAAAGAAAAAAGGACCAATTTCTCCTTCCTCTCTGCCTTTTTGTTCTATTCAGACCCTCAATGGATTGGATGATGCCCACTCATATGAAGAGGGCAATTTACTTTACTGAACCCATCAATTCAAAGACTAATCTCATTTGGAAACATCCTCACAGACACACCCAGAAATAATGTATAATTTTGACACCATGCAGCATAGTCAAATTGATAAATAAAATGAACCAGAAGAATAGATACAGACATAGACACAAGTAAAGATACGGAGAATATATATACATACATACACACACACACACACATATATATAGATGAATGTATAATCACAAGGACCCTGTGTATGTCTGTACCTGTGTGTGTGTGTGTGTGTGTGTTTTCTACCTACATTTTTTCCTTTTTAGCACCAAATTCATATCATATACCTTAAGATCCCTTCCCAAGGTGAGAAGACTCCTGGGCCTTAATTATTTTTGCATAATTAATACATGTCCTTGTAATTTCCATTGGTAATATCTTCCTGTTTTCTTTCATATTCTATGGGCGATCATTCATTTCCTACATATTAAGTTACCTAGTTTCCTTTACCTTCAAAATCTAGCTGCAATTTTGCCTCCTTCACTTAAAATGAAAACACATACACAATATACACACAAAATTTTTTACAGTTAGGATACTAGAATTTAAAAAATAAATAATAACTCCAAAGAAGCCAAATTTTGAACCAGTCTACTGGCAATCAAGTTCCTATATCATAACTCCTATATTTTGCTGCCTCTCACCAATGTAAAGGTGAATATCATTAGAAATTATAATGATTTGAAAGTAAAATAAAATCACAGCCTCTGGTACAGGAGTCCTCTATGTTTCTCCTTTGCTAGCAAAGCAATAAAATTTCTTTTTCTTTTCTCTCAAAACCATGTCCTCGGGCTGAGATTGTGGCTCAGTGGTAGCACTTGCCTAGCACCTAGCACGCATGAGGCACTGGGTTCGATCCCTAGTACCACATTAAAAAATAATAATAAAAAAAAATTAAAAAGGTATAAGAAAATTATATATATAAAAAAATCCTCATTATTGGCTTGGCATCAGAGACAAAGACCGAATTTTGGTAACAAATTTGGGACCTGAGAGCAGCCCCTTCTCCAGCTTTCTTGGCCAGGCCTGGCTGTCCAAGGAACCCCACTTCCATGCTGATGGCGCAAGGTGGGTGGCTCTCAACTGCAAGAGAGTTAGGAGATGGTGAGTTTGACTAGGGTCAAATCAGAGGAGCTGCTCCTGTGAGTAAAGGAAGGGACTGAGGGATTATCCCAGCAGCTGTCAAAACTCCTTTTGCTTTGGGAAATTCCCATCTTCTCTCCTGAACAGTACAGGTTGCTCCATTATGGTCCACTTTGAGAATAAGGAAACTGAACTCAGGAAAATCACAGCTTTGGCCATCTGGTAAGACCCCAGGTGTGCACGCCACGACCCTTGATTCCATACATTTGATCCCTTTTTGTGGAGACATCTGTAGCCACTACTGGTGTAGGAGTCATGGTAAAGTGGGATATGAGAACCTATGGATATCTACTCCTGTTAGGTCTGTCTGAGGTGATTAAGCCACCCGTGTGAAAGAACCACCAATCAGGCACTGATACAACTACCTGCCAATCAGCAGGGTCTCCTGACCAATCCTGGATCTTAGCCAGCTCCACCGACCAACCCCAGTAGGACAAGGGACTCTAAAAACCCCTCTTCCTGTCCCAAGCCCTCCCTTCCTGCCCTAAGCCCAGTAAAAATTCCAGTCTGGTCCAGCCCCACCGCCATTCTCCTCAGACCCTCTTCTTACCCACTGTGTGGGTCTAAGGGTTCTGCCCAGGAGCGACATCTTAATAAAGCCTCCTTCAGCAGCCTTTAAAAATCTGCCTCCTTTTGGTCACCGCTGCCTGACCTTACAACTCTCTTCTGGTCACTTCTAGGGTCTCATCTGTTTGTTAGCCTTGGATTTGGGAATTCCTTCTAACTAGAGGGGATGTCTGTATTTTTGTTTGAATCTGTCCCCTTTAAGATTTAGGACATACTGCACTGATCCTATCAGTAATCTCTTGGGAAAGATCTTAGTTGGTCTGTTTTAAAAGTTCCTGTCTGTTGGCCATAGTTTTGGGAATCCACTCTGTTTGTTTCTTTCTGTTTGTCCAGTCTTACAATTAGAGTCAATCTGTCAGAGGTAAAGTAAGTTAGAAAGGGCCCTCAATAGGTATAAGCCTAAGATAATGTTTTAATGTAACGATCTGGCTTTTTAATAACTTTAGAAGTCACAGAGACAGACCCACACAAATACAGTTATCTCATACTAGACAAACGTGCCAAAAACATTCACTAGTGGCGTGCACACCTGGGGTCTTACCAGATGGCCAAAGCTGTGATTTTCCTGAGTTCAGGAAAAGATTCAACAAATGGTGCTGGGAAAAATGGAGAGCCACATGTAACAAAATGAAATTAAATGTCTATTTTTCACCCTGTATGAAACTCAACTCAAAGTGGATCAAAGACTTAGGCAGTAGAACAGAGACTTTGCGCCTACTAGAAGAAAAAGTAGGCTCAAATCTTCACCATGTCAGCCTAGGATCTGACTTCCTTAACAAGACCTCTAAAGCACAAGAAGTAAAACCAAGGATCAATAAATGGGATGGATTCAAACTAAAGACTTCTTCTCAGCAAAAGAAACAATCAGTAATGTGCAGAGAGAGCCTACAGATTGGGAGAAAATCTTTACCACATAAATAAAGCATTAATCTCTAGGATATATAAAGAACTCAAAAAACTTAACACCAAAAAAGCAAATAACCCAATCAATAAGTGGGCTAAGGAACTGAACAGATAATTCACAAAAGAAGAAATATGAATGGTCAAAAAAATATGTGAAAAAAGCTAGACATGGTAGCACACGCCTGTAATCCCAGTGTTTTGGGAGGCTGAAGCAGGAGGATTGTGAATTCAAAGCCAGCCTTAGCAATGGCGAAGCACTAAGCAACTCAGTGAGACCCTGTATCTAAATAAAATACAAAAAAGGGATGGGGATGTGGCCCAGTAGTCGAGTGCCCATGAGTTCAATTCTTGGTACCAAAAAAAAAAAAATGATATATATATATATATATGAAAAAAGTTCAACATCTTTAGCAATTATAGAAATGCAAATAAAAACTACTCTAAGATTTCATCTCACTCCAGTCAGAATGGCAATTATCAAGAATACAAGCAACAATAAATGTTGGCCATGATTTAGGGAAAAGGGTACACTCATACATTACTGGTGGGACTGTAAATTGGTGCAACCACTATGAAAAGCAGTATGGAGATTCCTCAGAAAATTTGGAATGGAACCACCATTTTACCCAGTTATCCCACTCCTTAGCATATACCCAAAGGACTTAAAATCAGCATACTGTAGTGATGTGGCCACAACAATGTTCAGAGCAGCTCAATTCACAATAGTGAAGCTATGAAACCAACCTAGGTGCCCTTCAATGGATGAATGGATAAAGAAAATGTAGTACATATAACCAATAGAATATTAGTCAGCCATAAAGAAGAATGAAATTATGACATTTGCAGGTAAATGGATGGCACTGGAGATTATCATACTAAGTGAAATAAGCCAATCCCCCCAAACCAAAGGCCTCAAGTTCGCTTTGATATGCAGATGCTGACTCACATTGGAGGGGTGGAGGTCCACTGAATTGGACAGAGGGAATGGGGGAAGGGAAGAGGAATGGGAATGGGACAGACAGTACAATGAATCAGAGTAACTTTCCTATGTTTATATATGAATACATGACCAGTGTAACTCCACATCATGTACAACTACAAAAATGGCAAGTTGTACTCCAGGTATGTATACCAAAATATATTCTACTGAAAGGAATAACTAAAAGGAACAAATTTTTAAAAAGGAAAAAAAAATAAAGAAAAGTCTGAAACATTGATCTGTTCTTATCTATTAAGATAATTTTCTTATTTTTGTTAGGTTTTATTACATGGGGAAACTAAGTCTTAAAGGAATTAGAATTTGTACCTGTTTTAAAGGCTTCAAAGATTATTTTGTAAATGGTTAAACAAACATCTGTTATTTAGCTTATAACAATAAAACTGATACCCTAAATATATGTGATTAGGTATATGTATGCTTCTAAAGACTCTCTCTAAGCCTTGTCTAAATGTAATGTAAAAGTTTATAAAATGAAAATTAATGTAAGTTTACCATCAAGGTAACCAACAAGTGCTCTCTTTTATACATTGTATCTGACATAAAAGGGCCACACTGTTCTTTGAAGACTTGTCTTATATCTGTTTGCTTTGACCAAGTCAATTTCTGATTATCAACACTGTTTCCTAAATGTATAAGAAATTCAAGGCTGTCCGTTGATTATTTGCTAACCCATGCAGACATGTGATTATTGTTATCATGCACTATGGATTCTAAATTGTACTTTAAAAATTAAACTTAGTAATATACAAAGCTTAGGAGAGCACTTTGCCAAGTTGGTATTCTCTAAACTAAAATTGCCTATAGCAATAATCTTGGATTTGTATAGAAATGACATATTTGGTTGGTATTTATGTCATTGGATGTTTTATAGCTGTATAAATTAACCTATTTTCAATAAGTTATATATACAATTCTGTGTTACTCTTCACACTGGAATTAGAATTTAAATGCATTTTTGAAAGGTTGTAAGAGAGCCTGATCTGTTTAGAGTTAACATTACAAAATACGAAAGCATTTTGCCATTTTTTTCCACAAAAAGAAAGTTAAAATCTCTAAGGCTAAGGCCTTTGTTTGATTCATGATTCAGAGGTAATGTTGTATTATACTATTTATCAAGAGCACCACTTACCTGAGATAAGCTCTGCCTCTCACCTTACTCCATGTTAGAATGGCTCCAAAATAGGTTAGACTTCAGCTCATTTAAAGTTTGTGTTCAAAAGATCAATTTTTGCTGTAAAAATTACTATGATCTCAAAATAAACAGGGGATATAATATATAACTAAATTTTAAGATTATAAAAATAATTTTTCTTGGTTCATAGCTATTACAAAAATTGAATATTTTTTGCTCAGTTAATTTCATCTTGTATTTCCTTGTAAATTTCATTACTGTTGACTCTCAGTGTTTTGCAGAGGTACTGCATCTAATAAAACAATCTAAATTAATTTGAGACAATAAGCCATCACCTATAGGACAGATAGAATATAATGCTGACTTTCGATACTAATACTAACCCCAATTAAATGAAAGGGGTAACTGTAAAATTATAGATATTAAATTCATAACCTGCTACTTCCACTTTAAGACTGGTAAAACTGGCCTGTTGGATGTTTAAAACCAAGAATTTGGAAATCAAAGTCAAGGAAACAAAAGGATCAAGGAAAAAGCAGCCGACATTTTGACCCTTGTACTCTAAAGTCAGCCACCCAGAGAAGGACAGGACCCCTCTTTGGGCCCTGAAATCAGGTGAGTCACCTGATCTGATGATCAGGGAGACAAGATGACCCTAGAGAATAGGAAGTCAAGCACTGCACATTCTGCAAAGATGAGGGTCATGGAGGAGGGAAATGTCCCTGGTGCTTCCAAGAGAAGCCACATATGTCAACAAGACTCTGACCCATCCTGGCAGATGGCACCACTGATAGAGGAAAGGAAAGCTAAAGGAGCCAAGAGGCTTCACACAAGTCCCTAAGAGTGATCTCTGAGGAATCTCAGCCAACTCTTAAGAGTAGATAGGAAAAAGGTCAGTTTTGACCAACCTGGTCTTAAACACTTGGCAGGAGAGTACGGCCTAAGTGCAGTCCTACCTGGACATTTAAAAGGGGAAAAAAAACCCAAAAAACTGTTTTTTGGTTTTTTTTTTTTTTTAATGTAACTGAAGATGTACACTTGTGTCAGCCCTACCAAAAGTAAGTAAAGCTGGAGGCTGTAAAGGAAGCGTTCTTGTGTAGGACTGCCTAATTATAATAATAATCACAAAGGACTCTGGAGTCACAAATTTGTCCTGAGCTAATTTGAACCTGATCTCATAGACCTACAAATCTTCCTAACCCCCTACATTGATAAATTTGATCATTTTTTCATGGATATAATTATGAGTTACTGTATTCATGGTTTCAGAGATTGGCTGAAATACTAATGGCTTTTGTACTAATTCTTTACAAAAAGTAATGCTTTGCTGTCTTGTTTATTGTTGTTTTAGCATCATGTCTGCCCTATGTATGCCTTGTACTGCCATCTGCCACTGTGGACCTCTGGACAGAACAGACCTCTGGACTGCTCTGATGCTGAATACCCTTAACTGTCCACACCCTACCTGATAGAGAACAAGGACTTTGGGTTACTTCCCCCAAGTTCACGCTCTGTCAGCTGGAAGCATCTTAGAGATGTTGTTGCCCATTTTTCTATAGAAATGGAATGTAGAAATTGACAGTGTGGAAATGTCACCGTGGTCCACTTTATGCTTTGAATATAGCCCTTGCTGCTCTGCCACTGTGACTTATTTTTAAAATGGGCATGTTTCTTTCTCTTCCTCTCTCCCTGCTCCTCCCTAATCTCTCCCCATCCCTAATCTCAGGGGAAACAGGATGACCTTTCTTCCCCATCCTAGACAGAGTTATCTGACCCTGTGTACACACCCACCATAGGAAGGGAGTAATTTAGACTTGGGGACAATACCATAGATTTCAGAAATTATTATCTCCCAAATTAACAATTGAATTACAACTCCAACAGTGAACATGTGGAATATAGCTTTTGAATCACCCCTTTAAAACCCCCCTGTTCCAACTGATGAGCAGAATCAGAGCCTCTGGGACAAGAGTCCTCTGTGTTTCTTATTTGCTAACAAAGCAATAAACCTTATTTACTTTTTCTCAAAAAAAAAAAAATAGCGATTATCAGGGCTAGAGTGAAGGGGAATGGGAAATTATTGTCTACTAAGTACAGAGTTACTCTTTGAATCATTATATAGTTCTGGAGGTGCATAGTATTGATAGTTGTACAATAATATATTGCCATTAGATTGCACATTTAAAGTAATACATTTTATATTATATGTATCACAACAAAAAAGGATGCCAAATAAAAAAATAGTGAGTATCCCTAATTTTAAAATCTAAAATCTGAATTGCTATGAAACTTGAAATATTTGTATGCCCCCATGAGATCACAAGTAGAAAATTGCACACCTTAAAACTTTGTTTCATACACAAAATTATTTAAAATATTGTATAAAATTACCTTCAGGCTATATAAGATGTAGATGAAACAAATTATTTTATGTCTGCAACTATTTTGTGTTTAGATTTAAATTCTATAACCAAAATATCTTATTATGTGTACAGAAGTATTCCAAAATTTGAAAAAAAAATATCTGAACACTTCTGGTCTTACCCATTTCAAATAAGGAATACTCATGTTTCAATTCATGTAACATTTTCAAGCTTCAGTCTCCCTATAGGTCAGATGGAAATAATAGCACCTAGTATAAAATAGTAAAATAGTGTTGTGATAGTTAAATTTTGAACACCCACAAAGCAGCTGATGTCAGGCCCATCATGGGACTCTGCCTGTGTTCATTGCCTCTCCTTTATGAATCATCCATTCATTCATACTGCTTGGGCTCAGCTAGAGAAGCTGGGGAATATGTGGGTGGGCTAATTGGGAAGCTTGTCTGCTACATAAAAGTAGTAGCACATTGTTTGCAAATTCCTAGCACTTAATAATGTTTGTGAACAATGAACGTTTTTTGAACCAAACTGCACTTAATAGATAAGCCACAAGGGAAAAATAGAAGGATGGTGGTATTCAGAGATGGTTTGTTTGTTTGTTTGTTTATTGTAATAGTGATTGAGCCCAGGGGCACTTAACCATTGAGGCACATCCACATCCCATTTTTATTTATTGACACAGGGTGTCACTAAATTGCTTAGGGCCTCACTAAGTTGCTGAGGTTGGCTTTGAACGTGTGATCCTCTTGCCTCACACGGCTGCCATGCCGGGCTAGAGACAGTTGTTGATGTATGTTATCAGATACTCTGAATTCATAAGGATATAAACAAGATTTATTGTTGATGAGGAAACTATGTATGTGGTTCACTTGATTTCATTTCAAATTTAGCCCATTTTTTCCTTAAAGCTGCCTTTTTAATGTGCAGTTTTACTATCCTGAGCAACTGGAGCCAATGAGAAATTAGTGTTTGGGGGACCACCTCTAATAAAGGAAATGGCAATAATAGGTACAAGGAGCAAATTAACAGGGCCAAGTTACTTAATCCTCAGTTGAGGAGGTGTGCAATGAAACTTAGAAAATGAAAATAGGCATTAATTAGATCCACCTTTCATTTTAAAGGTTGCATTGCGTCCATATAAGAAAGATCATTATAATCATGTAATTTAAGTTTTCCTGCTTTTAAATTCAGAACAAGAAGCATAAAACTTTATACCACAAATATACACCTTCTAGATATATGCAGTAATTTCATTTCATACTTTGGTGAATTAAGAAGATGAAGTTGAGTAGAAACAGAAAAGGCATAAAAAAAATATCTCTGATAAGCTTTTATTTGTGTCAAGCAGCACTGAGGCCCAGTACTCAAAACACTAAACTCACCATCTGAGCACTCCTTCTTGGTCAAGTACCTACTCTTTTCCCCAATGCCCCTCTTCTCAGGCAAAAACATGGACTCTGGAAGCCCTTTCTCAGATCGTTTTTCTCCCTATAGCACTATTACCCGTTTGTTGTAGGTTTAACCACAAAAGTAAAATATGTCAGACTGCTCTGTAATTTCTCAACCCAAAATATATTAACCAAGGATCTCTGCCTTCCAGAGTCTTTCATGGCTAGTGTGGGTCCACCAGGATGACCTCGGGTTACCAACTGTCTATTGAGACTTCTTACATCTGACTCAGCATTAAGCTTAGGCTGCTGTGGACCAGAGGGGATGCCGCTGACTCCTGGGTTCATTGCCATCTGGACAAGCACATTTCAACTTCCTCCATTGCCTTCTGCAGATCAACAAGCTGCCATTTTCCATGTCGTCATAAGATCCTGTATGATGTCATATGCATTGATATATACCTCAGAACCTTTTTTACAGAGCAATGCTGACCCACACCAGCTCAACTAAATACATTTTCCTTTAGGACTCACTATCTTGTAGTAGTTTCCACTTTCCATTCAATACAAAGCGAGAAGGGTAGAGCAAACTCCAGCTTGCACAGGAACTCACTTCTAAAGTGTGCATATACTCACAGGTCTGGTCTTCTCATAACTTCAAGACACTCACTGGGTTTGGGCTTGTAAATCATTTTATCATATGAGTAAATCAGAGACAAACAGGCTAAGCAACCTATACTTGGTCACACAGTTAGAAACCAGAATTCAAATGGTCAAGCTGGGTGGATTGCAAATGATGAAAACAGAAATACAAAAGTATCCTTTGTTTTATGTTTAACTAGGACAAAACATCCCCCCAAATCCATCTACATCCCTACATCAGAGGTATGCCCATGTTCCCCTTTCTCTTCAGTTTCTTAGGAAAAGGTAATTTCCAAACCTTCATCCCAATTTTCTTATATCTCATGACCTCCAAAGGCCTTGAGATTAGGACATGTCAAAGGTTTTGTGGCCCATTCTCTTCCTTGACATTGGGCAGAGTCCTTCTTCCTCAGGCACAGCTCAGCTCAACAGTTCTAGCCACCCATACCATAAAGAAAGCAGAGTAGAGATCTAAGCATTGAGATTTTGTCATAAAAATAGTGTTATCAAACATCAATCACATAACTGTGTCTCAGGACATGAGTGGAAAAGATAATGCAAATAGCCTCTAAAATCATTCACCTCTGTTCTTGTGAAATGGCTGACAAAGAACAGCAGAGATGAAAATGATTTACAACTGCCACGCAGAGATTGTCCCATAAATTATTCTGAAAATTTATGGTACAATCTTTTTCATTTTCATGAAAAAAAAGAGTAGGCAATGGATAAAGAGAACAGGACCTGGGACAGAGGCATTCAAAAACTCACTTCCTTCTCTATCTAGTCAGTCCAGCCACCTTATTCTTACTCCATCACCAACTTTGACCGTGAATAAGCCAGAGGGCTTTACAAAATGCAGATTCTCAAAAGTTGGTTGGACCTCAGGAATAAAATCCTCCACGAATAGGACTAGGAATTGAAATTCGAGCTTTCACTCATCATTAATTGATTCTAATGCAGCTGGTCACTCCAGGATCCAGCTATCTTTAAGGACATTGGCACACAAGACAATTTTCTGGAAGAAAAAAGAAAAGTCGTCTGCAATTTAAATGAGTTCCTTGCTGTCCAAAATGCTTCTGGGAGGTCTGAGATAGCATGACAGCATAGCTTCTCAGAACACTTCTCTTCCACTAAGTCCCACGAACCTCTTGTTTATTTTTGACATCTTTTCTGTGGAAGCACATGCTAATAATTTTGTCGCATAATATTTCAATTTGTATTCTGGACCACAAAGGAGCAGCACTCTGCTGACAGACAAACCTATCACATCCCCATGGAGATACTGACACAAAGGGAAAGCAAGCTTTCCTCTCTATCTGCATGCGGGGGCCACAGCTGAAGCACAAACCATGCAATAAAAGAAGGACAAGGAGCAATTTAATTCACTTCCTGTTCCCAAAGCTAAGCTCTTGCTAAAGTAAGCAGAGTCTTCTAGCTGAGTCCTTTTCATCAAATGGTTATACCAAGTAACATTTGCATAGCACTTTACTTTCCAAATCACTTTCCTTTGCATTACAATCTGGTCTAACCATCAAAAATAACCTAGAAATGTAGGAATTGTTTTCCCCATGTTACCTAAAGAGGGTGACAAGTTAAATGACCTACCCAAGTTCACAAAAGTTATCTTTAAAGATCGAAGAGATATGATTCAGAAGCAGGTCTTCTACCTTGAAATCCTCTTATAAAATTGTTCTACCTTTATAAAAACTGAGTAAATATCGTTGAATGAATGAATAGATGGATGGATAGTCTTTATGAAACAAAGATTGAAAAAAATTCAAATTAACTTTAATATGCACTCCTGGATATAACCAAGGAAGATGTCCATACCTACATAAAAATTTATTCCAAATAGAGTGCCATAAAGACACCCAATATGTAAATTTGCTAGTTGGTCTTTTCACAGTAAGATATTTTCCAGGAATTTGTTTTGTGAAGTGTCACAAAGGAAGCACAACTTGGCTACTAAGATTCTGGAACCAGATAGTCTGCATTTGAATCCCACATCTGCTACTTACTAGTTTTGCAATCAAGTAGAAGCTACTTATTTGTGCCTCATTTTATTTGTCCACAGAATGAGAATAATAATAGTTGTGCATGGCATATCAAATTGGTTGAGGCACTAAAATATTAAATGCATATTACGTATTCTAAATTGTATCTGGCACACAGTAACCATACATTTCTTTTATGTTAATAAAAATATCTGCTCACATGGAATCAACTTTCAATTGCCAATGTGTAGATTATTCAATAGGTTTTAGGTTTTAGTTGGGGTTGGCTTTGTACCTTGCACACAAACAGGCCTGTTCCCTGGATATTCAATTGTCCTTGGGTAAGGAGAAGGGACCTTATATTTGCAGCGTGAGTACCACATGCCAAGTTCTAGGCCACACTTTATTTATGCCATCTTACTTGATTCTCACAATACTACCTCCAAGAAGCTATTATTGTCCCCATATTACAGATAAGAAAAATCTCAGATTCAGAACCCTAGCAGTAAGTAATTAAACCCAAGCATTTCCCATTCTTGAGCTCTTGCTTTCAAATGGTCTCTTGTTTAATGTGGACATGAATATAATCCTTACAAATTCAAATTATAACTACTTTCCTTGCCTTACACACATCATGTAACATGTCACCATCTAGCTAAAGCCCCAGGGTGAAGCCTGATGAACCACTTTGTGGGAAACTGAAGGGCATAGGAGAATGAACCACTGTGTCAAGCCACCATCAAGCCAATGCTTTCACTCAGCAAGGAAATTATGTCACATGCCGCGGTGTGCAAAATATCCGGATGATAATAGTAGTTGAGAAGGTAGTTGGGATGATTGTGTTATGACAGCTCTGCCCAGTGGCAAGCACCTGGTAGCTATCAGCTCTAAAAGGCAACTCAGTATAATGTTTAAGAGCATGAAGTTGGGAGCCAGATTGCCTATGATCTGATCCTGACTGTGTCACTTGGCAGTCATAACAGTTTAGGCAAGCTATTTCATCTTTCTGTGTCACAGTTGCTCACCTGGAACCTGGGATCGCCACAAAACCTACCTCTGGGCTTCTTATGAGGATTAAATAAGCTGATATTTGAACAGTGACTGGAACACAATTCCTGCTATATCAGTAAGGATTTTTTTCTTGGGGGGGGGGGGTGGCGGTACTGAGGATTTAACCCAAGGGCACTTCACCACTGAGTCACATCCCCAGCCCTTTTTTATTTTTTAGACAGGATCTCGTTAAGTTGCTGAGGCTCGCTTTGAACTTGTGATCTTCCTGCCTCAGTCTTTTGAGTTGATGGGATTATAGGCATGCGCCAATACACCAAGCTATATCACGTTTTTTCTTATTAAGAAAATGGGGCTGGGTGTGATGGCACATGCCTGTAATCCCAGCGTCTCCAGAAGCTGAGACAGGAGGATTGCTAGCTCAAAGCCAGCCTCGGCAATAGCACTACACTAAGCAACTCAGTGAGACTCTGTCTCTAAGTAAAATACAAAATAGGGCTGAGGATGTGGCTCAGTGGTAGAGTGCCCCTAAATTCAATCCCCAGTACCCACTCCAAAAAAAAAAAAAGAAAGAAAATAGGGCCCTCATTGAGGAAAAAAGGATTGGTGAAGTGTGGAAAAGAAGCATTTATGTGTATTATTGGTTGAGTTTTATGTGGATGTAACTTTTTGCAGAGCAATTTGGCAGTAGCCTGCAACATTGTAAATGTACCTTTATCAATTCCCTGCAAAGACTATAAACTCCAGCTATAACCAACACTGTGATTGTGGTTGCCTGTGAGAGTTGAAGAAAGCAGTGAAAGGTAAGAAAGAGCTCCCCTAACCTAATAAAAGATGTGTATCAGAACCTAAGAAATAAGACTCTTAAGTGGAATGGCATCCAAACATTCCCTTTAAATCAGAAATAGAACCAAGGAAGCCCATTCTCATTGCTCTCAGTCAATATTACTCTGAAGACTAAGCCTTCTGCGTTAACACAAGAAAACATGAAGACTGGAGAGAAACAAAGCTGCCATTAAGTGCTCATGAAGTGATTATCTACACAAAATTCTACTGGATCTATTAAAATGTCTTATGATTGAAATTAAGACGAGATTAGCAAAATAGCTAGCTGAAGGAAAGAAAAATATCCATTTCTATATGCCAGCAAAAAACAGGAAACATCATTTTAAAAGATGTATTATTATGTATTATTCTGTAACAAATTACCCCCAAACTTAGCAGTTTAAAGAAGCAAATATTTATTATCTCACAGTGTTTCTGAGAACTGGGAACCGAGTGAGTCAGCTCGATGGTTCTGGCTCAGGGTCTCTGTGAAATTGTGGTCACACATTGCAGGCGGGGACAGTAGTCATCTGATCCTCAGCTGGTGCTAGAAGATCTACTTCAAAATGGAAAGGCCTGTCCCATTTTCTCATATGGACCTCCCCACAGGGCTGCTGGACTGTCCTCTGAGCTTGGCAGGGCCTTGCTACAGAGGGTGACATGAGGAAGTCACGGTAATGGTAGCTTTGATGGCCTCATCTCTGAATTACTTCTTTATTTTATTCTTTCATCAGAGTCACTAATTCCATTTCACACATAATGGAAGGGAAATTAACCTCCACCTTTTTCCCCCCTTTTTCTTTTTTTGTATTGGGGATTGAACCTAGGAGCTCTTTACCACTGAGCTCCATTCTTAGTCCTTTTTATCTAGAGACAGGGTCTCACTAAGTTGCTGAGGCTGGCCTGCAACTTGTGATCCTCCTGCTTCAGCCTCCTGAATCTCTAGGATTACAGGCATGCACCACTGAGCCCAGCAACTCCACCTTTTAAAGGGAAGAGTTTTAAAGCATCTGTGGATTTATTTTAAAACCTTAAAGATCCAGGCACAGTGGCAACACCTGTAATCCCAGGGGCTTGGGGGGCTCAGGAACAAGGATCACAGGTTCAAGCCTCTGCAATTTAGCAAGCCTCTGTCTCAAAATAAAAAAATAAAAAGGGGCTGGGGACCTAGCTCAGTGACAGAGTGAGAGAGGTTCAATCCCTAGTACTGGGAAAGATATGTCAATCTCTAGTATTAGGAAAGAGATATCATATAAATTAGCAGAAAAACTTAAGATTTTTACAAATAAATCTAATAAACAATATTTAAAACTACCAAAAAAATAAATTTTAACAAAGAACAGTAAAGAAGACTGAAGTAAATGCAAAGATATAAGACAGTCTAATAAATTTTCCAATCCATGTATTAACTCTAATCTAAGATCCCCCAAACCTTTTTTTTTTTTAACTCAAAAAGTAGATTCTGATATTCATGTGAAAATAATTCAAAGGGACAAAAACAGAAAGCATTTCTTTTGGGTGGGGGGCAAGTAACAAGGGGTTGAACTCAGGAGCACTTGACTACTGAGCCACATCCCCAGCTCTATTTTGTATTTTATTTAGAGACAGGGTCTCACTGAGTTGCTTAGTGCCCTGCAATTGCTGAGGCTGGCTTTGAACTTGTGATCCTCCTGCTGGAGCCTCCTGAGCCACTGGGATTACAGGTGTGCACCACCACGCCTGGCCAGAATACACACTCTTGAAGGAGAAAAATGACAAGATTGAAGAACACGCCCCACATATACCAATATTTCTATAGATTTGATTGAAGAATATACTGTTTAATAAATATGCCTGGGACAACTGGTTATCCATGGAGGTAAAAAGTAAAATCATAACCCTGTCTCAAACCACATCTTCAAATTAGTGGATTCCAAAAAATTTAAACTTAAATGTGAAAGGTAAAACTCTAACAGTAACAAAAGAAACTATAGGGATATGTCTTTGTGAACTTATGATATGAAAGGGCTTTTAAAGCAGATATAAAAAAAATGATAGCCATAAAAATTACTGAGAAGTCTGATTATATTTATAATAATAAAATATTTTTAAAAAACACAAAGAAAGTAAAAAAGATAAGCCACCCATTGTTAATATATTGTTAAGATAACCTACAAGTATTAGTATCCTAACGATATTGCTCAACTCTGAAGAGTGGGATTCTGGGTCAGTGTGCCTGTAAACTCTTAATTTTAATAAGTATTAATACAGAGTATTTGAGAAAACTGTTAGCAATTCAGAGGATTCATATTTTTTTGCCATTTTGAAATGTGCTGACAATGAACCCATATCATGGGCCAGCCATGGGCTGTGTGTGTGAACTATGAGCATGACACATGGGTGGACTCTCTGTCTGGGCTGTGCACATATGTGTTCTTTTCACTCCCTCTGCCTTTTGATCCCACACAGTACCTGAGATGGGTGTGGCCTTCCAAAATGTCCATCAATCTGCTGACCACAAGACATCAGGAAGCTAGATTCCAGCCCCTGAGACCTGACACCCCTCACAGGGCTAGAACTTTCTCAAGTGTCTTCCCCTCAATAAAAAAGGGGCTCCAGAACGTCCTCCTCCTCCTCCTCCTCTTTTTTCTTCCTCCCTTATGGGAGCTGGAGCAAAGGAGCCGTCACTTAAGAATCCCAAGAAAAAGGTATTTTCTCTGTCTTGGTGTGGTTGTTTTATGCCAACCCAAATTCACCTGGAATGACCCTGAATTACTTAGTCCTGTGTCCCGGCAAACCCATATTTTTCATGTTTTCATTACAGTATGTTTTATCACATAAAAGTGAGAATTGGCATCCTTTTCTAGTTCCTGGTTCAATTGATACAGCTACAGCACAATGTATGTTTGTTGGCTATTTATTTTATTATTTTCTATTCTTTTTAAATTGCCTATTTGTATCTTTTTACTATTTAATACTATCTTCAAGCTATGAGCAAACTCCAAGACAAGAAAATAAATCAATCTCTATATACTTTAAAAAAAAAGAAAATTCTCTTGGCGTATTGATATGGTTTTATTTCCAGAAACCTTACAAACTATGGTTAAAAAAAATGAAAAATTGTTAGACTATCTAAGATAGTTTGGTAAGATGGCTTAATATAATTATGCAAAAATCAATAACTCTTCTTGTTACTAGCAGTAAGCACCTAGAAATGGAAATATGGGTGATGTTTTATTTACAATGGCAAAAAAAGTAAATAAAGTATTTCAGGAGAAATTTAACAAGGCCGGCTTAATATTTCTATAAATGAATCTATAAAGTTTTGCCATAAAACAAGATCTGACCAAATGGAAAGGCAAACTATTCTAGACAATTCTTCTACATGCATATGTGAATAAAATCAAGGAGGAGGGAATGGGCTTGGAACAATTGGAGAATAATTCAGAACACAGGCGAGCTGGTCCTTGCATTCGGCCATTCAGCAAGTATTTATTGAGCACTTATTAAGTGCCAGGCTGTAGGCTGTACCCTGGTGATAGTCTGGAATTGATCCAAGTTCTCATGGAGATGTGAATGGTTTAACAACAATAGAAGACAAGGTTTTATAAAAATCTTTACAAAACATGAGGGTTGGCATAAATAAGAGAACTTGAGTGTCACTTACATTCATGCCATTATCTAATAGACATAGGAACAGAGGCGCAGAAAGGAGATGTGATTTGGTCAAGTTCATACAACCAGCAAGTAAGATACAATGGAATTCAGGTCTCTTGACTTTTTCAACATACCATTCTTCCTCTCAGTACTTAAAGGGCCCTCTGGTACCTCTAGTACTCTAGCACTAAAAATAATCTTATAGCACAATTATGACATGCCATTAGAGGGCAAAAAACCCTGGGCACTGTCATGGTGCTTATTCTCTATTGATATACGGCTAAATAAACAGGTACATATAAGTAAGAGGATATCAGGAAGCTATTAAAAATATGTGAATCTGAGAGCCGCCGCCCGCGCCTGCAAGGTAGGCAGACCTGTTACCGACTGGCAGAATAGGCCCAGCGGCCCGCCGGCATGGTAGACACATCACCCCAATTGGAGGAAGTGCCCAGCTGCCACCCGCAAGTTAGGCAGACCGCGCGTCCCGGAGAAGGGGCCCAGCGGCCCACCGGCCTAGTTGAAAGATCAACCCAATTGGAGGAGTGGGACAGCCACCGCCTGTGCCTGCAAGGTAGGCAGACTTGCAACCTGGAGAACAGGCCCAGCGGCCCGCCAGTGTGGTAGACAGGTCACCCCTATTGGAGGAGGGGCCCAGCCGTTGCCCGCAAGGTAGGCAGACCACGCGACCCGGAGAAGGGGCCCAGTGGCCCGCGAGTGTGATAGACAGATCACCCCAATTGGAGGAGGAGCACAGCTGCCGCCTGCCCCTGCAAGGGAGACTTTGCAACTATACCAGAGCAATATAAATATATAGGGGGAAAATGCAATAACACAACAGTTTCACCAAGCAGAAAGAAACGCAAGCAGTATGAAAAGACAAGGAAAGAAAGGACCACAAGCAATGCAGGTCAATTCAAATTTAGAAGAGGTAATATCTGCAGCAGATGGAATGTCAGATAAATAATTCAGGATATACATGCTTCAGATGATCTGGAGTCTCAAGGAAGACATTACACAGCAAAATCAGACAATGAAAGACCACTTCAACAATGAATTACATAAACAAATCCAAGAAGCAAAAGATCAACTATACAGGGAGATAGAGGTTATAAAAAACAAACAAACAGAAATCCTAGAAATGCAGGAAGCAATAAACCAAATTAAAAACTCAATGGAGAATACTACCAGCAGAGTAGAACACTTAGAAGATAGAACATCAGACAATGAAGACAAAGTATTTCAACTTGAAAAGAACATAGACAGCTCAGTGAGACTGATAAGAAACCATGAGCAGAACATCCAAGAAATATGGGATAACATTAAGAGACCAAACTTAAGAGTCATTGGGATACAGGAAGGGACAGAGGTCCAAACCAAAGGAATGAGCAATCTGTTCAACGAAATAATACGAGAAAACTTCCCAGACTTGAAGAATGAGACAGAATCACAAATCCTAGAAGCCTACAGGACGCCGAATGTGCAAAATCATAAGAGATCCACATCTAGACACATTATAA
This sequence comes from Marmota monax, assembly GCF_021218885.2. Taxonomy (NCBI): domain Eukaryota; kingdom Metazoa; phylum Chordata; class Mammalia; order Rodentia; family Sciuridae; genus Marmota; species Marmota monax. The sequence continues at coordinate 10,876,500 of NW_026693595.1, forward strand.
TGAAGATGCCCAACATACAGAATAAGAAGAGAATTTTAAAAGCTACAAGAGAAAGGAAGCAGATTACATTTAGGGGTAAACCAATCAGGATAACAGCTGATCTTTCAACACAGACTCTGAAAGCTAGAAGATCCTGGAACAACATATTTCAAATGCTGAAAGAAAATGGGTTCCAACCAAGAATTGTGTATCCAGCGAAATTAAGCTTCAGGATGGAAGATGAAATTAAAACCTTCCACGATAAACAAAAGCTAAAAGAATTTACAGCTAGAAAACCATCTCTTCAAAACATCCTCGGCAAAACATTACAGGAAGAGGAAATGGAAAATAACAATGAAAACCAACAGTGGGAGGTAGTACAGTAAAGGGGGGAAAATAATCAAAGAGGAAAACGAACCATGTTAAGTAACATGAATAAACAAATATGGCTGGAAGAACAATCCATATCTCAATAATAACCCTAAATGTTAATGGCTTAAACTCACCAATTAAGACACACAGGCTAGTAGAATGGATAAAAAAAAAAAAAGATCCAACAATATGCTGCCTACAGGAGATGCATTTGATAGGAAAAGACATACATAGGCTGAAGGTGAAAGGTTGGGATAAATCATATCACTCATATGGACTTCGGAAACAAGCAGGAGTGTCCATACTCATATCAAATAAAATAGATTTCAAGCCAAAGTTAATCAAAAGGGATAAAGAGGGACACTACATACTGCTCAAAGGAACCATACACCAACAAGACATAACAATCATAAATATATATGCCCCAAACAATGGTGCAGCTATGTTCATCAAACAAACTCTTCTCAAGTTCAAGAGTCTAATAGACCACCATACAATAATCATGGGAGACTTCAACACACCTCTCTCGCCACTGGACAGATCTTCCAAACAAAAGTTGAATAAGGAAACTATAGAACTCAATAACACAATTAATAACCTAGACTTAATTGACATATATAGAATATACCACCCAACATCAAGCAGTTACACTTTTTTCTCAGCAGCACATGGATCCTTCTCAAAAATAGATCATATATTATGTCACAGGGAAACTCTTAGACAATACAAAGGAGTAGAGATAATACCATGCATCCTATCTGATCATAATGGAATGGAACTGAAAATCAATGATAAAAGAAGGAAGGAAAAAGAATACATCACTTGGAGAATGAACAATAGGTTACTGAATGATCAATGGGTTATAGAAGACATCAAGGAGGAAATTAAAAAATTCTTAGAGATTAATGAAAACACTGACACAACATATCGGAATCTATGGGACACAATGAAAGCAGTTCTAAGAGGAAAATTCATTGCTTGGAGTTCATTCCTTAAAAAAAGAAAAAACCAACAAATAAATGATCTCATACTTCATCTCAAAATCCTAGAAAAAGAAGAGCAAAACAACAGCAAAAGAAGTAGAAGGCAAGAAATAATTAAAATCAGAGCTGAAATTAATGAAATCGAAACAAAAGAAACAATTGAAAAATTGACAAAACTAAAAGTTGGTTCTTTGAAAAAATAAACAAAATCGACAGACCTTTAGCCACACTAGCGAAGAGAAGAAGAGAGAGAACTCAAATTACTAGCATAAGGGATGACAAAGGCAATATCACAACAGACACCTCAGATATACAGAAGATAATCAAAAATTATTTTGAATCCTTATACTCCAATAAATTAGAAGATAGTGAAGGCATCGATAAATTTCGTAAGTCATATGATCTGCCCAGATTGAGTCAGGAGGATATAGACAACCTAAACAGACCAATATCAATTGAGGAAATAGAAGAAACCATCAAAAGACTACCAACTAAGAAAAGCCCAGGACTGGATGGGTATACAGCAGAGTTTTACAAAACCTTTAAAGAAGAACTAATACCAATACTTTTCAAGCTATTTCAGGAAATAGAAAAAGAGGGAGAACTTCCAAATTCATTCTACGAGGCCAACATCACCCTGATTCCTAAACCAGACAAAGACACTTCAAAGAAAGAAAACTACAGACCAATATCTCTAATGAACCTAGATGCAAAAATCCTCAATAAAATTCTGGCAAATCGGATACAAAAACATATCAAAAAAATTGTGCACCATGATCAAGTAGGATTCATCCCTGGGATGCAAGGCTGGTTCAATATACGGAAATCAATAAATGTTATTCACCACATCAATAGACTTAAAGATAAGAACCAAATGATCATCTCGATAGATGCAGAAAAAGCATTCAACAAAGTACAGCATCCCTTTATGTTCAAAACTCTAGAAAAACTAGGGATAACAGGAACATACCTCAATATTGTAAAAGCAATCTATGCTAAGCCTCAGGCTAGCATCATTCTTGAATGGAGAAAAATTGAAGGCATTCCCTCTAAAATCTGGAACAAGACAGGGATGCCCTCTCTCTCCACTTCTGTTCAACATAGTTCTCGAAACACTGGCCAGAGCAATTAGACAGATGAAAGAAATTAAAGGCATAAAAATAGGAAAAGAAGAACTTAAATTATCACTATTTGCAGATGATATGATTCTATACCTAGAAGACCCAAAAGGATCTACAAAGAAACTATTAGAGCTGATTAATGAATTCAGCAAAGTGGAAGGATATAAAATCAACATGCATAAATCAAAGGCATTCCTGTATATCAGCGATAAATCTTCTGAAATGGAAATGAGTACAACCACTCCATTCACAATATCCTCAAAAAAAAATAATATACTTGGGAATCAACCTAACAAAAGAGGTGAAAGACTTATACAATGAAAACTACAGAACCCTAAAGAGAGAAATAGAAGATCTTAGAAGATGGAAAAATATACCCTGTTCATGGATAGGCAGAACTAACATCATCAAAATGGCGATATTACCAAAAGTTCTCTATAGGTTTAATGCAATGCCAATCAAAATCCCAACGGCATTTCTTGTAGAAATAGAGAAAGCAATCATGAAATTCATATGGAAAAATAAAAGACCCAGAATAGCAAAAACAACTCTAAGCAGGAAGTGTGAATCAGGCGGTATAGCGATACCAGACTTCAAACTATACTACAGAGCAATAGTAACAAAAACAGCATGGTACTGGTACCAAAACAGGCGGGTGGACCAATGGTACAGAATAAAGGACACAGAAACCAATCCACAAAATTACAACTATCTTATATTTGATAAAGGGGCTAAAAGCATGCAATAGAGGAAGGATAGCATCTTCAACAAATGGTGCTGGGAAAACTGGAAATCCATATGCAACAAAATGAAACTGAATCCCTTTCTCTCGCCATGCACAAAAGTTAACTCAAAATGGATCAAGGAGCTTGATATCAAATCAGAGACATGGCGTCTGATAGAAGAAAAAGTTGGCTACGATCTACATACTGTGGGGTCGGGCTCCAAATTCCTCAATAGGACACCCATAGCACAAGAGTTAATAACTAGAATCAACAAATGGGACTTACTCAAACTAAAAAGTTTTTTCTCAGCAAAAGAAACAATAAGAGAGGTAAATAGAGAGCCTACATCCTGGGAACAAATCTTTACTCCTCACACTTCAGATAGAGCCCTAATATCCAGAGTATACAAAGAACTCAAAAAATTAGACAATAAGAAAACAAATAACCCAATCAACAAATGGGCCAAGGACCTGAACAGACACTTCTCAGAGGAGGACATACAATCAATCAACAAGTACATGAAAAAATGCTCACCATCTCTAGCAGTCAGAGAAATGCAAATCAAAACCACCCTAAGATACCATCTCACTCCAGTAAGATTGGCAGCCATTATGAAGTCAAACAACAACAAGTGCTGGTGAGGATGTGGGGAAAAGGGTACACTTGTACATTGCTGGTGGGACTGCAAATTGGTGCGGCCAATTTGGAAAGCAGTATGGAGATTTCTTGGAAAGCTGGGAATGGAACCACCATTTGACCCAGCTATTGCCCTTCTTGGTCTATTCCCTAAAGACCTAAAAAGAGCATACTACAGGGACACTGCTACATCGATGTTCATAGCAGCACAATTCACAATAGCAAGACTGTGGAACCAACCTAGATGCCCTTCAATAGATGAATGGATAAAAAAAACAATGTGGCATGTATACACAATGGAGTATTACTCTGCGTTAAAAAATGACAAAATCATGGAATTTGCAGGGAAATGGATGGCATTAGAGCAGATTATGCTAAGTGAAGCCAGCCAATCCCTAAAAAACAAATGCCAAATGTCTTCTTTGATATAAGGAGAGTAACTAAGAACAGAGTAGGGAGGAAGAGCATGAGAAGAAGATTAATATTAAACAGGGATGAGAGATGAGAGGGAAAGGGAGAGAGAAGGGAAATTGCATGGAAATGGAAGGAGACCCTCATGGTTATACAAAATTACATACAAGAGGAAGTGAGGGGAAACGGAAAAAAAAATCAAGGGGGAGAAATGAATGACAGTAGAGGGGGTAGAGAGAGAAGAGGGAAGGGAGGGTAGGGGAGGGGGATAGTAGAGGATAGGAAAGGCAGCAGAACACAACAGACACTAGTATGGCAATATGTAAATCAGTGGATGTGTAACCGATGTGATTCTGCAATCTGTATACGGGGTAAAAATGGGAGTTCATAACCCACTTGAATCAAAGTGTGAAATATATGATATGTCAAGAACTATGTAATGTTTTGAACAACCAACAATAAAAATTTAAAAAAAAAATATGTGAATCTAAGCCAGGCATAGTAATGCACACCTGTAATCCCAGTTACTCAGGAGAATGAGGCAGGGGGACCACAGTTTGAGGCCAGCCTCAGCAACTTAGCAAGACCCTGTCTCAAAACTGAAATAAAATAAAAGGTTGGCGGTGTAACTCAGTGGAAGAGTGATTGCTTAGCATGCACAAAGCCCTGGGTAGAATCCCCAGTACTGAAAAAAAAATTATATGTATGTATGTATGTTTAAATCTAGATGTGGATCTACACATGGAAAAATGACTATTATATATCACTGAGAATAGAATAGAAATTTATATTTGTTATCATCCCACTTATATAAATTCTATATGAACAAATGCGTGTGACATTATACATAATTATATATGCATATGTACATTGGTGCATATATAGATGTATGCACAGAGCGATATATAAAGATTTCTGGTTGAAGATTCACCATGATGCTAACAGTAGTTACTTGGGGTTGTGATATTTATGGTGAATGAGCTGAGGCTGTAGCTCAGTGGTAGCACTTGCCTACTGCATGTGAGTTCCTGGGTTTGATCCCCAGCACTAAAGGTGGTGGGGAGGGAGGGAGGGAGAGAGGGAGAAAGAGAGGGCGGGGAGAGATTGATTTGAGATAGAATTTATTTTCCTCTTTGTACATCTCTCTGTTGATGATTTTTAAAGATTAATCAGATAATATTATCAAAGAAGTGAAAAGATCATGTCCTGAGTAACATGAGTTGAAATCAATGCTTGCATCAGAACATGGGAATTGGAGACACAGATGGCAGCAGGACCTGCTCACCAGAAAAAGGAGCAAGGGAAAGATATATTGGACTAAATAATCTAGGCTTTATCTCTATGTAGTGTCCACCATAATAATAAAAAAGATTCAAAGTTTATATTAACAAAGGATGACAGAAACTATGTTAGCACATCAGTCCCATTCCCAAACATCAAGAGCTTCAACAGTATTAAAAATACTATAAAGAATAATAATCACCTTGTGGAAATCCCTCATGTCTCAGAGCCAGCTGATGAAAAGTAAGGAAATTGCTGGACAGGGCTTCCTTGCAAAATGTCCCTTTGTCCCTTTTCTTAGTCCTTCCTTTTTCTAACAGCCTAGACTATAGACTCACTTCCTAGAGGTACAAAAGTCATGTTGCAATCACAGCTATGGACATGACATAGTGAAGCAGAAAGCTAGAAGGAGCCTGGACTCCTGATAGCATCCTTAGCACTTCTTCCAGCCCCGGACTGCCCATCTTTGGATATGTTGTCATAGGAGGAAAATAATGGCTTCATGTAGAAGCACCTAGTTAGCACTCTTCCAGTTACGTGTAGCTGAATGTAATCCTAAAGGATCCACACAATAAAAATTCCTTTAACGGATTTTGCTTATTCATATTTTGTGATGTTCTTACATAAGCAGGAGCTACAATGGACTTTTGCCAGATTAATTTTAGAAGAAATCAAGTGTGAAATTATGAGGGCAAGGAAAATCAATACCTTTCTTGAAAAAAAAAATGTTACTTACTAATCACAAACCCTTAGCAGCACCCAATATAGGATGACATACAAATAGTTGCTATGTCAATTATAATAATTTCTATTTCATAAACCTTTCATGACAATGTGCTAATCTGGTTCCAGTTTGATCTTTGATCCAGAGTACTGTACTGACTTTCCTCATAGTTTTCTCTGAAATCAGCTGCCTTCTTTAAAATTTAATCTGCATCAACATAAGAACACTGTAGCCACAATTGTATTCATTTAAATCCCATTTATATTTTAGACCTTTATCACATAAGGTCCAGTCCTTCTGTTCTGATTTTATGAATAGTCATTGTAATTCAGAAAAGTTCTTTAGAAAGTTGCATGAAAAGTATTTATCTACGTTATATAATTTTGCCATGACTGATAACTGTTGATCTGTACCAAAAAAAAAAAAAAAAAAAAACGGTTCTGGAGTAAAGCTACATAGGAAATTTATATGATATAATTGAGTCATCATTGACCATTTATAGTCCTTTCCCTTCACTGCATTTATTAACCCTTAAAAGATTTTCAGAGAATGGTTCTATTCCAATGTTCTTCATGTACCATCTGTTCAAGTGCATTCCTTATATTCTTACTAGGTTTTCACAGATGCCACTTTTTAAATCAGCAATCTCCTCAGGAGTATCATCTGGCTCCCGTTACTCTGCTCCAGGGAGCCCCTTGTCACCACAGTAATGCCAGCATCAGAGCAGATGTTCCTTATTCTCTGGCATATTTCCCTTCCTTGGAAGAAATTTTTAATGCAAATTTTGAGGGGAAAAAAAATCGTGTGGTGAAAGCATTTTCTGCAAGTGCTCTCTCTCTGCATCAAATGCAATGCTTGGTAGCCTCATTGCCACTCTTCGAAAGGCTTGGTCAGAGAGCACCCAGGAGAGAACAGTGGAAAATCACAGGAGTTAGATGTGAAACAGCATCAAATTCTATAAGACTCAACTGTTTAAAGAGACTGTTTCACAACAGAAAATAAGCAAGGCTTGATTTGGCAGAAGACAACGTCTTGTTTTGGGAAGATTTGTGACATACAGTTGTGATACTTATGCAGAATGATTTGGAAGACAAAGATTTTTCATGAAGGCCATTAGTGTGGATAACTAAGTGCAGCTCTTTTTCTTAGTGCTAGGATCTGATATTTAAATGGCTTTAAAATATTTCCTTCATGTCTACAACTTAGTTGTTTCACATGGACAGAACTTCAAAGTGAAAACTAGATGCAGAGAGGCAGAAACACTCTCAAGTTAAAGGGAAAGAGTGTTGTGCTGGAGTTAGACCAGGGTTGTAGAAGCAGGTGAGCTGGATGTTGCTCACCTAGCTGTCTGTGGGGACTTGAGCAAGCACCTTACCTATATAACCTGACACCTCAATTCCTCATCTTTAGAGTAAGAAGTGGGACAGGATGATCTCCAGGGGGGCTTCCAGCTTGGAAGTAGCATAGAATTATTTTGAATCCATTTCCAGAATAGCATAACAAATGGTGAGCTCTGTTGCATCCACTGGGGTTAGAGGGACATGTTAAAAGCTGGTCCATGTATGTTTAGGAGGAACAGTAAATGAAGATTATAAATCAAAGTGAGAGTTTCTAAGCCAGGGGCACAGCATTATGGGCTGCATTTTTGGCCACAACATATCAGTGGAGAGGGAAGTTCCTAGAGTGACAGGAAAATAAGTCCCATAATCTAGAACCAGCTCTACCCATCACTCGCAAGCATCATCAGGCTGGAAACTCACATTTGAGAATCTCAGGTTCTTCATCTTTAAAAGAGAGAATTAAAGTAGATGGATAGGTTGGGTGCACTGGCACATGCCTGTAATCCCAGTGGCACTGGAGGCTCACTAGTTCAAAGCCAGCCTCAGCAACTTAGCAAGACCCTGTCTCAAAGTTAAAAAAAGACAGAAGCCAAAAAAACATGGGCTTGGAATGTTGCGCAATGCCCCTGGGCTCAATCCCTGACACTGATAAATAAATGAATAAAGTGGATGGATGAGCTCTGGGAAGTGGGTGCAGCTTCCAGATTGAAGCCTTATGGCAAGACATCGATAGGAAACATGTTTACTTACAGCCTTCCCTTCTCTCCATCATTTACTTTCCCTTCTCCAGACTCAGACAACTTTAATTTGGTTAGCAAGAATTTCAACTGACCAAGACACTTTGCAATCAATTGCTGCTCTCATCCATTCCACATTCCACCTATGGTCAAATGGGCAAAATTTAAAAGGCAGTGAACAAATAATTCAATTATTGGAACAAGTTTACAAGATTTAACTAAAGCTTTGGGGGATGAAAAAGAAAGCAAAACAAACTTACTCTTTTTTCCTTTATTGAAAGTTAGGAGGATTGTTAATATAAAACTTATTTTAGCTTGGTTATTAAGTATCCAGATGTTCATCTCAAATTCCCACTTTACAATTACAATCTTAGTCATTTAGTGAAGGGACTTCAAAGGCCTCAAAAGAAATGTAGCTTCCCAAGTAAATGTCAATTCTCTCTTTCTCTATCCCCTCATTTTTACAAAAATATTTCTTCTGAGCAATCTTGTTTTTCTTCTATTTGGCTTAGTTTTCCCCTTTAACATTACTTTCTCCCCAGGTGTGTTAGTCAGCTTTCTGTTACTGTAACAAAACACTTTGTTATAGTAAACTTACAGAGGAAAGATTTATTTGGGCTCACAATTTTGGAGTTTTCAATCCATAGTCGGGCTTTGGGCCTGAGGTGAGTGAGGCCATTTATCATGGTGGAAAATACACAGCAGAGCAAAACCCTTCACCTCACAGCCAAGATGAAATAGAGAAAGGAAGAAACCCCTTAGAGGCCTCCCCACCTATACACATACACATAGTGACTGGATGACCTCTCCCTAGGCCCCACCTACCTCCTTAAGTTTCCACCATCTCCCAATAGCATAGCAGGAAACTAAGACTTTAACACAAAGGCTTTCAGGGGACATTTAAGATCTAAACTAGAGCATCAAGCTATCCTGAAACCATTCTGAAATGTCCTTTACCAACTCAGGCTTCTCAACCCCATTCCATCAACCCATTCATTGAGCTATGGAAATTGCTTTCTCCCTGTCACATTGCCTTCTATCTTAGAAATGGCCAGTTTATGGTGGCAAAATCACTTAGTGAGAGGCTCATGGGCAGTGCTCCTGAGAGAAGACTGATCCAGACCCAGAACATCCTGCACACTCACATAATGCAAATAAGGTTGCCACTAAGTCACTGGTGGCTATTTAAGTTCATTTTAAAATAAAACTTAAAACTCCATTCTTTAGTGGCACTATTCATGTACTAAGCATAAAAACATTTCTATGAACACAGATTGGTCTATTAGACAGTGTTGCCTTAACAAAGAAATCTATTCTAGTGGCAAACTGTGAATGTGACTATTATTTCTGTGGGAAACTCTACATTTACTAAAAATGAAGCACAGCCCCGCTGGAGCTCAGGCCTGGCCCAGATCCGCCCACACTGACCTGTGCGGGACCCAGGCTCACAGTAGGGCTGGGTCCAGTCGGCCACTGGCAGACACCAGCCAGAGCTCAGGCTCTGGAACAGGACTGTCTCTTCCGGGAGCTCAGGCCCAGCCCCATTCAACCCACAGTGACTTGCTCAGGACCCAAGACCAGGGTAGGCCCCAGTTCGCCAACTCCCCACCACCACCTGGGAGCCCAAGCCTAACCCACTTTCGTCTTGGAACACTGCAGACATCTGCACAACCTTCCCCACAGAGTATCCCCTACCTTTTGACAACAGACAGGACCTAGAAGCAACTGTATCTCAGAGCAGGCATCCCAAAGACACTGTGAGGCCTACCCTTTCAGCCCCATCTCTGTAAGATATTGCATCCATCTTGGGGCACCTGCACTATTATTTGAGTTACTTTGGCTATTGCCACCACCACCTTTAGTTGCAGTAGCATACATTGAGGGACACCAGCAGGGTCTGGAAGCCCAACATCAAGGTGAGGTACAGACAATCTGCATGGGTACTAAAAGAATATAGGGAAGAAACTGTAATATCTCAGATCCACACTGCAAGAAAGGAAGACACAGACAACATGAAAAAAAAAAACAAGGGAGGAAAGTGCCCCAAATAAACCAGGGCACTACAATAATAGAATCCATGGACAGCAAAGTTGATGAAATGTCAGAGAAGGAGTTCAGAATGTTCATAATTAAAATGATCTGTGAATTAAAGAAAGACCTAAATGAGCAAATACAGGAAAAAATCGATCACTCCAACAAAGAGATAACAGAGTAAATACAAGTAGCAAAAGATCACTTCAAGAGAGAGATAGAGAATCTGAAAAAAAAAATCCTTCAAATGAAGGATATAATAAACCAAACAAAAATTTCAGTAGAAAGCATAACCAACAGAGTAGATCACTTGGAAGAAAGAACGTCAGGTAATGAAAACAAAGTATACAATCTGGAAAATAAAGTTGATCACACAGTGAAGATAAGAAACCATGAACAGAACATCCAAGAATTATGGGACAGCATCAAAAGACCGAACCTAAGAGATTTGGGGATAGAGGAAGGCACAGAGTTTGAAACGAAAGGAATGCACAATCACTTCAATGAGATAATATCAGAAAATTTCCCAAGCATGAAGAATGAATTGGAAAACCAAATACAAGAGGCTTACAGGACACCAAATGTACAAAATTACAACCGATCTACACCAAGGCACATTATAATGAAAATGCCTAGCATACAGAATAAGGGTAGAATCTTAAAAGCCACAAGAGAGAGGAATCAGATCACATATAGGGGGAGACCAATTCATATCTCGGCAGATTTTTCAACCCAGACCCTCAAAGCCAGGAGATCATGGAACAACATATACCAAGCTCTGAAAGAAAATAGATACCAACCAAGAAAATTCCAGAACTGGATGGATACACAGCCAAGTTCTACAAGACCATTAAAAAATAACTGATGCCAATATTCTTCAATTTATTTCAGGAAATAAAAAAAGAGGGAGCACTTCCAAACTAATTCTATGAGGTCAATATCACCCTGATTCCAAAACCAGGCAAAGACACATAAAAAAAAAGAAAACTTCAGACCAATATCTCTAATAAACATAGATGCAAACATTCTCAATATAATTCTGGTAAATCAAAAACATTAACATATCAAAAATATAGTACACCACAATGAAGTGGGATTCATTTCAGGGATGCAAGATTGGTTCAACATACGGAAATCAATAAATATAATTCACCACATCAATAGACTTAAAGATAAGGACCATATGATCATCTCAATAGATGCAGAAAAACCATTTGACAAAATACAGCACCACTTCATGTTCAAAACACTGGAAAAACTAGGGATAACAGGAACATATCTCAAATCGTAAAAGCAATCAATGCTAAGCCCCAGGTCAACATCATTCTAAATGGAGAAAAATTGAAGGCATTCCCTCAAAAAACTGGAAGAAGGCAGGGATGCCTTCTTTCACAACTTCTATTTAACATAGTTCTTGAAACACTGGCCAGAGCAATTAGATGGACAAAAGAAATTAAAGGGATATGGATAGGTAAAGAAGAACTCAAATTAGCACTATTTGCTGATGATATGATTCTATACCTAGAAGACCCAAAAAATTCCACCAGAAAACTTCTAGAACCAGTAAATGAATTCAGCAAAGTAGTAGGATACAAAACTAACACCTAAAGGCATTTCTGTATATCAGTGACAAATCCTCAGAAAGGAAAACTACCTCATTTACAATAGCATCAAAAAAATAAATAAATAAAATACTTGGGAATCAACTTAATGAAAGAGGTGAAAGACCTCTACAATGAAAACTAAAGAAAGAAATTAAAGAAGACCTTAGAAGATGGAAATATCTACCTTGTTCTTGGATAGGAAGAATTAATATTGTTGAAATGGCCATACTACCAAAAGCACTATACAGATTTAATGCAATTCCAATCAAAATCACAATAGCATTCCTCATAGAAATATAAAAATCCATCATGAAATTCATCTGGAGAAATAAGAGACCCAGAATAGCTAAAGCAATCCTTAGCAGAAAGAGTGAAGCAGGTGGCATTGCTATACCAGAACTTAAACTATACTACAGAGCTATAGTAACAAAAACAGCATGGTATTGGCACCAAAAAGACTTGTAGACCAGTGGTACAGAATAGAGGACACAGAGACTAACCTAAAAATTACAGTTACCTTATATTAGACAAAGGTGACAAAAATGTACATTGGAGAAAACATAGCCTCTTCAACAAATGGTGCTGGGAAAACTGGAAATCTATATGCAACAAAATGAAATTAAACCCTAATCTGTCACCATGCACAAAACTCAACTCAAAGTGGATCAAGGACCTAGGAGTTAAACCAGAGACCCTGTGCCTATTCAAAGAAAAAGGTGGCCCAAATCTCCATCATGTCAGATTAGGCCCCAACTTCCTTAACAAGTCTCCTATAGCACAAGAATTAATATCAAGAATCAATAAATGGAATGGATTCAAACTGAAAAGCTTCTTCTCAGCAAAAGAAACAATCAGTGAGGTGAATAGAGAGCCTACTAATTGGGAACAAATTCTTACCACATGCATGTCAGAGCACCAAACTCTAGAATATATAAAGAATTCAAAAATCTTAACACCAAAAAGAAAAAAAAAAACAACCAATAAATGAGCCAAGGGCATGAACAGACACTTCTCAGAAGAAGACATACCATCAATCAAAAAATATATGAAAAAATGTTCACATTTCTAGCAATTAGAGAGATGCAAATCAAAACTACTCTAGGATTTCATCTCACTCCAGTCAGAATGGCAGCTATTAACAACACAAACAACTATCAGTGTTGGCGAGGATTTGAGGAATAAGGCACACTCATTCATTGCTGGTGGGACTGCAAAATGGTGCAGCCAATATGGAAAGCAGTATGGAGAATCTTTGGAAAAACTGTAAATTGAACCACCATTTGACCCAGCTATCCCACTCCTTGGTCTATGCCCCAAAGACTTAAAAACAGCATACTACAGGGACAAAGCCACATCAATGTTTATAGCAGCACAATTCATAATAGCTAAACTGTGGAACCAACCTAGATGCCATTCAGTAGATAAATGGATAGGGAAGATGTGTTATATATACACAATGGATTATTATTCAGCATTAAAAGAGAATAAAATCATGGAATTTTCAGGTAAATGGATGGAACTGGAGAATATAATGCTAAGTCAAATTAGCCAACCCCCAAAGACCAAACACAGAACGATTTCTCTGATTTAAGGATGCTGATTCATAATATGCAGAGAGCGAGGGGTGGGGGAGTTGGGAGGATTAATTGAACTCTAGATAGGGCAAAGGAGAAAAGGAGAGGGAGGGAAAGAGAGTGGGTGTAGGGGTAGGAAAGATGGTGGCATGTGATGGTCACCATTACCCTAAGTACATGTATAAAGACACGAAGGATATGACGATTTTGTGTACAACAAGAGATACAAAACATTGTGCTCTATATGTGTAATATGAATTGTAAAGCATTCTGTTGTCAAATATAACAAATTAAAAAAAAATAAAATGAAGCTATTTATGTCTGGTAGATGTACAACCAGAATTTGGGATAGGAGGTAGCCAGATGAGGGAGATATGACTGTCTTTTTACGAGTACCTTTTATATGCCAGGGTTTGGGCATAGGTGGAACAAATGAAGATACAGGAGAAGAGAACTCTCTTTTTATATTAGAAGGTAATGTTCCAGGAACGCACTTTTCAGATGACAAAAGAGACTAAAGGGACCAATTTGTCCAAAGCTTTAAAACCAGAGTTAGTGCAAAATTGAGTCTATCTACAATGAAGTATTCTGTCTACTGTCCCATGCTGCCTATAAACCTCTGTCACTAGGGAAAAGCAGGGAGGACTCCTAGGCACTGTTCTTCAAAATTTATCAGCTTTCCACCAAAGTGAAGCTTGGGGCTATGCCAATGCAGAGAGCAAGACATACTTTTTTAGCTTTTTATTTTAAGATAATTATAGTCTCACACACAGTTGTAAGAAGTAATACAGAGAGATCTTGCATATTCCTTTGATAGCTTCTCTAAAAAATCTGTATACTAGACCCTCTACTTGGTGCTGGAACTATAGAAACAAGATTTTCTTTACCCTAAAGGACTTTAAAAGCTAATGGAAGCCTATAAAGCTATCATTAATAAGAGATGATTAAAGCAAAATGTAACACTATAGTCAGCTCTCAATTATCAAATAATAGTAATGACATTCTAGCTAAGCAAGTATGAAACAAACACCTAACTGCTCTATGTCTCAGTTTTTTCATCAGTAAAGTAGGAGTAATCATAGCATCTGTACTAGAGGATCAGTGTGAACATTCACAGAGTACAGAATCTGGGTATTTTAGTTACTATTAATATTGCATCCATCATTAGGATTCTGTTCTCCATTCTAAAATTGCTCTATCATGCACTTATGGAACTTTTATATGGGAAAAATTTCAATTGCTTTTTGTTAAAATAAGTGTCTCACATTGTGAGCTAGTGGTATGCCTTATCTTAGATAAGGACACTGAGAAGGGGCAGCTAATCCACCTTGGAGAACATAGAGAGATTTCAGAAGGATCACTAAAAGAGAAGATGAGATCTGAGCTGATTTTTTTTCTGGCACTTTCTTTCCTTTACTTCTAGTTCATGCTTCATATTTTTGATATAGGTATATATTTTGCCTATATGGATTATACTGTAGACTATTTTTATATCTTCTTTTTAATGCCCACCAATATATTATTTACACAAATTCTTGTCAATTACCATATGGATTTTTTTATAATACAATCATTATGTTTATTTTATCCTTAATTCCATACAGTTGGCTATACCTATAAGAGTTTGACTTTTGGTATCTTTGAACTTGGTGTGAAAATGACATGAATTCAGTGGAAACTATCACTCAAATTTTCAATTTTGACTTTTTCATGGGTTTGTGATGTACAGTATGCCCCATTCTTACAATACTGGGCAGTGACAATGAACCACAGAGGCTGATTTTGAAGATCAACGATTTAGGGAGGAAAAAAGGCAGGAGAGAATTCAAGGGAAATGAAACATTAAATAAACATTAGATTCCTAGTAATTTTGAGGCAGAAGGGGGCCCAAAGATCATCCAGTCCTACTTTTCGGCCCCTGCAGCTCTTCCTTGCAACTGTTCATGGATTTTTAAATGTACTCCCCACTTGATGAAGCTACCTATTCCAGATACTTAGCTGTTGTTGACATTTACATGCATACACCTCAAAGCAAAATCCAAACAACATACCCACATGAGCAGATGATTCAGGGTAAAGAGCAATCCATCAAGGCAACAGTCCTCACCTACTGCAAGGTTGTGGTGTTTGTGATTAGGGTTCCAATGCTTTACGAACATTAACAACTGCAAAATTTTTAAATGCAAAAGCCTTGAGAGTATTGAAAATTTAGGCAAGTAGCACTATGTTATTTTGGAAAAAAGGGAGGAAGTTAAAAATATGAAAATGGTGATACTCTTACTTTTTATAATATAATTGGTCCTAGAGGGAAAAATAAATCCTACATTATGTCAAAATTATTATGACGGTACTCAACACAATATACAGGACAGAACAGAAAAATGGTTAAGTGTGTGACTAGAGTAGCAATATCAATATTGTATGCCAATATGAGAACACTAGAAATACATTTAGGAACTTAAAGGCTGAGCCTGGTAAGCAGCTTTATTGTAAGCCTGTAGGCTGAAGGTAGTTCAAGCTCAACAGTATCAGTGAGTATTACATGAGCAGGTGCAGACCCCACAGCCACTTTACCTCTTAGCAAATTTGAAGCAAAACTAAAATTGAACTATGTGATAGAGCACTACAAATCAGTGAGAAAAAATTAATTAATGTGTTGAGACATCCAGATAAATACTTGAGACCTTTACTCTTCACATCAAACTTAATTCCTGATAAATTTTTTAAGTGAAAAATAAAATTATAAAAAGGAAAATTTTAAGACTTTCAAAGTGGTAACGAGTTTTCTAATATGACACAACATCTGGAAGTAATAAAAAATTTTATATGAGAAAATATCATCAAAGACTAAGATTATAAAAAATTATAATTCATGTCACAGGTGAAAAACCTCTTTTCATAATATATTAAGCTCTCCTTCTAATCAACAAGAATACCAGCAATTCAATGAAAAAATATGAGCAAAATACGTGAACAATTTGCAGAAAAATATAATAGATCATAATCACATAAAAATGCTCAATCACAAAAAATACAAATTCAAATTAAACTGCATATTATTCTCACCTATAAAACTTGGAGACCTCAAAAATATGATCATACATTCTTATTCATTGATGGTGAGTTGTACATTGGTAAAACTTTTATGGAGGGAAATTTGGTACTATCAATCAAAATTGTAAATGTGCAGTCTTTGACCTAGTAATTCCATTTCTAAGAATTTATCCTTCATATATATTGAGCATATGTATAAGGTTATTTGTTGCTTCATTGTTTATAAGATCAAAGATAGAAAGTCACCTGATTGTCTCTTATTGTCAAACAGCTAAGTGGCTATTATCAAAATGAGACAAATATTTATGATCAGATATGAAAACACCTTTAAGATATATGGTTAACTGGAAAAAGCAAAGTGTATACAACATTCCTTGATATGAGTTCATAATAGAAAGCTAGTCAGATTATACATGGACATAGGTAGATTTTTGCTTATGTATATTAAGATTTTTGCTTGTATTTATTTAGAATACCTGAAGGACAGCCAGAAACTAGTAAAAATGGTTGTTTCCTTGGAGGTGTATCTGATGCTGGAGGTTAGAGGTAGGGGAGAGAGAAACTTTTTACTGTAGTGCAGCTTTTTATCTTTTGAATTTACCAGGAATGCTAGTTATTCAAAATAAAGTCAATCAAAAAGTCAATTCCCTCAGAATAAATATCTTCTTCTCTTACACCTGTTTGTTTTTTGTGCTCTTTTGCTGTCCTTGCATATTTTTATCATTGGCAAAACCATTAGCTCCTTGAGTGCTACAATTCCATCTCCAGCATTATCACAGTGTCACGAAAAGGGATTTTTTAAAAAATGATGTTTTGAAGGATGATGAAAACCCTTTTCTTGGAATAAATCTGGCCACCTTTAAACAAGGCTGTTAAATACTCTTTCATTCAATCTGGGGATACTGCCTTGAAACATGTCCTCACTGTTTAAGAGGATGAAAGAAAGGTAAAAGCTGAAACTGACTTAAAGATCTATCTGGACTCCTGCGCACTGCTGCTAAGGAGAACCCATGTGGGAAAATGTGATTGTGTGGATGGATGAGAAGGAGATTATTTAAACTCTTACAGGATCCATATTCTAGTTAATTCAGTTGATTTCTTCCTGGCACACATATCCTTCACAAGGGCAAGGTTGAGTGACATTTTTATTAGCAATAATCTCTGCCTTCTTCTGATTATCTAGAGATTTAAGACCACATAATCATCCTCCACGTCAGAGTAGGGCAGGAGGAGGAGGGAATAGGCTAAGAGGCCCCAAATCCCTCCTAACACTTGTTTCTTCCCTATCAGCAAGATTAGTCCACAGCACTGTTGACTATGTTCAGACCTAGCAGGCCAGGCAGGGCCGAACTGGGCTTTCCAGGGCCTGAGGAGCAGCATTTCTGAGAGCAGGGCCTGGGACCTCAGGGGCACTTGTCCAGGCAGGTCTCTCGGAGACAGTGGCAGTGACCAGGCTAAGGACCCTACGACAATCAGGGTAACAAGCAAGAGATTTGACTCCATCAGCCATGCTGAAACAAACTAACAAGAGGAGAAGGTCTTGGAGCTACAAACCCTGGAGTACTCTGGAGAGTGAGGACCCTCCAAGCACAGGTACCAACCAACACCGCAGGAGCATCTGCTCCACAGGGGCTCGTTCAGGCTCCCAAGGCAGCATCATGCCATGGACCGAGGTGAGATATAACTACTATATCGAGGAGGACAATAGTGGCGGGGAGGAGGAGGAAGAGTGGAAGGACAACCTTGCCAAGGAGGACCAGCAGCCAGGAGAGATCACCACTGCACAGCTGGATGGCCATACAGACACTCCAGCCCAGTTGTCCATGCTGAACGTGAATGTTGGAGGTCACAGCTACCAGTTAGATTACTGCGAATTGGCCAGCTACCCCAAAACACGCCTGGGCCGCCTTGTCACCTCCACAACCCGCAGCCGCCAGCTGGGCCTGTGTGATGACTATGAGGCAAAGACGGAAGAATACTTCTTCGATCGTGATCCAGATGTCTTCCAGCTCGTCTACAATTTCTACACATCAGGGGTTCTGTTAGTGCGAGATGAGCTGTGCCCTCAAAACTTCCTGGAGGAGCTGGGCTATTGGGGCGTGAGGCTCAAGTACACACCACGCTGTTGCCGAATCTGCTTCGAGGAGCGGCGCGAGGAACTGAGTGAACAGCTCAAGATCCAACGCGAGCTGCGCGCACAGGCGCAGGCAGAGGAGGCTGAAGAGCTCTTCCGGGACATGCGCTTCTGTGGAGCACAGCGGCGCCGCCTCTGGAACTTCATGGAGAAGCCCTTTTCATCTGTGGCTGCGAAGGTCATGGGGGTGGCCTCCAACCTCTTTGTGCTCATCTCAGTGGTGACACTGACACTCAACACAGTGGAGGAGATGCAGCAGCAGGCAGAGGAGGGCACAGGTGGCGACCCGGGGCCCATCCTGGAGCACCTGGAGATGCTGTGTGTAGCGTTCTTCACTCTTGAGTACCTGCTGCGTCTTATCTCCACACCAGACCTGCGGCGCTTTGCGCGCAGCGCCCTCAACCTCGTGGACCTGGTGGCCATACTGCCGCTTTACCTGCAGCTGCTGCTCGAGGGCTTCACTGAGGAGGTTCAGGGGTACAGCAAGGGCTCAACACATGATCAAGACCTAGAGACGGTGGGCCGTGTGGGCAAGGTGGGCCAGGTATTGCGCATCATGCGCCTCATGCGTATCTTCCGCATCCTTAAGCTAGCTCGCCACTCCACGGGACTGCGTGCCTTTGGCTTCACCTTGCTCCAGTGCTACCAGCAGGTGGGCTGCCTCCTGCTCTTTATCACCTTGGGCATTTTTACCTTCTCTGCAGCTGTCTACTCCGTGGAACATGATGTTCCTGGCACCAACTTCACCAGTATCCTTCAAGCCTGGTGGTGGGCCGCAGTGAGTACCATGACCCCTGAGTTTCTCTACTCTTTTCATCCCATCACAAAATGGGAATTGATGTTAACAAGTTGGAAAGACATAGACATTTATAGTCTAGTAAGTAACTAAACTTGACTTGGTCTCAAGAATCTTTAAATCCTGATTTAGTCTTAAAATTCTTGACAGGCAGATTTTAAGAAAGATTCATTGTGAGTGTGGGTTGTTTCATTGTCCTCATTATTATTAATTACAACCTATGGATCATCCAATATCCTAAATGGTTTATAAAGTTTATGTCATGTAAATATCACATCCCTGGGTGGCAGTTATGATCACCATTTTCTTTAAAAAAAAAAAAAAAAGGCAAGGTGGGGGGGGAGTAGGAAATTGCTTCAGTTTTCAAGGGAAGCTGTAGATTTATGCAGAGAAGTAAGATTTGACTAAATAGTACTGACTCTAAAATTCTACTGCTTTTGGTTTTAGTTAAATCTGTGTGAACAGAAACATCTAATATGACACTATTTCTAAGTATACAAAAGTTCTTTCAGTATTACCTATACTTGTTCCATTGTACAGCTAGAGGAATAGGTACAGAGAGTTTGGGTGCAGACACACAGCTCTGGCTGCAAAGCTAGGATCAAAACCCTGTGCCCTTTGCACACCCCAGCACTATCGCTTCCAGACTTTAGTTACTTTTCATACCTTGCCTATTTGTACAGCTAATGTATTAATTATTTTTTCATTGTTTTCTTTTGTATATGTCTTTTTATATTTCTTATGCCATTTACTCAAATATCTGTGTTTCTGGTGTTCTTGATGTATCCCTGAAAATAAATGCTAACTAGTTCTTCTCAGTCCAGTGAATAAACTAGTATATATGAGAAAGAACTAGATATAGTCTTTCCTTATTAGAGTAGTTTGCAATGCCTTTAAAGATAGTAAGCAAACATAAAAAGGAAGTAGATATTTTCAATATTCACTTTGTGTATGTTAGAACCCACAGTCTGGTGTGAAATTCTGAGATGAACCATCACAGGGCTACCAACAGTGTAGTATAACATGATGGAATATTTAGAGCACTGGGTTCTAGTCTCAGATCTGTCAATAATTAACTGTGACTAAATGAACTTCACTCCATCATTCTCTCTGCTCAGTTTCCACATCTCTGAAAGAGGAAGTGAGACTTGTAGAGCTTTGCAGTTCAATGAGTCTTTCTTCCCTTGAAAGCAGAGAGCTCATATGTATACCAGGACTTACAAGCTTTCTTCAATGACAGGATGACATTAGGCTCTTCTAAATGAGCTTAGCCAAATGCCACTCCTCTGATCATATTCCAAGTAACGAAAGGTCATCCCCATAGTAGATAAACCGTGGGTACAGATGGAGCTCATGGAGAATGATTTGTCCCGAGCAAATGACATTTACTTTGGAGGTGACTAAGGCAGGAAGGCAAAAGAGTAAATCCTCATGATGATATAATACAAGGTTTAGAGTCAAATTTTAAGTTATCTAAATATCTTAAAAGGCTCACAGAGGTTGGCATTGGCCCTAGGGGACTCTTTCATACTACATTTAACCCACAATGTTTGCTTTAACTTTTTATGTATTAATGTAAACATTTTTATTAGTTATGTCATTAATATTGAATTTTTACTTTTAAAATATTTTCGGAAGTGAATAACCATTGATCCACTTAATTTCCTGATCTGTTTAAGGTACACTGAAGTTTAAAACTTTTAGTTATCCCCTTTTATGTTAAACTGAAATCATTTTACTCAAGATAAATGTTTTCTATAATTTTTACAATAATAATTGAATTACCATTCAGTTTTTATCCATAATTACTTTACCAATTATGCTTTTACCAATGTGAGGTTTTTCCTTTTTTTTCTTTTATTTTTTAGTAGCCATTATCTTTATCAGACACTATTTTCAACAACTAAATTTTGCACATTCTAACCTTTCCGTTTACCAACAGCCTTCATCCACTTTTTGAGATTTATACCAGTATAAATAATTATGTATTAGATAAATGATAGATAACTTGTTTCTCTTCATTAAGTAAATCTCTGAACACAATAGAAGTAATTCCCCTTGAATTTTAGGACTATTCATTCCCCAGAGCTGATGTTATTAATCCTGTTCTTTCCTGTACTTCTGATTACCTTGTACATTGTGTACTAAGGATTCTTATCCTCACAGAGCAAGGAGGAAGGAATGCTGTCAAGATGATATACACAAAGATGGCTTGGTTTTCATGTATAGGTGCAAAGTGAAAAGATACAAAATAATGGGCCAATTCCTCATTTAACCCACAAAAGTCCATCTTATTCACTCACTGTGCAAGAAGTTACTGAACACGAATGTGCCAAGTACTATTCCAAGCACTAGGGATACAGAGTGATTGGGGAGGGGATGAAAAAATATTTTCATCATAGAGCTTGCATTCTAGTGGACAAAGACATAATAAATAAGATATTGGTGTGTCTTGTGTGGCAGGATAGGCCAGAGAACAATATGGGTGGTAGAATTTCCCTTTAATGGTATAATCAGAGAAGGCCTCTTAGAGAAGGTGACATTGAGATAAAACTTGAATGATGAGGAGAAACTCACCTAAATACACATAACTAAATAGACGTCAGAATCTGACCAGTGGAATCCCAAAAGCAACTGTGGATCCAGTGGTCTCCATGAATTTTATTGATCAAACCATCTCATTATTTTAGAAATTTTGAGCACAAATAAGATAAATGTGTATTTAGTTATCTATAAATAAGTGATTTATTGCCATAATAATAATGTCTTAGAAAACACCTCACAGTCCAGAAGCTTAAAACATCAAGCATTCATTTAGCACATCAGTATAAAATTGAGCAGTTTAGTCTGACTTTAACTGGAAGGTTCTTCTCATTTGGTGTCACTTGTTCTCATGTCTGATGGTCAACTGTATGATAGATGGGAGGGGGAAGGTCTGGGCTGCACATCCCTCATATATAGAATAGGAATATGTGCTTGGCTGCGGCAAAGGGCAAAAGGAAGCGTACCAGCCCAATCATGAAAGTGCTGTATTGCTTCTGTTCATATTTTCTTAATTTATTTAATTGTTCATATTTGCTCAACCCAAAGCAAATCATATGGCTGTATTCAGTCAAGAAGCCAGACACGTTGGCCCAACCAGAAGAGGAAAGCTCTGGGAATTTACGTGGCAAAGAGCTTGACTACGGGGCAATATAACAATTAGGCCCAATATTAACGTTATTCTACTTCAGCAGTATATTACTGCTCAAATATATTGCACCCATCAGAAAACATACACTCACAAAATGACAATTTCAAAATGAGGTTTAAAAAAATTATGATTGATATTGTGTTATGCAACTCCAGAACTGTACCCCTTGTAGAATCTTTGCCACACATGCAAAACAGATTTTCTAATCTATTCTCTTATGTTTTTTAGTGTTTTCTGGACAACCCCAAACCTAACTTGCTTATAATAATCTTCCCTGTCTCTATGCCAAGGACCCTGAAACCTTCCTCATTAATTCTACTTGGAGTTTTAGGAATACAATCATTTTCATTATCGTGACTTCTCCTACAGCTGCAAAACAAATCCCTCATGGGCCCTTTCATCTGCAAAAACTAATGCATGAGGATATAAGATAGACCCGTCTTGCTCGTCTGTCAAATGGAGATTATTTGTGAGTACTAATGTAATAAGAAACATATGAACTAGCCTGTTCTAAGACTGCAATAAATAGAAGCTACCATATCTGGCTAGTTGATAGTCTTTATCACACAGAAGCAATAACCTTTGCTGCCAAATTTATTTTGGGGGAAATCAAAACAGAAGTGATTCCTTTTCTACTGGGGGAAAAAAAGACTGTAAAACATATAAAAGGGTCAATTGTTCTGTCAAGAGAGAACTTCCCAGTGTGCAGATAAACAGGCCATGCCTGGAACAGCTCCAGCAATTTGGGGGTTCTCTAGGTTGTCTGTGAGTGAGAGTTGTATGGAACAGATCAACAAGGACAATCAACTCTATGATGAAGCTGTAATTATTGGCCTCTTATGTGGGTATATTTTTAAGTAGAAAAGATCCATTGGACTATCAACAAACCATTTCATTCTGAGCCTTCCAGAGCAAGTTAAAGTTGTAGAAACCAAACAAGAAACTTAGGATGTGAACTCATTACTTCAGAAACTTCTGAAAAGAAAATTTATCTCAAGCCAAGGGACCAAATAATTGCACCCAGAGATCTTGCTCTGATCTTTCTGTTTCCTCAAATATGTTATCCTTTCCTTGCAAAAAGTTGGCATCTGCAAGATCACTGAAGTTTAATTTAATTGATTGCTTTGAGGAGATTCATTTGGAAAAGTGAACTAGTCAGATTACAGTGTGGAAGACAGAAACCAAGGTGGGTATTTGGTATAGGGAAATAGATGCATAGGTATTAAAAGGAAGAGCAAGAATAGCAACTGCAGGGAATAGCTGTTGGCCTTAGAGCTAGGAAAACAAATAGAAGTAGGCAGTTTAATCAGAGCTTTGGAGCACAGAGGAGGGGCACTGTGTAGCTGATGCACAGATTTCTAAGATGGTCCTGGAGGTTGGTATGAAAAAAATGCCATAGATATCTGTTTTACTGGAGGGATGATAGAAACCAGCAGCAGCAGTTAAGATCCTTCTGACCTCATCCCACCATCCAGGCTCCACAATGTGCCTCCACTTGGTAGAATATAACCAGAAGACAGTAGGTAAGGGAATCCCAGTTACAGAATTACAGAAGTGTATGGAAAGTGTCAGGCCTGGAATTGAGAGACACCAGAGAATGTCTGGCACAAGAGGGGTTAGAGTTCTCCTAGTTCCTTCAGAAACAGCACAGGAGCTATAAATGGGACAAGGGCTCATAGACACTTAATGACTTTTGATCTTATGGGTCCCTGATTTAGAAATGGTCCTCTTATACATCTTCAAAATATGCTCTTCTCATTGTCCAGTAGAACTTATGTGGAGCCTGATGGAGTTTTAGAGGGCAATGAGAGGTTCTGAATAAGCTCAGGATACAGAGGACAGCATACTGGGTACCTTCTTGTGGGTGGATTAATAGAGCCCAGACTTGAAATGGTTTTACTTTCATGCACACATGCCTCCTTATTGTGCCACTTATGTACATGTTGGAGTTTTAATATACAGATGAGTGTTGTTCTCTTCAAGGTGATTGTCCATGAGCTCATTCTAACAGTGTTTCCACTAATCGAAACATTCTTTGAATTCCAATGAGGAATTACCTTCAGAGATTGTGACATGTACATTTACTTTTTTGTGATGGTACTACCTATTTACCTTTCTTGAGGCTGCATTCAGTATGTTATTTATTTATTAACTTTTTTTTAGTCGTAGTTGGACACAATATCTTTATTTTATTTTTATTTGGTGCTGAGGATCGAACCCAGGGCCTTGCACATGCTAGGTGAGCGCTCTACCACTGAGCCACAACCACAGCCCCTGTGTTCAGTATTTTAAAATAGTCAAAAGTCATCTTGAGTTTAAGATTAGTACCTAGAATTAACTATCAAAGTGGATACAACCTTATATCAAAGTCTTGCCACAAGTCTTTTGTGCAAATTATAATCAAAACAGGATTCCAAAAATATTTGTTACAACAGTAGCATGGGTAAATATCGTCTTTGAAACCGACTGCTTTGAAGGTCAACATACGCCGAAATATATAATAATCTTAGGCAGAAAAGGCCAGTTTTTACCACCTTCAATTCTTTGAGAAAACTAGGAAGGATATTATTTTCAAAAATTAGTTTTATTCCCTGAGGTCACAATTCCTAGATTCATGGGTATCAAGACTTTCTCTATGCCTGTTTTTAAAAAACTTTTTACTGGTGCATTATAATTATACATAACAGTGGGATTCAGAGACAGACATGGTAGCATAGTCCCGTAATCCCATTGACCATTGACGCTGGATGCTGGCATTGGAGGACTGCAAGTTCGAGGCCAGCTTGGGCAATTTAGCAATATCCTCAACAACTTAACAAGAACCTGTCTCAAAATAAAAAATAAAAATTGGGGATGTAATTCAATGGTAAAGAGCCCTGGATTCAATTCTTAGTCCTGGGGGGGGGGGAGAAAGAATAAAAGGAAGGAAGGAGGGAAGGAAAGAAGGAAGCAAGAGAGGGAGGGAGAGATGGATGGATTCTTTGTAATATATTCATACATGCATTATAATTTAGTCAATTATTCTTCATTGCTTCCCCTTTCACTTTTTTCCCTCCTTTCTCCCCCTGATCCCCCTTTTCTACTCTGCTGGTTTCCCTTATATTATCACCCACCCCACCTCATTTTTTTTTCTCTAGCTTCTAATATGGGAAAATATACAACTCTTGACTTTCTAAGTCTGGCTTATTTCACTTACCATGTTCTCCAGTTCTATTTTCCTGCACATAACATAATTTTGTTCTTCTTCGTGGCTAAGTAAAACTCCATTTATGTATATATAGCACATTTTCTTTCTCCATTCATCCATTGATGGACATCTAGGCTGATTCCATAATTTGGCTATTGTCAGTTGCATTGTTATAAACATGGGTGTGCCGGCACCACCTAATTCTTTATGAAGGAAACACATTCCTTTTTCAAAGTAGAAATCCAAATACAGTCGTTGTAAAGTTTTGGAGGAAAATTTGTCCTCATAATGTTTGGCAGGTCAGGGTTTGCTGATTAATGAGTAAGCAGCTGGGGGAAAGTCACATTCTGGCTTTGGGGGGATCCAAAGTTAAGGAAAATATGTATGTTTTCAGCAGAATGATAGTTTTCAGTTTACAGAATGGCCGGGTCAACCAATTTTTCTGGATATTAAGTTGGCTTGCAGACATTTTGGTCATGTTTCCAATCCAACTCCTACTAATGTGAGAAATCACTCAATGAGGTCACCTGGGTCAGTTCTGGGCCTTCAGGGTTTAATGTCCATCTAGGGAGAAATGGTTTGGCATATGGAACCTGGATTTTAAAAGAAGTTCCTACAGCCAAGGAATCTTAATTCCTCCCAGAGCAAGAAACAGATCAGTAATTGAATCAAATTAGCCACAAAATAGACAACACATAAATTAACTGTACATTTTGAAAAAATTCTTGGGAACCAGTCGCACACAGCCTCCTAGCAGAAGAGGTCTTTTCTCTAAAATTAGAGATCCAAGACACAATAGGCACATCAAATATTTATTCATCTTTAAAGCCAATTTTCTTTGCTTTTGACTTTTCACTCAAAGTTCAGCCAAAGAAGAAACAAAACACAAAGAAGTTGGGGCTGGGGCAAAGCAAAGCCAGTGTGGGATTAATCAAAGCTTAAAATAAGCACTGTCTTGATTATTTTCCTTCCTCTGTGTCCTCCCTCTGCCCCTGACCCCTACCTCCCCGCACACACATCCTGGATCCTTGAGTGTTGGTTTACTGCAAGGACTCCCAGTTGGATTTTCCTGGATGTTTCATATCCTAAAGCTACCCCATCCTACCGCTCACCTCTGCACTCAAACTCTCTTTAGCCCTCCTCTAGGGGGTGTAAGTTAATGGTGTCAGTGTCAGATGAAAATTACTGCTCAACTCACACACCTGAGTGGAGATCTGATCGGGTTTTTTAACTTTTGATATGGCCGGTAAGAAAACACACACACACACACACACACACACACACACAAGCATCCATCACAGCCTCTCATTACCCTTTCACCCAGAAGTTAGGAAAAGCAGATTCTCTACAAGAGCCAGAGGGCACCCCTCCCCCTAATCTCCCTCAGCCAGCAATTAGCAGAATTCAGGGAGGAGCCTGTTTCCACAGCCTGTGGGTCCAAAGAGCTTAACAAATATAAAGCTTCTGGTACAGAGCGTACCTGTCAATGTTGGTCTTTGCCACCCTTTGGCTGGGATGAGCTTTAAGATATGGGGTCCCTTGGATTTGCCTACATGTTACATGCACTAACATTATTGCTCACATGTTCTATACCAGGCATTCCTTCATTTCCTGTAACAATCCTTTAAAAAGTAGAAACTGAGATCAAGAGAGCGTAAATGACTCACCCAACTCACATGGTTGGGAAGTGGATTCAAACCCAAGAAGTCTAGTGTGGTACCTGTTTTCTTAACCTCATCTACATCATCCTGCCTCTTCTATGCTTGCTTGTTTTCTTCCCCTATGGGAAAGGCAGCACATCACTCAGCAGTTCTCTCATCAGAGATGGAGCTCTGAGCCCTGAAACCTCACCGGGAGGTACACTTTGCCTTATCCTTTTTTTTTAAAACTGAGGATTGAACCCAGGGGTACTTTACCACTGAGCTACATCCCCAGCCCCTTTTATTTTTATCTTTAGAGACAAGGTCTTGCTAAGTTGCTGAGGCTGGCCTTGAACTTGAGATCCTTCTGGCCCAACGTTAGGATTTGCTGAGGTGACAGGCATGTGACACTGCCCCCTGGCACACTGTCTCCTTTTGATGGGCTAGACAGAGCTGTGATTCTTATCAGCTTCACCAGATTTTTCAGCTGACTCATTTCTCCATTTCATTCTTATTGATCAATCAATCACACTTGTAAGTTCAAACTGACCCTTACATCTTCAAAACAAAAATGGTTTCATTTCTAGGCTAAAGGCCACTTCAGAATGGTTAGTAGGTGAATTTGTATGATTACTGCTATCTCCTGGAATATTGTGGCAATGACTGTACAAATCAATGGAGCAACAAGTGCCACCTGAAGTTGTGCAAGGCAGAATTTACAACTGTGAGCAACAGCGTGGCTTAAGAGGCTTCTAGTAACTTGGCCAACAGTTTAGGGACCACAGGAAGCACATGAGACATAAAAAAAATGGGTCCCCAAGGGATTTTCCCAAGGTTTTCTCTGGCTATACTAACTGATAACTAGTCCCATGGGTATCTGCATTTTAAAACAGAAGCTTGTTAACCTAAATAAATCTCTCATTAGTGGGATTTAAAGCAGTGTGACGAGTGGTAAGAAGAATTTCATGTGGAGTGTGCATAATTTGAGTCTGTGAGGTCTTCCAACAATACCTTCACAAAATAAGAAGTGTTTCTCTGGACACTTGCAATTAAGGTGCCTTCATATAAAATATCTCCATTGAACTATATGACAACTCTGAGAAGTGCTATAATTGTCTTCATTTTAAAAGATGAAAGGAAGACAATGGAGGCACTGAATGCCATTTGTGTGCATGATAGTATGTTGAGTGCTATATATTTATTTTCTAAATTTAGTCTTCACAAGAATCATGGGAGTTAGGTGGTACCATCTAAGTAACTGAATGTTTTGCCCAAGGGGTCTCAGCTGGGAAGAGTCAGGGTCAGAATTTGAACACTGGTTTTTACTGGCTGCTGAGAGCCACAGCCAGTTGGAATGGCCCCTGGCATTTTGCCAATACTATTGGTTGAGAGGTGAGCCATTAAGATGATGCTGGATTGATTCAATTGTATATTAGACCCTTGCTGTCCGCCTCAGGCGGAACTACTTTGAAGTTCTCCCAGGGATTCCTGGAGAGTTCACGTTGGTTGGGGAAGTGCCGGAGGGGAGGAGGGATTTCCGGTTGGTGTGTGGTGTGTTCCTGAAGGAGTCATGCGTGGGCGGTGTTCAGGAGAGTTCCTGGGGAGTGTTTATGGAATGCTGTTGGAGTTCAGGCAATAAAGTTTCCTGTTTGTAGATACAAGTGCTTTGTGGCGGCTCGTTGATTTGTGCCCAGCTAGACTGCGGCAACTGGCTTTAAGTCCAAGCTCATTTCTAATACATTCGTGATCCAGGCCAACCCAGGGAACTCCTATTCTGATGCTGGCCCCAGCTGAGGACAGGGGTAAGGAGATAATAACCAGCATTTACTCAGCACATTCTGCACCAGGAATTCAACATGTTATCTTAAATTCTCTTCACAATAACCCTTTAAAGTAAGTATCTCTACCCCCATGTTATATATGAGTACTATGAGGAATAGTCAGGTTTCAAACCAGAGTCTTCAAGCTCCTTAGCCTGTATTCTTTCCATGGCATAAGTCCTATTGGCAGACTTTCTGATACCCTCTGAAGCTGGCTCCATAAGAAGCTGTTACATGCCCCTGGGTGCCTGCAGGGAGACAGAGGATGCCCTCCTGCCTGTTTCTGTCTTTCTCCTCCCTCATAATACTAACAGTTCCATTCTGCTTTCCCTCCATACAGGTGAGCCTCTCCACTGTGGGCTATGGAGACATGTGCCCAGAGACCCACCTAGGCAGGCTCTTTGCCTTCCTCTGCATTGCTTTTGGAATCATTCTCAATGGGATGCCCATTTCCATCCTCTACAACAAGTTCTCTGACTACTATAGCAAGCTCAAAGCTTATGAATATACCGCCATACGTAGGGAGAGAGGAAACGTGGATTTCATACAGAGAGCCAAAAAGAAGATGGCTGAGTGTCTGGCTAGAAGCAACACATAGCCCACCCCAAGGCAAGAGAATACTTCATAGGCTTTGTCTCTGGTAGATTCCAGGAATTTTAAGACTTCATTTGCTCCCTTTATTATTATGAATGGCAGAAAGAACATGTGGGGCAGACATACACAAAGGCATTCACTTCATAAAATTCTATCTCTAGAAATATTCATTTTGGCCAGAATGCCTCATTTTGCTCATGCAACTGAGTTGCATGCAAAAACCTAACCTTTCCAATGATGCTGATGTTGAAAATAGTTTGAAAGGAGCACTATCTTGGATTTGTCTTTTAGCTTCTCATGGCATCCATATTTTTGGAATTGAGTTCACTTGAGATAATTTTCTTAAATAAAATGAAGATGTTTTTATTCAGTTCAGGGAGATGGAGTGTCACAGCAGGAACTA
Source organism: Marmota monax (assembly GCF_021218885.2). NCBI lineage: Eukaryota > Metazoa > Chordata > Mammalia > Rodentia > Sciuridae > Marmota > Marmota monax. Next base: position 10,906,839 of record NW_026693595.1, read on the forward strand.
TGTGAGCTTTGGAGGTAGACCAACCTCTCAGTCAAAATCCCAGATCTACCAAACTATATGATTTGAGCCAAGTTACCTTAACCCTCTGAGCCTCAGTTTCTTCAATTATAAAATATAGGTAATAACAATTATCTTGAGTATGAGTATGTAGATTAGAGACACTTGTAAATGCTCAGTGAATGATAGATGTTTAAGTTGTTGGAGTGGATATTGTCTAATAAACTCTCTAGAACAGTGGTTCTCAATTAAAGGCAGTTTGGCCCCTAGGACATGTGACAATGTCTAGGGATTTTTTTTTTAATTGTCCATACTGTGAAGGACGGAGAGGGAGGCTTCTGACATCCAGTAAGTGGAGACCTAGGGTACTGATGAACATCCTACAATGCACAAGACACCCCCGCAAACAGCAAATTATCTGACCCAAAATGTCAATAATGCCCAATTTAAGGAACTGGTCTAGACATGATGTGGGAGCCCCAACTTGACCTGTGAAATAAGTCTGAGTGTATTAATTCCCCCTTCTTTTAAAAGGAGCCCCTCATTGTCCTCATATCTCAGGCCTCTGGCCATTCTCCTTTCCACAAAAGTGGGAAAAAATCAAACCTACCTTTTGAGTAATTGCTCTGAGTCAAGGACTGAACAAAGGGCCTTCACTCTGTGCTATGTGTCAGTTGGGAAACTAGGACCCACAGTGGGCCATGGTCATTTATCTCCCTGCAATTTTCTCCCTTCGTAGGTCTATTGGAAATTGAAGTCTTAAAATTAAAGGCCTGTCTGAACTGAGCACACAGAGATTCCCCCTGTAACTAGAGCTTGTCCTGCTGTCAAATTTGTCTCCGAGTGTGACTGGGCCTATACCTGTGTCATATAAATAAGATTAATAGTTGCTTGTCTTCCAATGACAAGCACTGTCGATTGTATGCATAGTATATAGTATAGTATTAGCCCTTAACATAACCATAAATAAGATATTCTATTCCCTTTTTTATTTAGGAAGCAATTTGGCTGCATTCATACAACTTGTAAATGGTAGAAGTAGATTTCAAGCCTAGATCCATCTTGTCCACAAGGCACTTGCTCTGTCTAAACTTGCTCTCAAATTGCATCAGCATCACCCACAGGGCTGCTTAGAGCAGAATGCTGAACCCACCCTGCACAGGTGTCCCAGGGGCATGAGGATTTGGATTAGCATTTCTAACAAGTTCCAGGTGATGCCACTGGTACACATTTTGAGAGCCACTTTGCATTGCCCCTTCCATGAGACCATGATTATGAAAATAGGCTGCAGCTGACAAAACTACCTGTAGCTCTTCCTCTTAGTCCACATGTTCTGATCATCATAAATGAACTCCCATCTGAAGCTGTGGGCAGAAAGGCTACTGTTGCAAGGTTGCTAAATAAAGTACAGGTAGCCAAGGCATCTTTGTTTTGTGCTACTACAACAGAATGCTGCAGAGTAGTGTATAAAAAACAAATATATTTCTCTCAGTTCTAGAGGCCAGGGAGTCCAAGACCAAGGTTAAGAGCAGGTTTGCTTGTTGGGAGAGGGCTGCTCTTGGTTTCCAAGACAGTGCCTTACAGTTGCATCCTCCAGAAGAGGAACACTACAATGGACATGTCACAGACAAACCCATCAAATGCTGCATGAAGCCTTTTATAAGGCATGAGAGAGGAGCCTTGTGGCCTAATTATCTCTTAAATGTCCAACCTCTTAATTCTGCCATATTAGCAACACCTGAAGTTTAGAGGAAATTCCTTTCAAATCATGGCACCAGAAAAATTTAAATTTTGTATAAACCAAAAATATTTTTTAGTAAAAACATGTCCAAATATTGCATATTATATATACTTCTCCTAAAAAATTATTTATCTGAAATTCAAATTTAACTGGGTCCCCGATATTTTCCTTTCTAGACCTGGCAATTCTATACTATTGCTTTTGATAGGCAGTTTCCTCATATGGATGGAAATTATTCCCAGGTCCTAAACCCCACCCAAACATGAGCCTCTCAGCCAAGGGAGGCTTCTCTTCACTCTTGCCAAATAAAAGAAGGAGGAATTTCAAATCAGTTTTCTTGCCAGAAACAAATTATGCAGTTACAATGTGTGGGAGATCCAGAGGACGGCTTATATAAATGTCTGTCATATTCAACATGGCAGCTGCCCCTCCTCTCCACCTCCCACTTCCTGCTCCTTCTGTGGTCCTGAGGGGAAGGGTTTATTGATGAAGTGTGTCTTCTGGGTCTGAGGGGCACAGTGAATAGGAAGGGCCAATTTTCATCACATCTCCCTCTGCTGGAGGCCCAGGAAGAATGACTCATACCTACCCAACAGAAGAAAACCTGGGAGCGAAAAAAGTAGGGATTGGTAGCAGGAAGGGTTAGGAGACGTCCTAATGGCAATGATGGAATTTTTCAGGCCCCCAGGGTACAGTCTAGTAAATGACAATAGGCCACCTCCTCCCAATCTCACTGGCCACATCTGCTCAGACAGCTGTGTGCTTCCTCCCCAGGGAGTAAGACTGACAGACAGATGAAGTTAAAACAAAATGAACATTTCATGAGCTTTGCTGTACATTCATGCACAGAGCCAATATTATTTAGTATACTCCTTCAACTGCCCTATGAAGTAGGTTTCAAGGTAGTCACTTACAGAGAATTTGACACATTGAACGTGGTCTGGATTTTAAACCTGGCTCTGCCACTTACCATGAGGTTGAACCATGTGCAATTGCCATTTTCATCAAAAATGACCGAATACTGGCAATTTCATCTGGTATAGCCTGATAGAGTGTAATAACAATTTCTTGAAACCTGTTTCTCCATTGTTAAAATGGAAATAATAATAGTGTCTTCCTCAGGACTATGATGGTAATTAAATGATATAAAATATATTTAAAATCTTTAGCTGTTTGGCACATGTTATATACTAAGTAAATATAGATCATCATCATCATCATCACTAATATGCTGGCTGCATAAGAAAATCCTACAGGCCCAGAGAGAACCCCGTGTCATTGAGGAGTCTGTGGATGAAGACAGATTTTGAATCTTGTCTATTGAACACTCTGCTTAAGGATCCAGGTCAGTGTGTCCAAAAGAACTCTCCACAAGTGGAAACATATTAGCACTGCCTGATACAGTAAATGCTAGACATCTTTGGCTGCTGACCACTTGAACTGCAGATAATATACCCAGAGATAAATTTTTACATTTTTGTTTTATTGAATTTCATTTTTAAATTTAAACAGGCGTATGTGACTAGAGGCTACCATATTGGACAATATGTACATATAGGCCTTTCTTCTGCCTTCATGGAAGTATTTGTTTCTGAGGCCAGGAGAGGTTCTTATATTTTTAGGTGAAATAAAATGCAAAAAAACAAACAAACAAAAAAAAAAAAACAGGAGGAAGAAAACATAACATGTCCTCCCTCTTGTCCCTTCAGGCTTGGGAGTGGTAATGGCCTCCCACTCTTGCTAGTCCCTGAGTATCTTACCACTCCTTGATGGTTTCCTTTATCCTGATCACACCTCTGTATATACAATCTTTATTAAATTCTCTTCAACTAAACTCCTTGTGTGTTCCACCTATTTCTTGCTGTGACCCTGATTAATACACATTGTGCATTGTAAGAAAAAATACGTTGTTTTGCCACCAAAAAGATGGCATATGTTCATTTGATAATCATACTTCTCCAACACATAGCCCCAGACTCAGAAACACAGTCCTCAAATTTAGAGGCCAAGAAGCATATCCAGCTCACAGATGATTGGCAGGACAGTGATAATTGGCACCTGTAAGTGCTAATAAGTGATTTTTCCTTCCTGTCAAAGGCCTCAGGCTCTGCCCTCTTTAGGAGCTGAGCATATGAGGGCATTGTGTACATAAAATTAATCGGAATAGATATAAATAGAAACAGAAGTTTGCATGCCCTCAAAGGACATCAAGAAGTCATTTTGGTCAGGCTCCTACCTTCATACAGGTAAAGTGTACTCAAACTTATTTTGTAGGTGATATAACTGAAACCCAGAGAATTTAAAAATGCTCAGATGTACCTGTTTGCCATGCTGCCCTCCCCTTTCCATGTGTGCAACAGCAATCACATCACTCTTTCCCATTTTTGCCATAGTTCTCTAGCAAACAACATAAATCTGTCAGAATTGACATTCAAGATCTATTTTCCATTCTGGCATGTGCTCACTGTGTGGACTATTGTCATGCTATCCTTAATAAATACCTAGTAAGTTTTAATAAGTGAACCTCAGTTTCTACATTATAATGTGGAGATTATTGACCTCTTGTTGGGAGGATTATCTGAGAGAAAAATGCAAAGTACTACAATATCTATCCTCTATTAGGTGCCCAGTCCATGATACCTCTTATTATTTGTTTTTTTATAAAGAGAATGTGGATACTGTCGACCATCCAGAGTGTTTCCTTCTTTGGTGGTCATCAAGGTCCACGGTCATTAGGCCATTCAAAAATACTTTAGTTTTCCTGGAATGTATCCATGACCAACAGCTTTTCCTCACCATATTCAAGGAATTTGTGGCCAAGTGTCTTGCTTTAACCAAACAAATATGAGTAAAAGAGCAATGTATTACTTCTGAGTAGAGGCATTTAGTTGATGTTTCTCTACCATAGCCCTCCTGGTTTTTGTGATTGTGGAAACAGATGTCAAGATAGAATAAACATAAGCTAACAGCTCTGAATAGCAATGATGAGCAGAAGCTCAGGCTGACCCTCATTGGACATGAAATGTAAATAAGAATACAACTTTGTTGCATAAAGCATTGAGATGTTGGAATTATTTCTTTTTGCAGCCATAATATAATCCATTTTGATAAATACCTCTCTCTGCATCAAGATTCAAGGAAAACTGAAACTTCTCTGTCTCATCACAAAAAAAGTGACCTGAAAGATTTGTATGTCTTAAATGTTCATGGTCCCCAAAGTAATTGCCTACATCTCCTATATAGTGCTGGATAATAATGATTTCTAAAATGTATCTCAGACCTACTGCATGCCAAGAATTTTGCTGGAGACTTTAGGCAAGTTAATGTGTACACTTAGCAACATGTATGGCATACAATTCAGGCTCATCCTCATGGTTGTCATCATAATTACACAGTTCTTACGAAAACTCAGGGAGGTAGAGACTGCTAATGTTCCCATTTGACACAAGAGGAAACTAAGGCACAAAGCAGTTATGTAATATGCTCAAGATTTCAGAGGCAGGAAATAATGCAGCAAGAAACCAAAGTCTTATCTTTTCCCCACTGGGCAATGAGGACCACTAAACTCTGTGCAGTACACTTTCATGAGATAGCTCTGCCTCCCACTGGTGGGGCAGGTGCCTCAACATCAAAATGGTCCCTCTGCTTCCACCACTCACAGCTGGTGTAGACTAATTTGTTGAGAAGGGAAAGAAACTGGGCTCCCCCAGGTCAACTCATCCATGGAAATTAAAATTTGGTATTCAGGAGGAAGATTGTTTTTTCTACCAGCTTCCAGATTCACTACCAAGAGGGGTTTCTCCCGCCTCCTTCATTTTCTTCAAAATCTCTAGGCTCATCTGTCATTTATTTCTATTTCATAAGTAGCATGGGACAAGGGGCCAGTGACAAGCTTTCCCTGCTCTGTTCATCCCCCTAGAGCTGCAGAGCCCAAACAGGGAGGAAGAGAGATAGCCCAGACGCATACAGACCTTCCACCCGACCTCCACACCCTCAACTTCCTCCAGGCCATTTATTTCATTAAAGCACAGGATGCTCAAGGGAACCTTGGGAAAGGGGACAATTTCATTTTTCCTATGTCTCGGAAATTAAAATTCTTTCCAAAAAATAATTTGCTTTGTTCTTTGAGAAAGCTGAGAGGAGAAAAGAGGTCAACAGAGTGAGAGGTAAGAAAATGAAAGGCGAAAAAGAAAAAAGAGGAAAGGTGGGAAAATGGAAAGATACCTAGAAAATGGAAAGACAGATTTAGATGGAGAAGGAAGAAAAGAGAGCAAAAGTAGAAAACCAATGAAGCTGGTTCTGTGCCTTCACTGCAGCAGCAGTTTATCCGAATTTTTATCTTTTTCTAAAATTTTAATTAATACTATATTGAAAGTCACCAATAATACTATATTGAAAGGATAGTACCAATGTATTGCCAAAGTATTTTAGGGAGTCTCTTCCTTGTGCTTCCACTAGTATCCCCAGAAAAGCCTGGAATTCCATGATTCCCACACATCTGGATTTATGTCTGTGGTTCATCTTAAATGACATGGAGCACTGACAAGGGGACACTTTCTAGTTCAATTCACCTATGTTCAAAATGCAGTCCTTGCCCTTTGTTTTTACTCAAAAAATGGATAATGGATCCATGTGACAAACACTCTTCTAGGCACTGGGTTACAATGAGCAAAATCCTCTGCCTTCCTAAAACTTCTATTTTAGAGGAATAAAATAAAAGGAAAATATGCAGTATCTTAGCAATAAGCATAACAGAGAAAATATAAACCACAGGAGGAGGATAAGAAATAACATTATTGGGGTGAGTCACAATTTCAAATACAGAGGTCAGGATGGACCTTATTGTGAACAATGAAACAAATGTTGGGACAAAACTTCCGAGGGGGTGAGGCTTTAACTCTGCACGCATCTTGGAGAAGCACAAATACAAAATGCAGATGCTCTGTGAGAGCACACCAAGGCATTCGAACAATCCCACAGAATGAAGATTGTCCCATCCACTAGTGACCAGTGCTTAGTATGACCAGGAGCAATGAGGTAGCTACAGGTTATGTGGAACAGTAAAGAGACTGGAGGATCAATAGAGTGTAAGCTGTGCTGCAAAGACTTGTTGAAGTTCAGACATTATGGGAAATGAACTGGAAAAAAAAAGTAGTGATCAAAAAGTGGAATGTTTGACACTGACATCATGGAAGGGTTTCCATTTTCTCAATGGCACCATATGGAGACAGACTGTGGGAGTGGCTGAAATAGTGTAGAAGACAAAACTGAAGGGGAGGAGATCAAGGGTATTGGAAATATAGCTGAGTAGACTTTAAAATCCCCAAGAATTTGAGAAGAATGCTGTTGGAGAGGATGACAGAAGCCAAGTCCTATCCTTCTAGGAATCAGAGGGAGAACCTAGAGGTCAGTAGAGGAGTGTAAGCAAAAAAGTCTGATGACTTGCAAACAACATTGGCTTGGAGCAGTTAGAAGAGGGAAGCAGAATGTCTGGAAGAAGCAACAGGAACTAGAAGAACAAGTACTTTACTCCTGGTCAAGAAAGTAAGGGCCTTTGGATTATTTCCCATTATTTAAGGGAACTGCAAGGATGGAAGGGACCCTGGGGAGAACCAGGTACAAGTTAAGTTTATCATCATTTCACTAGGGAACAAAACTGGTATTTTCTGTACAGGTGGGTCAAATATGCTATGTGGCATAGAATAGTTCCACAAAACAAAGTTACTGGTGCATCCAATAGAATCCTCATTGCAAAACATAATACAGTTAGGAAGTGAGACCATTCAACATTCAAAGGAAAGGTTAAGAGTATAGGGGGAATTACTGATTATTGACACTGGGTTCCAAGGACCACAATAGAAGAATAGTAGAATTTGGGAAGAATAGAAGTTGGAGTCAGAAAAGAGGATGTCAGCATGAAAGTCTGGGAGCTAAGTGACCACCCAGTCCTCCTAGGCTTTGTCTGGTGACTGCCCTTGACAGAATGGAGAAGCAGTGAGATGGTTCTGCTGGCCTCAGGGCAGGTGGCAGTAACAAAGCTGTGTGTGTAGAAGGTGAGAGGGAAATGCTGTTGTGATTCCAACTCACCACACTTGCTGATGGAGGCAATAAGTCAAGACAAGGGGCAATATTTCTGCATTACTCAGAACTTGACATTCCTTCTTAGCCTTGGATACTGGAAGAAAACAGGTCTTCCAAGGGCTTTCCCAAGTCCTCTTGATTCTGCCACATCTAAGCTCTATAATCTTTCTGGGCCAGTTCCATCATTTTAATGTGGCCCCGTAAGATCTATTTCAAGGATTAGAAAATGTTTGGAAATATCTAGATGATCTAGTCAGTGTATGTGGTAGGTACTTCCTACTGTGAGCCCCACAGCTTATACATTTCTGAGTTTAAATTCCAGATCTGCTTCTTCATGCATGAACTAGATAGGACTTATGCCTCTGTTTCCCTTTTAAGTAGGATTGGAAAAACCATATCAGGTACATAGGACTTTCATAAGTAATCGATGAAAGGCTAATGTAACTAATGTAATGAGCTATTAAATTTTGCTTTCTTCTTGCTGGAGAAACTCCAACGAATTTATAATAAGTATATATTTGTTTCTCTCTACTTCTACTGATTTCTAAAGTGAACCATCTGGCCCCTATGCTTTGGGTTCCCATGTTTCAGGAAAAATTAGGTGTTTCTTTGAGAAATTGTCAGGGCTGCTACTCAGGCCTTTGGGAGGCTAGAAAACATTAAAGGATAAGGTGAAATCTTGCCAAACCAGAAGTCCACGGAGACTAGAGTTTGGAAATGACATGGAGCTGTGAATGAACCAAGCCCAGGATAAGAGAGTTAAATTCCATAAGATAGAAGGAAAAGAGGCCAATAATCTTCAAGGAAGTAGCAGGGGCCTGTATGGACTAGAGAGTATGCAGACCTGCTCCTTCTCTCCCAGCCCCACCACACTGTGGCTGTTTCTGCAATCTAGAAGTCAAGAGTACCATGTCATATGGAGAGCAAGCATGTGCCATTCCCCTCAACCTCTCATCTCATTTTTGGCTCTAAGTGCAGCAGGCCACCTGTTCAAGATACAGTCAGATAACTTTTGAGTCGAGGTTGCCCTACACACAGTTGTCACTGGAGGTCACCTTACCTTTTCAGCATGAGGTGGTGGCAACATCTTGCAGTTGTGTGCCTTGCCAGACTATGCTGGTAGCTGGGTTGAAGTCACCTTGCATCTGTTACCTTCTGCTTCCATTTACCCTCAACCCAGCCTCCAATTTCAAACTCTTCTTCTTCCCTCACTTCTTGTGGCTTAGGCCAATCATTAAGCTAAAACTCGCCAGGATTTTCTTTCCTTTATTAAAGGTCATGGGATTTTTGTGACTCATATAGATGATTTAAACCCTTGAAATGGTTGTGACAATTAGTAGGTGCCAAATAAAGGGAGAAGGTAGTTGTGATAGAACCAGCAGCAGTAATGGTAATATACTCCAGACAACAGAGAGTGTGCCCAGAGGCTGGCCCAATTTCAATCAGACCCCGGGAGGAACAACTACAAGAGAAAGCACATTGGCCCAACAGTCTCAAAACCACAGTTCTGTTGTTTTGCAAAGACTTCCCTGGCAACATTGAGTTGGTTAGTCCTCTAACTCACTGCCTTAGTTTCTGTATTTTCTTTCTTTCTTTTTTTTTAATATTTATTTTTTAGTTTTCGGCGGACACAACATCTTTATTTGTATGTGGTGCTGAGGATCGAACCCGGGCCACACGCATGCCAGGCGAGCGCGCTACAGCTTGAGCCACATCCCCAGCCCTAGTTTCTGTATTTTCAAGTGAGAATGGTCCCATTCAGTTTAGGGAAAAATCTTGCAGTTGGAAAGATGTTCTCTCTTCAAGAACATCCAGCCCAACCCTTTCTCCTCTGCATCCCATTTTAAAGAGAAACCATGGAGGCCAAGAATGTAAAAGTAGCCTACCTAAGATTTTTTAAATCCACAGTGTAATGAATACTCCAAATCTATGAAAACTTGGTTTTTATGTTTATTTGTGGAATGCTCTTTTTTTTTTTTTTTTTTGGTTTACTAGTATAGATTAGGAAGATTGCAGGGTATGTATACGAATTCCAGAAATGTGGTATTCTCTTCCCTTGAGAGGCTCGTGATATTGGGAAAATTAAATAAATCCGTGCCAAAAGTACATATATATTTTTAAGTAGAAAATGTTTGAGAAGTTCTCAAAAAAAGGTAAAATATTTATATAGTCAAATGATGGTGGCCAGCCTACTAGATGGCCCCAGGAACCCCATCTTTTGACATTTATACCTGTTATAGTTTAGATATTAGGTGTCCCTCAAAAACTTGTATGTGAGACAATGCAAGAACATTCAGAGGTGAAATGATTGGGTTATGAGAGCCTTAACCCAATCAGTAAATTATCCCCCTGATGGGGATTAACTGAGTAGTAACTGAAAGCAAGTAGGGTATGGCTGGAGGAGGCGGGTCAATGGAAGTGTGCCTTTGGGGTATATATTTTGTATATGGCGAGTGGAGTCTCCCTCTGCTTCTGGATCACCATGTGAGCTGCTTCCCTCCACTACACTCTTAAGACATGTTGTTCTGCCTCACTTTGAGCCCCAAGGAATGGAGCCATCTGCCTATGGACTGAGACCTCTGCAACTGTGAGCCCCAAATAAACTTTTCTGCCTCTATAAAATTGTTCTTGTCAGGTCTTTTTACTCACAGAAGCAAAGAAGCTGACTAAAACAATGCCTTTGTATGGTCTCCTCCCACCCTGGACCAGGGGTGGTCTATGTGACCAATAGAAGATAGCAAAAGCCATGGTCTGAGGTTAGGTAATAAAAACTGCACACATGGAAGTCAGCTAGAATGCTATGAGGACATTTGAGAAGCCAATGGAGAGGTCTATGTCCTGAGGTATCCAGTCAACAATCAGTTAAGAACTGAGCCCTACCCACTACCCCACGCCATGAGTGTGCCTGGAAGAAGACCCTCCAACCCCAGAGAACCTCAGGGACCAGCTGATAGCAGCCTCATGGGAAACTAGAACCACCTAGTTAAATCTGATCTGAATTCTTGCCTCACAGGAACTATGAGATAACACATGTGCATTATTTTAAGCTGCTAAGTTTGGGGTAATTTGTTGTATAGCAATATATTGCTAATATCTAAAGATAGACCATCATCACTCTGTGCGATGTGTAATGTGATAATGGAAGAATAGGTAGCAAAGACTTATGTAGCATCTCCAGCTAGGAATTATGCCTGCATTGGGCTTTATTTGAGTTTTCTAGGCTTTTCTTGGGCTTTTCCCTTGGGAAACAGAGGGTGACACACACTGAGAAAGAGGATGTAGAACCCTCAGAAGAGCTTATCAAAGTATATTCATGGTTTCTTTCCAAAAGTGAGATCACAAGGCTTATGTGTCTCTGCAGAGATGAGTGTGTACATGAATTTCAGGAGCGGTGAGATCCTAGGTCACTTCTGCCTTCCACATGCACCTTAGAGGGAGGAAAGTTCCAAAGATCCCCAACAACAGGTGGGAATAAGACAGCTTCTCTGGAGGAGGGCCTTGAGCGGCTCCCACATGGAAACCCAGCTACTTCTGTGAACCTACTAAAAAGTGCCTATAGCACATACGAGGGGGACATCAAGCAAGTCACTGCTCCACCCACAAAATGAAAATAAACTACTCTCTCAAAGAGATATGGCAAAGATCATATGAGGAAATGCTTTTCAAAGTACAGAATACTGTGCAAGTTCTAATTGTAATCATGAAAATTCAAAGTGAGATCTTATACATAAGTCCTCAGTATAAGGCCAGGCTGGCAGTGTTAGTGGAATAAACAGTGGGATTTGCTTTTACTGACAGGCGCACTTTCAGCAAAGTGAGAAAGAAGCAAGTCAAATAATGGCAGCGAGGGTTGTCTGACTTCTGGCCTGTGTGCAGACGCCTCTTTCTTGCTAGGAAGCCCCATCGATGCCCACCCAACTCCTGCCCCAGGACTCCCCCACAGGGACAAGAGGACTCTCTGCAGCTCTGCTAAGTACAGACAGGATGTGGATCACAAAGCAGAGGGCAAGTTAGGGACAGGTCAGGGGGATTTGACAACTTCCCTTTTCTACCATCTTGGAGGCTGAGACAGCCTACAGGCATAGGATGAAGTGATAAGAAACAGGAAGAGTGAACTGGCAGAAAGAGAAAACACAAGTTTCCTTTTATTCCTTTGCCCAGGGCCTGGGTACAGATATTAATCTTCAAGTCTAGGATTAATGGGGCAAGGCAATACACATATGCAAACAGCTACGTTTCTCTTGCCTTTAAGGTGAGAACCGGAACTTAAGGTCTTAGGGTTGAAATGTATCCCCCTAAAAGATGCTGAAGTCTTACTCCCCATGTCTAGGAATCTGACTTTATTTGGAAAGAGGGTCTTGGAAGGTGAACAAGTTAAAACAAAATCATTAGGGTGAGCTCTAATCCAATATGACTGTTTCCATATAAAAATAGGAAATTTAGATAGAGAGGTAGATAGATATGTGTAGGGAGAATGCCATGTGAAAGGGAGAACAGAGGTCAAGGTGATATATCTGCAGGCCAAAGAATAGCAGAGATTGTCCTCAAAGTCCCAGAAACTTGGAGAAAATCCTAAAACACACCCTTCCCTCACTACCCTCAGAACCAATCCTGCTGACAGTGATCTTGGACTTCCAGCACCTGAACCCAGAGACAAATTTATGTTATTTAAGCCATCCAGTTCATGAAACTTTGTTCCAGCCACCCTCCAAAGAATATATGATCATTAGACGTCATCAGAACAAAACCATGAGTTTGGACAATGGACTTGGACATTTGCACCACACTGCCACTTCCTAGCACCATGATTTGGGCCACTCACTTACCTTATTGAGGCTGAAGTTCTTTATCTGTAACATGAAAAATTCCTCTAGATCTTGCGGATAGTTGTTGAGAAGCAAAGAAAGTAACAAATGCAAAGCATCCAGTTACAAGGCGGGGCTCCCACCACCCATACAACAGTGGCAGTGGGGTTATGATTAGCAGAGGTAACAGCACATCTAAAATTCCTTCACCCCTTTGAACTACTCCACTGTCACAAGCGAAACAGAAGGACTAACTTCCTGCCAGTCTATGAGGATGCCAAATACTGTGAAAGAAAAGACTACAAGACACACTTAACTGCTGCAAAACAAATTGCTACAAACCTAGCAGCCAAAAACAATATGTATTTATTATCTCACAGTTCCATAGGTCAGAAGTGCCAGGGGATTTGGCTGGGTTCTCTGCTTAGACTTTCACAAGATGGAAATTAAAGTGTCAGCCAGGCTGAGGTCTTACCTAGAAGCTCTATGGATCAACTGATTCCTTGCTCTTTAAGGTTGTTAAAAAAAATTCAGTTTTTTGCAGTTGTAGGTCTAAAATTTCCCTCTTCTTGCCAGCTGTGGATCAGGAACCCCTCTCTGTTTCTCAAGGTCACAGGACGGCCTTTTACAGGATCCCTCCATCTCCACAATGACGAACTGTTGTCATGTGAAATCTTCCTTATGCTTTGAGTCTTTCTGACTTCTGTCATTGGCTGCTATTAAAGGTTCTTGGGATTAAATTAAGCCCACCTAGATAATCTTCTCAGTTCATGTTCATAACACTTGTTAAAGACAGGAAGGAAGATTCTATTGAAGAAGGGATTATCAAGATAGGTGTATACTACTGGGATGGGGTTGCATAAAGGGAGGGAGATTGAACTCAATTCTGAATACAAAGAAAACTGGAAATTTATAGAAAGGAACGGTGGATGGAAAATTACTAAGAGGAACCCTTAGTAATAAGGAGAGATTCTGGCTAAACCAACCTAACAGGATTCTTCTGAAGGCGGACCAGGGAGGTCAGACATTACTCAGGGGATAGTAGAAGGTGAGAAATTTGGTCAGATTTGTAGATGATCAGATATCAATGGTAGGAGATTCTAGCTAATTGACTTAGCAGAATTCTTGTTTATATCAGTCTTTGTAGGACATGGCCCAAGATCAAGCTCAAAGGAGCCTCACTGGAGTTTGGTCAAGGACAGGCTCCTTGTAAAGGTAACATGTCATTCCCAACAGGGGTTGAAGGTCATGAGATCATCTTAAAATTCTGCTTTACATACAGGGTTCTATCCCTGGCTCTGCCAACAAATGGATGAGTAACTCTGGACAAGTTCCTTCTCGTTTCTGAGCCACTAATCCCTTTTAATTCTAACAGTCTATAACTTTCTCCAAGATCAAATCACAGCTTTCACAGAAGGTATGTTCACTTTGAGGATTACAAAGAACTTTAAAAGAAACCTTAGCTCTCAGAAGAATTGTGAAAACTTAATGCAGGATAATTCAAGCTTCAGTGCAAATTAGAACATCTAGGAGCCTTAAACTTACTGATGCTGGGTCCTATTCTCAGAGATTAAGAACTCCAGGAAAGACATAAGGAACAAGAAGAACATGTCTTCCCTGTGTGGAAGCCTTCAGAGAGATGGGTGAGAACCTTCTGTTTACATTTCCAGGATGGTTGAGGGAGTGGCAGTTGGGCTCAAGTGTGCATTATAGCAGAGGCCATAATTACAAGTCACATAATTTCAGTTCTTCAGGGTTTCTTATGGTGTCTCTAGTGAGCAAAGGACATAAGTTAGTAGATGCATTTTCTATGAAGGTCAAAGCACTGTGTCCCAAACACCTAGCTCTCTAGGGTGTGCACATCTTGCTCCAAAGCTAAAGTATAGGTTCTTTTTCTTCAAGAAAAAATGGATGGAATGCGTCTTTCTAAGTACCTCCATTTATATGTACGTATGCCTGTATGTAAGAATATGTACATATATGTGTATATTTCATATACATATATACTTCTTTTTAGAATGTGTATTAACATGTATACACAGAGATAGAAAGATGAGGGATAATATTTCATGCATAACCAGTACGATAGTACATCATTGCTGATTATATTCTCTGTCAAGGTTTTAGTGTACAGATTTTTTTTTCTTACAGATTTTTATATTATAATATTAAAATATGCTAGGAAGAAATGTGAAAAAGTTTCTAACGGACCAAAAGGTTATTGAGCATCCTATTAATAGAATTCTAGGGATTTAAAGAACTCTTCCAGGGTTACCGAATTCTAAAGGGGTCTATACCTTTCACTGTCTTTGACTATTTTGCAAAATTGTAGAGACAGAGACAGAAGTTAACTTCTGGAGGTCTGACAAGATTCTAGTGACGTTCGTTAATAGAAATTCAGTCTTTATTGGATAAAGACCCAGTTGGTTATTTTTACGCTGTGGATATTGACCAGTTTTGTACCTATTAGCAAGTTCCTGTAGTGCTTCAAAACTTTTCTATAATAATATTTTTAAAAGGCCATTTTTTTCCTTTGAAGGAAAGGAGATCTGGGAATACAGTCTCTAAACAGGGAATTATACCACTGAGGCAGGGTATCAGTGAGGCCTCTTAGAATATGTGAGAGCAGGTCTTTTACAGGAACACAGGGCTCAGATGAAGTTCAACACAAACAAACAGAATGAAGCAATAAGGGAAACATCCCTTTCTTATTTTAAAATTCCCAAAACTCTAGATTTTTTAACCTAATATAGCTGGAACACTGTCTATCATGATAAATACTAATCTTTACTGGGAAGAAATTCTTCTTGAAAGATATAAAAGATTTTAAAATAGCTATATCATGAGCTGACAACTCTATTAATGTGGGTTCTCCAGAGAAGCAGAACCACAGAGTGTACATACAGTTATAAGGGGGGATTTACTAGATTGTCTCACAGAATCAGAAACTGGATAGTCCCACAGTGCTTGTCTGCAGGCTGGAGAGCCAAGTTACTGACCAGTCTGCAGGAGCTGGAGTCCGATGATGCAGACCCAGTCCAAAGCTGAAGACCCGGGAGTTCCAGAGAGTTGCTGGGACAGTTCACATTCAAAGACTGAAGAATGTGAAGACTGATATCCACACCAGCAATGGCAGCAGCAAACATTGCACCCATTCAAGAACAACTGGGGTTCCCAGCCTATGGAACAGTGCCACCCACATTCTGGGTGGGTCTTTCCATGCTGGGTTTGCTGACCCACATACCAGTCATCTCTGGAAACACCCTGTTGGGGCTTAGATATGAGGTGCCCCCCAAAGGCTCATTTATGAGATAAAGTAAGAATATTCAGGGGTGAAATGATTAGATTATGACAGAATAGATTCATTGATATGAATGAATTGGGAGGTAACTATAGGCAGGTAAGTATGGCTGGAAGAAATAGGTCACTGGGGGTGTGCGTATGGTATTTATATCTTGTCCCCAAAATGAACTCTGTCTCCCTCTCTCTCACTTCCTCCCTCTTCCTCTCCCGTTCCCTCCTTCTCTTCCTCTCCCTCTTTGTCTTTCTGGTTGCCTCAGGTCCAGAGCTATGGAGTTGGCTGACCATGGACTTAACCTTTGAAATCATGAGCTGAAATAAACTTTTCCTCTTCTATGTTGTTCTTATTGGGTATTTTGGTCATTGTGAATCAAAGCTAACTAAAACACACCTTCACTGTCACATCCAGACATGTGAATTACCAATTTCCTAGGCATCTTTCAATCCAGTCAAGTTGACAACCAAGATTAACCATCACAACAGCATTTCTCCACAAATTTGGAAGTCCTTTGATATAAAGTCTACAGAAAGTATTAATTCCTCTAAAGTTGTTGTTTCGGATAAGGACCCCCAGAGAAATTTACAAGGATCCAACCAAAATTGCCGTCACTCTGACTCACAGCTTTTGGTTGACCCATAGTACATTTTGCCCATTATAATACTAAATTCTCTGCCCAGAAGCATTCTTATTCACTAGTTTTGAAAATTTGATATATGACCTCAAACTGAGCATGCTTAAGAATACCTAACTCAAGATTATAGATTAGTATATAGTCACGGTGGACATCAATGTAGAGGTTCCTCAAAAAACTAAAAATGGACCCAACATATGATTCAGCTATAACCACCATTTGACCCAGCTATTCCCCTTCTCGGTCTATTCCCTAAAGACCTAAAAAGAGCATGCTACAGGGACACTGCTACATCGATATTCATAGCAGCACAATTCACAATAGCAAGACTGTGGAACCAACCTAGATGCCCTTCAATAGATGAATGGATTAAAAAAATGTGGCATTTATACACAATGGAGTATTACTCTGCATTAAAAAATGACAAAATCATAGAATTTACGGGGAAATGGATGGCATTAGAGCAGATTATGCTAAGTGAAGCTAGCCAATCCCTAAAAAACAAATGCCAAATGTCTTCTTTGATATAAGGAGAGTAACTATGAACAGAGTAGGGTCGAAGAGCATGAGAAGAAGATTAACATTAAACAGGGATGAGAGGTGGGAGGGAAAGGGAGAGAGAAGGGAAATTGCATGGAAATGGAAGGAGACCCTCAGAGTTATACAAAAGTACATACAAGAGGAAGTGAGGGGAAAGGGAAAAATAATACAAGGGGGACAAATGAATGTCAGTAGAGGGGGCAGAGAGAGAATCGGGGAGGGGAGGGGAGGGGAGGGGGGATAGTAGAGGATAGGAAAGGCAGCAGAACACAACAGACACTAGTATGGCAATATGTAAATCAATGGATGTGTAACTGATGTGATTCTGCAATCTGTATATGGGGTAAAAATGGGAGCTCATAACCCACTTGAATCAAAGTGTGAAATATGATATATCAAGAACTATGTAATGTTTTGAACAGCCAACAATAAAAAATTAAAAAAAAAAAAACTAAAAATGGACCCAACATATGATTCAGCTATAACCAATCCTTGGTATTTACAGAAAAAAAAACTAAAGTCAACATGCTATAGCAATATATGCACACCTGTGTTTATAGCAGCACAATTTATAATAGCCAAGTTATGAAACCAGCCTAGATGTCTATCAACAGATGAATTGTTACAGAAAATGTGATATGTTCACAATGGAGATTTGCCCAGAATAATGAAATTATGTTATTTACAGGAAAGTGTTTGGAATTGGAGAACATCAGGCTAAGGAAAATAAGTCAGATTCAGAAACTCAAGGGTCATATGTTTTCTCCTACATGTGGAAGCTAGCAGAAAAAAGGGGAATGGTGGGGAAATCATGAAAATAGAATGCAGACAAGTCAGGTAGAGGAAGGAGTCGGGGCAGGGAGGAGGAAGTGAGGAGGTACTGGAGAATAAAATCAATCAAATTATGTACTGTGCATATAGAAATAAGCCACAATGAAATATGATATTCTGTATAATTATAATTATTATTCATTGATAAAAAAAGTTTAAAAAGAGTCTGACCACCTCTACATGAATGAGTTTCCCAATAAAAGCCCTTTGCTTTTTTTGTTCAGGGAGACAGATTGCTTTAGGACTTATTCCCAGTGTTGTACTTACTTGCTGTAAGTAATAAACTTGTCTTAAGTTTATATCTCCTGGCTTTGCTTTTAGGCTTTGTATTTATCGAGGGGTGAAAAACATGCTTTTTTGTTATATTAGAATGTCTTGTATTCTTTAGGCAACAGTTTGCTTAATTTGAGAACTTTACCTTTTATGAAATATTTTTAGTCTTATAGTTTTCAAACAAGTTTTCCATAAGTGAAATGCTTTTTACCATCTCTCAATCTAAAAATAATTGTGTGTATACCTGTGTATGTATGAGTACATGTGTGAGAATTCAAAACAAGATTATGAAGTCAAATTCTATTACAAATCATGTACAATATTTTCTGTTAAACGATGCTAATATCGGATGATTAATTCCATCAAATCTTTTATTGACAGATAAAAAGAAACTTTTACTACTACTTGCTTAAAATGCCTCAACTTTTTACATAATAAATACTCTTTTCATTTTTCTCTGTTAAGCAAAGTGCAATTTCCATTCATTGTGAAATTTGCAGCATACCTTTAAACAGTATTATTTTTTCTTAACTGCTTTGGTTGTAGGACTAATTTCTACAATCTTCACCTAATCCTGCATCAATTGTATGCCTTAATTTTAAATTAAAAAATATGCATGTGGCTATATGTATGTGTATCTGTTTAACTAGAAAACGGATTTTTATTAAATTTTTATTAAATTTTATTATAATAAAAATAAGGAAAACTAGTTGGGTATGTAGATCAGTGGCAAAGCCCTTGCCTTGCATGTGCAAGCCCTAGATTCAATAAGATAATAAGTTTTACAAATTAATCCTGTGTTAGTCATCTTTGTGTTGACATGACCAAAATACCTGAAAACAATAACTTAAAGGAGGAAAGATTTATTTTGGTTTCAGTCCATGGTTGACTGGTTCCATTGCTAAGGGCCTGAGGTGAGGCAGAGCACCACCGTGGCAGAGAGAGCAAGGTGAAGTGGAGCTGCTCACCTATGGTAGCCCGGAAGCAGAGAGAAAGTTGGGAGGAAGAGGCTGGAGACACGCCATACCCTTCCAAGGCATTCCCCCAGTGACTTCCTCCAACTAGGCCTCACTTCCTGCAGCTTACACCACTTCCCATGGTGCCATCAAATTATTAATCTATCAAGTTGGTTGCTGTGGCAACATCTGTAATCCCAATGACTTGGGAGTCTGAGGCAGGAGTATTGCAAATCTAAAGCTAGCCTCAGCAACTTAGGGAGACCCACAGAAACTTAGCAAGACCATGTCTCAAAATGTAAAAATAAAAAAAGGACTGGGGATGTAGCTTAGTGCTAAAGCACCCCTTGGTTCAATCACTAATACTGAAAAAAAATCTATCAATCAATTAATCAATTGATAAGGTCAGAGCCCTCAAAATCCAATCACTTCCTGAAAGCACTACCTCTAAACATTGCTAGAGTGGGGACTAAGCCTTCGAGACAAGCCTTCTAGACCAAGCCTTTTGGGACATTCCAGATCCAAACCATAAAAATTCCCAATCATAATTCACATAAGTATCATTCCATTTCTTGCTGATTACATAAAATATACAAATAACCTGCATTGCTATACTCAACACATAGAAAAAAACTGAACTGAAGCAAGCTACTGATACTGACTGGTTCAGGGATGGTTTGAAGGGCTATGCCAGAAAACAATAGGGCCTAGCCCACACACTACAATCCAACAACCATATATTAAGCAATGTTACAATTAAACCCTACTAAAACAATGCATTTGTGCTTAATAGGGAAATTAACACTGCTTCTGTTCATAAATTTAAATTAATTAAAACTAAATATAATTTCAAAATTTTATTAAATTTAAATTTTATTTTAATCAAGGCTAAATAAAAGTGACTACATTCCAAGTGCTCACTATCCATGTATGGCTAGTTGCCATTGTATTAAATAGTACAGATTAGAAAGGGGAGAAGAGAGATTTGGGGAGCTGCCAAGAGGTGCCTGGATTTGGGAGGATGGAACAAGTATAGCAGAAATTTTTAAAGTTTTGCTGTGTTCTATCCTCCCTTTGCTGTTCCCCCAGGAAAATATATAGGAAATGTATATGTCTTCCAAGGCTATCAGATGAGTGGTTGCTTTTAATTCAGGAATCTATAACAGACACTACAGACTAGTCAGCTTAAACTAGACAAATTTATTTTCTCATAATTCTGAAGGCTCAAAGTTCAGGATCAAAGTGTTAGTAGGGTTGGTTTCTGGTAAGGGCTCTCTCCCTGATTTGCAGTCTTTCTCACTATGTCCTCATATGGCTTTACTTTGTGTGTGTAGACAGTGAACTATTTGGTGTCTCTTTATAACTAGTTTAACAACCAAAATAATTAATGAGGGAAAAGTCTGTAAGAAAATATATTGCATATTTCACAATGAATAGCCACAATGGGAATTAGAGTTTCAACTCTGGAATTTTTGAGGACACAAACATTCAGTCTATAACAGCTATTCGAACAAACAGAAAGAGTCATAAAATTTTATTTTATTCACTTAATGTGTAATGTTTTAGGAGTTTTTGTTCTTGAAAGAACTTTGTGGTCTAGAGAGGTGGACCCAATATGAATTTAGCATTTTTTCTATAACAAATTTAATATCTTTTCAGCACAGAGTCAAGCTAACTAATATGTATCCTTTAATCACCACATTAGCAACTTAATTTGATGCAATAGTCTTATATAGAAAAATACTAGTTAATTTTGTTCATCTCCCTTATCTCTTTTATCCTAAAAGCGATATCTAAGCTCAGGAGAGGTTTGTATCACATCATGACATTGTAAGAGACCAGAATATACGAGCTCAAACGTGCTTCTTTGGCATAAGGATTATTTGGAATTGATTATTTTAAGAAATATCAGACATAGGAGAAGCTCTGAAAACATCTTAAGTTTTCTTTTTATAAGGAAAATTGACACCTATAAAGAAAAACTCCATTTGTAAGAAGATCTCCATTTCTGAACCAGAAAGAGAAGATGACTCTAATCACAATATCATCTTATTAATGGAAAAGACAACAACTTAAATCCCCATAACTGACCTTATTCTTGCTTAGGTGCTTTTTCTAGTAACTTCCACATGATCTTGCCTCCCTCCATCTTTTTTTCCTTTTATTTAGCTGAAGATGATATTTAGGCCTGAATTCAAAGCTATTTCTTGGGGCTATTTACTTTCTGTATTTTTCCTAGGTGTGTATGAAATATACATGTTAATAATCTTTTGTTTTTCTCTCTTGTTAATCTAACTTTTGTAACAGAGGCTCAAGCTGAGAATTTATAGGATAGAGGGAAACAATATGTTCCTCCCCTTCAGCAGCGGGGAGGGATCAGGTGGGCATCCAGCCCTGTGGTTGTTTCTCCAATAACATCCTCTGCAAAGTGACTCATCCCATCTGTTCTTTGCTCCTCATCTCCTGTCTGAAGGGATTCACTGCTCAGGTGCCCTTGTCCTCAGAGCTCCAGTCTGGTTAACATGGGCTGCTCTGTGCTTCTTCATGCCCACCACAGGGCCTTTTGGGCAGTTCATACTCATTTTGGCTGCTGTCTCACACCCTCATAGCATTATGGGAGATTGGATCAAGGGTACAGAATTAGGCTCCTTTTGTCTAAATATGTCACTATCTCCATTCTGCTTTGACCAATGCCCTCACACCTGATACATTTGCAGCCTTCTTCAAATATACAACAGAAATTGAGATGTTTCCTGTCCTCAGAGATCATCAGTTTTCTGAGTTTATTTTTCCCCCCTTCAACCTACTTGTTAGGAAGCTTCCACCCAGCCTAGTAGAGAGAATGTTGATTTCCTCTTCAAGAACCTGCAGCAGTTGCTAACCCTGACCTCCCTCATGAAAACCTGTTGAATCATCCTACCTGACCCTAGATGAGAAAGAGTATCTACTGAAAGGTAAAAATAATGACTTTCATAGGTCTTGGTTGGAATGTAGCCCTGTCAAAAAGATGGATTAACAAGAGAAAAACTATAGAAAAGTTATTACCAGGTATTTCTCATATATACATGGGAGACACCCAGAGAATGGGTAATTCTCCATGAGGTGGCTGTGAATTTGAGTAGATGTAACATCATTCACAAAGAATAGTAAATTTTTAGGAAGTGACAAAGCAATATGTTAGCCACTAACAAGCCCCTAAAAACAATCACACATGCTAGCAGGGGCCGGGGAATAGCTGATGCCCCTTCAAATGAGTATTAACACTCCTTCAAAGTTGGTTTTTGTTGTTTCAGAAAAGGTCCTTCATAGAAACTTGTAGGGGACCAACCAAATCACCTAGTTGTTCTGACTCACTCTTTTTAGGTGACCCAGAGCACATTTTGGTCATTTATCACACTAATCCTCTGCCTAGGAGGTGATCCTCTACACTATTTTTGAACATGTAAAGTGTAGCATGCTTAATGCTCAGGAGTATGATCACCTCTATATGCAATGACCTGCTTTCTTATATGAACATGTATAAGGTTTCTTAATAAAAGCCCCTTGCTTTCTTTGTCTGAGCAGACACTGCTTTGGGAATCATCTCCATCTCTATCCTTAACTTGCTGCAAGTAGTAAACCTTGCTTTACTTCTTTTTTTTTTTTTAAGAGAGAATTTATTTATTTATTTATTTTTAGTTTTTCGGCAGACACAACATCTTTGTTTGTACGTGGTGCTGAGGATCGAACCCGGGCCGCAGGCATGCCAGGCGAGCGTGCTACCGCTTGAGCCACATCCCCAGCCTGGTTGTGTTTATTGTTTGTGTTTACCCTCAACAAGAGTGAACTCACTGCATTCGATTAACAAAGGAAAAAGACTTTGAGTCTCTATGAGCGGCAACTTGGAGAAAAGGCAAATAATTATAGGATAGAGGATAGGAAAGGCAGCAGAACACAACAGACACTAGTATGGCAATATGTAAATCAATGGATGTGTAACTGATGTGATTCTGCAATCTGTATATGGGGTAAAAATGGGAGCTCATAACCCACTTGAATCAAAGTGTGAAATATGATATATCAAGAACTATGTAATGTTTTGAACAGCCAACAATAAAAAATAAAAAAAAATTTAAAAAAAGCTAATGATAGCTATTGATGTGGATTCCTCTGGTACCATTTCCAAGGTCAGTAAGGATCTTAAGCTGTCTTTGTTAACCTTGTTCTCCCTGGTAAAGTGATGGTCTGATTACCTTTTCTACTTGTAAATCTATGTCCTTCTTTTAGGAAACAGAGGGGAAGGGAAAAGGGATCTCCTGCATCTGCTTCTTGTCTTCAGCTGAGTAATCCTTCATATTTTGGGGAGAGCTATTTTGGTTCCCACATTCTAATCCTCTGTTTTGCAGAAAACCTAATTTTAAATCATCACATATTTCCTCATGGACACCAGCTGTTTTCTGAGTTCTGGGGACCTGGCCTCAACTCCTCTTATTTAATAAGGCAAAGCAAAGAGAAGAGTAGAAAGAACAGTAAAATGGAAGTCTGCACGTCCTCCACTTCCATTCAACACCTGTCAACATTTTGCTACCTTTGTCTTTAGGGCACTCTCACACTCTTTTTTCTCATGTGTGGGCACATTACTTTTTTCTTTCTTTTTTTAAAAATGTAAAGTCTTAGATTCACATAAAAATTTAGCAGAACCTACAAAGTTCCTATATATCCCTTCACCCCACTCAGTCCACAATTTTTTCCTATCACTAACATTTACATTTGGCGTTGTACATTTGTTGCAATTGATAAGCCAATATTGATACCTTATTAACTGAAATCCATAGCTTACTGGGGTTCATTACTCTTTGTTTTATATAATTTTATGTGTTTTGACAAATATATAATGCCATGCATCCACCATTAGAGTACCGTACTGAATAGAATCATTGCCTTCCAAAATCTCTGTGCTCCATTTAATCATTTCCCTACTCTCCCCATCTAGCAAGCACAGATATTTTTCATCTCTATAGTTTAATTTTTTCCCCAGAATGTTATATCATTGGAAAAACATTATATGTAGCCTTTCAGAATGGCTTCACTGACTAAGCAATATGCATTTAAATTTCCTCCAAATCTTTCTATGGCTTGCTAGAATATTAGTTTTTATGAATGAAAAATATCCTATTGTATGGATGTACCATATTCATTCATGTATTGAAGGACACCTTGGTTGCTTCCAGTTTGGACAATTAGGAATAAATTGCTGTAAGTTTTTGAGTGTAGATTTTTGTGTGAACAAAATCTTGAACTAGGTTAAGTAAATACTTATATGATGGCTGGATGGTAATGAGACTGTCCTTAGCTTTTTAAGAAAGTGCCACACTATCTTCCAAAGCAACTGTACACTTTTCATGCCCAACAGTGATGAATAAGTTCCTATTGCTTCCCATCCTTGCCAACATTTGGTGTTCTTGGAGTTTTTGATTATAGCAACTCCAGAAGGTGTCTGGTGATATCTCACTGTCATTTGCATTTGCAGTTTCCCCATATTACATTCATAAGATGTGGAGGCCAATGAACATTTTAAGCTGTCCCAGTGGTGAACCCATACTCTGCCTCATTGACAGGGGAAGGATGCCTTTCATCCTTGCAAATCTATGCTCTGCTTCAGTTTCTATTTGTCCCAACCAGATCCTTTAAATTAAAAAGAAAAAAAAAAGCCCTACATTCTGAATTTGTCTGATAGCTTTCTTATGATATCATTTAACCTACTCCTCTCTCACATGTGTTTCTGATAAATTGGAAATTGAATATAGATACTAGTTCGGATTCAGTTTAAATAAAATAATTTATAGGTGATGTGCATGTTAAGTGTAAGAGTATCATAACAGGAGATATTCAATGGCAGGTTGCCTTGCTACTAATGATACTAAGTTTGATTACTTGGTTAAAGAGGCCAAGAAAAAAGAAAAAGGCTCCTCTTCCTATCTCTACAACTAATCCTGAAATACATGCATAAACATAATCAGTGCATACACATAAATCAGTTTGGAGAATGACAAAGCAAACAGAGCAAATATTGGTGAATATGGGTGAAGGATGCATAAACTATTCTTGCAACTTTAAGTTTAAAAGCATATATCCTATCCTTTCCTGCAAAACCCACCACAAATACAGCTGTTCTTATTTTTTTTTTAGAGAGAGAGAGAGAGAGAATATGAATCTTTTTTTTTTTTTTTTTTTTGTAGATGGACACAACACAATGCCTTTATTTTTATGTGGTCCTGAGAATCAAACGCGGGTCCCGCCCGTCCTAGGCAAGCGCTCTGCCACTGAGCCACAATTCCAGCCCCAGCTGTTCTTATTTATTCTGCTTTCTTACTCTGCTCTGAAACTCTAGTGGCTAGGAAACTGCTCCTAAAGTGGGAAAACTTAGTTATAATCCTCACATTCGACTAGGAATTACTGACACCAATATCTCTCTTATAAAGTTATAGCATGCTTTTAAATTGCAAGAAATCTGAGGTATGATCCTTTTGACATCAAACAAATAGCCTGTTCCCAAAAAGACTTTAGCATCCATTGATAGTCTTTCCCTGACTTAATTGTTACAGGGAAGTGAGCTTTGCTACTAATCATCAAAACCAAGCTTTGAAATTAAAAGGAAAATGAAAAGAAAGAATAAGAAGAAAAACGCTCCTCTTCCTAAAAAAGTGTCAGTCTTTTAATATGATATCTATGCCTTTCAAGATCTGATTTTGGAACTCCAGGCCAAGAATTTTAATTCATTCTTAAAAGAACACAGTATCTGCACTTCCCCAGGGCAGTGAGACTTGGCCTTAGTCCCAGCAGCGGAAAGAATGAAAAACTAAAAACAGTTATTATGGGTCGGGGTTGTGGCTCAGTGGTAGAGCACTTGCCTCGCATGTGTGAGGCACCAGGTTTGGTCCTCAGCACCACATAAAAATAAATACATAAGATAAAAGTAGTAATTGAAAAGGAAAAATGCATCATGGAATATTTCAAATATTACCTTGCTATATGTAAGCATCATCTCTTCCTAATCGTGGTGGTAGAAAGTCATCAATCATTGCTAAAACTAGGGGCAACAGTTTTATGATAAACATAATATTATATAATCTCACAGTATGTTCTCTAAATGAGTTACTAACTTAAAAAGAAAGAAAAGGAAGTAGCTTTAAAGTTGAGGAGGCAGGCCCTCCTTCACCAAATGGTCAAAGTTAGCATTACCAATAATAGAACCAGATTGAAAGCTAGTGCCTCCTGAGACACTGAGGAAACAGAAGCCCTTATGTGCTATTCCAGTCCAAAATGCAAACTCTGAATTTTATTGGGCAAACTCAAGTTGAGGGACATTCTAGAACAACTGGTCTGTGATCTTCAAAAATACCAAGGTCAAGAATGGCAAAGAAATGCTTAACAACTCTCCTGGATTAATGGAAACTAACAGTGTGCTCTGATCTGAATGTTCAATGTTCCCCCAAAACTTATATGTTGAAATTCTTACCCCAAGATGATGGTGTTAAGTGGTAGCATCTTTGGAAAGTAATTAGGTCATGAGAGTAGAGTCCTCATGAATAGAATTATTGCCCCTGTAAAAGAAACCCAGGGGATATCTCTTCACTCCTTCTACCTTGAAAGGACACAATGAAATCAAGATGAGGATTCTCCATTGACACCAATTCTGCTAGTACCTCAATCCTGGACTGGATCCTGGCCCCCAGTACTATATTTCTGTCTTTTATGAACTAGCTAGTCTGGTATTTTATTAAAGTAGCATAAATGACATAAGACAGAAACATAACAACTAACTGTAATATGTGATCCTGAACTAGAAAAAAAAAAAGATTTAAAGGACATTGAGACAATTGGAATATGGACTGTAGATTACAAAGTAATATCATATTCATGTTAAATCTCCTGATTTTGAGAAATGTACTATTATTATGTGAAATAATGTCCTTGATTTAAGGAAAGACACCTAGAAATATTTAGAGATAAAGGGGCAATCTCTACAACTAATTCTGAAATACATGCATAAACATAATCAGTGCATACACATAAATCAGTTTGGAGAATGACAAAGCAAACAGATCAAATATCGGTGAATATGGATGAAGAATGTATAAACTATTCTTGCAACTTTAAGTTTAAAAGCATGTATCCTCTCCCTTCCTGCAAAACACACCACAAATACCGCTGTTCTTATTTCTTCTGCTTTCCTTACTCTGCTCTGAAACTCTGGTGGCTGAAAAACTGCTCCTAAAGTGGGAAAACTTGGTTATAATCCTCACATTCAACTAGCAGTTACCGACATCATGGGTTAGAATTTGCCATTCTAGACCTCTGATTTTCTAATCTGCATTAATGTGGATTAGGTCTCTAAGGTTCTAGGATTCATTGGCAAGTTGTCAACATAGAAACTCTTGGATGTTTTGTTCACTTCATGGGATTTTAATATTCACACTTCCAGATAACCATTATCTTCAAGTCTCCAGTCTTTTTTTCCCTACTGCCTCTGTAGCTCCCAGAGTAGGTACAATCCGTTGCTTTTGAGTTTCTCATCCTAAATCGAATGAGGTAAAGGAGTGAAGTTTGCTTCCTGGTCACTAGGAGAACCAATTTTATGATTACTTGGGTAAAGTGTGGCAGAATACCCAGGACTTCTGCTGCTGTTTGGGGAACCAAACAGAGGTGGGAAATGGTAGTTATCTGCTAGAGGGAGCTACTAAATTCAAATCATTTCTATCTAGCAACTATTTCCCCATCTCAGAATATCCAGGTGGTTCTCATTTATAGGCCTTGTTCAAATTATTAGGCTGAAGGTATCTCTGTTTGAATAAAAATAAGAGAGAAATTAAACTCCTGAAGTTCAGCACCATTAACCATGGCCATAATACTACTTAGCGAAAGAAAACAGAATGAAACCTTTAAAAACCAGGAGTCAAGAGCATGCTGCCAGATGGAAAAGTGCAGAAGAGATCAACTCTTATCCCAGACCTTTTTATCCCAAAAGCTTCAGTGAAGAATTTACAAAATCCTGAAACTTCTCAGAAATACTCTAAAATATGGAGAGAAGCAAATGAGTGACATATTAATATCTAGTTACTAATGACTAAAAAAAATCACAGATTTAGTAGCTTGAAATAACACAAACTTTATATCTTGCAGTTATGGGAATAAAGATGTCTGGAATTGGTTTTGCTAGGCAAAAAGCAAAGTATCCTCAGTGCTGCATTCCTTCTGGAGGATCCAGGGAAGAATCCAGTTCCTCAGCATTGCCAGGTTCTGGAAGCCACCTGTTTTTCTTGGTGTAGCATACTATAAGAGACATATCATGGATGCTGATGGCCAGAGGCCCACCCAGGTGTCTTATAAGGCAGATACTCCATGTTACTTAGCAGTGCTACAGAACCTGCTCTTGGGATTTCCAGAATGGTTATAATTTTTATAAATCTTACAACAAAGTTTATCCTTAGGATACCATAAGCTACCTTCATAAAAGAAACATCTGCTAACTTATCTGGTCTGAATAGAGGTGTAAAAAAGTACAAAGTATAAAGCAACCCTTAATCTCTGACACCCTGTCAGACCTCCTGTATCTGGCCCAGGATACCAACTTGCTCCCACTATCCATCTCCTTAGACCACTGCTAGAATGAGCTGCTTGAGTATCACACGGGGCCTAAGACTTCTTGACATGAATTGGACCAAAGGGTAAAAGTCAACCCTGGTGTAGTTGACTAAGTAGGACCATCTAGAATGCCTAAACACAATAGCTGGCTCCTGGTTCCTTCTCCACCTCCAAAGCCAGTGACATTGTATATTCAAACGTTTCTGCCTCCTGTCTTCCTCTTTCACTTCCACGAACCCTTGTCATTACCTGGGGTCCCCATAGATAATCTAGGATTTAAAGAGCCTTAAAATTACCACAAGTTTGGGGGACTTTCAAAATGGCTGAATAGAGAGGGTTGCTTCCTTGGCTGCTCTGTGGCATGAAACCAAGAAAGTAGACAGGCAGCTTCTCAACAAGGCGGGGAAAAAAATGTGGGGGGACCTTACTGGAATTTAAAACTTGACATTCAAAGCAGATTGGGGACTCATATGGTTGGATATAATAAGGAAGAATTCCTAAAACAACAGCCTCTACTGCAGCCAGAGGCACCAGAGTGGTACCTCCACAAGCAAAGTAAAGGGAAAAAGGAATTAAAGTAACCCACATTTTTAGAAGGTCTGATGTGTGTCTGGTAAGGAGAGTTTAGAGATTGAAGATACTGCCCAACTAAACTGAAAGGCGAACTGCACAATATCCTTGGGCAGGAAAGAAGCCACTATCTCTCCCAGCAGCCTGCAGACAGAGGAACCATTTTGCAGCCATGGCGTGGGGGCCAGCAGCTGAGGAAGCTGATTCCTGGCAACCCCAAGTTTGGCCCAC
Source organism: Marmota monax (assembly GCF_021218885.2). Classification (NCBI taxonomy): domain Eukaryota; kingdom Metazoa; phylum Chordata; class Mammalia; order Rodentia; family Sciuridae; genus Marmota; species Marmota monax. The sequence continues at coordinate 10,936,420 of NW_026693595.1, forward strand.
AATATAGGCCTGGAAAACCCACACTGCAAGACATAGAGTGTACCTAAGTGACCAGGATAAAATCAAAAGTGAAGAGAGGTTTACACAGGGGACAACTGGTTGCAGAAACCCACCCCGCTCTCACCCAACCCCTCCAGTTTGGCTGCTTTCAGGACAAGAATTTGAAAGGGAAAGGACAGGAGAGATTAAGACGGAGACTGATCTGAAGACCAGTAAATGTGGGGTCCACAGGTGGCCTAGGGGACTAAGAATTTGTTCCTTCACCACATGAGTGGAACCCAGGGGAGATTCCAAGGGAGCAGTCCTCCAGCCAGGACTAGCAATTGCTGGGCCCTGGAGGTGTACTGATTTAAAATCTCCAGACCAATTGGCATTCAGCAAAAAACCTGGAGTCCACATAAGCCTAACTCCCTCCCCAAGAATTTCCACCAATGGGATTACCTCACTCCAGTAATGCACCCGGAGGTTGGGGCATCACATTCCAGATGACCCCACCTAACATTGCTGAGAAGAGAAGCTGAGAATCTTTTGAACTCCAGTGGAAACAATTCTTTAACTTTTCAGGGAGATCGATCTCTCTCTCTCTCTCTCTCTCTCTCTCTCTCTCTCTCTATATATATATATATATATATATATATATATATATATATATATTCTTCTTTCTTTTTTTCTTTTCTCTGTAACCTTAATGGCTCATGGACATTTACACAAACTCATACTTTTTTCTCATTTCTAACATTTTTTGAAGCCAATTATTTTTTATGAATCAGTTTTTGAGGACAAGGATATTTGATTAGTATATTTCAGTTTTGATTTTTAGTCTTTAATTTTTATTTTTAAGTTTTTTAAAATTTTACTTCAGATATATTTTTTCTCTCACCCAATTTCCTTGATTTGCTTTCTCTCTTTTCTTCTGCTAATGGCTAATCTTTACTGTTTTCTCTTTCACTCTTCCTTTTTTTACTTCTATCTTCTCCTCCCTCATAATCATTACATTCTATATCATTTCTTTTCTCTCCCTGTTCACCATTTGAAATTATAAACCCTTTAAAACATGTTCTGTTTTTATTGTAGGCAATAACTGATCATATCATTTCTATTTATTGTGACAATTAAGATTGTAGACATCATAGCAGGAACCATGTGGTTTAATGCTGTATATTGTTTGCATTAGTTGTTGCTATTGTTTGCCTTCCCCTAAATGGTGAGGTACTGGAATTTTCAGAGACACTATAAATCCACAGGGTAGAAATTCTACTGCCTTAGATCCATATTGTTAGATGGGTAGACACAAAAACAGCATGAGAAAGCAAGGGAACATATCACCCCAAATGAACAAAGAGACTTCAATAACAGAATCCACCAACACCACAAGTAGAAAAAATGTTTGAGAAGAAGTTTAAAATATACATAGTTAAATTGATCTTCAAGGTAAAGGATGATACAAGAAGTGAAATCAGAGAGAAAATACAGGACGTGAAGGAGCACATCAATGAAGACGTGGAGATTCTGAAAAGAAATCAATTAGAAATCTTCAAAATGAAGGAATTATTAAGCCAAATTGAAAATTCAATTAAAACCATCATCAACAGACTAGATCACTTGAAAGACAGAGTTTTGGGCAATAAAAACAAAATACATAGTCTTGAAAACAAAGTTGACTGTGGAGAAAAGATGGTAAAAGACCATGAATAGAACTGCCAAGAATTATGGGATAACATGAAAAGACGAAATTTAAGATTTATTGGGATATTGAGTACAATGAGAGATATGAAAAATTATGCTCTATATGTGCAATATGAATTGTAATGCACTGTGCTATAATATATAACAAATTTTAAAAGAAAATTTTGGGGGATAGATGAAGGCTTGGAGATACAAACCAAAGAAATGCACTTCTTTCAAGAAAATAATCTCAGAAAATTTGTCCAAGCCTAAAGAATGAAATAGAAAATAAAATACAGGAGACTTATAGGACCCCAAATATACAAAATTACAACTGTCCCACACCAAGGAACATTATTATGAAAATGCCTAACATACAGAATAACCACAGACTTAAAGGCTGCTAGAGAAAAATAACAGGTAACATTTAGAGGGAAATCAATCCCGATCTCAGTTGATTTCTCAATCCAGACCATTAAAGCTAAGAGTAATATATACCAAGCTCTTGGAATAATATATACAAGGTTCTGAAAGAGCATTGAATGATCAATAGAGAGCACAGGAAATCAGAGGTGAAATAAAAAATACTTAGAAGTAAATGAGAATAGTGATACAATACAACATATCAAAATCTCTGAGACACTATAAAAGCAGTGCTAAGAGGAAAGTTCATTGCATTGAGCTCTTCTTTAAAAGAATAGAAAGTCAACAAATAAATAGCCTAACATTACATCTCAAAGCTTTAGAGAAAGAAGAACAAATCAATACAAAAATCAGTAAAAGACAGGAAATAATTAAAATCAGAACTAAAATCAATGAAATTGAAACAAACAATTCAAAAAATCAACAAAACAAAAGTAGATTCTTTGAAAATATAAATAAAATTGAGAAACCCTTAGTCAACATAACAAAGAGAGAAAACTCAAATTATTAAAATTCACAATGAAAAAGGAAATATTACAATGGACACTAATAAAATACAGACCACAATCATAAACTATTTTGAAAATTTATACTCTAATAAAATAGAAAATCTTGAAGACATCAACAAATTTCTAGAGACATTACCTACTCAAACTGAATTAGGAGGACATTGAAAATTTAAACATATCACTTTCATACAATGAAATTGAAGATGGTATCAAAAGCCTACCAAAAAAAGAAAAGCCTAGGACCAAATGGATTCTCAGCTGAGTTCTACCGGATCCTCAAAGAAGAGCTAACATAATTCCTCCTCAAATTATTCCATGTAATAGCAAAATAGGGAACCCTTCCAAACACGGTCTATGAAGCTAGTTTCATCCTGATACCAAAACCAGACAAAGACACACAAAGGAAAGAAAATTTCAGACCAATTACCCTGATGAACACAGATGCAAAAATTCTTAATAAAATCTTGGCAAAATGCACACAAAAACATATTTAAAAGATAGTGCACTATGACCAAGTGGGGTTCATCCCAGGGATGCAAGGTTGGTTCAACATATGGAAATTAATAAATTTAATTCATAACATCAATGAACTTAAGTACAAGAATCACATGATTATTTCAATAGATGCAGAAAAAAAACATTTGACAAAATACAGCACCATTTCACATTCAAAACACTAGAAAAACTAGGGATAGTAGGAACATACCTCAATGTTCTAAAAGCTATATATGCTAACCCAAGGCCAACATTATTTTAAATGGAGAAAAACTGAAAGCATTCCCTCTAAAAACTGGAACAAGACAGGGATGCCTTCTTTCACCACTTCTATTCAATACAGGCCTGGAAACTGTAGCCAGAGCAATTGGAACAAAGAAATAAAAGGGATACAAATAAGAAGGGGATACAAATTAAAGGGATACAAAGAAGAATTCAAAACTATTGCTATTTGATTACATGATTCTGTATTTAGAAGACCCAAAAAACTCCACTAGAAACTTGTAGAACTCATAAATGAATTCATCAAAGTAGCAGTATGTAAAATTAACACCCACAAATCAATTGCATTCCTATACATCAATGATGAATCAACTGAAAGAGAAAGTAGGAAAACTATCCCATTCACAATAGCTTCAAGAAAAAAATATTTGGGAATCGATCTAATAAAAGAGGTGAAAGACCTCTACAATGAAAACAACAGAACACTAAAGAAAGAACTTAAAGAAGATCTTAGAGGATGGAAAGTTCTCCCATGCTCTTGAATCAGCAGAATGAATATTGTCAAAATGTTTATACTACCAAAAGCATTATACAGATTAAATGCAATTCCTGATGATGCTGATGATGTTTTTCATATAAATAGAAAAAGCAGTCATGAAATTCATTTGGAAAAATAAGAGGCCCAGAATAGCCAAAAAAAAAAAAAAAAAAAAATCCTCGCTGAGAAAAGTTAAGCAGGAGGCATCACAATAGCAGATCTTAAATTATACTACAAGGTTATAGTTAGGGGGAAAAAAGGCATGGTATTGGCACTAAAACTAACATAAAGACCAATGGTACAGAATAGATGATACAGAGACAAACTCATATAAATACAGTATCTCATCCTAGACAGAGGCACCCTAGACATATATGGAAGAAAAGATAGACTCTTCAACAAATGGTGCTAGGAAAACTGAAAATCCATATGGAAAAAAATGAAATTAGGTCTGTATTTCTCACCCTGCACAAAACTCATAGTAGATCAAGGACCTAAGTATTGGGCCGGAGACCCTGTGCCTACAAGAAGAAAAAGTAGTGACCCAACACTCCATCATGTCAGCCTAGAAACAACATTCCTCAACAAGACTCCTAAAGCATAAAAAGTAAAATCAAGAATCAATAAATGGGTATCAAACTAAAATGCTTCTTCACAACAAAGGAAACAATCAAGAATGTGAAGACGGAACCTACAGAATGGGAAAAAATCTTTGCCACTTGACCCTCAGTGCATTAATCTCCATGATATATGCAGAACCAAAAAACCTAACACCAAAACAAACAAACAATAAACCCAATAACCCAATCAATGAATGGACAAAAATACTGAACAGACACTTCACAGAAGACAAAATATAAATAGTCAACAAATATATGGGAAAATGTTTTAACATCACTAGCATTAGAGAAATGCGAATTAAAACTACACTGAGATTTCTCCTCACTTCATTCAGAATGGCAATTATTAAGAACACAAGTAACAATAAATGTTGGCAAGTATGTGGGGGAAAAAAGTACACTCATACATTGTTGGTAGAACTGCAAGTTGGTGTAACCTCTATGGAAAGTAGTATGGAGATTCTTCAGAAAACTTGGAATGGAACCACCATATGACCCAGCTATCCCACTCCTCAGCATATAATCAGAGGACTTACTCCTCAGCATATAATTAGAGGACTTAAAATCAGCATACTGTAGTGATGCAGTCACATCAATGTTCATAGTAGCTGAATTCACAATAGCTAAACTATGGAATTAGTCTAGGTTCCCTTCAACAAATGAATGGATAAAGAAAATATGATACACACACATATACATATTCACACACACAAAGGAATATTACTCAGCCATAGAGAAGAATAAAATTATGGCATTTGCCAGTAAACAGATGGAACTGGAGGCTATCATGCTGATTGAAATAAGCCAATCCCCCAAAACCAAAGTCCAAATGTTCTCTCTGATATGTGGATGTTGACTCACAATAGACTGGGGGAGGGAGGGGAGCCTCACCAGATTGGACAGGGTGGTCTGATAGAGAAGCAAGGGTAAATAGGAATGGTAAAAACAATAGAATCAATCAGACATAACTTTCTTATGTTCATATATGAGTACACAACCAGTATAACTCCACATTATATACAAGCACAAAATGGGCTAAACTTTGTGTGTGTGTATATATATATATATATATATATATATATATATATATCAAAATCCATTCTACTGTCATGTATAACTCAAAAGAACAAATAATTTTTTTTTAAATTACCATAAGTTCTACCGATTAGACCATGGATATCTTGGTGTGTGGGGGGGGAATGATATTCTGACTATCACAATTAGATCTCATCACTTTCCTCTTCTAATTGAAGGTTAGTATATTGGCTAAAAGTAGGAATGTGTAAAGGTGAACAACCAAACTGAGTCAAAGGGCAGGGATGCCCTCTGCTAAAAGTGAAGGAGCAAAAGATTTGGAGCCAGAAGGGATCATCCCATAGATTGGGACATATCTTTACCAAGGCAGGTGAATCTCTGCATTCAGCCTTTCTTACAATACATGAGATCTGTCCTGCTCATATACTCTAAAAAGGCCACCTGTTGCCTCAGTTAAGTACTTCCCACTCATGACTGCTATGCCCTCTATAAAACCATGGCTCTTCCATTCTGCCCATTCATTCAGGCTCAGAAAAGTGATAATAATAATAATAATCAGCATTCAAGATTTAACTTGAATGAGTATAAAACTTGGTCTTGTACCCTCTAGGAAGAAGCCAAGATGTAACCTAGACCCACACTAGAGACACAGAATATCTGCACATGTGAACAAAGCAGAGAGAAAAGAACTCCTTGAAAAACCAAAGAAAACCACATGAAGTGAGAAAGAGGAAGCAAAACTAAAAAAGAGAGGGAGGCAGCATTGAATATTATTTCCATCCTGTGGGTCCCCTAATAAGCCAAAGGAAATTCCTCATGATTTATTTTCCCTGCAGAGTAACAGCATGGACATTTATTCATTTAGGTAAGAGCCCCTAAGTAAGAGTCCAAAAATTAGAAGAATGAGATTAAAAGAAATATTGTAAGGATAAGCAATAAGAGTATAAACACATTAGGAACCAAACCAACTATAGAACTAATAAAGTAAGGGTAGCAAGGAACCAAACAATACTGAAAGTAAAAGGAAAGATGGGATAATCACAGTGGATATATATTAAGAGAAAGATACTAAACCAATTAGAGAGAAACTACTGATATAAAATTAGACAATGATAATCAATTATTAATATAATTGGTTCCTTGAAATGGAAAATTCTAATACATAGAGCAAAAAATATATAACAGATATACAAAATACATAAAAAAGATTCTTTGGACCAGTGGGGTATACCATAATTAAGGAAATTCTGGACTTGGTCTACTTAAGTTATCAAAACTCAAAAAAGCAAGCCTATAAGCTGGGCACAGTGGCACATGCCTATATTTTCAGGAGGTGGAGGCAGGAGGATAGAAAGTTCAAAGCCAGCCTCAGCAACAGTGAGGAGCTAAGTAACTCAGTGAAACCCTGTCTCTAAAAAATACAAAATAGGGCTGGGGATGTGGCTCAGTGGTTGAGTGCCCCTGAGTTCAACCCCTGGTACCAAAACAAAAAAAAAATCAAGCATGTAGATGGAAAAATGAATCATCTACAACGGCTGATATTCAGCCTGGCTTCAGACTTCTTAATAGAACAGTTTTCATGCTGGAAGACAGGAAAGAGGTTTTACAAAATTTAAGAAGAATGTGTGACCCAGGAGTATTATATCCAGCCAGGATATTATTCAAAAATAAAGACAAAAATAAAGATATCTTAATATATGAAAGATCTCAGAAAATGTACCAGCATATGGTAACACAGTAATTACCTGTATTAGCATCCAACTAATGAAGAAAGAATTTAGAAGAAAGAACTCAGAAATGAAGCTGCAAAAATAAAAGGATTAAAAATGGAATCCAATTAAATACAGAGCTAATTATAAATAGCTGTGGGAAGAATGGTTACAGACAAAATATGAATGTTAAAAAGCTAGTCAGTAAATATACATATGCACACATTCATACAAATACACAGACCTACATAAACAGACCTAACAAAACCCCAAAGTTTGGAAAAGGAGAGACAGGAAGAATAGGTGTTCAAAGGTTACGTTTTATAATAGAAAGGCAATTGACATGAACTATAAAAATACCTCTGAAACTCTAATATTTATCATAATTCCTTTATAAAACATAATTGTTCAGAAATATTATCTCTTGAAAATGAAAATAAAATTATCCTAAATTCCGATATTTCTTTATTTCAACTTATTCCCATTCTTCTGTTGATTTACTTACACTTTAACCTTTTCCATCTAAAAAGAACACATAGAGCATGATGTCACTTTTTTTTTTTTACAAAAGCATTCTTACCAGTTGGTTTATCTATCTTTTCTTCAAACTGAACATGTATGTATTTTGAGTATTAATATCAACAATGCATATTTCTGGGTGGCATATTTGAAGTGAAGACTTGTAACATTAGTCTTCACACTTCTATGAATTATTTGCATTCTCTAAAATGAGAACACCTTTTTTAAAAAATCAAAACAATAAAAAATGATTTTTCCTTTAAAAAGAAGAAATGTCAGGAAACAAATGAACTAAAATGTTATCAATGATAAATCTGGGTGGCAGGAATGTGGATGATTATCATTTTATTCTTTAAATTTTTAATTTTAAAAATTTTAAATGAAATATCTGGAAAGAGTTAAGAAAAAGAGATTTGGGACCCCAAATCAGTGGCCATTTCCAGCATTTTTCATTAGTAAAGGTCTGAACACAGAGACCCCTATCTGGACAGGTGTACCTTCATGGACCACAGGATGCCACCATCTGTTTAAGGTCAGATACCTCACTAAGTTTTGTCTTTGATTTAAGGCTTAAAAAGCAAGGTGTTTTTTTTTAAGCATAAATAAGATTTTTTATGTGATTTTCCTATGGAGAGGATGAACAGACCAACAAATACTAATCGTGCAAGGGAAGAGAACAGGTTTGTTCTATTCACTGTTGTATTCACATCTAATGCATAGCAGACTCTTGATGCATCTTTACTAAGGGAGTGAACCCAAGATTTTGTCTGCTTGAAAGTTAGATTCATAATATAGATCAGTAAATTGCCATGTGGTTTATGCACTGGGCTCCATGGACTTGGTTCTCAGTCTCAGGCTCTCTCCCTCGTCTCAGAGAGAATGACCATCTGGATGTGACAAAATTATGACTCACAGTTTACAAAGTCAACAATCCATGACATTTCATGACATGGCCAAGGTTATGTCTCCCTGGAGCCCAGAATTAATCACAAGCTGATGTCCTTCCATAGAGCATTTCTCAAACTGCTAGGCACAGAACCAATGTGCTATGTTTACTTTATTTGTACTTCCTTGTATATATTATGGTTTAAATATTAAGTGTCCCCAAAAGCTCATGTGTGAGACAATTCAAGGTTTAGAGGTGAGATTGGATTATGAGATCCTTAACCTAAATCAGTAAATTAACCCCCTGATATAACTGAGTGGTAACTGAAGGCAGGTAGAGTGTGGCCTTAAGGAGGTAGGTCTGGGGGCATGGGGGGGGGGGCTTCTTGTCCCTGAAGAGTGGAGTCTCTCTCTACATCTTGGTGCAAGGTCCTGAGCCACTTCCCTCCACCACACTCTTCTGTCGAGAAGTTCTGCCTCACCTCGAGCCCCAAAGGTGTAGAGCCAGCCTTTTTTGGACTGAGATCTCTGAAACTGTGAGCCCCCAAATAAACATTTCCTCCTCCTCTAATTGTTTTTTCCAGTTCTTTTAGTCTCAGCCACAAAAAGCTGACTACAACAGTTTAGGACAGAATTATTTATTTTGATAATTTTTATTTATCTTTGCTGAAGTAGGAGGCTCCTAGAAGGTGAAAGGTAGTCTGTACCACATTCTTTGTTGTTGCTTCTTGGAGTTGCAACATTTGGTTCCCTCACTCAGTGGGTTACTTATGTGACTTTGGTATTACAGAAACAAAATCAAGAATTATCAGAGGACTTTACCATACACGGTTCGTTTCTTTTTTTTTTTTTTTTTTTTTAATTTGGAAGTGGAAGAAGTGTGATTATACTGAGAACAAAAGAAGAAGATGAAAGCTGGTGCTTTGAGTTAAAAAGGTAAAAATGGCATCATCATCTGCGGGAGAGAGAACACTTCCTGAGCCTAGGAAGAGAGTACAAATCCAGTGTTTCTGGTAGTCACTACTTACACTCACAGGTCCTAATGGAGGATACCTGCAGGATACTTACAGCACATGGGATCTAAGCATGCAGCATTAAAGTCAGAGTGCAACCAATGAGATGGCCTCCCTGCATCCTCCAAGGAGGAGCTCCTATCAAATGACAGATAATCAGGCTCAACACAGCACCACTGGCAACGACAGTGACCACCACAGATCTACAACCAGGCTCCTTCTATCACCTGGCACCAGCTTTACTAAGGATTCTTGTGTCGAATCATGGGTTGGAGGTCACAGCCCTAATAATGACTTAGGCATTAGGCTTCTTATCTACTCTGACAATAGGTTCAGCTTATCTAGGAATTTTTTTTCTTACAGTGTTGCTCCCATTTATTTTCACCAAATAGGAAATATCTATGCATATGAGCAAGAACTGAAAGGGTGTGTTAATTTGGTAGGACTATAGATGGTTTTCCCTTTTCCACATTTGCTTTAATATTTTTGTACTTTATAAATGTTGGAATATCTGGAAAAATAATATAAGCATTTACACTTGGGTCCAGAAATTCTGCTTCTAGGAATCTATCTAAGAGACAAAACTACAAACATAGCCATCAGGCCACTTATTACAACACTATTTGTGAAGACCAAAGAATGGAAATAATAAATGTTCACCCATAAGGTAGTGATTGATTAGGACCATGATACAACCACTAAATGAAGCACTATGCACTATGAATCAGAAAGAGAAACATTGTATATATAATCTTTATTGTATATGGTTAACTGAAAAAGAGCAAAAATAAGAAAAGTATGCCTGATATGCTACCATTTATATAAGAAAGGGAGGGGAATTATAGATATGGACAAACACATCAAAAGAGAATAGCAGAAGAATAAATCAGTTTTTTGAATGGTTACTTATAAAGTGAAGACAAAAATGCATGTACCTTGCTGAAGGTTTAGCTTTATCCATTTAAATATTTTATATAATTTTAGGCCAAAGTAGCTCAAAATTAGAACTAAAAATTTTAAAATTTAAAACCAAAATAATATAAATCTATGTATCTAGTTGGTATCATAATCCCTGAAAATAATTATTTTCAGTAGCACAGAAACACAGTAATTTGTTTTGTTTTTATTTATTTTTTTATTTTTAGTTATAGATGACAGAAGAATGTATTTTCACAGAATATACATACATAAACTATATCTTATTCTATTAGCTTCCCACTCTTGTGGTCATACATGATGCAGAGTTACCCTGGTCGTGTATACAAATACAAGGCTAGAAAAGTCATGACCAATTAATTCTACTGTCTTTCCTATTCCCCTCCCTGCATTACTGTTTGTCTAGTCAAATCTATTTCTATTATTCCCCTTCTTAACCTCTCTTGTTTTGGGATAGCATCCACAAATCAGAGAGAACATTCAGCCTTTGGTTTTGGGGATTGACTTATTTCACTTAGCACAATAGTCTCCAGTTTCATCCATTTACCTGAAAATGCCATAATTTAATTCTTCTTATGGCTGAGTAATATTCCATTGTGTATATATACCACATTTTCTTTATTCATTCATCCATTGAAGGACACCTATGTTGTTTCCATAGCTTGGCTATTTTGAGTTGAGCTTCTATAAACATTGATGTGGTTGTGTCACTATAGTAAGCTGATTTGAAGTCCTTTGGGTATAGACTGAGGATTAGGATAACTGGGTCAAATGGTGGTTCCATTCCAAGGAATTTTCTAAGGAATCTCCCTACTGCTTTCTGTAGTGGTTGCACCAATTTGCAGTTCCACCAACAATGTATGAACGAACATTTTTTTCTCACATCCTCACTGACATTTATTGTTGCTTGTATTTTTGATAATTGCCATTATTACTGGAGTTAGATGAAATTGCACTGTAGTTTAATTTGTATTTCTCTAATTGCTAGAGATGTTGAATTTTTTCATATATTTTTTAAACATTAGTTTTTCTTCTTCATAGAAGAAGTCCAGTTCCTTAGCCCATTTATTGATTGGGTTATTTTCTTCTGGTGTAAATCACTGTAATTTGATTGCACACTCTTAGTGAAATATATCTGAAGGACAAAAATAATTACAAAAAGATTTAAAATTTTTTCAGTAATCATACAATTAGTGATAATATTGACATTGTTATTCTGAAACTATTACATATATACTTGTAGGGAAAAAACAGATAAGAAATTATATCAAAGACATCAAGAACAAAAATTTTCCTTACAAGTAAAAAGATATACAAATTTATAATATGATGTTAAGATAAACCCTATATGCTATATGTAAATTGATGATATATTTTTTCTAAAATAATACATATTACTTAACTCTCTATACTAAAAGAGCCTTAAGACAAAGACCAACATGGTAATATTGCACACTTTTAAATATAAAACTGTGCATATAATCTGTGGTTGCACAGGCTAGTTCATCTCTAAGGACCCTAAGATTCAAAATAATATGTGACTGGGCAACTTGCTATGGTATGCTCTGTTTGTCTCTTTAAAAAAAAAATCCCAAAACATTGCAAACCCGTATCTCAACCTGCTGTTCCCAGGAAAACAGGATTAAGAAGACAGAAAACACCTGGCATGGGTACTGCAAACACTTCCTCAGGTCTATTAAAGCACAAGTAACACATGGAGTTGGAATAATCCCCAAATCCCCTGTGAACATGGTAACTGAAGACAGATATCACCTGGGGGTTCCATCAAGAAGGACAATGTGTTCATATTCTCAGCTGTTTTTATTAGAGTCTCAACTATCATCCTAACACTGCTTGACATTGACTTTGAGTCATACTTCTTTCTAAAGAGCAGGAAGCTCTTTTTACAGCAGATGAGAGTCACTGAGAAATACACCTCTGCTACTCAAGAGAAATTGAGGCACAGGAAACACAAAGAATTGTTTTGACTAACAGATGTCAGGCACTTTGTAGCTGACAAAGTATTTCTCATTAGAGAGTTGTGTTCATCTAAAAAATCATAAACAGGAAGTGACAAACTCCAAAGTGGTCACAGGTAGGAGTTATGATCAGGGCCTTATTTCTCTGAAGCCCAGAGAAATAAGTCCTCTTGAATACCAGGAGTCATAAACTCACACATATTTTCCTACATTGTTGTATATGCAAACTAAGTTACTTAAGTTCCTACTACTTGCAACCAATTATTTCAACTAATAAAAACTAGGAAGGGCCAAGGTGTGGTGGCATAAGCCTGTAATCCCAGCGGCTCAGGAGGCTGAGGCAGGAGGATCACAAGTTCGAAGATAGCAAAAGCGAAGTGCTAAACAACTCAGTGAGATCCTGTCTCTAAATAAAATAGAAAATAGGACTGGGGATGTGGCTCAGTAGCGGAGCGCCCATGAGTTTAATCTCTGGTACCTATCCCCCCCCCCTCCAAAATAGAAAATACTAGAAAGGGTCTATTACCTTAACTACTTTTCACACGCACACATGTACATGCATACACACCGATATACACACAGAGTCCCACTGGACTAGTGGAATTTAAATCCCTCATCACATTACATATTGGAGAATCTTTATGCAAACCTGAGGTAGGAAGTTAGGTAAGTAGGTAGAAAGGGAAGAGTTAGTGTATCTATTTTATTGATGAGAGAATATTGCTCAGAAAAGTTAATTTGACCTATATTTTTTGCATTTACTCCAATTGTCTCTCTGTATAGTTGCTAGTATTAGGAAAATTTAATCTCAAAATGTTCCACAGTTAAATAAAATGAGCACAACATTCATATGGAAAAATAATTGCTTGAATATAGTCAAGGAATATAAGTAGGAAAAATAGAATAATGTTAAAAGGGGCAGATTATGTAATCAAATTTATAGTATTTACAGGATAATAAAGAAACATATCGGTGGAATTGAACAGAGACTTGAGAAATAGAGCCCGGTTTATATGGAAATCTAACATGATACAATTAGTGATTCAGTTCAATGAGAAAATCATGGATGATTAAATAATCAGTACTGGCATAACTGGTCATCTATTTGGAAGACAAGAAAAGTAAACTCCCTAGTGCATGCCTATACACCCAGAGAGAGAACACTCAGTACCATAAGATTAAATACCTAACTTAAATATTTGTTGAGTAAATAAATTTATGATAAATTGTTTGATACAAAACCTTGCAAAAATGTCAGAATGACTACATGTATAATTTAGAGATATATAATGCTCTCAATCAAAATTTAAATCTTAATACTCAAAGAGAATAGATAAACTTTTTAAGATAACATATGATAAGATTAGTATTTTAAGAAAATATGTTTATAATGCTCACCAGGTAAAACAAATATCTCAAGTGAATCCTACACAATGAGTCCTTCACATTGTTTTAAAAAAAATGTTGGGCACAGTGGTACCTACTTATAATCTCAGTTACTTAAGAGGCTGAGGCAAGAGGATCCAGAATTTGGGGCCAGCTTGGACAACTTAACAAGATTCTGTCTCAAAAAATAAAGAGGACTGAGGATATAGCTCAGTGGTAGAACACCTCTGGGTTCAATTCCTAATATCAGAAAAAAAAAAAAAGACAAATAACCCGAGAGAAAAATAGGAAGCAAAATAGTCCATTCAGAGAAAAGCACCTGAACAAAACATATGGGAAAATGCTCAAAGTAAAGGACATGCAAAAATAATAAGCAGTAATATTTCACTTTACATTTGTCAGACTGACAAAAAGCAATTCCATCCATTGCTAGCAGAGGTGTTGGAAAATGGAACTCATATTTATATTTTTCTAAAAAAAAAACATGAGTTGTTTCTGAATATTTGGAAAGCAATCTGGGAACTTCCACTAAAAATTAAACATACATTCCTTTGGTCCAATAACTGTACTTGTGGGATTCTCTCCCATCTAAATAAAACCACTGGTGTGAAGGGGCACATAAAGTGGTTTACTGCAGCATTTATTTATACAACAAATTTCATTCTGCAGTTACTTTATGCCTGACACTCTTCTTTAAAATGTTTCATTTGTTCTTTTCTTCTTCTTTTTATTTGTTCTAATTAGTTATACATGACAGTGAAAAGCATGTTGAGACAACATACATAAATGGAGGATCACTTCTCATTCTTCTGATTTACATAATGTAGAATCATACTGGTCATGTAATGATATATGCACATAGGGTAATAAGCTTGATTCTTTCTACTATCCTTTCTACCCTTGTGCCCCTCTGCTCCCTTGCCTCTACTCTGCCAAATCCAAAGTACCTCTATTCTTCCTTCACCACCCCCCTTATTTTGAATTAGCATTTGCATATCAGAGAAAACATTCAGCCTTTGGTTTTGGGGGGTTGACTTATTTTTCTTAGCATGATAGTCTCCAGTTCCATCCATTTATCTGAAAATGCCATAATTCCATTCTTCTTTAAGGCTCAGTAATATTCTATTGTGTATATATACCACAGTTTCTTAATCCACTCATTTGTTGAAGAGCACCTAGGTTGGTTCCATAGTTTAGCTATTGTGAATTGAACTGCTATAAACATTGATGTGGCTGTGTCACTATAGTATGCTGATTTTAAGTCCTTTGGCTGTAGACTGAGGATTGGGATAAATGGGTCAAATGTTGGTTCTATTCCAAGTTTTCTAAGGAATCTCCATACTGCTTTCTGCAGTGGTTGCATCAGTTTGCAGTCCCACCAACAATGTATGAATGAACCTTTTTTCTCACATCCTCACCGACATTTATTGTTGCTTGTATTTTTGATAATTGCCATTCAAACTGGAGTGAGATGAAATCTTAGTTTAATTTGCATTTCTCCAATTGCTAGAGATGTTTAATATTTTTTTCATATATAATTTTTGACCATTTGTATTTCTTCTGTGAAGTATCTGTTCAGTTCCTTAGCCCATTCATTGATTATGTTATTTATCTTCTTGGTGTTAAGTTTTTTGAGTTCTTTATATATCCTGTAGATTAATACTCTATTTGAGTTGCATGTGAAAAAATTTTCTCCCATTCTGTAGGCTCTCTCTTCACATTATTGTTTCCTTTGCTGAGAAGCTTTTTAATTTGAATCCATCCCATTTATTGATTCTTGATTTTACTAAAATGAAAACTACAGACCACTAAACAAAGAAATTAAAGAAGAACTTAGAAGATGAAAAGATCTCCCATATTCTTCGATAGGCAGAATTAATATTGTCAAAATGGCCATACTACCACAAACATTATACAGATTTAATGCTTTAAAAAGATTCCTAAAGAGCAACAAGTAAAATCAAGAATCAATAAATGGAATGGATTCAAACTATTTGTTCTTTTTAGTTACACATGACAACAGAATGTATTTTGACATATTATGCATACATGAAGTATAACTTCCCATTTTTGTGGCTATACATGATATGTTGAATTTCACTGATGCCTGACACGTTTTTAGGAGCTAAAAAATAATAAAAAAGCTAGAGATTCTTATGTAAATATTATTGGGTGACATGGACAATAAATAATTTTAATAAATAAATAAAGTTGGTGGGTATATTAGAAAAAATATGTGCTTAAAAAACAACCAAGAGTAGAGCAGATAAGGGTAAGAGGAGTCAGGAGTGCTAATATGGGAGAGCAGGGATGTGAGCTAAAAGTTAAATAGGTGGATAGATGAGTCAGTTTAGGCTGCTATAACAAATTATGTACTGGGTAGCTTAAAAAACAACAATCATTTCTCACAGTTCTGGAGACTGGAAAGTCCAAGATCAAGACCAGTTGATTTCACTTCCTGATTTGCAGAAGGCTATCTTTTTTTAAAGTTTTTTTGTAGTTTTGTAGATGGACAGAATGCTTTTATTTTTTTTTTTTGTTTGTTTGTTTATGTGGCTCCCAGGATTGAATTTGGTGCCTCACGTATGCTAGGCAAGCGCTCTGCCACTGAGCTACAGCCTCAGCCCAGAAGGCTGTCTTTTGTGTTCTCACATGGTGGACAGAGAGAAGAAGCACACTCCTTCCAATCTCTTCTCAAAAGGGCACTATTCCCATCATGTGGGTGCCCATTTATAATCTAATTACTTCCCATAGGCCCCACCTCTGTATCCCATCACATCAGAATTAGAGTTTCATGGAAATATTGGAGGGATATAAACATCTCATAGCAGAAGGCCTCACTGAGAAGATAGTTAAGCCAATGCTTGAAGGAGTTGAGGGACATTTTGGGTAAAGAGCTTGCTGGGAGAGGCACACCCAGTGCAAGGCTCCAAGGTCAAGGAACATCCAAGAGACGAGTACAGCACTGAAGGGACAGAGTGAGTTAAGTGGGAGAGCAGGATGAAGTGAGAGAAGAAATGGGTTGTGGGCACAAAGGTTGTATGTAAGATGTGGGACCATTGAAAGTCTTGGGCTTTTTATTTGGTGGTAAAATATGGAGTAACTGCAGGGTCTGAAGCCACATGATCTGATTTGTCTAACAGGATCATTCTTGCTGCTACTAGAAATAAACCGTAGTTTGTGAGAGAGAATGAATGATGAGTGCTCATCAGCAAGGACATGATTGAGCTACACCACTGTCTGGGAAAAATATTATTTGAAGTATTATTGAATAAAATAGCAAGATGGAAGAAAGCATATTATAATCTACTTTAATAACATAAAAACAAATCAGAGAATATAAGAGAAAGAAAACCAGACAGTACCTTTTTAAAAACCAAGCACAATATAACCCAATTAGATACCTCCCCCATCCTGTCAGTGCCTGGGACTGAACTCAGATCTTGCTAGCTAAGTGCACGACCACTATGCTCTACATCTTTACCTCTTTAAATTTTATTTTGATTCAGGGTCTCGCTAAGTTGCTAAGTTGCTCAGGCTGCCCTTGAACTTGCAATCTCCCTGCCTCAGCCTCAAAAATAGCTGGAATTGCAGGCAAGCACCACCATGACTGGTTGACAATTACATCTTTATGTCAAATTACATATGTGTGCATGCCATTGTGTGTTTGCCCATACACATTTTCAGAGGAAAGTTTCCCTAATCTCTTGCGGAATTTTAGAAAAAATCTGGGAGTGGTGAAGATCTGATGACAGATCCATGGTCAAACAAGTTCAAAGGCATTGAAGTACTCCTGCCTTGGAGGTAGGGAGAGGGTTCTATGTATTTCACACATACAGATACACACACATGGTGATTTTTTTTTTGATGATCATATATCTTCCTAATATTACTCACCTGTAATCAATAACTTTTAAATACTTTGTTTTAACTTGAAAATACCTTGTAAAAACCCTATATTCCAAAATTTTATTTCAAATTGGGGAGGAATTATGGAATAGGCTGGTCCAGAAGTCACCTTTTCCTTCCTTGAGACTTTATGAATAACCAGTGGATTCTAAGCCACTTTCCAGACAACCCGCTGATAAGGTCAGCAATTAATTTTATCAGTTGCAAATTACTAACGTTAAATTACCAACAGGAAAACAAGCCAATATTTTTATCTCTCCGTCCTCCCTTCCTCTCCCCAGATGCAAGGAATAGAGAGAAAGGTTTGTTTAAAGTGATAGGGAAGCAATTAATTGCAGTGTTTATCAGTAGGCACTGTTTCATTTAGGCTTGTCTAAAAGTGAAAATGATTCCACCAGTCCCGTATTGTAGTTAGCTGAATATCTTCACTAGGAAAAGTTGTCAAGTAAAGACCAAATGAAGCTCAATGAGTTCAGTAAACTAACTAGTCTTCTTTCTCTTTCCATTGTGATGTTGAATCAGAGAAGTAAGACCTTCCAGTCATGTATGGATGATGATATGTTGGAATTCTACAAATCTGGATCAATTTCACATGCCATATTTTACAAGATTTGGTGATGTAGTTAACACATGGCACCTGGATGCAAAACTCAACTCACACTTTTATGTACATCTCATTTCATTCTGAACATAACTCTTGAGATATAGCTAAGGAAGGCATACTCTTTCTACCTACCAAATAAGAAAATCAAAGGCCACAATGGGTTAGTGAGCTCTTTGTTGCTGTAATGAAAATACCTGACAAGAAAAATTAAAAAGAAGAAAAGTTTATTTTGAGCTCATGGTTTCAGTCCATGGTCTACCAACTCCATTGTCTGGGTCTGAGGTGAGGCAGAACATCATGGCGGCAGGGCATGGCAGAGAAAAACTGCTCAACTCCTGGAAGCCAGGAAGCAGAAAGAGAAAGGTAGGCACCAGGGACAAAATATAAATCCTAAAGACACATCTTCAGTGATCTAGTTCTGCTAACCACATCCTACTGCCAACAGTTACTACCTAGTACAGTAGTCCTTTGAAATTATTAACCCATCAAATGGACCAATCCACTGATTAGATTATAGCTCTCATATCTAATCATTTCAGCTCTCAACATTCCTGCATTTTGTCTCACACATGAGCTTTTAGAGAATATCTCATCCAAACCATAACAAGCAATGACTCCCCTTTGAATGCTATAGCCATACTGTTTCCTGGTTTGACAACTCAGAGATTTGGGTGCATAAGTCTTACTTTCGTGTTCTTTTCCGCAAAGACAGTCAGAATAAGAAGATTTGTAAAGTGAAGAACTAGCCACGAAGATGATGCTCATGAACAGGATATTGACTATCAGGGCTACAGAAAAGCTACCAGATTGAATTTGCCAGTTCATGACTTCAAACCTGAGACAGAGTTCCTTAAATTGAAAGTTGAAAGAATAAAGAATGACTAAATAAAATGGGAATATTTCCTACTAAGAATTCATTGAGAATGGGTTTAACTAGAGGTGCATATGATCTCAGAGGCCTATGTATTCATGCACAAAGAGTAGGAATAATCATAGTACACATGAAATTTTAATCCAAGGAGAGAATCCCAGTCTTATTCAGGAGAGTGGGTGGGTTGAGGGTCTCATCTAAAATGTCACCAGGTAGAAAGCTGAATCATTCACGAGAAATATCTGATAGAAAAAAGGGGAGTTGTATGAAATATTAAGAAGGTATAATCTTATTAGAAAATCTATGGGCTGAAACAGACTGACAAGAAAGGGCATTTGGGTGAAGAACAAGGAAATATAAACAAATTCTTACTGTGGCAGATATTTTTTATCAGAAAAGCTGCAGAAAATATTGAGAGACATACATCTTAAGATTGAGGAAGATTAGAAAAGAACTGTTTATTTAAATAAGGCAGGTCTCTAGACCCATAAGAAACTGCAAATCAGTTAGAGGGAAAATGGATATTGGCAAAGTTATAAAAAATGAAAACCACAAAGGTTAGACAAAATTCCAAATGCAATTGTTCCTGATCTCTTCCATAATATATATGCAAAATAATCTCTGAAAGTTAACAAAGACAGGATACAGGTAATGTTAAAATTTCAACAGAGTGGGGAAGCACAGAAATTAGAGATCATTGCTACCCCCCCACCAAAAAAAAATTCTAGGAGTATCTATATAGTGGTTTGCCATTTAGAATGGAAAGCAGATATTTTAGAGCCAGCTAAGAGCAAGACAGGACAAAGTTACCTTATTTCTTCTTGTGACATGGTGACTGAATTGACAGAGAAGAAGGATGCCGAAGACTTGCCATTAGACTCTGACATACTCTTATTATATCAGACAAAGTAGAAACAGGGGTTGGATATTAGTATAAAGAATTAAATTTGTAGCTTATTGGACTTCCCCAGAGAATTCTGATTTATGTAGGCACGATAACTTTATAACAGGGGATAGTTCTCTCATTGGTGTTTCTGGGTTTGGTTCTAAGTCCAGTCTCAAAAAATTAAAAAATTATTAATAATAACTTGAACAAAGCCAGAGAAGCAGTGGTGTGTTGAAGCTGGCTTGTAAGAGCTAATGTTTACATTTTCGGAAAGTTTGCAAGCAAGTAGACATCATGTTAATAGTTTGTATTGTCATTATGGAAGGATTTAGGCTACAGAAATTAAAAAACACTACAAACCAGGGATTTTCCTTTCCCCTCACATCAACAACTGATCAATAAACATTTACTAGCATACCACTTCATAGAAAACAGGCATGCTAGTTGGGATTTTTTTGACCAAAACTAAAATTAGTTTAAACAAACAAAAGCCCAGAGATTTGTTGCTTCAAGTAAGTTGTAAAATACAAACCTTTTGGAGAGGATATGATTTGAATAAATCCCTAGAATAAACATCTATAGCCACATAACCAAAACTTAAGACTATCCTTAGCTCCCAGAAATGCAACCTCTAATCATAAACAAAATTCAAGATTTTCCAGGTCAGCATGACCTAAAAATTCCTAGTCAACATGCTACAAACAATTAAGTGTATGTACCACTGCTACCCTAAAATGAGAGTAAGCTTCCAGTAGTCAATCATGACAGGAATAATGTACTTCATCATTCATGCTTTATAACTTGTGATGTAACTTCTCTGAACTGAGTTTCTTGTATTGAAACCTGTACTTTCTCTTATTGTGTGACAATAACTTTATTTTTTTAAATATAGTTTTAGTGTCAGAAGTGGGATGCACAAACTTATCCATGAGAAGTCTCAAAGTCAATGAGAAATCAGATACTGGTACCCACAGAGCTCATTTGCTTCATTGCTAGCCTGGAGTTCTAGGATAAGTATTTTTCAGGGTCAAGCTCTACTCTATCTGTTTGAGATCTATTAGTTATACATAAAAATGATATTCTGCTAATTTCTATAATTTCTATTTGTTGAAGTTTAGATAAGTTTCCCTTCTCTGGACAACAAAGTGGGAAGGCATCTGGGTTTTCCTGGGTCCCACAACAGTGGCTTCTTTGGCCAGACTTCTCATAACTTGGAATTTTAGGAAACTAAAGGTTAGGATGGGTTCTTCCAAGTCTAAAGCATCTGTAAGTCCTATATTTGGAACTCTGGCTGCTTACATTTTTAAAAATTATAGATGAAGATTTTGTGCCCTCTTGTAAACTTCAGGGACCACTCATCATAGAAAGGGACAAGTCCATCATAGGAAAGAGGCCAGCAAGCCTCTCCAAAATCATAGCATGCATTATTTGATTACTAATAGAGGCTTCTAAAAGACAAAATAATTCTATAACTCTTCCTAAAAGAATCTTCAAAGTGCACTAATGAGAAGTTAAAGGTTAAAATTCAGACTGATTCATTGGATACCCTTGCTAATCCCTCTGTTCCTCTCTACATTTTATTGCCTGATTATTTTGAATACAGTAACACTTTTGATCCTTGGGCCTTTCTTAATTTCTTCAGAAGTAGATGTCCTTTAAGATGATATTTAAGTGCAGCGGATATAGTTCAGTGGTAGAGTGCTTGCCTAACATGTGCAAGGCCCTGAGTTCAGTGCCCAGTCAACTCTCTCTCTCCCTCTCTTTTTCTGCCCCTCTATCTCCCTCTTCCTTGTGCGCTCTCTCTCTCTCTCTCTCTCTCTCTCTCTCTCTCTCTCTCTCTCTCTTACACACACACACACACACACACACACACAGAATAAAATGTAATGAACACCATGCATCAAAACTTAAACTTGGTCTCAAGGCAAATTTTAAGTCATTGAAAAAGATTTTTCAGATCCTAAAATAATCAAACTAAATTTACAAATCAATTTTATGTCCTTTTTAATGCTTATGCTCCCAGAATCCCTAATTTGCATCAATCTGTCTACACAGAGAGTCAATGCTGGTTGTACTAAAAAAAATTACTTTAAAAATAGAGTGGAAGAACCCACCAGAGATTTTGATCCTACCAAATATATCTCTAAGGAAAGAATAAAAAGAGGTAGAAAAATAGGAAAAATACTTCTTGAAATCATCATTGAGGTTTTCCTTCAAGAGTAGACTGGGTCATAATCCAGTGTTGAAAACAGAAAAAAAAATCTGCATACTATATCATATGCACTTAGAAGAAATAGTTACATAGCATTCCGGTCTTGGTAGCTGATATGATAAAGTGGCCTTGTCATCTCATTTTGTTAATAGACTACTTATAGAGATAAGTTATTTATTGAAGAAATATAAACTAGGATGGGAATGATTCCCTAGGAATTACAACATTTAGGAGAACATTTGCAGAGAGCACTAGAACAGAAAAGAAACCATCAATTGAACTTACCACAATTCCAAGATACTTTTCCTAAATTTAACAGACCCTTACCTATAACTCATAGGGTAAAGGTACCTCTTGTTTTGGAAACAGGACACTGGAAAATGGATTCCTTCTTATTATTAAAAGTTTGAACTATGTGACTGGCCACAAATGGGAGGCTCTCGACCTCCCACCTCCCCTAGGAACTGTCAGTGTTGATGGACCTCTAAGAAAACTCCAAGGAAACTACTTCAAATAATTGGTTTAAATCAGCAAGTTGATAATAACTCCAAATTTGTACTTTGTATTGGTTGATACTAAGTAACACACTTTATACCAAACCTTACTATAATACATCCATAACAGCCTCAGAATAATAAAAAAAAAAAATCAGTGGTGGGAATTGATAAAAAAAACATTAAGAGTTCCTTTGCTGGAACTCATAACTGTCACTTTTATCCTACCTCTGAAAGTCATGTTTTTGTGATATGACAGTGCCGAGGACATCTCCTAGATCTAGAGACCTGTTTTCTAAACTAGAATGTCAAATAACATTTTCCTTAGAAGAAATACGTAGAAATTCCAGATTCATCAGACATTGAAGCATTATGTGTTCTTCAGGTCCAAATTTATAATGCTGATGAATCTTCAATTCCATAAAAATACAAATATTATAAATCTCTTTGAAATCCCTGATACTCTACAGACCTCTTTTACAGATGTGGAAAACATTTTTAAATGCTAAACTTGTTAAAATTTAGATTGAGCCATGCACAGTGGTGCATGCCTATCATCCCAGCAGCTCAGGAAGTTGAAGCAGGAGGATTGCAAGCTCAGAGCCAATCTCAGCAACTTAGTGAGGCCCTAAGCAACTTAGCAAAAACCTGTCTCAAAATACAAAATAAAAAGAATGTAGCTTACTGGATTCAATTCCTAGAACAACAAAAAGATTGATCTTTTAAAACCAACTCTTATGCTTTCTCAATACTCCTTAAAACCCAAAGCCATGAGGGCTCACTCCTATTATAGAAGATTTAAATTAATTAGAGGCTTATTATTCCTTGTACCAATCTTTCCAATACTGCTATTCTGCTTGTTTAAATAAATAAAATAAATAAATAAATAAAACAAGGATGAAAATTTGTGTCAGATCTTGAAGCTATAAATAAAATGGTCATTCCAAAACTTCTTATAGTATCTGATGCAAAATACCCTACTGGCAAACATACTAGCTGAATCCAAATGGTTTGCAGTAGAGGACTGAGGTTCTGTTCTCATTAGCATTCCTGATCAAATATCAGGATTTATTTGGAAAAAAAAATCAACAATAAACTTGAACATTAGCACCCCAGACATTTACTGAGACTCCTTGACACTTTTCATAGGTTTTATATCAAAATTTTAAAACTCTGCAATTTCCCAGAAATTCCATCCTGACTCAATATGTAGATGACTTGATTCTTTGCCTTTCATGAAAAAAGAGCTCAAAAATTGATCTAATATATTACTGCAACAATTGACTTTTAGGGGCTATAAAGCTTCCTGAGATAAATATCAACTCTTACAGGAAGAGGTGCATCACTGAGATCATGATTTTTCCATAACAGGAATCTTTATGTCTGAGGAATGAATAATGCTACTCAAGATTATTCTAAACTAGTGACTATAAGAGATCCCCAAACTTGAAGGAACCTTGTATCCAAATTTCCTTTATTGACCTCTCTGCTCTATGAACTAACTAAAAATAGCACTCAGGAACCTCTTCCTTGGAAAACAAACATGAGAAAGCCTTTACTAAACTTAAAACTGTTTTACAAAATCTTCCCCCCAAAGCTCATGGGTTAGATAATGCAAGAATTTTCAGAGGTAAATGGAGAGCATTAATCTAATCAGTGGATTAATTCGCTGATATGGATTAACTGGGAAGTAACTATAGGCAGTTAGGGTGTGGCTGGAGGAGACAGGTCACCAGGGGGATGCCTTTCCTGTTTATATTTTGTCCCTGGTGAGCAAAGTTCTCTCTTTGTTGCCTGAATGCCATGTTCTGAACTGCATTTTTCCTGCAGGCCTTTCCACCATTATGTTCTGCCTCACCTTGTTCCCAAAGCAATGGAGTCAGCCATCAATGGACTGAGACCTCTGAGACTGTGAGCTCCAAATAATCTTTTCACCCTCTAAAATTGTTTTTGTCAAGTCATTTGTTTACAGAGATGGAAAAGCTGACTAAAACAAATTTGTACCAAGTAGTGGGGTTATTACTGTGACTAATTGTTGGTAAAGATGGCGCCCAGACTGCTTCTCTTCCGGGAGCTCAGTTCCATGAGGCACTGAATGGCGCGCGAACCATCACCTCCAATCCCTGTGAATGGCGCGAACTTTGAATGGCGCACCTCCAATCCCTGAAGTGGTCGAATAATCAGTCAATGAAGAAGTAACAGCACACTCGCCTTACTCCTCCTCATCCTGTGTTAAGCCCATAAATATCAACATCCTGTTCCTTCTCTTACTCTCTCCTCCTCTCACCCTCTCTCTACCTCTCTTACTCTCCCCCTCCCCCCTTACTCTTACTCTCTTACTCTCTCTTACTCTCTCTCCTCCCTCTCCCTCTCTCCCCCTTTCCCCCTCTCCCTCTCTCTCCCCCCCTCCCTCTCTCCCCCCACCCCTTCTCTTCTGCGACTGGCCTCTATGGTCCTGCTAATAAAATCTTGGACAGGTAAATGGTTGTTTTGGCTTGTTGAGTTTATGGAGCTTTTTCATCATCCTTTACACTAACCTAACCATGTGGTTCAGAAGCCTTTGGAGCTGGTTCATGATGGGATGAATTTTGAAAAAATTTAGAAATGAAAGCTTTAGAATGTTGTAAATGGAATTTAATGGGCAATTCTGGTGAGATCTTTAAAGACCAGAATATTGATAGATCTGTGAAAGGTAAAGAGTAGGCCTATGAGGTTTCAGAGGAAAAGGAGGATTCTACTGGAAACTGGACTAGAAATCATTCATGTTGCATTCTGGAAAGAAGTTGTCTGCATTTTCCCCACGTTCTGATACTTTCTGTAAGGCTAAATTTAAAGGTGATGGACTAATTAATCTGGTGGGGGAAATACCAGGCAGCACAGAATTCAGGTGGTGGCTTGGATATTGCTGGTGCCTTTTAGTCAAGTTTACTGTAATAACCAGGAGTAAAAGGCAAAGTATAAAAAGTGAAAAACTTGGAGTTTGGCCAGAAAATTACAAGGAAAACTGGAGCTAAGGAAGTTGTGTTTGTTAAAGAGATTAGAGTCACTCAAGAAAGGCTGAGTACTTTACCCAGAAACAATAGGAAAGATGGCTTGAGGGCATCTCATGGATTGCAAGGCACACCCATCTCTGGCTCAAGGCTGTAAAAGTAAAAATTCCTTTGAGAAGAGATTGTGGGGGCACCCTGCTTGCACATGGGGCATAGGAAGTTTTTTCACCATTCTTAGCCACCTAAGCACTCAGGGTCAGCTGCAACCATGGTCATAGGAGGCTTGGCTACTGCTCAAGATTGTGGTGGACCTTGGCAGCAACACTGTGGTGCTGGTTCTGCAGGATTGCAGGATGCTAGAATTAGGGGGTCACTGAGGCTTCCACCAAGATTTCAAAGGAAGGTCTGGGAGACCAGACAAACTGCAGCATGATCAGAGTCCCTGAAGGCTGCCCTTGAGAGGGTGACATGCAAAAATGTTAGAAGGAAGGCAAAGCTTCAGTGGAGACTCCCAAGATTAAGAGATGCAGTAATGTAGGACATCTGCCAAAGAAAGTTGCAGGAATTCAATCAGAAATAAGCCAAGAGGGAGGCAATGTAGGTTTCAACCAGCAAGGTCACAGGAGCAGAGCTACATAAGCTCTTTAGAGAAAATATCACCATATCATGTGCCTACATGGAGATTTAGGACTTATTGGTCCAGCTGAATTTTGATCTTCCTTTGTTCCCATCCCTTCTTTCTATGCCCCTATTTCTAACTTTTGGAATGGAAATGTTTACTCTGGCCATTATATATTGGACATTTGTAACTTGCTTGTGATCTTGATTCTCACAAATGAAAATTCACCTTGATTATCAGAAGAGATTTTGGACTTGCACTTTAGTTAACAGAAACTGTTAACTACTGGGACTCTGGGGAACGGACCAAATGTATTTTGCATTGTGAGATGTGTTTTCAGGGGGCTAGGGACAGAATGTTATGGATATGCAGTGTCCCCCAAAAGTGCATGGGTTAAACAATGCAATAATTTTCAGAGGTGAAATGATTAGGTTATAAGACTATACACCAATAGCAAGTATGCTTAATCTTTACCCTAATCAGTAGATTATTCCACCAAAATGGATTAACTGTGTAGTAACTAGAGGCAGAGATAGGATGTGACTAGAGCAGGTAGGTAAATGGGGACATGTCTTTGGGATTTATATTTCGTCCCTGGTGAGCAGCAGAGCACTTTCTAATTGCCATGTCCTGAGCTGCTTTCCTTCTCCTTGCCCTTCTACCATGATGCTCTGTCTCACCTCAGATGTAGAGTAATGGAATTGGCCGTCTATGAACTGAGAACCCTAAAACCATGAATGCCAAATAAATTTTACTCTTTTAAAATTGTTCTTGACAGGTTTTTTGTTCATGGTTAAAGCTGACGAAAACACCTCCCACATTAGGACCTCCAAATTACTCTAAACCTTCCATAGTGTTTGTTTATGAAAGAAACAATCAGGTTTTAGGTATCCTTATTTGAGAATATGGAGGAAAAAATAGACCTTTAGGTTTATATAATTGGACCCAGTAGAGAGCATATATATATATTGTCTAAGAACAGTAACTTTGGCTGCTAAAATTGTAGAATCCTCCCTGAAATGCACTTAGTGAAATACTTTATGTCTGTAGCTGCCTTATGTTGTAGAAAACTATTACATAATGAAAGTACCTAATATTTTTTTAACTAGCAGACTAACATCTTAAGAGATTCTGCTTCAATCTCTTAAAAATCACGTTATATTTTTATTATATATATTATTACTGTAATTACCTGAATGCTACTAAATTTTTAGGTTTGCTCAATAAAGGGATTGTATCACACTGTGTCAAATTAGTTTCCCAAAATTTGACTATTACACTAGATTTACAAGAAACACCATTGACTAGTCAGATTTGGTACTCTGTATTTATGGTTTCTATACAAAAATTTCTTTTTAAAAAAATTTATTTATTTATTCTAATTTGTTATACATGATAGTAGAATGCATTTCAATTCATAGTACACATATAGAGTACAATTTTTCATGTCTCTGGTTGTACACAAAGTAGAGTAATACCATTTGTGTCTTCATACATATACTTAGAATAATGATGTCCATCTCATCCCACCATCTTTCCTACCCCCATGCCTCCTCCCTTCCCCTCCCTCCCTTTGCCCTATCTAAAGTTCCTCCATTCCTCCCAGGGTCCCCCCACCCACTCACCCTTCCCCATTATGGATCAGCAACCACATATCAGAGAAAACATTTGGCCTTTGGTTTTTTTGGGATGGCTTACTTCACTTAGCATGCTATTCTCCAACTCCATCCATTTACCTGCAAATGTCATGATTTTATTCTCTTTTAATGCTGAGTAATATTCCATTGTGCCTATACTAAAACTTCTAAAGGAAAATACCAACCTGGGTATGATTTCATAACCCAGCATGACTTATTAAAAAAAGAAGAGCTTAATCACCTTAATTAAAACCATCTTACAGATTTATTTGCTCTCACTCATGCCTGTTTATTGGCAACAGAAAAGACTATATCTATACCAATAGCAAGTATAACTTTTGGTATGATTTTGATATGTTATGGAATAAGTGATTTTTAACACCAAATGGCATAGCTATAAAAAAATGGACTTCAGGTTGCTGATCTTCTTTCTGTATTAATATGACCTTCACATAGTGCTATCATAAAAGTTGAAGCTCAAACAGAATATCAAGAAAATGCTAGGGCTAATATTCATGCTAAGGCTACAACTGAAAAGGCATCTAACATACCAAAACCCTGTAACATGAATGAACTCCATAAAGTTTGTCCAAATCAATCACTTAGGATAATTTGTTTAATAAATAATGAGATGATCCTGAAATGAAATAAGATTTGCATAATAAAAGATATAGGTTTAATTCAAGATGAAGAGTCTTAGATGACTACTGGTTACTTCCAGAATCCTTAAAACTTCCTTTCCTGAAACTCTTGAATTCAGTAGTACATCATGGTACTGACATCATGATATAAACAATAAAAAAATATTGGTAGGGTTATTGCTAGATAATTGCCAAAGTGGCTAGACAGGTAATACAATGAACACCTGACTTGTTAAGCCCATAATTCTGGGTTAAGTGACCTCCAAGAAAAACTCTTCCACTTGTAGGACAATTTGAACATTTGTAGATGGATTTCATTCACTCACTCATCAGTGTGGGTGTTATGGTTTGAATATGAGATGTCCCCCAAAAGTTCCTGTTAATGCAGGAATATTCAGAGGTGAATTAATTATAATATAAGAGCTATAACCTAATTAGTAGATTAATCCATTTTATGGATTAATAATTTGAAAGGACTACAAATTGAGTGATAACTCTAGGTAGGTGGGGCATGGCTAGAGCTGGTTGGTCACTGGAGGTGTGCCATTGGAGACTATATCTTGCCTCATTGTCTCCTCCCTTTTCCTCTCTGATTCTTGACCAGCATGAACAGAGCACTACTCCTCTTCTGTGCTCTTCCACCATGATGCTCTGCTTTACTGTGGGCCCAGAGCAATGAAGTTGGCCAACAATGGTCTAACTCTCTGAAATCATGAGCGAAAATGAACTTCCTCCTTGAAGTTGTTCTTTTCAGGTGTTTTGGTCACAGAACAAAAAGCTGATTATCCATGTGTACTTGTAATAATATGTGTATTTGGGGACACATAGGAGCTTTTCTGTGGTCAAAGGTTGATGCACTTATTATAGTAAAAAAGTTATGATGAAAGTAGAGATCATGATGTTAAGTGAAATGAGCCAGACTCAAGAAAAAAAAATCTCATGTTTTCCCTCTTATGTGTAATCTAAGGGAAAAGAAAGATGACAAGAAAGAAGAAGGGAGAATATTAGAGAAGAGGAAGGGGAACTGGGAAAGAAGAAGGGTAGGGCAGGGAGAGAAGGGTACAAGGGGGATAATATCAAAATATGCTATACGTACATACAAATATGCCACAAGGTGAACCAATTATTCTATATAACTAAAATGCACTGATCAAAAATTATTAGAAGATTGGGGAATCCCAACCAAATTTCCAGTGATAGAAGAGCTCACTTTACTAGAAAAATTGCAAAATAATTACACATGTTATTCAAACACTATGACATTATCATTGTTCCTATTCATTCTTATGAAAGGCTGAATGTGTGTATAGCATTCAAAAATTAAAATGGGAAAACCTAACTGAAACCCAAGATTAGCTTGGCCTAAGTGTAACCTTTATCTCATATAATGTGCACCTTTGGGAAAACATAAATTAACTTCTTATAAAATTGTTACTGCATGAATCCATGCACTTAATGATAGAACTGCATGTTCATCTAGTTCTTATACACTCTGATATGGCCTAATATTGTGAAGCACAAATTCAATATTTCAACATCCATTTTATAACAGGTAAAGAAGCTAAGAACCTCCATCTGATGAAGACTTTGTGTCCCACATAGTAGAATCCAGTGACTGAGTATTTTGGAAAAGATATCAATGAAAAAACTGTACTTGAGTCTTGTTGAAAAAGACCTTATTAGGTTCATTTAATCTCTTATACAGCAGTTAAAGTACAGTTTCAAACCGTAGGCCCATACTTGTGACCTGAAAAGAGCTCCCTAAGACTCTTGTATTTATCAAACCATCACAGACTTTAAATTAAAAATATCCAAGGGAAAGTTTTCCCTAGCAGCAGAGAACAGACAACATGATATGGACAATTTTTTGCTGAGTAGCACACAACCATACCATTAGACTCCCTTTCATATTTTCAGAACTTATTCTGACTTCCGGTAGTCATTGTTTTCCTATTACTTCACAAAGTAACATGAAATATTTGAATTCATATTTTTACTTCTGTTAGGGACTTTTACTACCCAAGTTGTACTGTCTACTATCCAAAACATAGCCTCCCTCATTAACCAAGATAATTACTAGTTTTGTAGCCATCTAAATGCTTGGAAAGAATCACAATTAATGCTAGAGCCAGTTCCCATACACAGCTGGGTGATCAATTCAGGACCATGGCTTTATAAAGAGGTATGACAGCCTTCCCTTTGCAAAGTATGTCATTCAACTAATGCTTATGGCCAGTTGGTTTGGTATTGAGGATAAATATTGGAAGCCAAGGATGGCTCATTAATTTTGTTACTGGTAACTTTTCTCTAGGTGCAGAAAACCTTCATGGTACTGGATTCTATCTTCAGTATGGTCTCAAACTCTGTACTCAGATCTTTTGGTTTGATTCAGATAATGGAGATCCAAAATGGAATCATGAATAGAAAATGACAATGATGCTATCATGTACACCATTAAGAAACTTACTGAAACCATACTTTGGTTCAGTGGAAACTGGGTAAATGGAATGCCTGTGTGGTGCCATTATATAAGGTAGATAATAGTTTTGTACACTAGATAAATCAATACTCATGATATATATGGAAAGATCTTATCTTGGTTGATAGAATTAATTGCTTATCAAACTCATAAATTTTTTTTATGTTGCTGTACAATCATTCAAAATGGCAATGTGCAGATGCCAAAATGAAGAAAATAATTGTGATATTCATATTACTTTTGGCTGGGGATAATGGGATCATATTACTTTTGGTTGGGGATAATGGGATTCACCTTAACCCCTTCTATTATAATATTGGGTTGTTCATTTCATGCTGTAATTACATATACAAAGGTTTTCCACTCAAATTGTCTGAATGCTGTGGTATGGGTTATCTCTTACCCCAAATAACAACTTTCTAAATGTTAGTCAAATTTTTAATTTTGGATCATTTGTAGCTAGAATACCAACCCATAAATAAGTTCTCATGTATTTCAAAATTCAAGAAGTTCTGTATTTCATTCTTTTGTTATAGCATTCTTCTCTCTACTGAGTCACTGAATTAGAAAAATCTCTTAATAATATATCTGAAACTCTAGGAAAAGTTTTAATGATACCTTAAATTCTCTTTAAGTGATACTGTCTGAAGTGAGCAATTTAGCTTCAGGTATACTCCAAAATAGAAGAGTTCTCAACAAAGAGGAGCTTCATGTTTTTGTTAAATAAACATGCTGTTTTATGTCAATAATTCAGGAAATGTAGTCCTGAATCTCAGAAACCTTAAAAGTCAAATCCATATATTCCATCTAATAAGGAAAGCCCAATTGGCTGATCTGTTTAAATGGTTAAAACTTGTTTCCTGGGAATCTTGGCTTGGGGTATTATTCATACTCTTGGTAATCTTGATAATATCCCTTTAAATTGTATTCTGCAAGAGGCTTAAATGCTTGTCAGAAGCCATTTGCTCATCAGATAATCTCCCTGAGAATTGAATGAAAGAAACTACATAAACTTGAATCATCAGAAAAACAACCACTAGAATTCTAGCATGAAATCTTTAGAGGAACACAGAAAAAGAAAATATATGCAGAGACTAACAATGGTTAGTTACATTCTTAGTTCAACTGAGAAAATGACCAAAAGCAGGAAGATTGTTAAAGATAAACATTTTAGAGACCAAAGTTTGAAGATGACCCTAGAACAAACATTCAGTCACATACTTAAAACTGTCCTTATCTCCGAGAAATGCAAGTTCTGACCATAAACAAAATTAAATCTTTCCTAGGTCAATGAGAGCCTTCAAACTCCTAGCCAATCAGCTGTAGACAAGTGAGCTTATGTAGCATTGCTACCCAAAAAGGAGTGTGAGCTTCAGGTAGTCAATCATGACAAGGAACAATGAATGTACTTTGCCATTTGTGCTTTATCAGCTCTGGAACTGTTACACACTGAGCTCATTATCACTTTTGCTTTGAAGTTGCCTAGACTGAGGCTTACTTTTTCTCTTACTATATGACATTAAGCTTTTTAATTTTTCTAACTTGATTTTTGACAAACTGAAAAGTCCAGGTTAAATCTGGCTTCAGGAACAGTTGGAAGTTAGGCTTGAATGATGTCAAAAAAACCCAGTTCCTCTCCCTGCCTTTACTATGTTCCTGTTTTCTTCATGTTGGCTTCATTCTGTAGTAACTTTCATCACAGCAGCATTATAACTCTCCTGGAAAAAGGACCCCTCTTTCCCAATAGTTTAAGCAAAAGATCCAGTCACTTTGGTGAGGGGAAAAGAATGCTCTAACTATTCAATCCTGGATCACATTCCCATATCTGGATATAGAGACTAAGAGTAAGGAAGTGGCTGGCCAAGAAAAAAAATTATGATGCCATTATCAGAATGGGGGCAAAGACAACATGTGTCCACCAAGTGCATTTCCGTGATCTGTGAAAACAATTGAGGAATTAGAATTCCAGCTTGACAAGTATAATCTTAGGATAATTACATTAATGGACACAGAATACAAAATTAAGAAATGCAGCAGCTACGCTATAATCATTTTACCACTTCCGGAATACTGTATTCAGTTCTTGCCATTGTATTTTACAAGGGATATTAAATATCCAAGAGAAGGCTGATGAGGGTTTCTTAAAATCATATTAGAAGATTTTGTGAAGAACAGTTGAAGAACTAAGAGAAAGTTTGTTTTGGAGAAAAGAAGACTTAGAGGATATAGGATGTGTGTTTTCAATTACTGAAAGTGATCACTTCTAACAGAGATCCTCTGTGTGACTTTAGATGGGAGAGTCACAGGACCAACTTGCAGATTTAGGCTCAAGATAAGAAACTACCCTTTAATCATGAGGGCTACCCAACAACGGGATGGGTTGACTCTTTTTAAAAAAAATTTTATTTGGTACCAGGGATTGAACCCAGGGGCGCTTAGACCTTTTATTTTTTATTTTGAGTTAGCATCTTACTTGGTTGCTTAAGTCCTCACTATGTTGCTGAAACTGGCTTTGTACTTGCAATCCAACTGCCTTAGCTTCCCCAGCTACTGGCATTAGGGGCATGCGCCACCATGCCCAGTAGTTGGGTTGACTCTTAAATCAGGGAACTCTGTCACCAAAAATGTTCAAATAAGGCTTGGATGTCAAAACTTCTGGAATGTTGGAAGAGTCTGCTTGGGATATTATATAGTGGAAGAGGATATTACATGAAAGTTACACTTCAAAGTCAAAGAATAAGGCAAAAATCACTTATGGCCAAAATTGCCTTGAAACTTACCTATTAAGTATGGTATATGAATTGTGATTTGGGTCATGTGATATATATGTAAAAATGTATAATTAACAATATAAAAATGAATGCAATCTTTTAAATACTATCATCATACACCCCTGTGAAAGGTTGCATGGGGTATGCACTGGTCCAAGTCTCCTATTTCACATTCACTTAAGGGCACATATTGATGGAGTGTAACAGGAGATACATTGTTGACAGCACCTCACTCTTTCCAAAGCACATTTAATTGAAAGATCTCATTAATAAAGAATTTAGCTAGCTTTTGTATGCGGTTCCTGGTAAACACTTGGATTTCCCAATCAATAGAAATGTCTTTGTTAGTCATGAGCCACTTGGAGCACATGAATTTATGGGAAAAGATAAGGTGACTCTGGATGGAAGCTGATTACCATAAAGATCTCTGACATAAAAGGGATGGGATATTGGGCCTAATCTCCAGGAAAGTAGAGGCTGGGGACTGAATTCTGTCACATGGCCAATGATCCCATCAGTCCGCCTACATATTGAAACCCCAGTAAGAAGCCTGCACCTTGAACTGAGTGGAACTTGCTAGTTGGTTAACCTATCAATGTGCTGCATGATGATGCACCTTGGCTCCACAGCAGGGTGGTATGAAGTCTATGTTTGGTACCCTCTCAGACCTCGCTCTAGGTGTATTCCTTTGAGACAGTCAGGGACCACAGGGACAAAGGGTAGATACATTCCCAAGGCTTTAACTCATGACCTATTACCCATTAAAATACCACAAAAACCAATTATAGCAGGGATGTAGAGAGACTTCCTTTGATGAAAAGCTCTGACTTCAATTTGATCTGCTGGTGCCTGATAGGTAACTAATAGGATAAAGGCTTGACATCTTTTTTCTTCATCTGCAACTGTCTCTTTTGCCTTAAACTTTGGGTCAGATTTCCATTCAACTCAGCATACAGGGATGCTAATCACTTACAGAATGTCTGTTAAAAACTGCTAGTATGAGGTTTATTAGCCTTTTTTTTTTTTTCCTGGTGCTGAGGCTTGATTTTTTATATTCCTGGGTAAAGGGGTGCTTTACCACTGAGCTATAACCCTAGTCCATTTTTTTTTTTTAAGTTCTTGCTAAGTTGTTAAGGCTGACCTTCCTCCTGCCTCAGCCTCCTGAGTCCCTGGAATGCTTCTGTTTTACAAGTTCTAAATTTATCTAGCACCCCCCCCCCTCTTCAGACCCAGAAAAACCCCAAAACCCAGGTAAGAGTAACTATGGTATTTTCAAGATTTGTAGGAACTTTCAGCTTTTATAACATCCTGTTCCAGATCTGCTGGAGCAACTCCTAAAAGTCACAGTTTTACCTTTCACCTTTCAGGAACAGTAGAGCCTCACAAGCAGTTCACCCTATGATACTACAATTCTAAGCAGGAGCAGTCACCTCAGGAAACCAAACTGCAAACCATCCAGAATCAAGGGTCTGATAAAAACCCTGCAAACTAAAAATGGAGATTGTCCCCTCAAGCCATAGGACTTCTCCAGAGCCACCTGACAATATTAAAATTGAGATAATAATTACTCAGACCATAGGCCACACCAGCAACCTGATAAAAGCCTTGTCCCTTCCTTTATCTGGGGAACAACTTCATATCTCTTTCCCTAGTCTGTCTCCCTTCTCCTTGAGGTAACTCCTCCCCACCGCATCCCATTAAAGCTTTGCCTGTGTTTTGTACTTTTTTGGCTTGGTTTCATTTCTATTGCCACTCGTCAGAAGTCTCCAACTCTGGTATATGGTATCACTTTTTGTGGAAATCTCTGAAACTGTAGCCAGATTCAGATATTGCTGTCATCTGAAGTCAGAGCGTCTTGCTGGTAGTCATGACCTTGAGTCTGTGGGGTCTGACAATAACTTTGAGGGATTAGCATCAAATTTGTTTGATAATATACCAGTTGGCATCAGAGCCACTCAAACTTGAAGAAATATGGGATACAACTGTATAGCATTTCCAAACTTCAAAATTTTTATTTTTTAAAGCAAAGAACTAGATAAAATTAATACTTATATCTTGGCATTTACAGAAGTTATTACAGGAACTTAGGCTGCTTTTGCTAGATGCAATGATTTTTCACTTAGGCCTGCAGATATAAATGGGTAACTGAAACGGTACCCTGAAAGGGTAACTTCATCTTGAATTGTCTCCTTTATTACTTTAAACTTTGGGTCTGATCCTGCTCAGCTTTTCAGTAGACATGTTAACATCTACATTTAAGGAATATTAATTTTAAAACTAGTAATACAAGGTTTATTAGCCCTGAATTTACATAACTTATAGCATCCCCCTTCAATACTGAGAGATTTGCAGAGACATTTGACTCAGCTTTTATAGCATCCTGTTTTAGACCCCTGGAGTGGTACCTGGAGTCTTCAGGAGTTGTGCTACACCTTCCTATAAATCACCCCATAATAAAACTGTGCCCCAAAGCAGAAGTGGTCATTTCATGAGAACTGAATTTCCCCCTTCCAGGATCATGGTCTGATAAATATCCTGAGCAGCAAGTGGAAATATCAACCCCCTCAAGCAATAAACACTTCTCTGGAGCTACCTTGTAGAATCAGAACTGAAATAATGATCAACTGGAAAAGCAGTCTGACCAAAACTGCTTATTATGCCTACCTCTCACTCCTTGCCCCAGTTTTTTCTCTATTTAAACCTTAAAAACTCCTGTCAACACCTTGAAGTTTGGGCTGAGATGCTGGCTGCCAACTTTGTCTTCCCAGCATGGTCATATAGATTAAAGTTCTCTTCCTGTTTTGCACCATTACCTTTTCTGTTTGGTTTTTGGAGTGGCCACACGTGGTTTGTTGGGACCTTAGAGTCAGGCCTCTGACTTAAGAATCTGGTAACAAGGCTATCCATTGATTGTCTCCTTCGTTGTCTCACTTTATGAAATTTATGCTCAAAAGAAACAAAATGGGAATCCAGAATTTTTGAGCTCATGCAATTTCATATTACTAACTTATGTTACCATGGATTCCATCACTAACCAAGGCCTAGTGATGAAACAGCTTGTCCACAGGGAGGTTTGGCAGGCTAGGACAAGAAGGCAGAGCCCCTGACTAAATCAGAACATGGCCTGGGAGACACTGATAATCACAATAAGATGAGCATGCTCATGGCCTAGTGGCTTAAAAGTGGTCAAGATTTTTCCTTTCCTTTCTTTTTTTTTCAGAGAAACATGAATCAAAAATATCCATTACCAATTCCATAGAAATGTCAGGAGAAGGGAACCTATTTGCAAGATATTTCAGGGCCACAGGGACAATGCATTATTTTCCTAGTTCCTTCAGAAACAGCCCTAACAGCAGCAGTATTCATCCCAAACACAACATCTATTCAAATCCTGCCTGGTACCCCCAGAGATGTTTCCCTGTTCCCTTGACACAGAAGGGCAGAGAATTAATTCTCAAAACAGAATTGGGAACAAAGGTGGAAGGTACAGGGACATTGTCAGCTGAGCATAAGAAAAGACCTTCAGAATGGATGGAGTGCCTTAGGAGACAGATCACTTCCTGTACCAGCAGGGACAAGTCAATCAGAGGATGTGCACAAAGGCAAGGAGCAGAGACGCCAGATAACATCAAAGCCTCTGCAGTTGCAACAGTGTACATTCAAAGAAAAGTCAGGGAAAATAATCCCACAAAAGGCTTTTCAGTTGTGTTCTTACTACTGATATTTTTTAACAATAAATCCCACAAGAGTACCTCCTGCATGATGTTATTTAGGGCAGTTAAGGGAGAATCTGGAATTACTGCAATGCAGTTTAAATTCATTATCTAATGCTAATTAAAATGATCTGTTTCGCTGTCACCAAGGAGAATCTTGTTAGGGAAACTGATGAGCTGCATTGAGCTGAGCTATCCCTGGGCTGAGCACAGACACAGGCTCACAGCACCTCACATCCCGTGTCACTGATAATTACACGTGAGGGAGAATTAACCTGGCAAAACACCCAGCTTCAGGCAGGTTGAGAATCAGCTGGGCACCTGAAGAGCATTCCACTGGGCAGCAGACCTGCCTCTGACCCTCTATGTCAGTAATTTTGGGGCAGCCACCTAACCTCTCTGGGTTGGGCTAAATCAGTCAACCTTAGATGCATCTTAGATTCATCAACGGAACTTTTAACAATCCTGTGCCAGATCTGCAAAAGATCACTGAGATAAAAATCTCTGGAGGCAATGTCCAGGTAGAAGTATTTCAGAGTTCTGCAGGTCATTCTAATATGCAGGGAGGGTTGCTCACTACTGCATTTAATGGTCTCTAAGGACCTCCATTCTGTGTTCTTGTGCCTCTCCCCATTTCCAAACTGAAGGAAATCATTGGCTTACTTCTCTCTTGCAGTCATTGGTTATGAGTATATTTGTATATGCCTACCACATAGTAAGGGTGAGCCTACTATATATTCATTTGTTAAATGAATGGTGCAGAGGACTACAATTCAATATGCAATTCACCTTGGCTTTCTGCTTGACTTTGAGTACCATTTAACCACTTTGCTTTTTACCACTTACCAGAACAGGGAGAGTGAGTTATAAAACTTAAATAATGTATTAAATTCATCTTTTAATAACAGATAATCCCCAAATAGTAATGACTTAAAGAAGACAGTTTATTTCTCTAAGACATAAAACATCAACTTTCAAAATGTGGTCTTGGACCAGGACATCCACATCTCCAGGGACCTTATAAAAAATGTAAAATCTTGGGCTGCAAACCAGACCTACTGAATCAGAAACTTTGGGGGTACAGAAATCTGTTTTAACAAGTCCTTCAAATGATTTAAGAACCACTACCTTAAAATAATTTGAAAACTAGACAGTCTACGGTTGGTATAGCAATTCCATGAAGTTAGGGACCCAGCTGTTTGCTCACCACTTTCACCCCTAGGATACAAACCTATCCACAGGATCCAATAGCTGTTGGAGTTCCAACCATTACATTCAGGTTGAAAAGACGACGGAGAAAGAAAGGCATTCAGACTCCTTTAGCAGGACTTTCTGCAAAGCACAATACTTTCTCTTATATCTCACTAGCAAAAAGCATTCTCTGTGAAGAAAGCTGAAAAAAAATCAACGTTCTGTTTCTGAGGTTTTGAGGAAGTAGTTTCTGCCTTAACTAATCACCCAACAATGATAATACAGAAAACTAACTTGTGAGTGCTTTTTATGAGTCTAGTACTGTGTTAAGTGCATGATGCAACACTATTTTGTTTCACCTTTCCAACTTTATGGGGGATTGATTCTCATTTTATAGATGAAAAATCTGGGACTTGAAGAAGTTGGTTAGTGTACCTAATGTCACCTAAATAGAAAGTGATGGAGCAGAATTTCAACACAGGCAGTTTTATCTCCAGAGCATGCATTTCTTGGACTCTCGGGTATGACATTCTGATGAAAGTGTTGGTGGAGGAGATGAACATTTTGCTAATGACTGATAGTTTATATTTGTCCTCATTAGCAAGAACAAACAAAATTGGTTGGTTTCACCATCACTTGGTAAAGTTGAGCTTCCAAAACCACCCCCATTTCACTTCAAATGGCTGGCTTATTCTATGATAGGATTTTAAAGCTTTTTTTTTTTTTTTCCTCCTTGTATTGAACACTGAACCAAGGGATGCTTTACACTAAGCTACACTTCTAGTCCTTTTTATTTTGAGCCAGGGTTGCTAAGGCTGACCTCAAACTTATGACCCTCTGTCTCAGCTTCCTGAGTTGCTGCCAAGATGTGTTTTCAGATCACTAAACAGGTCTGCAGGGAGCCTACATATCAAGAAGCACAGGGTTAATGCAAGGAAAATCCAGGGTTTCTGGGGACTGAATTTTTAGATAAATTTTCTTTAAAAAAT
Organism: Marmota monax; assembly: GCF_021218885.2. Taxonomy (NCBI): domain Eukaryota; kingdom Metazoa; phylum Chordata; class Mammalia; order Rodentia; family Sciuridae; genus Marmota; species Marmota monax. The sequence goes on from NW_026693595.1 coordinate 10,976,360, forward strand.
TAAAAAGTGGGCTTTGGAATGCCCAGCAAGGGAGGGGCTATGATGTTTAGGACTTGTTGGCATCATGGGAAATCTGCCTCCAGCCTAACATTTCCTTTCCAGTACTGTTGGCAGAAAGGAAAAGGACCAAGGACAGGATGCAGGTCACTGCAATCAGGCAATGGAGAACTGTTTCATCTAGGGACAACACTGGAGGTTTCCTTACTTTCTTTTTTTTTTTTAAGAGAAAGAGTTTCCTTACTTTCGTTTTTTTAAGAGAGAGAGAGAGAGAGAATTTTTTAATATTTATTTTTTAGTTTTCAGTGGACAAAACATCTTTTATTTTTATATGGGGTGCTGAGGATCGAACCCAGCACCCCGCGCATGCCAGGTGAGCGCGCTACCACTTGCGCCACATCCCCAGCCCCGTTTGTTGTTTTTAACAGCAGAACCCTGTTACAAAAGGAAGTCTCCCTCTAAATCTGAACACAGTAAACAGATGTAACTGGGGACACTTCAGTTGGAGCCTAGGTGATGGATCTCTGCTCTGCCCTACGCAGCTCTTGTTGCACCTAGAGGAAAGCTGGGACTTCAAGTCTCTTACGTGAAGAACCACCTGAGATTTTCCAAGCTTTTCTTCTTATGGAGGATAGAATAAAGACCAAGAAAGATTAAATATCTCGTCTTGAGTCACCATTGGCTTATTGGCTAGGTGATGACTAGAATAGATCTGTTCACTATATCAAAATTCCCAAGTCAGATTCATAAGCTTTTTATCAGGCTGTCTCTCATTTTATCCCAAATGTAGTATCTATAGTATGACAGATTCAAATTATGGTATTACCTGCTGCTATGGGAAAAGTCAGAAAATCTCTCTCACCCTTGCAATCCAGGTTGGAGAGGGGTATATACTCCTTCAGCTCTCATTAGCAGAGGCTACTGGCCTGAACTGCCCATCCTTTGTCTCCTTAGTTCATCCTGCACCACTGGCCAAATTCTTGGCATACCCAGGGGAAGGCAAGAGACAGAATGAAGATAGTGGGTGCATCTGTACCACTGAAGGTGTCATGAAGGTGAAATACATCCATCCCCCAATTCCTAGGACCCACTGGGGAAACCATGACAAAATCCACAGATGCCCAAATTCCTTACATAAAATGGAATAGTATTTGCATATAACAAAGTGCATCACCTGTTACACTTTAAATCACCTCTAGATTACTCATCTAATGCAAAGTAAATAAATGCTATATAAATTCTTATATTGTACTATTCAGAGGAAAATGACAAGAAAAAAATCTGTGTAATATTCAGTACAAATATTTGGCTTATTGGCTAGGTGATGACTAGAATAGATCTGTGTAATATTCAGTACAAATGTTTTTGAATCCCTGCGTAGTTGCATCTACAGAGTTGACTTTATATTTATAAATTACGCATACAGAAGTATGATATCTAATAAATTAAAAAAGAAAACATTTAAAGAGATAGTACATGAAGGACAAGTTATTTTCTGCATTTGATTTTTATTGATGACTTAAACATGGGCTGCAAACTTATTCCTCTTCACTTGCTGAAATTTCATGTCTTTTACTATATTTCTGATCTTGGCAGAAATTTGCTTTAGGAAGCTTCTTGTGAAGCTTTTTAACTTGCTGCTCATTTTCACAGAAGTAGCACTACTTTTTGCCCACTTACAACTTGCAAAAAACTTTTCTATTGTGTTGTCTGCCTTTTCTTTCACAGCTTTTCTTGATTCAAGCAATTCTCAACAAAACTGTTTATGGGCAAAATTACTTGATGCTGTCTTCTAGTTAGAGGGGAAGTTCTTCCATCAGTCTCTCACTTTGCTTAATTATAAAATTTCACTAAAAATTCTCAATCTGGTAAGAGGCCTTAATGTTATGCAGTAACTAAAATTGTACATCTCAAAAGCTTTTTTTTTAAGACAAACTAAACTTGAAAATGCAATCTGAACATAACAAAATAGCTTTCTACAGAATAGTAACATCATGATTGCAGGTGACAATAAAATAGCAACTAGAGTCTGCCTTTCCTACTAACGAAAGAGGCATCCATCACCTAATGTTATCTGCTGAAGTGAACAAATCTCCTTGGTTTTATTGTACTAAAACTTTACAAAACATAATTATATCTAAAGTGCAATATAAAAACAAAAAGCAAGTTTCCAATGTCAAAAGTACAAATATAAACTAAAGATTTATGTAACTCATTAATGAGAAAACAAGGAAGGTAGTTCAAAGGAAGATACAGCAGAGTAAAATTATACACACAAACATACTCACACATACACACATTCAATGAAAGACAGACTACGGGAGTAAGAGGTCAAACTTAGATCAACTCCAGGTAATACTCCACAGGAAGATAAAACTTATGGCCCCTCCCTGCAAAGAAACTTGTCCTGTGGCTCTGCAGATAGTGCTTTAGGATGTCTTTATACAGGGCATATCTTTTTGTTTGGATTTTACATAATTTTACCTAGTAGTAGAGGCTTTTGCTTGTTGTTCTTTTTGTTGTTTATTCTATAAACCACAACCCTGAAATGTGAAAGCAAAACAAGTCAGGGAAGGGCTGGGGATGTGGCTCAAGAGGTAGCATGTTAGCCTGGCATGCGCACGGCGCTGGGTTTGATCCTCAGCACCACATACAAATAAAGATGTTATGTCCGCCAAAAATTAAAAAATAAATATTAATTCTCTCTCTTAAAAAAAAAAAAAAGTCAGGGAACATCTGATCCATCTAGAGTCAAAAACCTATGAAGTTCTACAAGTTGCCTCACATGTACAATCTTATTTGATTCTGACCTCAGCCCTGAGACTTTAGGTATTATCCCTACCTCCACAATTAGGAAGCTGGAGTTTCTGAAGACTAGGACTTGCCCACATTCCTGGTCAGAACCTGAGCCAAGCTGCAAAATCAGAACTTCTGAAAGCAAACCCCAGGGGTTTTTCACCTTGCTCTTAACCACTCGCACCGCAGGGAAACCCTGTGCAAATTAGGGAACATAGATGCTTTGCTTTGTAGATGAAGAAACTGAAAAACCAAGATCACCTGCCTAGCAAGTTGGCAGAGCGCAAGTAATTTTCACATTCTCCAAGAGTCCAAGGCTATTTCACCTAAAAATAACCACCTAATTAGCCCATTCTCCTGGCACAGACTCATTAAATCTCTGGAGGCCACGACCAGTATACAACTGGAAGCCCCCCACTTCTTTGCTGTACATAACTTGTTGGACTAGGTAAGTGACCTCAATTTATCCCTTTCTCCTTCCTAAGGAAAAAACCTCCCTCTTTCAAGTCTAGCTCTCTGCTGTCTTCTCAAGCAAGCTGAGACTTCACAGGAAGGTTTTATGGCAGGGAATAGCTAAAGGTGCTATTCCTGCCACAGTCACTTGCATTTTAGGAAGCTATTTGGGCTCAAATATATTCACCCTCTGCTTCCTAACCTGCAGGCACAAGTGATTGCAAAGGGCCTGCAAACCTTTTTTTTTTTTTTTTGGTATCAGGGATGGAACTCAAAGACACTTGAGCACTCGACCACATCCCAGCCCTATTTTGTATTTTATTTAGAGACAGGGTCTCACTGAGTTGCTTAGTGCCTCGCTTTTGCTGAGGTTGGCTTTGAACTCCCGATCTTCCTGCCTCACCTCCCAAGCTGCTGGGATTACAGGCGCGTGCCACTGTGCCAGGCCAAACCTTTCTTAATCCTAGCTAAAAATGACAGCTTAGCTCATGTTTGACTGTGGTATGTGTAGGGGTGGGAGCCTTGGAAATATTCAATAGTAAAAACTTGAAGGATCAGAATTTTGATTTACAAGTTGTCATAGGGGCCTTTGGGGTAACCCCCAAATCTCCCATGGTTCTACTTACCCATAGGGAAGTCTGGCCCTGAGAGGCAGTCCTGACTGTGCCAGGCCCAGCTTAGGTACTTACATACAAACTTGTTTAATCTACAAAGATGTGAAATATTATCTTCATCTTATAAATGAGGAAACTGAAGCAGAGAGGTTATGTAACTTGCCCACTGAAGCTGGCTAGAGTGAGGCTTCAAACCATACTGTGTTCCATATTACCTCTCATTTTACCCGATATTCATCTTCCAAAGAAGTGTAATTCACGTGCAAATGTGTTGCAGAAGACAGTTCATCCTAACCTTGCTCACCTCTAAGGAGGGTTCAATAATAAAAACTCTAGAGGGGTGAAAAACAAAGCAGGCTTACACAGACCCTGGAAAACACTTAAAGGAAGGAGAAAGCAGAATATTGTATTTTATCAACTATAAATATACTTTTAACTCTAAGGTCCACAATTATTTTATGTATCACTAACGAAAAAAGTTGCCAATCAAACAATGGTCATGTTAATATGCCACTGATGTCACATTAATATACAACCTGATTTATTAAAATGTGAAAAAAATTAGGCAGAAACAAATTTGATGAAATGCAGAAACATACAGGCAGGCTGCTCCAGACCAGGGTCTGAGGAGCTTGGGATTCTGGGAGAAGAAACAACATTTTTCACTATTTTTATCAAAGAAGTTCCAGAACTCTCAATGTTCTGGTTGGAGTTCCCCACCAGATCCTGATTTGATGCTATTTATTTATCAGAGTACCATAAATTAACTAATCACTGTGGCTATAGGAATGGTGTTGAGATTAGGAAGACCTGAGTCATGATTCATGGGCTAAGATAGGTCTCCCCCAAATAAGATCAATGTTGAAATGTGGGAGAACCACCCGCAGAGAGGTGCCAGCCAGAAAAAAAAACACGTCTATTGAATTATTATTACCAGCAGAGTGAATTTGATCAGATCTATATTTAGAACTAGACTTTGATATTCAACAATAGATAGGGCAGGAAAGTTGTTTTGGTAAGAAAAACCTACATCTTGTCTATTTCCTCAAAAATGCTTTCCTGCTGTTATACTGGTCTTTAAGATTCCCATTACTGCCTCCAGCTGAATGCAGCAACAAGGCAGTTACATCTTCACTGCTAGATGTATCAATCTGAATATGAGTTTTCAATGCAGAAGAATTTCTATCTAAAAGGAAAGTCTGTTTTCAAGCATCTGGAAGTCATTTAAATTTTTAAATACTCATTATGCTTAATTATAGTCATCAAGAGCACAAAGTCAGATGATTCTTATGACCTCACCAGACTCCTATCACCTTCCATTCAAGTAGTTGTCACGTATCAGGCACTACTAAGAGCTAATCATTTCCTACCAAGTTATAATTAACTCCCTAAAAACAGGGAAGCTTGGGCCAAAATTCCTCCTTCCCACATTCTGCAGCTCTATCTGTCCATTTCCATTCAGCAAAGGCACGGTCCAAGCTTACAATTGGATTAAACATTTTTATAAATGAATGAAACATTTTCATTTTTATGAAAGACTCCAAACACCATTCTTTTATAGGGACAGAAGGAGAGGCATTAGCATTGTATTCCAAGGCACCATTTTGAGAACATGTACACAGCAGTGTCTGCACACTTTGGAATGCAGAGCAGCCATCTAGTTACTATTCACAAAAGACAGGTAGGTCAAAGAGCACACTGCACCTCCTGTTTGACCCTGTTCATCTGAAAATCTTAAAAATCAGAGAATAAAGTTTGGAGATTTGGGGTACCTCGGTGGTGTTTCAAATTTAGAAAAAAATGAAGATAATTTTAAGCTTGTTTCCTTAAGTTAAGCAATATGAGAGGCGACAAGAGCTTAAGTGGTAGTATTTTATGTTTGTTTAGTTCATTAGTTTTGGTCTAGAAATAGCTTTTGTTAACTGGCTCTCTTCTAAGCGCAGCAGCTCTGAGAGCTTGTGTTCTCTTAACCATTATTCCAAATACACACACCTCCTAATCCTTATAAGGCTTACTCATCTGCTAAATTAAGATATAACTTTTCAAAACTGCCCTGAGCACAAAAACAGAAGTGCCATCTCCTATTTTAAAGCACCAATCCTTTGAGTTTGGATCATATCCTCCAAGGGGTCCTTATTCCAATATGTGAATGTTTATTATGTCAGACCTACAGGAAAACGGATCTCCCTTCCTTCGTTCCTTGTAGACATCTGACCCTTGGAAAAAAAGAGTGGAGTTGATGCAAAGTGAAGACTATAATAAACTGTTTTCAAATTAAGAATATTTCAAATCCAATAAGCTCTTCCTTGGAAAACAAGCCCCCCAAACAAACCAGTTCTATTGTTTTTAGTTTGTTAAAAGTCATTTTTAGACGGTTGCTTAAAAATGGAATATTGTTAAATTTATTTGTTCCTTCCAGAAAGAATCAGACGTAACTAAAAAAATTAAAATGATATAAACTCACAGGAACAAAGTAAACAGGAAAGAAGCTATCAGTAGGTGAGCAATAGCAACAGTTATCTGGAAGAACGGGAAGCACTGGGGAAAGTGGCAGAATGGAAAGCTGAATAACCAGTGCATGCAGAGAAGCAAGTCAATTCTCAGGTCGATGCACCCGGAATCCCAGGTACAAGATGTGCCATATCCTGGTGGAGGAATCTGGGGGGCTGGTCCAAACTTTGACCCTCCACACTGACAGAATCTGGTGGCATATTTTGGGGAATTATGCTGGTCCAACTGCACAAGACAAGAGGACTCCACGTATGAGACAATGTAAGAGAAACTATAAACTATAATGGAAGCAACTTGATTCATTAAAACTTGCACACTTGAGTGCCAAGCAACTGGAACATGGGCTGCAGGTGGTTTGCTCTCAGGAGGGTACAAATACTGACATCTAGAGGACTACAGCAAAACAGCAGGATCCACAGCTAGAAACCCACATAGTACAGCCTACAGCAGAGAACAAGAAAAGCCTGCCTCCTTCCCATCAGTTTCAAGTGTCTACAACATACAAGGAGAGCCAGAAACCTCTCCCGCAAAGCCTCAAACACCAAGACAAAAAAAGAAAAAAGAAAAGAGCAGACAACAGAAAAGGGGCAAAGTAAAACAAAACAATCAGAAAATATGACATTCCCAGAGACATAAAGATACTGACTACATCCAAGAAACAAGACATTTTACTGGAAGGGCTGGCAGACAAAGGGGAAGAAATAAACACCGCACCCAGAAAGCAAAACAAACAAACAAAAAAAACCAAAGAAATAAAAAAATAGGAGTAAAGGAGGAAAACTGGAGCTTCAGACCACCATTCAAGATCCAAATACAGGAACTCCTGAAACAAAGACAAATGAAAACTGGGGAGAAAAGGTATGAAAAATCCAAGAAACAATACAAAATAATTTCCCAGGATAGAAGTGCTTGGCTTTTCTAATTAAAAATAGTTTACCAAGGGCCCAGCATGAAGAATGAAAAGCAGACATACATGACATACCACACAATCTTGAAATATAAGAAGGCTGATGATTTTTAAAATAATAGTGTAAATTTCAAGATTAGTCTATCCCTCCCCAAAAGGCCACATATGAAACTGATAACATGGTACTGCATTTCTGCACATTCTGTGTGCAGATTTGCACACACAAAAAACCCAATGCTTCAAATTATTAAAAAAAATTAATTTAAAGCTAGAATTCTATACCCAGCTAAACTAGGTATCTGGGTATGAAAGAGTAGAATACACCTTTAGACTTGGAAGGGCTTTACAATGTTACCTCACATGTATTTCTGCATTTGGAATGTGTAAGAACCTGTGACCATTCAATTAAATGTATTGAGCAAGAAAGAAAAATGCATGGCATCAAACAAACCAGAGAAAATGAAGGCAAGGAGCGGGAAGATGCTGCTAGACATATAGCCCATTCTTTAGGACATCCAGAAAGCTGGGGGCAAGGGCGGGGGACAGGTCTCCAACAGGAAGTGGAAATGTTAATTGACTGACATGTAGTATTCAGTTAGATCGCATGCTTTTAGACATAAGTTTCTAAAGATCCAATTCACAATTACCTAGGTGAAAAATGGGGGTCTATTTTCTTATATAACCAGATCTTCGTCTAGCACAGCTTCGGTTGATTTATGTAGTAGTTAAATATCAAAGTTCTAGATTATTTCTAGCTCTTGCTCTGTTTCTAGCTCTCTTTTCTCTCGGTTGCAAGATGTTGCAACAGCTCAGGCACTGGTTGCACTGAAGGGACTCTTCCTATGGGGCTAGGGTCTTAGAAACCTTTCCCGGGAACACCATCTCTTTCCCAATTAACTGGCTGAGCTCCTTCCTAAATCAATCACTGACTTAAGGAATGCAGCCCCAGGATTAGTTCACACCAGTGCTTTTCTGCACAAAACAAGGGAACAGGTGTATAGTTGGGCAAGTAATCTCACATTTATAACCCACTTGAGACACTAGTTGGGAAACATGGAACAGGATGGCTAATCCACATGGAAAGAAATAGAAACAAGGGCATCTCACTAGGCTAAAGAAGAGAGGAAAACGGCCATCCTGTAGTTGCTAATGGAGCCTATGAGGGAAGTTTAAGCGATTCTGGTTATAAAAAAAAATTAAAAATTATGTAAATGAAAACAAATGAGACAATGATTTATTCTAGGAAAAATAAAATGGCAGAAGAAATGAAAGTTCACTGCTTGATTCAATATTTAACAATTTTTGTAGATGTAATATCATAAATCTTCTGACTGATGCAGTTCTATTGGGAAGTGAGAGGGAAGGGGAGGATAAGTGGTGGTAAAGTTCTTAATCTGTATTTTTTTATCATAGGAAGCCAGAAGACAACATCTAAAACTGAAAGATTAAAAATATACACTATAAAAATACGATATTTAGAAACGGCACAGCTAATAACAACTAGAAATCATTCTGGAGAGGATAAGACAGGGATATTGAGGAGGGGGTGGAAGAGGTGGCTACTTTTTATGTTTTACAAAAGTACTTTTTAAATTATTTGTTATTTTATATTTTTACTTTCAAAGATGAAAAAAAAATAGCCCTGCCCCCAGCCTCTGAATGGGCCCTTTATATGAACATAAATCACAATGTATTAGAAAAAGGCAAGCTGTAATGTAGCATTCTCCCTATTCACCTCCTCACACACTGCCCAATTCTCCCAGCTGCCCCACCCCATACCCTGAGACTCAGAAGGTGGTAGTCAGGAAGAAATTCGTGTGAAAAGTTATAGGTATCCGCTCTTCTGTTCTTTGAGAAGGGTTTATAAACCCTGGCAGGAGAGAGGGTAATGAAGTCTAGGCAGCTTTATGTTAGGAGCACTACTGGGACCCCACAGTCTGGACAGGAAAGCTGCACTCACTTCTCCAGCAGTGTAAACTGCAGTTGACAGGCATGACTGGGTGTCCTGTTTTATCAGACTACTTGAGACAGGATCAAGGCATGTACTGAAAGCAGCATGGCTACATGAGCCCCACTGACCTACCTGCCCTTGTAAGTTTTGCTGTTCAGAGCCAACTATAGTATTAACATTCAGACATGCTATTTGCACTCAGACTTCTGCACTAGAACAAATTTGTATCTTTTTGCCTTTTACTGTATAGACTTTTGACTATTTTAGTGCCAATCCAAAGGTAGAATGTCTTATCACAAGGAGCTTATTTACTTATAAGACCCAAATCCAGAGACAGGGAAATATTCCCAGTGACCCTTACCTTAACACTGTTATCCACTGTGATCCTCTAATTCATCTAGCACATTTCCTGTAATGAGCTTAATTTACCGAAGTAGCTTTCAAAGGAAACTTAACATGGAACTCAGTCCACAGAATAATTAGAATGCCCTCATTAAAGGGTCCCCCACAGCTTCCTACACTTCAGTTCAAAACCATTAATTCCCATCTAACTGATCCCACCAAAGACACCCTTGGCTCTTCTTTTCCATATTCTGGTTTGCTTTGGCACCAATGGTCCTCTCAAGTCTCAACTGCTCCAGGAAGCCTAAGTACATGCTCATTGAAGGTGTCTTCTCCCCTGAACCAACTCATTCAACCACACTTTATACATATTTGGTCCCACCATATAACCACATAGGATTTCTAAACTTTCTAAGTACTGCCACACATTGTGATCTGCTTACTACTCAAAATGAGAGAACTGCAATTTAAAAAATAAAGACCATTTTTAGAAATAATTTTATATAAACATATTCTTATACAAAGAACAAACAAATGTACAGAGCTCCCAAATTACAAAAAGGTGGACCCTTGCCATTCTTTTCTGTGCTGAGAAGAGAACAGAGAATGGGGAAAAAATGATTCCATTGTTGTTTTTTTTTTTTAACTCTTTCCACCTACGTAGTCAGTTTCTCAAGTAGAGTTTCTATTCCTTTGCTTTTACTTTTGTTTTTTTCCAACGTGGGAATCAGGCTTTTCAGCCCGGCTTTGACTTTGTTTGCAACTTCTTGGTCAGAACTCTGCAGAAGACTGAAGACAGAAGAAAAAATTAACAATAGTTACATTTCACCCCTAGATAATTTGCAATACTACCAGTACCCACAGTATAAAATATTTCACTAATGTTGAGTTGAATCTTCTAACTATATACACTCTAAATTTTTTTTTGTTCACCAGATGAATAGGGCCAGTAGTCTATATATTCTAAAACCATATAAGAATGTTTTATAATCTTGCAGGTAGAGTCAAAGACTTAAATGACTCTGATTATCACAGGATTTAATTATATCCTGCCTTAAATTATTCTCACGCCTTCTATCTTTTCTTTCCTATCTATATTATAAGCTCAAGAGCAGAGTCCCTGTGTTTTCTTTCCTTTTTTTAATTTTATGGCCAAGAAAAGATGAGTAGATTAATTAACCCAATTGAATGGGTATACAGGAAGCCTAAGTGGGGTCATGAAAGGTAAGAGACAGTGAGCCTTCTCACTGAGCTCTAGAACATGCAGTTAAGGAGAAAGAGTTTCAATGCCTGAGGGTGAAATGTTATAACTACACAACCAAAAGCATGATATTTAAATTCTCTAGGATTCAGTTTCCTGATCTGTGGAATGGGATTAACAAAAGAACCCATCCTTTTCAGTTGGTTGTTTCTTTATGGTGTGGAAATAGAACCCAGGGTCTTGCACATGCTCAGTACACACTCTACAGGGTTCTATTTTGAGTCTCAAATTACCTTGGCACTTAGCAAACAATAAATGTTATCCACTCAATAAAATAATCTGAAACCTTGTTTAAGTGCTCTGCCACCAAAGTGAATAGAGCTTGGAGACTAGTAGCAGTAGGCCCATTCTTTTTACTGGGGCCAAGTTATAGGCACCTCACCACAGAACACATGCCCAAGTTTTCTGTTCTTCCCCTGCTTCTTCAGGACCACATGTAAATGCTAGCCTCTGAAACATAGTCTAGAAAGAAATTACTTGGTATTTTCAAAAGTCCCAGAACCCAATAACTTTCATCATGTCAGCAAAGAGGAGGGCCAGTTAATAGCATTAAGCAGCATTCCACTGCTGGTGGGAGACAAGCAATCTACTTGCCATCTGAAAAATTGAAAATGATGAAAAGTGAAGTACCCTTTTAATGGATTTGTGACTCATTTGGTGTTTTAATTTTATACATATTGGCTAAATAGTTACATAATGTACACCACTAATACAAGATAACATTTAACACAGTAAACATAATGACAGGCATTTTATATGCATGGTTTTCATAACAGCTTTAGAATTATTAGTAATCTCATTTTCAATTAAGAAAAACCAAAAAAGTTCAATATTTTCCCCAAGGCTACCTATAATCTGGGTCTGGAGGCCAGGCAGCCTATCTAGAGCCAAAGCTCTTACATGATGGGAAGCTCAGCTTCTCTGAGTTATTGTTCTGCTAATATACAAGGCTGATTCTCTCTTTCCACTCAAAATAAGTCTTTTTCATTTGCTATAAAAAGGTACAGCACCAAAAAGACAAACATCAATAAACAACTACAACAACGAAACACATCAAGATTTCCAAATCACAAGTTTTAAGTAAAATATAAATAAGCAGGAGATTTTATCAAATAAATAAAATACTGCAATATTCAAAAATAATAATTGTATTAATTAAGTTACATATAGTTCGACTTCAGTTTAGAACCTCAAGTCTTTCATGTCTTCCTGTACTAGTTCCAAATAGTACCCCATGATAAACCTGTAGTATTCTTATATTTGAAATCTACTCAAGAGGAGCTCTAATAAGTACCTTTATAAATTAATTTCATAGTATCAATGAAATTTTTATTTAATTGAGAGTAATAAAAGAACGTGTCAGTAGGTGTTAACTTTCCAAATGTCTGGTAAAGAAATTAATAACAAAAAGTTCGTGTTTCAGGTAGTGAATTTTGACCGTTCAACATCAACTAGAAAATTAACTAACATTAATGAGAAATGAACAAAATGATCTACATGAAACACTCATGTACTTAGGCGTACTAATCAACCAGAAAAAAAAAAGGGAGGTTTTTATGAATGTGTGTGTTGAGAGTATATGTGCACAAGATCAAATTATATACTGAAGAAACATTTAACCTAACATCTATAAAAAATATTGTTAAACTGCAAAGCGAGTACAAATGAATTATGGTAGGAGATTCAATCTAGGATTAGTATCTGTTTTCCAAAACCATGGCAGCACAGCAGGGGAAAAATCAACAGTGACTGCCTCAAAGTAACACACAAATCTTATAAAACAAATGCTTTAAACAGAGGGTTTCATATGGGCACAAAAAGCCTGGAAAAACAATGACCTGTAAATTATAAACTAAGCAAAATCCAGGGAATAATACACAAGATTCATGCATCATCATTTTTCTCTCATTTTAAATTAGAAAAAAATTAGCATGCAGATTTTAGAAACAAATGCTTTCCTAATCCATTTAGAATCACTAAAAACAAAGAAAATTACATGTAAAGTTAGGCATGACTTAAAAAACAACAGGTTTGTCACTGCTTCCTAAGGGACACAAATTACTTACAAAGTTTATATATATACATATAAATAAATAAATTATGTTTTGGTCAAAACCATCATATGATGCCTTGTGAGTGTCATCATTTTATGATCTCTGATATCCAAAAGATGGCAGTAAAAGAAATCCTAAGGACAACTGAAAAAGCAACATTTGCTTTCTAATATTTGATCTACTTGTCTAGACTATGGACTAATTAGTAAAGACTAATGCCAGATTACTAGGAACAAGTATTAGAGCTGTGAGGTAAAGGGGAAGGAAGTGTACCTTTGTATGACTGGGTCCTGAGCACAGAAGAAACACGATATACCTACCTGGAAAGAATAATGGCACCTCGATTTATACTAGCCCAGGACTTCAGGTTCTTCATACCAACATGTTCTACCAGTGTTTTTGCAAAACATCCTATAAAGATATACTGAAACTTAGTGAACTTCACTTTTTTTAAGATTATAAATTTTCATATTGGAAAAAAAAAAAGCAGTGAAAGATAGCTTCAAATTCCTATTCTTATAGGGGGAGTGAGAAGTGGCAGCTCTACTGCTATACTAGTCGCCTCATAGCTAGAGAAATGTAATTTTCGTCTTAATTCACGACACCACCTTTTTCAGACAGTTCATAGCCAAAACTATTCATCTGGTAGGGAAAAAGTGGCTTAAATACCACATGGAATGTGAATACAGTAAAAAAGGTCAGGTTAAAGACAGGACTAAGAGGGGAATAGTATACAACATTTCAAATACAAGATGCTATTCTCTTTATAGATGAGTTTCTACAAAGCAGCTCTAAAGCTTATTTAAAAAGTGCCAAGGACTGGCTTGCCCTTTGGTCACACACATTCAATGCCAAATAAACAGGCAGCTGTCCAAAATTCTTTGATGAGGATAATATTCTTCAGCTTATTCTTTTCTCAAAACTAGAGATTAAAAACTAGGCCTTTTCATTGGGGGTAATGCTATACTATCTGCCAGGAACAGAATGGCATTCAGGGCAATGACCAAGTCTGGTTAAAAATCTAAAGTAGTAGAGGAGGGAAGAGAGAAAGCATGAGGGAGGGTGGGAATGAGGAAAAAAAAAAAAAAAAACTACAGGATTCTCGGACACAAGTTTTTATTCACAGACATCATTTCTAAACACTTGACAAACTTCATATGAACTTACTGGGCCAGTGTAAAGTTCAGGGATGTGAGGAATTATAGAAATTCCACATAAGATGCAAGAAAAGGACAAGTTGCATGGCTTACCTTCTTTTCCATTTTCTTTCATCTTTTTATCTTGTTCTATTAACCATTTCAGAACTAGATGTCCTGCAGGATGTTCTGCAACATGAAGCTACAGGGGATCAAGAAGAGGCTAATTCAAACATCTGTTTTCACCCACACCTTGGCCCAAGATTCAACCTATACAACCACATGTAGGTAAGGATAAAGTCAAGTTTCAAGTTCCACAAGGCTTAAGAAGTCTTTATCTAGGATATTCTTATAGCTAGAGGCACCAGAGATAGGCTGAAATGAACTTAGTTATGCAAGAATGCAGCCCCTGCAGAGCAGGACACATTTGGCTTCCTGAATTCAAGTCCAAACCACACCACCCACTACTACACTCATCTAAATTCATCTTCATCACCTTTCCAGTGGCAATTCGTAGTTCTGAGGTGAGAATAAACCTCTGAAACAGAATACCACAGCAGAAACACTGAAACCTAATTTTGAATGATGAATGGTGTTTAAATACATGTGACTACAATCATCTGAGCAGGTCAAGAAAAACTGTTTTAGCTCAACATGACTCCTTTTAAAGGGCCACACCAATCATTTCCATCTGGGGGCTCTGCGTATGAAGTATGGGAAACAATGGCACAATCTCCTTACAGAGAAACTTCCGCTACACACTGCTCATTCCCACTTGGTAATATGAACTGCTTCAGGAGGGCAGAGGCCAGGGCTGCACTTCTCCTTCCCAATTCTATGCATCAGAAGTATGACATACACTAAATACATGGCATCGTTTTCATTCAGAACCAAATACATATTGGTACAAAACATTTCCAAATGCCAGGCTTTGGTCTAGATGATTAGAGGGAATTAAAGCTGAATACAATATAACTGCTGCTATGGAAAAGGATCTCAACTGTTCACTCAACAGCACCTCCCTTGTCAGCTTTCTTTCCTGCTAACACCTCACCCAGCCACCCACCTTCTTTAAAGCTCCCTTTTTACTTTCAGGGGATACCTCCTGACTGGTCTGAAGCAGTTCTGTTCATCCAAACTGTTTCTGCCAGAGATTGGCCCACAAATGAATGTGATCTAGTTCTAGCCAATAAAATGTCAAGAAAGACTAGGAACTTGCCAGACCCAAGAGGAAGACTCATTGCTCTTGCTCTTTCCTTCCTGCTTGGGACCCTGATGTGTGGACTTGGGCTAAGATTGTGAATGCTAGCAAATGCAATGCAAGAATAGCTGCAAAGATGTTAGAGTGAGTCAGGAAGGTGGAATCTGGCATTGTGAGGCACTACTTTTATTACGGTAATTAACTATCTAACTGCTACCAAGAGGCAACTTATCATTTAAGCCAAAACACTCCTTTCTAGAGCAACTACCCGTAGTACTAGTTAAAAGTCCTTGGACACAGACTAAAATTCAGATGTTACATTTAGTTCCCATCACATCCTGAACATAATTCAATATGAGAATTGACTTTTACTACTTTAACACCTTGCTTATATGTCTCACCAATGGACACCAGGCTCTAAGGACAAAGACCCTGTCATTTCATCTTTGAATACCTTTTAAAGCATTTATTCAAAGCAAAAAACTTAAGTAATCTATTTTTTTTTTAATCTTAAAACTGTAATACTAGGGATAATAATGGAAGGCCACCGTGAGGATTGAGATCAAGGATTTGTAACTCTAGGCGACAGCAGAGGCCACTGCCTCACAAAACAGTAGGTTTACCATAAATATGTTAGCAGCTTTGGGAGCTTATAAACCAGCCCAACACATAGGCCCAGTATGTCCCGGCCTCTGCCTTCTTCTTCCTCTGCTTGACAATTTCCATTACCTACCCCACCTTCCTGTTTTCAAACTGCTGCACTTGTGCTCCCTCAGCCTGGAATCTTCTTTCTACAAATTCTTGATGAGCTTCAGGTTTCAGCTTAGCTTTCCCTACCTTCAGAAAACCTTCTTGGAGTAGGTGGCTCTTACAAAATTCCCTAAAACCTGTAGTTGTCCTTCACAGTTTTCACTTAGAATACTAAGATTTTGTTTTTATTCTGCAGCTAACATGAATCATTATACATTTCTAAGAAATACAAGTACTGTAAAGGCATGTCGTTTTGAATTCCCAATTTTCAAATGTACTGTCAGTGTGAGGAGGATTAATTGTTGTTAAAACTCTTTGTAGTGATGAACTGACTTGAGTTTTTACAGCCCCCGCAACTTTCATGCCTCTCTTACAATAGCACATTACCTCTCCGTCCTTGCCACCAGGATGTAGTTCTGTTGCCGCCAAGCTGGCGATGGCATTCATGGCAGGCTGAACATCTCCAGTGGCAGATCCCAGAATATCGGACACCAACACACATGCAGACTTATCTAGCACCACCTCTTGGGTGTGTCCTTGCAGGTAGCTTAACAAAGCTGGAGAAATGGATTCTAAGAGCTCGCGACGGCGGATCTCTGTGTCTTTCTTACTATAGGAATATGTTGAATGAAGTATTATGGTAAGAAAATTAGCAAAGGAAATAGTAATCTTATTATCACAAAATCCTTAGGCAATTATCATAGTCTGTGTCACAATCTATTGTAACTGTTGACAATTCTACTGAGCATATACACAACAGGTGATTTGAGGCTGGAAGCTTAGTTTATGCAATACAACAACAACAAAACACTCAAACAAAAGCCCAAACTCCCAGACAACAATGGATTATTCCATAAGCTAACACATGCTTAAGACTACTGTATGGACTCTACTCCTTTCCTTGGGTACTCAAAACCAGAGTAACAGTAGTTCTGAAAATAAAGAAAACAAGAAACAAACCATGCACCCGAATACCCACTATGTGCCAGGGCTCAGAGGTGTTCTTTTGGCATGACACTTTTATTTCCTTGTCAAGTTAAGAACTTTAAGAATCTGTTAAAATTACAGGATTAAAACAAAATTCACCTTTTGGGTTTTTTTTAAGAGATAGAGTAAGAGATAGGGTATGGATGTGTGACTATATATTTCTGGAAGCATAGACTACTCTGATTTCATGAACAGTCAAAGAAAGGAAAGAAGGACTCAAAGCATTCTACTAATTTTTACCTGTGTGCATTACCATCTCCTTTTTGCAGAACTTCAATGATTTCTGGTACTGTATGTGCAGGATCTCTTGGACTCAGTAAATACAAAAGGACCTTCCTTCCATATTTGTCATTTACTATGTTTTGCAAGGAACTGATAATTTCCTATAAAATTATAAATTAAAAAAAACCTTTATGTATATCTATAAATTAAGGTTGAGATTTGAATG
The DNA here is from genome assembly GCF_021218885.2 of Marmota monax. NCBI lineage: Eukaryota > Metazoa > Chordata > Mammalia > Rodentia > Sciuridae > Marmota > Marmota monax. Next base: position 10,993,768 of record NW_026693595.1, read on the forward strand.
GTAATGAAGAATAGACATATGACTATTTTCCCATGTATTTAATGGAAAATGTGGAGTGAGTTCTGAACTGTCACATTAAAACACAAAGAGATTCACATTTGGAGCACAGAGTCAATTCTCTACTGTGAGTAGTATCACTAAACAATCCATTTATATTAACTGACCAAGACCAAGGACTTAAAAACATATTTAAAGTAGTTATCTTCATTCATTATGACCAGTATTTCTTAGGCCTATTCCTAGGGACAGTTCTTGTTTGAGTCACTGAGTAGATGGTTAATTTGTAGCTACACTTAACCATAGCCTCAATGAAGAACATCCTTCTCAGAACTTCTCTGCTGAGACTATATGAGGGAGATACAAAAACTGTAAAACAGAAAAAAAAAAGGATAAAAGCCTTTAAAGTTAGGTTGCTCATTCACGGTGAATGAAGGCTATTTAATTATTATAGTGAAAAACAAGAACAGAGTGGGAAGGGAAAGTAAATCCAGAAAGACTCCACTGAGTAGTTACAAATTACCCTGTACAGTATTTTCAGTCAATATACACAGGCACAGGAACTTCCTTTTCTAGTGGCTGCAATCGAAGTGACAAAAGCAATGTTGCCCCATCTCAACTGAGGGCCTACGCAAATCTGCTGATGTTTTCAAAGACAGAAAGTCACTGTTTAAAAATTCCTTTATTCTTGATAGAGAAAACACAAAGAGAGAACATCTGCTTTCCCCCACCCTTAACATTCTTGTAATAAACTTTATATGCAAATGCACGTTTCTCAGTACCAAAGATTCTTAGAAGTGGCTGAGGCCAAAGGAAGAATTCAGTTCCATTGGCCATGTTTACAGATGAGGCACTCAGAAGGGAGAAATATGACTTGCCAGAGGCCATGTAGAATCATTACTAGGGCCCTAATCAGTCCTAGTACCCTGACTCTAAATCTAGTCTCCTTCAAAGAAATCGTATAATCTTTTTTGAAGAGGACTTATTTATAAAATCATATTCAGGTCTGCTCTTTTCCAGTATGTCTGTTTATTATGATAAAATTACTAATTTTAGTGCAAGAAGGAAACTAAATCAAGTGAGTTATGAACCATGAGGCCACAATACAGAAAAAGTCAAGATTCCATGGTTGATGATGAAACTCCAGATTTCCATGTACTGCGTTCCTTTTTTAAAAAATCCCAAACTTCCCTCATATTTTTGCATAAAAGTATGTTTCTGATAATTAGTAATAGTAGCTAACACTTGTTAAGTGCCACTAGGAGCCAGACACTGTTGAAAGCTGTACATCTATCACGTTAAATGACATTCACACCACAGTGCCTGTTTAACATGACTCCAATCCTCACTTAGCTCTCCTAACTACTTCTCAAGAAGTTTAAGTCACATCATAATGATTCCTACATAAAACATACAAGTTTTCAGAATAGATTCAATAAATCTAACCACCTCAAAATGGATATATAATTTCAATCACCCTGAGAAAATGAACTTAAAATTTCCATAATGCAAGGGAAGATGAACCAAAAAAATTTCCAAACTTATTGTAGAATAGGGAGCTTTTTTATATGCGTTTTTGATGATGGCATTCGATGCCCCATGTGGGCGGGTAGGGGGGACCTCTAGTATATCCTCAGGTATCTGTTTTAAACTTCCATCAACTCGGACAAGGAGACTCGTCTTTTAAAAATCTGCTCTTTAATCTGTTAATTCATTTCAAGATAGGGGTTAAGAATGATACAATGGTTGGGTCAATTTCCACAGTCTTAACAAAAACAACAACCCTTTGCTGTCCTTTAAAAATAACAGAAACTTCTAGAGTTAATACCTTTAAAACTTGGGTGACATAAGTGTCAAAACAAAGCATGGGGATATACAATAAACAACTATAATGGTTACTATTGGACTGACCTAATATATGTGGCTTGGGCAGAAATAGTTTTGGAACACAGAAGCTAGACTTCAAGAAACGTATAAAATCCACGCAAAAATATATTCAAGGACTAGACTCTGAATTCACTGATCTTTATTGCCTGTTGGTTCGTAATTAAGAAATTTAGAATTTAAACTCATGTTTAATTAAAATCTTGAAAATATGTAATATTTATAACAAAATTTTGTGAAACTCAAAACATTTACTTAAATATGTAGTATTTAATTCTCCATTTTGCCTTCATGATACTTTTTCCTACCTCTGAAATTATACATATTTGAAAAATACAAAGAAAACAGTATGTGAGTGTTGCAAATCAGAGATTTCTAGATCATTGCCTGGAGAATACCCTTAACACAGATAAACAGGTAAGAGATGGCTACAGCATAGCTGATTGTGTGCTTAATTTGATCTCCGGAGTCTTCAAGTCAAGTTGGAAGCCTCTGGCAAATCCTTTGACCTCCCTGCCCATTAATTCCCTTATCTGTAAAGGAAATGATCCACCTCCCTGACCCATGGGCTATTACCATGAGCAAAACAGAAAACCCACCATTCAAGCTGCTATAAAAGAATTATTTTCATATTTAAAACACACCACTGAATATACAGCATCCCCAACTATGGAGATTAAATAAAGCTAGTGGAGTCAAAGGTTTTCACTCTCAAAGAGAAATGACAACTATGACAGTTTGATTTTCACTTTGGCTTAGCTTATGCTTTATAAGAGTTAACTTAAGAGAAAATACAACAAGGACCATTTTTTGTAACTTATTTTTCTTATGCTTCAAAAAATAAAGAGCACGGGAAAGAACAAAAGACCTCCCTCCTGTTTCTTGAAGTTCTAGTTTCTCGTATTCCAAAACTATTTCTACCCAAAGACACCTTTGGCCAGTCTGAACTCCAAGTCTTAGGCCCCTGCCAGACTTCTTGGCACTCTTGTTTTGCCTATTCTCTTTTAAAGAGAAAGGGTAAAGGTCAAAATCAAAGATGCACACAGGAAGGAGAGTTAGAGCATACACATATTTTCTGTTAAGGACAGAAATGCAAAAAGACATAAATTACTGAGAAGCTGGTATATGTTTCTGTGTGGAGACAAATAGAAATGCAAGCTACATTATCCATAAGAAGCTAAAATCTAGCAGAAGCAAAAAAAAAGTTAATAGAATTCAAAATAAACTTAAATAATGAATACCAGCTGAAGTGTTGAGAAGGTTGTATTACCAGGCAGTCTAAGTGTTTTGTTACCAAAAAAATCGTGTTTTTATATCAAAGTTCATGGTTTGGCTACCCTCAAAACAACGACGACAAAAAACAACCAAAAAAACAGCAGGTCCTGTGTGATTGGGCATAGGGTTTCAGTCAGTTCTGAAACACAAAAAAGTCACGGAGACTGGTTGTACGACCATGCGAGTATATTCTATACTACTTGACTGTATCCTTAAAATGCTTAGATGGCACATTTGTGTTATGTGTATTTTATCTTAATTACAAAGAAAACAAAAACAAAATTGGGAAGGTCTATCACCTTAGAGCTCTCATTATCAGAGGCTTAGGTGAGTGGTTGCCATCACTTTGGACAGGGCAGGTGATCTCCTCATCGCTCAGTCCTCTACCTTCTTTCTCATACTTGGTCTGCCTTATTCATTTACCAGTTTAGTCAATGGACATTTTTCCTGTTGTGAGCCCTGTGTCAGATCACAATTAACTACTAAGTGAATAGGTAGAAAAACCAAAGAAAATAGTAGTTGACAGGATGGGCAGACCAGATCTGGCTGTGAGATCAAAGACTGATATCTAATCTTAACAGAAAACAAGGATTGATTATCAGACTATGATTTTGATGTGACATTTCAGTAAATCCAGACACTCTAACTAGAATGCTTAGCAACACTAAGCTTTGTTGGCTATTTTTAACAACACTGTACAATACAATATATAGTGATTTTTTTTAGTGGCTGGGTGGAAAATACTAAAACACTCTATCTGTAGTAAATTTGTCAACTCAGCAATTCTGGTAAGTAAATGCCTTCACAGACTTTTAACGTATGCAAGAAAATAGACATGATTATTAATGGAATTATCTGCACTAGCAAAAATAAATAAGAATTTAAAAATAGTTTATTAAAAAGAAAAAACTAAACATCTATCACCAGAAAAAGAAAATTACCCATATATCCATGATTGATAGAATACTACCTGGCATTGAAAAATAAATGACCAAGGACAAAGGTGGGCAAATTCAGGTCTTGTTCAAATCCACCTTGCAGCCTATTTCTGTATATCCTGCAAAGACTAGATTTTGCACCTTAAAGGATTGTTAAAAAGGAAAACCAAATCAAACAAGAAAATGAGACAGACACCATATAAGACCCATAAAGCCTAAAATAATCGCTATCTGGCCATTTACAAAAAAAGCTTGATGAAACTCACAATAGTTAAGTTACAGCCATTAAACAGCAACTGGCTAGTGTACTTATTTCCTTTTCACAGAATATTGTTGTAACACCAGGTGTGTCATACCAATGACTTCAGGGTAAGTGGATCAAGTTTTAATAAATATGTATGTTTCAGAAGGCAAAGCAGGTAAGAGTCAGTTTGTATCCATTTTGAAAAGTGGAAGGCTATCTGACCAGGCCGTGATTTCAACCTGACATTTCTGAAGTCTGAGTACTTTGAATAGAGTGCCTAACAACACTTGGCTTTCTTGGTTATTTTTAAAAAGCACTGCCTTCTGCAACAAGTTTTGTGATGATTGGTGGGGTGGGGAAATGCAAGAGCAATTAGCATTCCAGTTTTATCACCAGCTACACAGTTTAATGATACACAGAGCCTGTTGAGCTTTTGTCAGTTAGAAGCAAGAGTCAGCAGTCGAGCCATGCAGGGAAAGCTGCCCTGAGAGGGACAGTCATCAAGAATGTGGATTAAATAGTTGTGGGAATTGGACTGATAAGCACAAGGAATTGAAACTGTTTTAATAGCAACTTTGAGATTAATCTTTGGAAAAAAAAATTAAAGAGGTGATTCTGGGAAATTCTGAAGGAAGTCTGGTTTCTCCTGAAATCCATTTGGAACAGATATGCAAATTTTAGTTGTGGTAAAAATATTAAACAAAAGCAAACTTTCAATAGCCCAGCCTGTTTCCATTTTTGTGAAACAACTTTATTCATTAGCCAATTCTATGGCCTCACATTTCTGTCACAGGAATGAAAAACAATCATTATTGATTGGAGTCAAAAGGGTAATAAAGCCACAAGGAACATGTCAAAATACTCAGTCTGTGACATGAAAGTCTTGCCAATTTGTTTCTTCCCACAATCCTATCTCAAAGAAAGTCATCACCATCTTAAAATAGTCAAGACAAAGTTGGAAAATGACAGCAAGGGCATGAGAAATTCACACCGGGACTTAGAGCTGGCATTTAAGAAAAAAAAAAAAATCTCTTTCCTTTCCAGTGGCTGATACACTTTTTCTATTGTACCCAGTTCTACTGGTGCAAATGGGCTACTAAGAGAGGACACAGCACCACCACCTGACAACAGGTAAACTCTCTAGATAATCCATGTGCTTCTTCTCTTCTGCCAAGAGTACCATGTGTCCCCAGGATTTTTCCAAGATCCCCATTTATGTGTACCAAACACAAAAGTATGTATAATTTTCAGATGAATAACCTGTGTCTATACAGACTATTTTATTTTTAAAACATTTCCAAGTCTGGTCAGTGCTACCAATGTTGTAATTTCTTATCCCCATCTCAATCATACCATATACTCAATATCAACTGCATTCCAAAAATAAAGGAAAAGAAGATATAAGAGGATCATAGAAGCAGAAGTCAGAAAAAGAATAGAGGAATAAAAACAGTTTAGAATTCAACTTTTACTTTTGGAAAAGAACAGTTTGGTTTTTCTTATGTGCATGTTAAAGTTTAGAGCTAATAAACTGTACTTGAGCATAATCACTTTATGGTCATTAAGCCAGATTAGAGGAATTGCTGAAATGTAAAAATGAAGTTAATATTTTAATTTTAGTCCTAACTTTTAATCTAATTATACAAAAGCTTCCATGAAAGTTTTAACAAGCACCAAGACTAAGTGAGCTTTATGAATTTTTCTTCTCTATCAATCCAGAACAGATGTATTAGTAAACTGGATAATTGTAGAGAGACAGTCCATCCATAGGAAGAGAGTGTTAAATTGACAAATTACCTCCAAAACTAATTTCTGATCAAATCTAAGCACTGCTTTGTTGATTTTTCATTTTTTAATCTCTAATATAGTCTTAAAATACAACAACAACAAAAAAAACCTGTTACCCTAATCCAAAACAAAAGTCAAGTCTTAACCACAGTCTTTTAAATATTTTAAACAGTATTAATATCAAGTTACAAGATTATGATTCACATAGGAAAAGAGCAAATTTCCAAAATAAGACTTAGTTGAGACAACTAAAAAAATACCGGCAGAAGTACAGGTGAAAACTCTGTTTAACACTACACGTGTGAAATCAAAGTTATATACCCACAACTGGTATATCAATGCAACTTAAATCTAAGACCATCAGAATTACTTACCGAGATGATTATCTGCTTCACAAGCTTAGTATCATCAATACAATCAAATGCAGCCAGTAAAACCAAATGAGAGTATTGTCCCTGTAAAAATTGAAAGGTAGTAAAACTTAAAAAAGTGCAAAGATTTTTCCTCTTACTCCATCTATGGAGTCATTATATAAAGGCTACCAACAGGGACAATTTACCTAACACAACATGAATAAAAGCCATTCAAATGCACTTTCTTTCTTATCAGGACCTAGTTAATTACATTCTTAAGAAATGATTGATTAAAAAGAAAAAGAAAAAAGAAACGGAAAACCATATCCTTCATTGCTAAAGAGCTCCAGACTAACCAGGATATAATACCTGTCTAAATAGGTATCCTGTTAATGAATAGCTATCTGAATATCAAACTTAAAAGAAAGTCCAAGTGATAAGATTAACACTATGTGTGTGTTGGGGGGGGGGGGGAGTTATCACACAGAGAATATTAAAACCACACACAAAAATACATAAGCTTACATGTAATTGCACACACACACACAATTCATAATACATGACAGAAAATTCTAGAAGGCAAAATACTCTAATGTAATAATCATCTCTGGGATAAAGGATTATAATCTTTTTAATCATGTATTCTCCAATTGTATTTAGATCACAAATTTTCTTAAAATAATCCTCAACAATTAGAATATAAGTAAACTACAAAACAAACTATAAAGGTACACTTACTTAATGATATGAGAATAAGACAAAACTTTTTGCTTTAAAAGAAGTATGGAAGCAAGACCCATGTAAATTCACAATTGTGGCTTTCACAACAATCTCCTCTTGAGATAATACAATTATTTCTGCAATGTTGATAGCCCTCCAAACATTTAAAGAACTCCTACTTTATGTATAAAACCAAAACAAAACACTGTTTTAAAAGTCTGTTGCATATTCTTGTTAGTATCACAGATGATGATATCAATGTTGTATGTGTCTGTTTTAATTAGGGAGAATCAATTTTTTATAATAGCCAGCACAGATTCATAGCAAGATCTGAGGAACATGACATTGTTTTAATTAGAAACAATGAGGAATTTGCTAAATACACAGATGTAAAAACAAACTGGAGAAAAACACCAAAGATCTAACATATTTACGATCTAATGATCAACAATCAACTAAAACAGCAAAAAATGAAAGTCCTTTCACAGAATGGCTTAAAAAATATAATGCCTTAATGGAATAATTAGGGTCAATAATTAAAACAAGGAAGCACCATTGTCCACTTATCCTATAGACAATGTTGAAAACCTCTGATAACAGACAAGTTGAGGTAAAGCAGGCACACTTTTATGTTGGTGAGAATGCAAAGTGGCTCAACTTTGGAAAACAACGGTAACAACTACAGATACACATATACTGAAATAAGATGGTCCCTAAGACAAATTAAGTGAAGGAGACAACAAGACATGGTACAAAATCATTAGTTTCAGCTTTCTGAAGTCATACACCCATAAGCTTGACCAAGAGTCCAATATTTCTGGGTAAATACAGAAGAAGTCTGTAGAGCATTGAATTTAAAAGGCAGACATACTATCTTTTGAAGGCAGAATTACATTGATCAATGATGATTTCTGTTCAAATTATATGATTAATATGCATAGATGTTATATATATTAACAGTATAAGTGAGCAATAAGCAATTCCATAATCATATTTGGAGGTTTTAACATGTTTTGCTCAGTAGCTAAGAAAACTAAAAAACAAAATAGCAACCAGTAAAAACACTGATTATTCTGAACAACACTATCACCCACCTTGATCTAACAGTTATAGAATACCACAAACAACTTCAAAATAAATTCTTTTTAAGACACAATTAAATAAGTCTCAATGTATTTAAAGGATTAAAATAATAAAGAATACCAAGAAATCCTCAATATTTAGAAATTAAATTACATTTATAAATAATGGATGGTTCAAATCCATGAGTTATATTATTAGCTCATATCATCATTTCAGAGGTTATTCTAAGAGATTAAAAGACATTGGATTATTAATTTCTATTATATCCCAATGTCATAGTAGGATTAGGTTCTCAAAAAACTTAATTGTTGCATTACCTAAAATAACCAAACTATAAAATTAAAACATTCTAATTAACTTGATTACTTAAAAATCTCTTACTACTACTAATACAGTTTAGAACTTTCTATTCATTCTATTTTTACTCAATTCTAATTCAAGTATGCAAATTAAAATGTCATATGTGAAGATTAAATTACTTAATAATGACTGAGGAATCAGAAAATACTCTCATATTGCAGAAATAGCTCAAGAGATCGAATACCATATAGAATGCCTTCTGAATGGTTTCAAACTTAACTTTTCTAATCTCCAACCCTATAGAAGACAATAGGTAAGTACACAATCACCAAGCATTACCTTTATGTTTGAATTAGGATTTGCTATATTATGAAGTCAGCACACATTATAGTTCCCACTGGATTTTTCATTGAAAAAAGTAGTTGGTCATGAAATATTTTTGATTCACCACTTAATTAGAATTTTACTGATGAATTAAGTCATTAAATATATAACTCAAAAATTAAAATTATATTTACTATCACATAATTCCAGTTATAGTGTCATTCTATAATAACAATGCAGAAAATATCTAAATATATGCAAACACTAGTTTTGAGGCAATTATTTTGTGTCCACTAATTTCATTAGAAGGTTGTCACTACATCTCCAGGGGATTCTAAGGAGCAAAACCACCATGGCTACACTGCAAATTTATTCTAAGAAAAAAAGGAGATGATTTTAATTTTGGGGGTGGTAACAAACACTGATACTAAATTTCTGAATGGCAACTGACATTATTTACCTTGAGATAGATATAAACATAGATACCTTAATCAAGGCAATAATTTTCACATTTTATTAACATGATTCAGCAAATTCATTAATGAGACCTAGTAAACATCAAGTCTTAAAAAAATATCTAGTAAAAATGGGGAACTGACACAATACAATGTTAAATTTAAAAGAGGGCTGGGGGTTTAGGGACCTGGGACTGCAGTTCAGTGAAGAGCCCCTGCCTAAGCATGTTCAAGGTTCTATTCAATCTCCTGTACTTCAACAACAAAACAAACAAAAAAAGAGGAGAGAGAGAAAAGAGACATGTGGTTCGAATTCTAATTTTTACAAATAATCATTTGAAAATATGCATACAAAAAGACTATAATAAAATAATTTTCTTGATAAATTTTTTTGATTTTTCAATTTTTCTTTAAGACATAAATTCATTTTACTACTAAAAATAATTAAAAGAAACATGTACTTTTATTGTACTTACATTAGCCACCTTTTCAACATAAGTCTTCATTGTTTTCACAATCACTTTCCTGTCCTTAAAAAGGAAACATTGCCTCAATGAACCTTTAGTAATAGATTAAACCTATTTCATAGTTAAAATTTTTTATATATTAAGATTTCATTTGAGTGGAATACTTTTCTTTAGTGAAAATAATAATTATGCAAACAGAATGAAAAATTGCAACATACATAATTCCTTTCAGAGTAAATCTTAGACTTATAGTTGACAGTCCATTTAGACATAAAGAGGGAACCCAAAACATGTAAGTTGCAAGCAACACAACCCTAATGGACCAGTTTTTACAGTAAGACCTGAGAGATCTCAATGAAAAGATAGAATAATACAATTTCTTTTGAAGGCATAAATAAGTCATTTCCATTAAAATTCTGTAATATGGATCTTTATCTTTTTTCTCAAAGTACTTAACACTCACAGTAAAAGTGTTTTAACACTCACAAGTGTGACTGTTCACTATCTTATCTCCATCACATATGATCATTAAATGAGAAATAGAGTCTAACAGATACCAAAACCTCTTGTGTTTACTTGCTTGACAGACTCTTTCTTATCTTCAACAAAGCTCAAGGTTTCTACTAAAGCAGAGAAGAAATACTAGGCCTAAAGATGATAAATACCTGTGAAGCCTTGAGACACAACTTGATAATAAAATGCTTATGCATAACTGGGGAAAGACTAGAGGGGATTGACAATCAATGAATAAGCAAGTCCAGCCTGCAGGTAAGACATGGCCCTGACTGACAACACTTACCTTGGGTGTGCCGTGCCACAGACAGTGCATGGCGACTCGGGCACCATCATGTGTGTGTGCCAAGTATACCACTGCTTCGCGGATGGCTTCAATCAGTTCCTAGGGAACAAATGCTGTCAGGGCATTGGTTTATTTTTCCTTCTTTTTGCTGTTTTATCTGTCTACAGAACAGTCAGGCACAGAAAATAAAAGGAAGAGAGCACAGGTAGCAAACAATTTAATTTTTAATTCTGTAGACAATCGGACAAAAATACAACCTCATTCTAGAAACATCCTTTTCTATCAAAGCAGCAAACACTGCTGGCAAGCAATTTTTATTAAACAACATATCTGACTTTTACCAATGTCTATTTAAAAAAAAATGTTACAGGTAATATGGGTAACATAATATATTGTAAATGATTTTCCAAGAAAAAAATGTCTAGAAGGTGGCAGCGATAAGGGAGTTTCAAACAGAACAATGAAAATAAATAAAATGCTCTTCCCTAAGAGACATGTATGTAATAAATAGAATCGAAACTCATTCTAACAAAGACATTTCCTTTTTTTTAGTTTATCACTAGATTATTTCCAGAAATCATATTGATTCTTTATCATAAACAAATAGCATTTCCCAAAGAAAAATTAATCTCTATATTATAAAAATTTAGGCTAGGTCTTCACCTATAAACGACACTTTTGTAGAAAAATCATTTAGTTTTTTTATGAGGTAGCTTAGCTTAATTTAATCTTTAGCATTCATTTTCAATGTATACAGCTTCTTATTCATATCTTCAAAGTCTATGCACAAGTTGTAAATGAGATCTGGCAGCTAACAGCTGCAGGGCCTCATTTTAGCCTATTCCAACTTTAAACAAAATACAAAGCCTCGAGCCAGGAAATGGAAAGGTAGTTGCCTAATTTCATCAGTAAGGAACAAGCAATTTCACTCTGTACTATCTTACAATCCTTTCCCAGGATAAACCTCTAGAACACAGATTTCATCCATCATACCTATCCAGTTGGAAAGTCATATATATATTCCAGTTATGCTTCCAATATCCCCAATGATATATTTTTAAGTCTCTCATTTGAAAACTGCCCCCGGTGCCAGAAAAGATCCTTTATTCATTTCTTTATATCCCGTTCCAATTTTTTTTGTTCCTAAAACACACTCAACACTAAAAAGATAAATGCTTTCCAGCACTGAATATATTCAAATGATCATTTTGCCAGACAGAACATTCAGTCCTATCTCAGAAAACACACAAGTGTGAGATACTGTGTTCTGTGGGAAACAGAAATCCCCCAAAGAGAAGATGCTGCTATGGTCACTTCACAATGAGCTTAGGAGAGTACCTACTGTTGAGAAATTATTTTGCGTGCTAATTGACAGGGTCAAAATTCCTATGAATATGTAATCTGGCATATTTGTTAAAAGAAGCCAGATTCATTATTTTAGTTATCCCGTGTGACTAAAAATGAGGACAAAATGGATAATGAGCTCACTGAATGATGAGGCAAGCAAAATTCAGGAAACTAAATGAACTCTCATTTGTATTCCTTTCACTAACTTGAAGGGCAGTGCAATTTACCTTCACTCTCTGTTCTTTCTCCTTCTATCATTTAAGGTCCAGGTTTTCATGGGCCATTTAGTTTTACATTAAAACTAACCTTTTAATGTCAGCAAGTTTTTTTTTTTTTTTTTTTGGTACCGGCACAGTTGAGTTTAAAAACTACCTAAATGCAAAATATTCCTCCCAAGTTACTTTATTAGAGGATATCCTCTGGTTTATAATTAAAATATAAAAATTCAATCGTATTAATAAAACTAGGGTCAGTTCTATCATTTTTCTAGACAAAAAGTAAAACAAATTAGCAGGCTTATTCAAGGGAAGTTTAGTGAATCATCTATTCTAAATAAGAAAGCAACTCTAAAATTTCCAAAGGAGTGTGTATATCAAAGCAATGTGTTAAAATATCTACATGACTTTTTTTCTACACTTTGGTTTAAAAACAAAACCCAAGAACTTACTGATCTGAGTTTTGGGGGTGCGTAGGTAAAAAAATCCAAGAATACTTTATGAACCAATGAGTGCTTAATCACAGCTTCTCTGAAAACAGAAAACAAAAACAAAAACAAAAAAAACATCAGATCTGGCAAAAAGCCAAATAGAGACAGGCAATCTTGAAACTAAAATAATCTAAATAAGATGGTTTTACTAAATATGAAATTGATTGTATGTTTCAACAGTACTAAGATTTAAAAAAAAAAATTATAATATTGACCTAAGTACAAATTTCTAGTGTTTTATCAACAAAGATTATATCATCGTTCAAAATTTGTTCTACCTTTGTAAATAACAACTCTATTTCCCTCAGTTCTGGAAACATGATTGGAAATCCACATTTAGACCTTTATTTTTTTTTTTTAAAGCTGTTTTCTTTCTGAAAGCACTCTTCAAAATAAATTAGTTTCACAAAATATTAGCAGAACTGAAACCTGAATGAACCAAATAGTGAGAGAAATAGCAACAACCATATTTTATCAATGCCCCATAGTGTGACATTTGGTGAACTCAGGTAAAAGTGGAGGTTGATGTTCAGGCACCAAAAACGTAAGTTCACATACTTTACCCAAACAGATAACAAACTATTCTGCTTTTATGGGCAAAGAACTGTTTTGAGTTCTTTGGAAATATTATCCCATTTAATCTTCATAAAATTTTATGACATATATACTATTAGTATCCCAATTTGACCATATGGATACGCACAGAGAGGTTAAACTGTCTAAGGTTACAGTTAGTATTTGTGGGGGAGGGGACAGCAGGAGTCACTCATGCAGTCAAGTTACACTCCCAACCATTGTGCTATGTTACCAATTCTAAGAAGGTCATGTCGTAGGATTCTAAGTCTTAAAATCCAATTTAAATAACATTACGTTTGTGAAACTATTCAATATAACATATAATATTCCATAAAACAGTTTTTTGAGAATAAATGTTTTGTTGCTTAAACAAAATTTATAAACCATTATTATGTTATCCTTTTACAGGATGTAATATCCGAAAAAATGATGCCCTTTCATACTAAGACAGGCTCCAAACAAAAGTTTTAAACTTGAATTTAGGACAGATTAATAACAGTAAAGGGGAAATACCCACCTTTTTTGGGGCAAGGGTTATATAAAACTTTCCTCCTTCAAATATCTTTTTCAAATGTATTAAGAAAATACAAGACATCTTTCTTACTTTTGGGCCATTGGAGTTAGAATCTGTTTCATTTCATCCATAATAAGCTCTAATTTTTCTGGCTGTACCTCCAATACTTTGTCCAGAGTTGGGTGATCTGCTGACTGTAACAAAAGAAAAGTCAAACCCCTCTGAAATTAATAAGTTTCTTCATTTCAAACAAAAAAAAAAAAAAACAATTATAGCTATTTTCAATAAATTTAAAGTAAATGTAAGGTGTTCCATATGTGCATAACTCAAGCTTTCCTGTATACACACTCATGGAATAATTCTTGATCTGATTCAGAGACTGTACAACTACCAATGTCTAGTCATCTTTGGTATCCATAAGGAATTGGTCCAGAAACCCCTGTGGACACAAAACACTGAGGATGCTCAAATCTCATGAAATGGCATAGTATTTGTTTATAACCCTCCCACACGTATGTATATGTAGTAACATTTTATATACATATATACATATATATATATATATATATATATATAAATAAAAATACATAAATACCCTTGAGGATCCCTATATACTTTAAATCATCTTCAGATTATTTATAATTCCTAATACAATGTAAAATGTAAATGCTGTATGAATGGTTGTTACAACTGTTTAGGGAATAATGACAAGGAAAATATCTATGTATATCTAGTATAGATTCATCGTTTAAAAAATATTTTCATTCTGTGACTGGTTCATTACTCGGATGCAGAACCCACAGATACAAAGAGCCACGTTAAACCATCAATCATGCCAACCAGCCAACAGACACTTGCTAAGACCTAATGTGTCTAATCACAAGATCAAGTAGATCACAAATCTTGCTGTCCTGTGTTTTTTAGCAGCTGCATAGTCCTAAAGTGAGGTATTACGAAAGTAAAACAACAATAAGTTCAACTCAGGAACATAATTGCCTAATGCAGGGAAACCAGTAATCAATCCATATCCCTCAGATAAACATACATTAATGTCCCATGGTTTACAACAGACCTTCTAGCTGTCCTAGTCTTAGATTCAGTCCCTGCACTCTATCCAAAGTGGACTATCTCTACTCCCCTCCTTCTCTAGACCATCTGGAGAAGGGTAATGCAACATCATGAAGAAAGGTGGGAGAAGGCAATAACAGGGAGTCCAATGCCCTTCAGCCAGAGCTGGATAGAGAGTGGTTCTAAAGCTTTGCTAACTATTAAGAATCTTTGACCTCAGTCTGATTCAGAAATGAAAGTACTTAATTAAGCATTACACACAGAGCATTAGGAATAGAGCAACAAAAGTAGTTTCATTTGAAGGAGATTTAAAGATAACACCTGGAAGACAAAAATTTAAGTGTGATCACTTGTCCACTATATTAGAGACAAAATCATCTACAAGAAAAGAGACAGTATATTAAAGGAGCATCCAAAGTAAAAATGCCTTCTGAAAACAAGGCACTAGAAGTTCAGGACAACACACAGAACAAATAAACACACAAGAAAAGGCCTTATGGAAACATCACCTTATAAAGCTGAAATGTATTTCCATAGAGTTCCTCGGTCAGCATGTTCCGCTGCTCCAAAATGGCTTTGTCATTGTATGCATACTCCACAATGGCAGATGCTTCTGCGTGACGCAGCATCTTTCTCACATGGCCTTTAAAACTTCTGATTATCTCAGCAATCTGCGGTTTACTCCTAAAAATCATGGGGGAAAAAATAATATGTGTGTATGTGTATATGAGATAAAAGGAAAAAGCTAGATGACAATAAAATATAATTTACATCTCCTGAGGCTGACTAATCACTCTATGTATGTGTGTGTGGTGGGGGGGAGGGATCTCATTAAAAATAAATAAAAAGCTTATGACAGGAAAATCTAATTGCCTTGTATTTCAACTTCAGGCTTTTAAGTGATTGAGTAACCAGACTTTCTAGGACTGACACCTGGCTCAAAAGACCCTGAACAAATTCTTTAACCTCAGCCTTTCCATTCATATAGGTGAAATGATGCTGCTGTAAGGATTAAATGAACTAAGAAGCATCAAGCCCTGTGTGCACCACATTGTAAGCGCCCAATAAATGTCAGTTCCTATTAAATTGTTGAACTTGAAAAAAAGTAGTGTAGGGGAAAAAAGAAACAGTAAGTCAAAGATGCAGAAAGATAGGAATAAAACATATTCTAGGATTCTCTTTTAAAACAGGACTTATCCTAATACAATTAAGCTGCTGATAATCAGTCAGGAATACATATGAATCAGTCAGGAATACATTTGTCATGTTACACCTTTTTTCTTATTGGTTACCACATTCTGGGACATTATTACACCCAAAATGATTGGCCAAGACAAACACTAATTCCACCTAAATTTAGGAAATCCTATCTTGACATTTTCTAACCCACTTATCATATTTCAAGAGTTTACTCATTTGCTGCTCCAACTCTCTACCCTTTAAATACTGCTGATTAATTACAAGTTAATTATTCCATTTCTAATGGAGCTTCAAGACACGAAAATAGTCTCTTAAGAATAGGAACAGGGGGGAGAGGAAGATGGCGGCGAGGGGAGTGCATTGCCCCCGTGTGCTGCTTCACTGTGTGGGAGTATGACAAGTCAGGACGGCTAAAGGATATCTTGTTAGGAATTTACAGCAATAGTGGGGTGCTCCGGAACCTGGAGGAAGGATTTCCATCGCACGAGGATCGGCTACGGGGACTCAAACGCGAGAGGTTTGTCGCACGGAGGGTAACACTGCTTATTCAGCAAATCGCCCCGCGGCTAGAGTCTGCAGCGCGCGCTGGGATAGAGACGCAGGGTTACAGCGCTGCAGTTTCTGCCAGCCGCGCAAGCACCGTACTCAGGGCTGAATTCTGGGTTCGAGACAGGGGAAGGAAGCGGTCCATCTCGGTTCTCCACACTGGTCAGACCACAGAGGAGGCCAGCAGCCACCATGTTGGTAAACTGACGTCACCACACCTGTTTTCGACTGACCGCAGCTCATTCAGCCATAGAACAGGTAATTTCAGGCTGCAATTCGCCTGCGGCTTGCAGACAGATTGCTGGGGTTCAGCGCCTGGGTGCTTCTTAGAATCTGATCTTATCGCAGCGAACATCGAGCGCGGGGCGGCCGAGTTCCGGCTCCCGGAACCGTCCCGGAACCGCCCTGGCCCAGGGCTGCGGAGCCTGCGGAGGCTGCTTCTTGGACCCTGCTACTATCAGAGCATACACCAAGCACTAAGCAGCCGAATTCCGGGTCCCGGAACTGAGCCCGCGGGGACTGCTTCTTGGAGCTTACACTTATAGGAGCTTACACTGAGCACGGAGCGGCCGAGTTCCGGCTCCCGGAACTTCCCTGGACCGGGGCTAGGAGCCCGCGGAAACTGCGTCTCGGTCCGGGTCCTGCTGAGGGCCGGTCAGGACTCACCCGTTGTTTTGGTTGCCCGGCAAGGGGAACGAAATGCTGCCATTCGCATAGGATACCAACATGGCAGAGATCTGATGTCAGCAGAAAGCGGTGGAGGAGAGAACTTCATCAATACCAGCAGTGACATAAGCAGTTGTTCTCCTGGTAGGGGGGGTGAGGCACAGTCACCCGAGTCTCCTCAATTTGTCCTCGAGCCAGAGGGGAGGAGCCGGGCCACCGCCAGCGCCCGGAGCAGGCCCAGCGGCTCGCCAGCGTGGTGAACGCGTGACCCCAATTGGAGAGGGGGCGGAGCGGAGCCGCCACCCACACCCGCAAGGTGGGCAGACCCGCGACCCAGTGGTACATGGGCGTGGTAGGAGGGGCAGGGCAGAGCCGCCCTTCCCGCTTGCAAGGTAAACAGACCTGTGACAGCCTGGCGGGTCAGGCCCAGTGGCCTGCCAGTGTGGTACACACGTCACCCCAACTGGAGTAGGGGCAGAGCAGATCCTTCTCCCATGCCCGGATCAGGCCCTGCCGGTGTGGTGGTCACGTGACCCCAATTGGAGTGGGGGCGGAGCGGAACCGCCACCCGTGCCCGCAGGGTGAGCAGACCAGTGATCAACCTGCAGATCAGGCCCAGGGGTCCGCAGGCGTGGTAGGAGGGGCAGGGCAGATCCGCCGCCCGCACCTCCAAGGTAGGCAGACCTACAACAGACCGGCAGATCAGGCCCAGGAGCCTGCCGGCGTGGTACAAACACCACCCTAATTGGAGTAGTGACAGAGCAGAGTCGCCGCCCGTGCCAGGAACAGGCCCAGCGTCCTGCAGGCGGGGTAGTCACGACACCCCAATTGGAGTAGGGGCAGAGCAGAGCCTCCACCCGTGCCCGAAAGGTGGGCAGATCTGCGACCGACCAGCGGGACAGGCCCAGTGGCCTGCTGGTACGACAGACACGTCACCCCATTTGGAGTAGGGGCAGAGTAGAGCCGCCGCCCGCGCCTGCAGGGTAGGCAAACCTGCAACCGACCGGCGGATCAGGCCCGGTGGCCTGCCGGCGTGGTACACTCGTCACCCCAATTGGAGTAGGGGCAGAACGGAGCCGCCGCCAGCTCCCAGAACAGGCCCAGTGACCTGCCGGCGTGGTAGCCACGACACCCCAATTGGAATAAGGAGAGAGCAGAGCCGCCGCCCGCACCTGCAGGAAAGATACGCAAGCAGTATGAAAAGACAAGGAAAGAAAGGACCACAAGCAATGCAGGTCAACGCAACTTTAGAAGAGGTAACAGCTGCAGCAGATGGAATGTCAGATAAAGAATTCAGGATATACATGCTTCAGATGATCTGGAGTATCAAGGAAGACATTAAACAGCAAAATCAGACAATGAAAGATCACTTCGACAACGAATTACGCAAACAAATCCAGGAAGCAAAGGATCAACTATACAGGGAGATAGAGGTTATAAAAAACAAGCAATCAGAAATCCTAGAAATGCAGGAAGCAATAAACCAACTTAAAAACTCAATGGAGAATACTACCAGCAGAGTAGAACACTTAGAAGATAGAACATCAGACAATGAAGACAAAGTATTTCAACTGGAAAAGAACATAGACAGCTCAGCAAGACTGTTAAGAAACCATGAGCAGAACATCCAAGAAATATGGGATAACATTAAGAGACCAAACTTAAGAGTCATTGGGATACAGGAAGGTACAGAGCTCCAAACCAAAGGAATGAGCAGTCTATTCAATGAAATAATACGAGAAAACTTCCCAGACTTGAAGAATGAGACAGAATCCCAAATTCTAGAAGCCTACAGGACGCCGAATGTGCAAAATCATAAGAGATCCACACCTAGACACATTATAATGAAGATGCCCAACATACAGAATAAGGAGAGAATTTTAAAAGCTACAAGAGAAAGGAAGCAGATTACATTTAGGGGTAAGCCAATCAGGATAACAGCTGATCTTTCAACACAGACTCTGAAAGCTAGAAGATCCTGGAATAACATATTTCAAACACTGAAAGAAAATGGGTTCCAACCAAGAATTGTGTATCCAGCGAAATTAAGCTTCAGGATGGAGGATGAAACTAAAACCTTCCACGATAAACAAAAGTTTAAAGAATTCGCAGCTAGAAAACCATCTCTTCAAAACATCCTCGCCAAAGCATTACAGGAAGAGGAAATGGAAAATAACAATGAAAACCAACAGTGGGAGGTAGAACAGTAAAGGGGGGGGGGAAATAATCAAAGAGGAAAACAAACCATGTTTAGTAACAGAAATAAACAAATATGGCTGGAAGAACAACCCATATCTCAATAATAACCCTAAATGTTAATGGCTTAAACTCACCAATTAAGAGACACAGGCTAGTAGAATGGATCACAAAACAAGACCCAACAATATGCTGCCTACAGGAGACGCATTTGATAGGAAAAAACATACATAGGCTGAAGGTGAAAGGTTGGGAAAAATCATATCACTCATATGGACTTCGGAAACAAGCAGGCGTGTCCATACTCATATCAAATAGATTTCAAAACAAAGTTAATTAAAAGAGATAAAGAGGGACACTACATACTGCTTAAGGGAACCATACACCAACAAGACATAACAATCATAAATATTTATGCCCCAAACAATGGTGCAGCTATGTTCGTCAAACAAACTCTTCTCAAGTTCAAGAGTCTA
This sequence comes from Marmota monax, assembly GCF_021218885.2. Classification (NCBI taxonomy): domain Eukaryota; kingdom Metazoa; phylum Chordata; class Mammalia; order Rodentia; family Sciuridae; genus Marmota; species Marmota monax. The sequence goes on from NW_026693595.1 coordinate 11,013,690, forward strand.
ATAGACCACCACACCATAATCATGGGAGACTTCAACACACCTCTCTCGCCACTGGACAGATCTTCCAAACAAAAGTTGAATAAGGAAACTATAGAACTCAATAACACTATTAATAACCTAGACCTAATTGACATATATAGAGTATACCACCCAACATCAAGCAGTTACACTTTTTTCTCAGCAGCACATGGATTCTTCTCAAAAATAGATCATATATTATGTCACAGGGAAACTCTTAGACAATATAAAGGAGTAGAGATAATACCATGCATCTTATCTGATCATAATGGAATGAAACTGAAAATCAACGATAAAAGAAGGAAGGAAAAAGCATACATCACTTGGAGAATGAACAATAGGTTACTGAATGATCAATGGGTTATAGAAGACATCAAGAAGGAAATTAAAAAATTCTTAGAGATAAATGAAAACACAGACACAACATATCGGAATCTATGGGACACATTGAAAGTAGTTCTAAGAGGAAAATTCATTGCTTGGAGTTCATTCCTTAAAAAAAGAAAAAACCAACAAATAAATGATCTCATACTTCATCTCAAAATCCTTGAAAAAGAAGAGCAAAACAACAGCAAAAGAAGTAGAAGGCAAGAAATAATGAAAATCAGAGCTGAAATTAATGAAATCGAAACAAAAGAAACAATTGAAAAAATTGACAAAACTAAAAGTTGGTTCTTTGAAAAAATAAACAAAATCGACAGACCCTTAGCCATGCTAGCGAAGAGAAGAAGAGAGAGAACTCAAATTACTAGCATACAGGATGAAAAAGGCAATATCACAACAGACACTTCAGAAATACAGAAGATAATCAAAAACTATTTTGAATCCTTATACTCCAATAAATTAGAAGATAGTGAAGGCATAGGTAAATTTCTTAAGTCATATGATCTGCCCAGATTGAGTCAGGAGGATATAGAAAACCTAAACAGATCAATATCAATTGAGGAAATAGAAGAAACCATAAAAAGACTACCAACTAAGAAAAGCCCAGGTCCGGATGGGTATACAGCAGAATTTTACAAAACCTTTAAAGAAGAACTAATACCAATACTTTTCAAGCTACTTCAGGAAATAGAAAAGGAGGGAGAACTTCCAAATTCATTCTATGAGGCCAACATCACCCTGATACCTAAACCAGACAAAGACACTTCAAAGAAAGAAAACTACTGACCAATATCTCTAATGAACCTAGATGCAAAAATCCTCAATAAAATTCTGGCGAATCGGATACAAAAACATATCAAAAAATTGTGCACCATGATCAAGTAGGATTCATCCCTGGGATGCAAGGCT